>NC_142193.1:26905000-28105000 GCF_026936395.1 Plectropomus leopardus
CACTGAAAATCCGAGGCCTCTAACAATGACTGATAAATATCCGTTAAAAAAAATGGAAATAAATGCAAAATTTGAATCCATGTTATAAAATGTGAGTAAATAAATAAAATTAAATAAAAATAAAGTAAAATAAAAATAATTATTCGAAGACGAGGGCACATTTAGGAAATGAGTAAAATGCATTAACAGCTGAATTTAAAGCCCTAGTAATGAATGACTGCCAAACAACTTAAAAAGATTTCAATATCAAACAGTTGCTTGGGTATTTTTGTAACTCTGAGTGGTCTGCAGCTTTGGATGAGACAATTAGCACCTGAACTCAAATATATAGAAGTCTTAAAATATCTTCAATTTTTTTTAGGCTTTAAAGTAATTAAATAGTCTTAAATTTGAATTAGTGAGGTCATAGTTGCCACAAACATTTATCTAATTTGATTTATCCATCTTTTAATTTCTTTTTGTCACAGTGAGTCACATTTCTGATCTCAAAAATATTTAAACCTACCACTGAACCCGGTGCTGTCTTTTTACTTTACACTTGCACCTACCTGTTGGCAAAATGTAGATTAACTTCATTCATTCATATATATTCCTACATAAAACATAAAATCTCTACATGGGACTTTTAACTTTCATACGTAGACTGCAGTGCTGATTATGAAAAATATGATTGTCCTCAGTTTGGAAAATAAAATAAAATATCTTAAAGGTCTTAAGGCATTAAATTTAAATGTCTTATACCTTTTGTTAACAGTCACTTTCTGATACCTAAAGCCATCACAGGTAGGGCTGACACCAGGTGTCGCCAATCAGTTTCCAGGGGGCCAACCATCTGGCCCCGTTTGAAATTATTAATGATGTATTGTCACTAACTAAGTGGTTTCCTAAGTTGGTGAAATTATTTTTCCATTAGGGCTTCATCGGCGTTACAACTCGAAGAAGTCGAGCACATTTATTAAGAACGGCACCGAGTTCTCCATCCAGTACGGCAGAGGCAGCCTGTCCGGCTTCATCAGCGAAGACACCGTCTCTGTGAGTCTGAGACGCTCACTCACACGGCTCTTTGTTTTACTGCATTCCTCACATTTGGTGGTCACGCCATTCCTATCATTTCATTAAGTTTTTTCCTCCTGATGTCTCTCTCCTGCTTGCAGGTTGCAGGTCTGCCTATTCCTGGCCAGCAGTTTGGCGAGGCGGTGAAGCAGCCTGGCATCACATTCGCAGTGGCGCGGTTCGATGGGGTGTTGGGCATGGCCTACCCCTCCATATCTGTAGCTAATGTCACCCCGGTGTTTGACACGGCCATGGCTGCCAAGCTGCTGCCCCAGAACATTTTCTCTTTCTACATCAGCAGGTTGGTGTCTGACAGAAGAGTGAATCAAGTAAAGATTATTGAATCGGCCACTCAAGAATCGTTGCCTTCGGTCGGTTTAACTGTCGGTAGGAGTGTGCGATATATCAAATATATGCAATATATGGAATATACGCGATATATCGTATATACGCGATATATCGTGTATACACGATATATCGATATATGATATATCGTATATACGCGATATATCGAAAATATATATGATATATACGATATATACGCGATATATATATATATCGTATATACGCGATATATCGTATATACGCGATATATCGAATATAAGTGATATATCGTGTATACACGATATATGTAATATACGTGATATATCGAATATACGCAATATAAAGAACATACGTGATATATCGCAACTTGTTCCACGTGGTATATATAAAGTGATTATGTTGCAAACATCAAGTATAAATTGTCACGTAGTTTTTATGAGTCACTGGCAGACACACACACACACACACACACACACACACACACACACACACACACACAGAGACAAAGCAGCACATGTTTTTATAACATTTGTGTATTCATCTTTATTATATGTCAGCAGCTACTTGATTTAACTTCACTGTAACTGCAGTTCATTCAATCATTTTGTGTTGTGGTCATTAGTATCGGTTTAAAGGACATATTTGTGGTGTATCGCCATATAGTCTTGAAATATTGCGATATTATTTTAAAGCCATATCGCCCAGCTCTAACTCTTGGTCAGAGAGACTTTTACAGCCTGATGTCAAAGTTGGTCTTAACTTTTTTCCCTGATACTGCCGGTTAAGTCCACAGCTTTCTGTTCTGCTTTCTGCTTCTCTTAGAGACCCAAAAGCAGCAGTAGGAGGAGAGCTGGTGCTGGGTGGGACAGACCCTCAGTACTACACCGGAGACCTGCACTATGTCAATGTCACACGAAAGGCCTACTGGCAGATCGAGATGAGCGGGTGAGAATGAACCTTCTGTGGCTTCATTGTTATTAAAAGGAACTTGAATAGTGCGGTCGATGTTGACACGCTTTCTGTTCTGTCTTTGTCAAAAACACAATTCTCACTTTTGGTTATTGAAAGTAGCATTATCACTGATGTGGAAAACTGTGGTCAGTATTCACTTCACTTTATAAAATCATAATCTAATTTAAATAAGTATTCTCCTGATCCCAAAGGCATGACAACAAACTCAGCAGGTAGTAAACTGACGCCTCTTGTCTCTCTGTCTCGCCCTGCTGCTGCTCCCTCTATAACCCGCCCTGCAGAGTTGGAGTCGGCAACCAGCTGACTCTCTGCAAAGCCGGTTGCCAGGCTATCGTCGACACGGGGACGTCCCTGATCGGAGGTCCTGTGCAAGAAGTCAGGGCGCTGCAAAAAGCCATCGGAGCTCTGCCCCTGCTGATGGGAGAGGTAGAGCTGACACGTAATATAGAAAACAGAGAAATGACATGATGCCTTTGCTGTGATCTTACATCCTGTGACCTTCACTGAAGCACTTTTTTCCTTTGTGTGTTTTGTTCTCTTGAGATCAAATTCAGTTTTTCAGTGTATTAATTATTAAGGGCTCAGCTCAAAGGGAAGTCCATAGACAATACAACAAAATAATAATAATAATAATGAAAACATAGAAAAAAATATATTAGAAAAAACATTACGCAGTGAATCAGGCATTTACATACAGACATGAACACAAGTGGCTCCAAATCCTGAACTTAAACCTCACTGAGCTCAGTTCAGGATTGGCTGGAGCCAAAATGATGCCATTTTCAAATTTTACCACCTTACATATATACCTATAAATCATATTTCTTAATACAGAAGAACATTTTGCTTGACCTCGAGCTCTGAGAGCTGATTTCAGCGTGTCTTCCTCTCTCTCCTCTGAAGTACTGGATCGACTGTAACAGGATCCCCTCTCTGCCCGTCATCTCCTTCAACATCGGCGGGAAGATGTTTAACCTGACTGGAGAGGATTATGTCGTGAAGGTAGATACAGATTAATTACGTTCACTTTAATTTTGTCTCCGTCGGGTGGTGAAACCAATTTAATGTAGGAACTATTTTCTTTCCACCAAACTACACCTGTCAGTGGACTCACCGTGCAGTAGGAAGCACCACGGAGCTACTTTGAGGAGGACGCCATTAATGTTTCATCTTGAGCTGCCGCAAGCACGAGCTTCTTGTTGATGAGTAGATGCACGCTTCCTGCTGCGCGGTGATCCGGTCGGAGCGTGTAGTTCGGTTAAAAGTTGCGACATTAGAGTGCTCACAACAAGGTCTGTGGTTTATCTTGAGTGACCAGGTCATCATTTCTGTAAAGAAACATTGGCGTTGAGTTTTACAAATGTATTTTTTGGCGCTTTGAGCACCACAAGCCGAGTGTCATCAAGTTCCATAATATTAAATAAAAGGCAAACATCTCTACAGCTGATATCTGCAACACTCGACAACTCACACCAAAACAATCTAGGCCGATAAATAACACTACAGGTAAGAGGGAAAATGTGTAGTTTGTATTTTGGGAGTGAACTGTCCCTTTAAGACTAACTCTGATTCAAAAGTGTGTCTATTATCTTTAATGTGTCCTTGCAAAACTAAAAATATTTGCTTTTGTTAAAAATGATTTTCTCCTTTTTTGCTGCAGGAGTCTCAGATGGGTTATTCGATCTGTCTCTCGGGCTTTATCGCCATGGACATCCCGCCTCCCGCAGGGCCCCTGTGGATCCTGGGAGATGTATTCATCGGGAGGTACTACACCGTGTTTGACAGGAACGCAGACCGTGTTGGGTTTGCACCCGCCAAGTAGATCGCTGAACACTATGTGTGAAATGTTGCTCTTCTCATTTCTGGTGGTTATTTGACTTCCAGAGTTGCACCAAGTGAAGCTCAGTTTCATCATCAATGTTGCGTTATTTCATTTACAGCAATCGACAGCATTTAACGATCGTTAAACGTCACTGTAAGACCTGGCGTCCCACATAAATGTCTCACATCTGCTTAGAATAATGAGGTTTACATGAGAAGCAACATTAATCGCCGCTTCGACGCATTTTTTGTTTGTGCCACTGAACAAAGGGACTGCTTCACTCTTTCAGTTTGAGCTTCATCTGTGATTCGGCAGAATTCAGTCAGAGCTATGCATTTTGATGTGCTGTTTATTTTTTTGTAATGTAGCTGTTCCAGGGGAGCCTCAGATTTTGGGATGCAAGTTTTTCATTCCTAACAACTGAAACACATTTCCAGTTCCCAGTGTGTAATAATATCATAATTTTGGATGGTTTTGTACATTTGAAGGTATCTCAGGATGTTTCTCTTAATATGCCTATGTGGATTTTAATACCAAATCTCATTGAATAAAGCTTTAAATAAATATTTTGTCAGATTTTGAACAGATGAGTTTTTGTTTTGTTTTTTGTTTTTTAAATCTGCCAGAGTTAAAATTTAAGTGCATTTCAGGTTAAACTAAACTCAAACCGCAGATGTATAGAGCGAGTCCCACAGCATTAATACCTTTTGACTGGAAAATACTTGCGAAAGTTGTTGGGACATTTTTGCGATATGAGTTAAATACACGTAGAAAACATTCTCTGCGGTACTGCTTGTAGTGCTAAATACCATCAGCAATAATTTTTTTAATAATTAAATTAACGCTTGTTTCAATAACCTTGTTCTGATACAATATAATAAGTATTCATGACTTTTGTATATTTAATATAATTTGCTGTTATAATGGTATTACATTTGCTAAAGAGATTATGACTTTTTTAGGACCCAGAGCTCAAAGTTTAAGGACATGAAAAGACTCGAGACTCAGTCGTGACTTGCAAAACAATAACTTGGTTAAACTTTTGTTCTTGTTTTGTTTATTTCTATTTTAACTAGTAAGCATATTGGTTATCTGTTTAATTAACTTTAGGTTTGCATATGTATTTTTTGTGTCTTTGTTCATGCTCATCATTTAAATTAAAGGTCTCCTTTAATTGATGGACCTTTCCCAAACTTCTTGACTTGTCGTAGGACGGATTCAGGTGGAGCTGATGACAGTTTGTGCTTTTCCCACCATGAGAAAGAACTAGTCAGTCTTGAAAGTTTAGATGAAAGAAAAACAAAGATGAACGTGCAGAATGTCATTTGTAACATTTAATGAAGTATACAAAGTGCTGCACCGTTCAACTCCAGAGCTGAACTTAAAAAAAAAAAAAAAAAAAAAAAAGCTGGGGAAAATTACACAGCATGCAACGAAGCATATGGCTAGTATGAACTCCACAAGGTAGAGGTAGTGATCTACTTTGGGTTATTTGTTTCACAATAACGTTACAAATGTGGCACAGTGACTCCCTTCCCTTCAGCATAAACCAGGTCTGCAAAGGAAGACGCTTCATATGCAAACAAAGATCCTCTGTGGATTCATTTCTATCAGTACATCCAGAACAAAGCACTTCATGAAGCACGGGAAGTGGTACTTTACATGTTGAATTGAATGCAAATAAATATTTTTTTTGGTTACAAATGTACAATAAATACAAAAATATTCACCTGTTTCTCCATTATTATCTGGATGATGATTATGATTATGAACTGAATGCACAACGGAAATCCCTCCATATTGTACACTATACACAAACTGAGGATCGAGGGGACACTTGCTCCATATCACTGCATTTTCTTTTTCATTCTAAGGCTAAAGGTGAGAACAGAAAGCAACCGTGTGATTAGTTTAGACATGTTTTGGGTAGTCATTTAGAGACAAACTCCACCTCTGGCAGCTATTGTTGTGGCAACTCCACCTACTGTCACCTGCGATGAGTAGCAGGCGAAACTAGTAACATCGGCTATTAAAGCTGCTTTTATACGACTGAGGATCTGTGAGTGGATCCGGCTCAATCAGATCATCATCTAGAGGAGATTAGCACCTGTAAACTATTAATATACAAGCGTGGTGCCAAACACTTCCTGCGCAGGGTCAGGACTGCGTGACATGGCCTAGTATTCTGTACTAATCCACGTCTGGTTTCCTATTCTGGACAGACCGGGCACCTAGAAGTTAATCAGGGTTTAATGTGAAAACAAAGTGTGCACACAGACACACAAATACTGAAATACAGAGGTAACAGGCTCCATGCTGGAACTGCAGTCAGGCAGGAGGTTAAAGGGAAACTTCATTTTTTTAACCTGAACCCACTTTTTCATGTTTTGTGTCAAAGTGATTTATTGGAACCATTTTTTTAAATTGGTACAGTATTTAGTGAGATGTGAAACAAGCTGCATTGTAATCCATAATGCAATTGTGCACCCATCAATGTAATTCACTAAAATTGCTTGTTTTGCCACTGATAGGCTCAGATTGTTATTGTAAGTGACATTTTGGAAAAGGATCCCCAACCAAAAACAGCCCTGAAATTACTATACCCAGAACAACCAGACTCCATTTAAACAGTCATTTTAGCGTGTGTAGAGTCAGCATATTTCACACCTAAGTGGATAAGTTAAGGGTTTTTCAACCAGTACATTTTTGTGAATTTTATCTTGTTTCTGTCAACTTTGAATGGCGTGTTTGATGATAAAATCAGTTTATATTAATGGAGTCTGGTGAGTTTGGCAATATCGATTTTGGGACTGTGGTGAAGCAAAACTGATTTAATCTTAAACAAAAAAGGTCTATTTCTGTCAGGATCTTTTCCATAATGTCAGACATTTAAAATAATCATCTGAGCCTGTCAGTGGCAAAAACAAACACTTTTAGTGGACATAAACTGACAGTACCACCATGCCCCAAATGGCTACATACTATCATACTATATGAGGTCGGTATGTGTATTGTACCACAGCATTTCCCAAACCTCTCCTCGGGTACCGCTTGTCCTGCATGTTTTAGATCTGTACCAGCTTCAGGAGTTCATAACGAGTTGATCATTTGAATCAGCTGTGTTGCAGCAGGAAGATCTAAAACATGCAGCACTTCGGGTGATCAAGGGGAGGTTTGGGAAATGCTTTTCTAACACAAAAAAATGTCCTCGCGGCACCCCTTTCTCCAATTTACGAACGTTTCCACCATTCAAGTCAGAAGTCGAACAGTGCTTCTCCTTCACAACAATCATCAAAAGGTAAATAACCTTTTCATCTCTCCGTATGATCATTTCTATAAAGCTGTCAGAACAATCTGAGCCTGTCAGTGGCAAAAATAAGCACTTTTAGTCGACATAAATTGACTGCACAATTGCCATTACAGATTACATTACTGTTTTGCTGTTAGAGCATCTCTCAATACTGGACCAATGTCAAAAATTGTTGTCTCGTGTCACTTAGACACAAAGACATAAAAAAGCAGGGTTCAGGTTGAAAAATACCAAAGTTTCTCTTTAATACTGAGACTAATTTACCAAATGACAAACATCTGTGCCACGTTTAAAGCAGTGGGTTGTGGGAGGAAAAAAATGTCTTAAAAACTGAGCTGTTGTGTTAGCAACCGCTGTTGGAAACATCCGATCTTGAAGGTAATGACGCAGGAAACTGGAATTTAAATTAAAGCAAAAACCACTAGACTAAAGCACTTTCAGGACGTCCTCCTGAGACATTTTGACCAATGTTTTGACAGTGCAAAATAACCCGTGATCAGGTCGTAAAAGAAACGAGATAATAAAGCATATGAGACCTGTGACCCAAAGCAACACATGTGGGACAGAAGAAGAAACTTCATCATAACAGACAAAGAGCAGCTCTGTATTAGAGACAGTCACATGGGAACATTTTCCATTCTCGCCAAAATGAAAATGCCGGTGCTGAATTGATTAAATTTCATGATCACCAACAAACCATAAATTCTAGCATATTCCATCTGTGGATTAAACTTTACATCTGATTGATAATTGAATGGTGAGTTTGAAATATTACAAATAGACATCGACGTATAACTCAGTGTATATTCACCTGTTTGATCTCTAGATTCGGTAGATAACACATGCAAGCTGCAGACATCCAATCACAGCCTAATGTTTGTTTTCTCAGATCCCTGCAAACATGGGAAGCATACATCTTCAGCGCAGCCACTGTATTAATGAAGTCCTTAGAAAACTTTCGATTTGAACTCTAAACTCTTATCAAAACACGAGCAGTATTTAGAGGCCTGGTGTGTAGGAGTTAGCGGCAATAGTCGTAACTATATTTCTATTCGTTTATAATAATCGGAAAATAAGTGACTGCTTTTGTTGTCCTCAAAAGACCCGTTTATCAGTCCCTCCAGGATTTAGTAATCTTGTGATTATCACAATTAATGCAAATTCAGCCAATCGGCATGAATTCTGCGCAACCTTGCAAATTTGTCTTTCTCTGACAGTTTTGCTGTTGGGATGAGATGTTATTGGCACGGTGTCTTGCGTTCGGTGAGTTGAGTTAGCTCATGCAGGAACAAAGAAGTTCCTTCAGTATCTTCCTTCAATAATAAGCTCAAAATCTAAAACAGCGTCACAGCTATTTTTGCTGCGACATACATCGCATTTTTTTAGAAAAGCTGCTGTGAATTAGCCATTTAGCCAGTTTACATTTACATATGGAGCGATTTCTCTTCCGTAGGGTCTGCTGTGTTGTTGATACATTAACTCAGATAAACCACACACTGGCTCTTGATAAGGCCATGTTAGTTTTCGCGTTGCCTCCTGTGGTTCTCTATCATACTTGGTACACAAACAAGTTTCAGTTCAGTCACTTCAATGCCAAATACCACTAAATCCTACACACCGGCTCTGTGAGATTGAAGATGAAAAGACGGTTGGCGTGTCTCTTTAGGCTGACAATTTATTAGCTTTTGGTTTGTTATACACACAATCAACATTACACTATTCCTCGACACAGAGTCTTGGACCCAAATCAAAACAGAGGGGACAACATTTAACTGCATGGGATGAAACTCTCCAACCTGTTTAAAAAGAGCTCAAATATGATGCAGACGTACGAACTGTGTCTCTGACTCAGTTTTTCCCTTCAGTTTAGACTCAGTCCTGATGTATTAGGCCTTAAAGCACGTTTACTCTTAACTTCATTAATACAATGGCTTCAGTGAGCGACATGAACGCCGATTAGCCTTCGTTTTCTTCAGAGATTAAAATAGTATTTGTATGACCACATTACGTACAGCTTTGAACAGAAGTAACTGCTACTGTGTGTATCCCGTTTTCTCACTGACGGCATTTAAGACTGAAGAGGCCGCGTGTTTCCGGAGAGTGGTTGATTCCATGCAGTTGTTTTTTCCCCAGAAACCTCATTATGGCTGGAGGTCACCATTGCTCAGAAAACACTGGATGACATTTCAATGCCATGTTTCCGCGTCGTGGCGTTTGTTTGCGAGGTTGTCAAGGATCGGACGGCTGTGCCACAGCAGTTCTCAGCAGCCCCTCGGGATCTGAGAGGGCGCAGTAGAGCGTATACCCCAGCTCGTCCACTTCCTGCGCAGTCAGCTCGCAGAATAAGTTAACTTTAGGGCTGAGGGCACACGGCAGCCTCCCGGCTTCGAGGTGTCCCACTAGCGCTCGTAGCAGCTGAAGGAAGCGGTCGGCCAGCGCGTCTTGGGTCCAGTCGCCTTCTTTTTCGCACAGCAACAAGATGGCGTTGGTGAGCTGGCTGGCGTTGAGTCGGTTCAGGGCAGGGTTGAGCTTGCACACGGCCTTCGCCAGCTTCAGGCATGCGCATCTGCAGCCCCCGTCCTCCTGGTCCAGGGCCCTGAGTCGCGCCGTCTCTGCCACCCGGAAGCTCTGCCGCCACAGGTTTTCATGGCGCTCTGCAGCAAGTCGATGCGGTTTGGCGATCAGCGAGGTTCCATCCTCCATGACAAGTAATGGTAAAAAGTCCACATATAGTTTACGGTTTGTCTCGTACTGCACCTCCAGAGTCAGTGTCTCTGAGGGAACCACAGGACGAATGATGTAGTCGAGGACGCTCCCTATAGCTGGCCAGTTGATGGAACCCGCCACTAGCTTGTCAAAGACCTCGAGGACTGATTTAGGGGACAGGTAGCCTCCGACCATGCAGCGGTCCCAGTAGCTGCTGTTCCGCGGGAAATACTCCAAATTCTCCCTGCGGACGAGCCAGAAACCCGGGACATTCATGATGGTGTCCTCCCCGGGGATGGACGACCACAGGTTCTTCTCCAAGATAAGAGGCACCATGAGCTGAGCGTGGTCCGCTGTCACCACCTGAAAGACGGAGGAAGGGGATAAAACTGAAGAAAGCATGGCAGGCTGCAAACTTTTACAAACTGTAGTTTTATACACATATATATATATATATATATATATATATATATTTATATATTTATATATATATATATAAAATATGGGACAGGGCAATACTGCCTATAAATAATATAGCAATATTTAAGGCTATGTTACAATACACAATATATATCTCCACATCTTGAAATCTCCTCTAAACTACTGTATACTACTAAAATACTAAGCTACTAAATAAATAGTTACAGTTAGAATAAACAGAATAAATAAAGTAGCTATTGTTATGTCACAAATAAGGATAAGTTAAAGTACTGTTATAATGAAATTAGGTCAACTGTTACAATACAAGAAAATAAACTACTGTTACAATAAAGTTAAAAAAAGACATAAAGTACTGGTATAATAAAGTTAAAAGAAATAAAGTACAGTTATAAAAAGGTTAAATACACTACTGTTACGATTAAGTCCAATTAAATACACCACTGTTGATATGAAGTTAAATATTCTATTGTTGAAATAAAATTAAACTAAAGTACTGTAACAATAAAGTTAAATATTTTACTGTAGCAATAAAAAACTAAACAAAATACAGTTATAATAAAGTTAAATACTCTACTGTTGCAATTAAGTTAAAATGAATAAAGTACTGTTTTAATAAAGTATAATTAATTTAAATAAACTACTGTTACACCACAGTAAAATAAACTAGTGTTAAAATAAGTTAAATAAACAAAATAAAATACTGTTAGTACTGTTACCATAAAGTTAAACTAAATACACAACTTGTTATAATAAAGTAAAATAAACTACTGTTTTAACAAAGATAAATAAAGTACTGTTATAACAGCTAAATAAAGAACTGTTGCAAGACAGTTATATAAACTACTATTATTATGAAAATGAAATTAGGAATTGTTAAACAACAGTAACTCTTTGATCTAAAAGTAAAGGCCCACGTGTGTAGGCTCTTACCTGCAGGTCATCATACAGACTGCCGCTCAGGTACA
Organism: Plectropomus leopardus; assembly: GCF_026936395.1. Taxonomy (NCBI): domain Eukaryota; kingdom Metazoa; phylum Chordata; class Actinopteri; order Perciformes; family Serranidae; genus Plectropomus; species Plectropomus leopardus. The sequence continues at coordinate 26,916,594 of NC_142193.1, forward strand.
TCTCTCTGAGCGGCATGTCGGGCAGTTTGGCGTGAAGAAACACTCTGAGCTCAGCGCAGATGTCCAGCGCTGCCCTCCGAGCCTGAGCCTGCTCCTCTGTCGGGATGTTCACATTATTTTGGTAGAAGCCCCACAGATGCTCCTGCAGGGACAGACGCATTCGGGCCCGCTGCAGGTCTGACTGAGTGGCGCCGCTGCCTCCCACAGCTGCTCGACCCAGCGCCCTCCGCAGACAGTCTGAGGAGATTAGAAGAATTAACTCCATCATTTAAAATAATGATTTTTGAAGTCATAACTAGTAGCGCATAACAAGAGGGGCATGGGTGTGTTTTCAAAATATAAGACTAATCTAAAAATACTATATTAAGGGGCTCCTACAGTATCTGAGATTCAACTACATCATCTCAAACTAAAATAAATCAGCTGGCTGACTACGGACAGCACTACAGAGAGCCGACACCCACTGTACAGGAAGAGCAAGAATCCTCCAAACAGGCTGTCTGTCAACAGATAAAACGACAGCTGGCTGAGCGTCTAAACCGCGAAACAGGCTGCTCAGTACTGCATAACATTACATGCAAAGGACATTCGAGAGACTGACTACGTTTTCATGCACACTAATATTCCACTGTTATTCCGAATTTGATGCAGGTCATGTAGGCAGCATATTATGTTTGAATAGTACAAATTAGGCCTTTTTTGGAATTAACCTTTTTCCCGACATATGGGATATGCTGATATTATTTAGGTTTAAGGACATGTATGCATGTCAGTTTGGGTTTTTACTGCAGTTTGTCAGAAGACGTCTTGCCTGTTTTTGGTCAGCTGGGTTAGAGATGCACGCTCAAAAGAAAAGCCCAGATTTTTTCTACTCTTTAACATTAAAAGACTTGGATATCTGCGTGAATATAACTGTGCCAACATTTTCAGGTTGTTAAAGGAATAAACAGGTAGAAAACTTGGAAAAAAATCCTATTTTGATACAAAGATGCAAAATGGCACAAACAGCTCCAGCCCTTCCACTTTTACATTTATTGAGGTGACAAACAAAACGTTTGGGCATGTTAATCAGAGAATACATGGATGCATGTTTACAGAAATATTAATAAAATATTCATTTCCATTAGCCATGTAAACAGCTTAGTAGGAATATTTTTTCTTTTTTTGAACGAGGGCAAAAAACTGGGATATTTTGTGCATGTCGATGTAGCCACTAATGCAGGACAAATCTAACTTTTAAAGAGCACTTTGTTTTCCTCACCTGGTTCAAACGCGTGTGAGGATGTGGGCAGAGACTGCAGAGACCTGCTAACTGTGGACTTCATGTCATGGTTCAGTACTCGAGGCGACGAGCCCATCCAGGCCGGCTCCTCCCAGCTTCTCTTTCCTGTGGGCTCCATGCCGGTGGGGCTGGTGGGAGCGCTTATGGCACGGTCATACATCTGCACAACAAACAGCAACTGTGTTGGACGCTTAAGTGAGAGCATTTTCCCTCTTCATACACATGGGAGTGGAGGAGTGTGGAGAGAATCAAAAGTTGGAGGTGAACAGTTTCTCACTCACTCTTTTGACAGCAAGTGTCGCAATGCCGAGCATGGCTGCCCCTCCCACTCCCAGCACCAGCTTGGCGTTGGAAAGCATGAAGTCGATGGCTGTGCCGATCCCATTGTCATCTTTCTTCCCTTTACGGTCTCCATTCACGCCCGCCATCCTGCCACTGAAGAAAGAAGAGAGGAAGAGTATAAGACGAAGCACAGAGACAGAAAGAGGATATTGATTTACTATTACACCTACAGAAGGAAAATCTTTGAGTAGCTACACCCAACAGTCTTACTCGTGACCTGTGATATTTGCTCATCATCCCAATCAAAGTGTCTCATATCTAAGAAATTTCACCTCTGACAAGATCATTTTCTTATTTGCAAACCCACCTGGGAGATACACCTCCAGACGACCTTTAACCCACCTCCAGATGACCCGTGACCCCTTCCCCCCTACATAAGCCCACCCAGTCGGCTGTTGAGGAAAAACTGGCCCCTCTTCAGTGCGTCCTCCTTATCTTCGGGTACTGTCAGGGCTTGGCAGCGGCGAAACTCGCGAGCCACGGCGCGGCGGTAGTAATTGCGGTCGGTGTACTGAAGGTGACGCCCTGCGCGGAGCAGCGCCCGGTACAGCTCCAGCACGGCACTGCGAGACCAGCCGCCCATTAGGGACCACACATGGAGAGGGGGGACACCCTGGCACCTGGGAGGAGGAGAGCAGGAGTGCAGTCAGAAAACTCGTGTTTGAAATGTTCATTTTAACAGCAGAACGCTGAGTTTGGCGTCTAGACACCAGCCTCATCAGTATGTTGACATGAGACATCGGGGAGTGATGATTAAATATCTTCCTCTGTAGTCGGAGGCTGCAGGTGGATGCTCAGGAGGAGGTGGGGCTTTAGTGCGGACAACAGGAAAGCAGCAGAAGTGTCAAGACAGAGGGAGCACTGGGAAATTTTAGGAGCTTAAACAGACCACCAAATTGAAAGGGTGTGTTTTGTAGAAGTCATATAGAGAGTGACTTATGATACATTATTGATAACTGTAATTTCATTATGTTGATCTGTTCTGTACACACGACATCTATGGCACACTGTCCGTTCTCGAAAATAGATCCGTCTTCAGTTGCTCTACCTGAGGTTCCTACCCTGTTTTTCTCTGTTTAAGGGTTTTTGTGGGGAGTTTTTCCATTTCTGTGGTGAGGGTCCAGAGACAGAGAGATGCTGTGTACCGTAAAGCCCTCTGAAGCAAGTGTGATTTATGATATTGAGCTTTATAGAAAAAAATTGACTTGATCTGTGTGTATGAATCGGTGTAGATCGCGTTGATTGCCCGAACTAGCTTGAAGGCATTGCTCCATTTATGTGTTGAGGGGACGGTTATTGAGAGACAGCAAAAATTCATATTGCATTTTTGTTGTTGTTATTGAAATGAACTCTTAGGTTGATGCAACTATATCTAAAACATTATGCAGGTCATAAAATAAGATAATCCTTCACTAGTCCTGCAAGGGGGAAATTTACATTGTTACAATAGCAGAGAGATATCAAAGCAACAATATCAACAGAAAAAAAACAAGACAAAAAACTAGAAATAGATATAAGCACTGAGCAAAAAAACAAGATAAAAAAGAGCAAAAAGAACAATAAAAATAGTTAAAAAAAATAAATAAATAAATACATTTAAAAAAAACAAGACACAAAACTGGGAATTGCACATAAAAAAGCTAGAAGTACAACAAAATAGTATAATAGTTAAAAGCAAAACTCAAAGACCATGTTGCTGTAGTGATGAACTTATATTAACAGATTATGAATTGCAACTAGAAACCATGCAGGAGGCTTCCAGGGAAAGCTACCTGCCTTTAGTCTTGGCATGTACTATTTTGACATATAAATAGTTGTATTTAGGGATGCAAAAAGCCAACATGATCCCACAGTTTATCCACTGGATTAATCCATGTATTGGAGACAGCACAACATTAAATTCACATTTAAGCGCACGCCACCCTTTCACCAGAGGTCAAAACAAACTGCTTCTTTCACCAGTCTATATTTGGTGTATTGGATGGCACAAATGGTTAAAACTAAGCACCACCGCTGCCTCTCAGGTGCAGTATCAGCCTTCGTTACGGTTAGCAGCATCCCAAATGTGACCGTTTAAATCAACATCGTGGCTCACCGTCTCCCTGATTTCCGACGACTATTATGTGACCATTACCTCCGCCGACTGTAAAACATTTGCAGTGTAATCCAGCGAGGTTCAGTTGTCTGTAGAAAATGGCTGGCTCCTCGGAAAGTCACACATTCACTCCTGACTAGCATGTTAGCTTAACGAGCTAACTAGCTGTTAGGCTGCGACCTTTCCGTTAATCAGCCGTTTTGGCGGATCGCGCTCATGTTTTAAAGCTCGCAGCGTAAAGAGGAAACACAAACACAAGTACTCACGGCAAGAAACACCCACACCAACCTACGTTTGAGAAATTAGAGCAAAGATTATCTTCAGACAGAGGCAGGGCTCTGCTCCAGCCGGGGGTCAGATCGACAGTGACAACCGGAAACAAATAGTCTACTACTCAACGATACATCCGGGTTATTACCGTTTTGTTACGATACATTTATACATATTTGGTCATTTTATGTTGTTTTATTTCAATTTATTTATTTTTATACTATTTCTATACTAATTATTCGTTTTGCCAAATCTGATTGATTTTACGTGATGTATATATATATATATATATATATATATATATATATATATATATATATATATATATATATATATATATATATATAAATTGTTATTATTATTATTATTATTATTATTTATTGTGTGTGTGTGTGTGTGTGTGTGTGTGTGTGTGTGTGTGTGTGTGTGTGTGTTCTTTTTTTATTTTTTTTCTCATTTTATTATTATATTTTTTTCTAACTGTTTTAGCAAATCACCAAAAAATTTTAAAGAAAAAAATGTTTACAGAAAATAAATTAAGAGCATTAAAAAAAAAACAAGTACAGATAACCAAGGTGCTGTACCAAAAATTCAAAATGTAAAAACAACACAAGAAAAGACCACAAAACCTGGGTCTTTACTATCCTCAAGGGGTGGTGCTCAGAGTATCTGCAAGGGGGGGGGGGGGCACTAGCGCAATTTCATTATTTTTAGGTTAACAATAAAACAATAAAAACTTAAAATTAATCCTAAAACACAAAGGGTTCATGTGTATTACAACCTTGAAAGCAAAAAGAAAAATCTCCATGACAGTGTACTTTGGAGAATTTCAGTGTTTTATAATAGTAATCATCAGTAATTACCCAGTTTTTTTTTTATTCATAAACATTGCCTTATGACATGATAGAGGGATCCAACCTTGTGCATTTGCTGACTTCAGGTGCAATGGAGGCCTTTGCGATGTTACCTTGGAAAGCACTGCGAAGTGTTAGTAAGTGTGCACAATTTGCATGTGTGTGAGCAAATCTGTGTATGTGGTATTCTTAATTACTGGAATGATTTGGCAGTCTTGTACTAAATCCCTATAAAGTAAAAACATACACACACAAATACAATGGTCCCAGTTGAGCTTGTCAATAATTCATCCACACTGGATATGTTTTTAAAAAGTCATTTTACTTAATTGAAAAGAGAAATGATGCATGATCCATATTGCTTTCACAAAAATCCTTTAAATACAAAGACAATGTAGTAGAAATAAAACAAAACATTATAGTGAGGAACAAAGTCACTTGCAGATTTTGTATTATCATTTATGCAAGTGTGGCAAAAAAACAACAACCTACAGATGTGTTTCTGTATGCTGTCCTTACATAGTCTACAAAATGTAACTATATTTTGTATACCATGAAACTAATTATTTTGTCAACACTTTAAATAAGACTCACAGGAGAAAATTAAAATACTGAAACAATTTATACTTTGCAGTTAGATTGGCACTGCAGCTTCACCACTTAAGATGACTTTTGTTGATTTACTTCCTGTAACCTCAAATGAAATCTTCTCTACATTTATTTAATTTTCTCATTTCCATGATGATGTTTTTGTTGCAGTGCCAAAAAAACTCAATTTTCAGAAACATTTCCCTCTGAAGGGCACAAGGTTTGGTTAGGGCTAAGTGCTGTGGGAATTTTTCTTTATAAGGAATGCAGGAAAGTTCATTGTTAATCATTAAGACACCCAACTTTGGGTAGAATATCCAGAGTCTGGATTACTGAGGCATTTTTACGGTCAAAACCATATTGTATATTCCTCTTTGGCTCCATTAATGCAAGTTATCACAATGTGTGGCCTGAAAATCTGTGGAGTACTTATGATCAGGGCATGTACTTCATTCCTTTCATCCGAGGAATGATATGCATATCTCTGATGTCATCATGCTGAAGCAGCCAACACAAGTAGCGCTCTGTCCCCATGCCCCATCCACTGGTGAGGAGTGGTTTCACTTGCCGCATGTTGATGTACCATTTGTAGGACTGTTCTGGCACTGTATGGTGCCTGAGAGCTTCCTGCACCATCTCAGGGGTGGAATGTCGTTCACCAAGACCTACAGTCTCACCAAGACCAAGGAGAAGGTCAGCAGCTTTGGCTTTGCACCGCCCAGTGCCCTCCACATACGCCTGATAGAAGGGAACTCCTAGGTGGTCCATCTCAGTCAGCCAAACAGCACCACCGTAGTTCTCGATCAAGACCCGCTCTCCTTTGCGTGTTAGCTTTCTACCAAACTGTGGCTGCCCATCTTGAACCCACTCTAAGCAGTCAGCCGAAGGCATCATGGGAATGGCCTGGTCTAGAGGGATTCTTGGGAGAGGGTTTTTCCCATCCAGCTTACTCAGCATGGCTTTGACATGTTCAAGGGTCCCGGCGGTGTTGAGTATCATCTCAGAGTGTTTCTTCAACATGGACTTGGTGAGATGAGCCAAGTACCCCTCTGCTGTAGAAATGGCATTGTCCATGTCACCCAACAGTTCACATTCCACGTGGTAGAACTGGTTCAAGTGTGTGGCATCGGGATCTTCCCCTCTGAAGCTGGGTGATATGTAGTATGTCCCTGGCAGGTCCTCTTGGAAGCGAAGGAAGTATTCAAGTACAAATTGCATTGAGTCAGCCAGGTAGATGTCCTGGCCCAGGAGGCTAACAGACACTGGTTCTGAGTCAGATCCCAGGCCCATTGGTGAAGAGATGGTGTCTGTGGTGAGAGGGGTTAAAGCATAAGAGAACTGGCAGGAAGTGTGGAAATATTCCACTGTGCTGTGAAAAAGCGTGTTTTGAATCTGGAACAGGTTGCGGTACCACTGGCTCTTGATGGCAAGTGTGGAGTGGGACTGAGGGTCTTGCCAAGAATGAGGAGGCCTGCACTGGGTGATTCTCCAGTGGGTCTTTCTGAGGTCCTCAGGGTCAGCAGCCAGGCCATGAAGTGATGACACATATCCAGGGTAGCTTTGGAAGCTTTCTGGTTGCAGCTCAGCAGGCTTAGTGCCATCTGGTGCAGGTAACAAAGGGATTAGCTTGGCATGAGCATAGTCAATCTCAAAGCCCTCAAAGATCAGCGCAACATCTCGAGCTCTCATCCCCTCTTTGAGTAGTTGGGCAACTTTATATGTGGCTAAGATCAATGCTTTGTAGTCAGCTTCTTCCAGTTTGAAGATGTCACTGGACAGGGGTTTGCGCGGCACCACAACAGTTAGTCCAGGAGTGTTTGGGTATGGTGTCAGGAAGGCAACATGCTCACTGTCTTCCCACACTCTCCACTGCTGCTGTTCTCCTCGTACAATGCGACTGAACAGGTTATCATTGGAGGCATCTCCAAAGAAGTCAAAGCAAGAGGGTGCATTTGGTGTTGGCAGTCCATTTCTAATTTTGGCTTGAACCTGGGCTAGTGCTTCATCATCCCAGCGTGGGCCACTTTTTGAGGTGCAGTAGCCAGGATCGTAGGGGTGGAATTCCTCTTCTTGTGCAAGATGGGGCTGCCACTTTGGTTCTAGGCCATGTAGTGGGAGCAGTGTGATTTGTGCTGGCTGATCAGGAGTTGGATTGAAAACCAAGGCACAGCGCTGCACTCCCAATCGCTCACATAGCAAGCTTGACACAGCTTTTGCTCCTTGCAGCACAGCCACAAAATCAGGTGTAGCCAACTGGAAGATGCTCCTTGCTCCACTAAGAGCCTTTCTGGTCAGAATGGTTGACCCAGGGGTCCAGGGGTTGGGATCTAGGTAGGCAATCAGGTCATCTGTTTCCCAGATCACATTGGAGAGGCCCTTCAGGGGCCTTAGGACCTCTACTCTTGAAATGCCACCAATCATTGAGCCCACAAACATCACACCAGCATTCGTTTCAATGATGGCACCACCTTTGTTGTCCACAGCAACAATTCCTGCACAGATCCCATCCAGATTTTCAGCCACCACTTCTCTGCATGCCTCCCTAAGGCTATAGCCTTTGTGGTGGTAGAGACCAGCTATTTTCTGTGCAACTGTGTGCCTCAGAAATACATCTCCATCTCCAGAGCAGGCAATTGCTAACTTGTCATCAGCATATATTCCTGCCCCTACTACTGCTGTATCCCCAACTCGCCCTTTCAGCTTTCCTACTAACCCACCTGTGGAGGATGCAGCAGCCAACCCGCTCCAACGATCCAAGGCCACAGCTCCAACTGTCTGAGGGTGATTGTTTTTCGAGGTATTTCCAACAGCGAGCTTTGCAGTTAACTGTCTGTGACGTGTATCAGTGTAGAAATACTCAGGCCCAACAGCCTTCTCCTTCTCCTCCAACCCTTGCAGAAACTCCTCAGCCCCGTCTCCCACAATGAGTGAATGTGAGCTTTTTTCCATGACACATCTGGCTGCTTTTATTGGGTTCTTCACACTTTGCACGCAAGCAACAGACCCTGATCTCATTGCACTGCCATCCACAATGGTTGCCTCCATTTCATTTTTGCCATCTTTGTTAAACACTGAGCCTTTACCTGCATTGAACAGGAAGCAGTCCTCCAGGGCTTCTACTGACTTCTCAACTGCGTCCAGACTCTTGCCACCTTGTTGGAGCAGGTGGGATCCAAGGGTTAAGGCTGTCTGTAGAGCAAACTCAATAACCCCGATCACTTCAGTGTTCAGCATCATTTCTTCTCCTGCACCACCATGGATCACCAGAGTGTAGTCTGTGCTCATGCCAGAGGTGGAGTCAACATTGTCTGAGCTTTCTGGACAGTGGTACGTCCCTCCATTCATTTTCTCTGTTTGACCCTGATTTAGTACACACTCCAGGCCTCCCATTTGGCATGCAATGGCGTATCTTAGGGCTAGAAGCATTACAAGCTTTATGTTTACCTTTAGGCTTTTTTGAAGCTTCTCCAGTGCCAAAGCAAAGCTCCCTTTCCCATTAAGCACAATGCGAACCTTGTCTCTCCTCCCAAGGTAGGTTATAGCCAGCTGATCTTGGGCATAAACATTCCCTACTCCACATTCCACATCCTCCGCCAGATCCGAACCAGTGAGGTACACAGATGGACATCCAAAGGGGTCCAGGTACTTCTTAATTGGATTGTCAGATGGCAACAATCGACGCAGGGCAGCTAGGTGAGGACCAACTCCTTGACCACTTTTTGTGTTTTTGATGAGGCTTTTATGCTCCAAAAATGCCAGATGGAACAGGCGTAGGAGATCAGTTGTGTATTGGATTGTGTTATTTTGGCTGATGCAGGATGCTAAGGCACCTACTAACTTGTGAGAATGCATGGTGAGTGAGTACGTAGGATCACAACGGCCATGTTTGTAGTGGCGCATATGAGTAGGTGTAACAAGCAGGTGATTGGCAGCAGTTTCCCCAAGAGTCTGCCTCAGGGAAAGCTGCAAAGAGAAGTTGATCCAAGCATCATACAGACCTCTCTGGCCCCTGAGAGTAGAGAAGACATCAGGAAAGGAGGCCACATCAAAAGTGAGAACTGGATGTGTTGCTTTTAAGTCAGGGCTCAGTTTGGGGGTATTTACTCCTTGCAAGGGGAATGTTAGGGAAGTAGGACAAACAGAATTGTTTACTGTGACAGACCCATTCACTTTTTCTGTATCAATATGGACTACTTTTAAGTCTGCAGTCTCAGACAGTTTGTACACATGCTCAGTCACAAGGCCAGCCACCATCCCATCCACAGCACTGTGCTCAAACACCATCCCAGCTGTGCTGTCCTTGAACACCACCAGGTTCACCACCTGTTCAAAGAAGTAGAAAAACAAAGATTGGTTTATTTCCTTAGTCCATAAAATATTTCTTTCTATTTAAGCAGCAATGCAGTCCTCAATTATTGCACCTCTGGAGGCCTCTTTTGACATCATTATCAAATCATGGGTCAACAGAAATCTGATCTAAGCTTGGTTTAAAATCTTTGTCCAGATTTGTTCTGATACCTTGTCATAGTATCTCAGATATGGGCTGTCTCCTCCTCCTCCCAGCCTCACTGCATTGAGAGTATCAGCCAGTTCAGAGGGTGCGTCACAGTCTTCCAGACAAAGTGTCAGCACAGCACTCTCCATCATCCCTAATGAAGCCGCTGCATCCCCTCCTTGTTCCAGGATCTCCTCTCTGGTGGTAGCCCAGGCTCTGCGCTCCAGAGCTGAGAGGCTGCAAATTTCAGAGGGATCATTCTGTTTTCCTGCTCTGGGCTGATCCATCACCTGAGACAGCTGGTTGTAGATGTCAATCAACGGTCGAGCAGAAAGTGGCCCACCAGTGCTGGGACGCCACAGTATGTCCACGGGGAACACTCCTCCCACACAGGTGATGATGGCATGGAGGCTGTCTGGGTAAACCTGAAGATTAGAAAGTGACAAATTAGAAATGGAGCAGAAGTTGCATTTTGATTAATGAAAACCTTTAACTTTTCAGTTTGCCTTTATACATCAGTTGTGCACTGCCAGTAATCTCACCCTAATCTCATCGTGACTCCTTCCAGGAATCCGGCTGGCAGCGAATACCTCAGACTGTTGTGTGCGTTCCATTGGCACATTGCCCTCCAATAACAAAGGCTCACTGTACAGCTTTGCTGCTGCCCAGAGCAGAGAGGCTGCCCTCCCCAGCTGAGTGCATCCCTTTGCTTTGGAAGAAAGAAGAACAACAGGAAGGGCAGTAGAGGTGGGCAGTGGGTCAGCACAGGACAGCAGACCTCTCTTGAACTGCTCCGTCACCCAGTTCTCTTGGCCTGAAGCTCTAGTTGCAAATTTTTGTTGGGCGTCTTGAAGGAGCTCCCTCTGCTGTTCCAGGGTGCTTTTAAACTCTGGGTAAAGGTCAGGACTTAAAGTGAGCTGCAGGACACGGCTCACTTCTTGCAAGGTCACATCCAACTCTGGTACAGGGTAGTCGAAAAGGGCCATCCTGTTGATATCATAAAGAAGGAGAAAAAGAGAGAAAGAATGAATGGTGGTGCCATGAACTGGTTCTTTGATGGACAAGACTGTGCGTTGTAGCTGCAACAGAGCGCACATCAACAAGCATTAGAGGCATTTTAGGAACACAGACAAAGAAAACCATGTACCTGCATGTGAAGTGTGTAGCATATAACTGATTTTACATGTAATTTCAGAAAACAAATGTTGTTAGCCCTAACAAATTGCAGGCTGATTAACCTTTGTTTATCCTTCAGTGTTAGTCAGTCGGTCCACTCCTATACTGGGACTGGAATATGAATCCTAATGAGTTTAGTTACCCCTTGGCATTTCCTCTCGGACCATCACAAGGTAATAAACGATGTGAGAAACACAGCTTACAGCCTTGTTGTGGTGGAAACACTGAAGCCATACAACTGCGGTGTAGTTCAGTGTTAGCTCTTTACATCTAGTGATTGCATTTGCGCTTCAAAAGTCAGAAATGTGGTGTCTATTCATGAAGAATATCTTACTGGAAAAAATGTGTGAGCATAAACCTTTGTCTGTCATAGAGCTTATTTTCTGCAATAATCCAAAATCCATCTCTGCAAAATTCTTTTGCAAAATGCAGGTATGAGAGATGACGTTCCCATCAGCTTTAGCTGTACTTTGTGTTTAGTACTATTTCTAAATGTTAGTATGCTAATATACAAATGGATGCAACTACTGTAAGTGGTGATCATGTTAAATATTACAGTTAGCATTCAGCAGAAAACATTACTGTGAGTGTACAGCCTCCCAAAGCAGCTGTCATGTCATTTTTTTTCTGGCATACAGTACAAGCAGACACAAATTGGCATGTGCCCCCTCTCGCTGCCCTTTACATTTCCTTCACATGATGTCCGACCTTTCTCACATTAGTGGAACCAGTAAGTCAATTATCTGATTTTTGGTAATGGACAGCTGAATCAAACACAGGTCTCTTTGTTTATTAACGCAGTAAACATGACTGGAATGCATCCAGATTTTACTCCTGTGTGAGATAATATCTCCTGGACTCAGCGGCTTTACGGACCCGAGTAATCACTGATAACTAACCCCATCTGCTCGCACGTGAAATCCCTTACTCCTTTCCACCACTCCTCTATAAAAAAAACAAACAAAAACAAACTGAAGCTGGGCATTGATTGTCGCTGGTTGTCAGGGGAATGCGTCCCTCAATTTATGACTTTTGGGAAATTAGATTTCTCCTGATTTGTCTCATAAGTTCAACTCCTCCACACAATGCTGGCTGTCTGTAGTCTATCTGAGGATGGATTCAGGTTCTGCAAGGATACCGGTCTTGTGATTCCAATAGCTCATTTGTACTGAGTACAAGCAGAACTACCACTATATATTACATGATAAATATAATTTTCTTAATGTACCTTCAGGACATTTGGCTTGGCTTTTCCATAAGATTCAAATGATCCGATATATGGCTGTCAAAATTGTTTTTGTTTTGTTTTTGTTTTTGAACCAGGAAAAATGACTTCATCAATGACTTCAAAAATTTTATGATTATATCTTTATTTTTAATTTCCATACTTTAAAGTTCACCCAAATTGCATAAATAGAGTTTTAACCCCAGTGGTATCAAGCATTGCAAATCATTTCTATTTAACTATTTAAGGTTTTGAGATCTCCGACATTTCTGTAATTGCCCCTGTACGATCAAGGTAAATGAATTTAGTCTGTGTCGCTCAAGACATTTAAAAATGAGCCCCCCTACCCCTCTCCTCTCCTGATGAAAAGATAAATGACATTTAAAAAATTGAATAAAATGAAATCAAATGTAAATTAAAAAAAAAACATTCAGAAAATTTTCTTTCCAGAAACATGATCTCAATTACATTTTTAGGATTAAAACCTTTCTACCAAATAAATCGTCTCTATAAAAATGGTTCACAGTGAAATATGTGAATTAACAGAAGTTACAAGGATATTGTTTGTTTTTTAGTATGCAATGTTAATATATCTCAGCTTTCAGTCACAAAATGCATTTTTCTTTTATTAAAGAAGGCTGATATCAATGTTTGTGTGTGCTCATGACTTTTTGTATTTGGTGTCTTATTAATACCATTTTAAAACTATTCTCAAGACAAGAGATCAACTCCAAAACTGCTAAAGAGCAATCAAAATCACATATTTCATATTTCATTTAGAGTTACATCCAAACAAGGTATCCTTCAAATTATTTATTCGTTATTCATTTAATTTAACTTTTCACACCTGCAGTACAAAAACATCAACACAACAGTCTGCTTAGATATTAATCTCTGGAGTACATTTGACAATTAAAACCTATTCTAAGAATAATTTAGGTGAATTTGAACTATTCACTCAACCTATGCAGCATAGTTTGAGCAAATAGTTCAAGTTCAATTAAATTCTGAGAATATGTTCATGAGTTCTCAAATGTAATCTATAGATAAGTCTGTGAAACATCTAGAAGAAAGTGCGATTGTTAAATCTCAACTAATAAGATGTTAAAATTTTACAAATACTCTGTAAACTACCTGCAGATGGATTATCCAAATAAAGTGCTATTGTCATCACATGATTATAAATCAGTCTTATCTTTTCTACATTATTGACAGATATTTAATTTCAGAGAGAAAATCAGCTTACCTCAATATGGTAATTTCTCTAAGATCTGGCCAGTTGGTTTGAGGGAAGAACAGTCAGTGGGAGGAAAACTTGGTCGGACTACAAAAACAAGGGTTTGCCTGTAATATGGAAGCAGTGACTCCAATTAAACAATCAAGTTTCGTGCCTCCCCTCTCTGTCCCGCTCTCCCTCAGTCTGTCTCTTCCCTGTTTGTGTTTCATAAACAGTCACGTAGCTTCATCATCATCATCATCATCATCATCATGTGTAAGGAAGCATTTAAACATCAATAACAGGGAGTGTTGATGAGGTAAAATCAGCCATCCTCTCAGAGATACAGAGAACATTTCTAAACAATTATACCTACCACTAGCACACACACACCAAGACCAAACAGATTTAACCCTTTGGGCCCCCTTTAATATCAGAATGTGCTTTTCAAAATCAATCTTTAAAATACACTATATATTAATATCAGTTTCTACTTTCATTGAGTTCATTTTTAACAAACACCCCACCTTTAACCCTTTAAATGCCAGGTTTTTGTCATGATGCCACTATGTTTTTAGATAAAAAAAATGAAACTACAAAACTTTAATTATTTTCAAGTGGTTTATTTTATTTTATTTTATTTTATTATTATCACAGTCTGGGATAAGTCAATGATTTGCAGCAGTTCTGATTGTGACAGTGCACCTACTGGAAATAGCATGTATTTTCTCCATATGTCAAATATGGTAAAATGGTAAAATGACAAAATTGCCATTTGAATTGGTTTCAATGGCGCATTTTTTGCACTTAACAGTATAAACGTGACAATTTTGTTCACACGGTGTATTTCAGACTTATTGTAGGAGCTGAGCTAGAAATTCCAAAATTAAACAAAAATACACAATATTGCCTGAATTTATGGCATGTTCATGATCAAAGCCAAAATGATTTTTTTTTTAATTTTTTAAAAAAGAACAAAAACAGTCAGGATTAATAAATTCAAACTGAGATTTTTAAGTGCTTTTATGAACTGTCAGATTATTTAAGTGCAAAACTTGAGTGAATGTTAGATTTCACCACTGAGGAAAGTGTCAGCTGTAGGAGTCACCACAGTGCTGCGTCTCTGTAATATCCCACAGCTTGTTTTCCACGCTCCTGACCAGCAGGTGGAGGCAAAAAGCACTGACTTGTTGTTGCCAATTATTCAGCAGAGGAAAGTTCAGTTGAGGAGAGCTGCACTCAGACTGCACTTGTCTCTGCTGCAAACAGGTATGGGGCTGCAAACTCAAGCTTTAGTTTCTGCAAAATGGCTTGCAAACATGGTCAACCGCAACCTTGTCGGACCCCGTCTGCGGGTCCTGGACACCTCCTGGTACCTCCCGATGATGAACCGAGACGGCAAGAAGGAATTTGCTCAATCTCACATCCCGGGGGCGTCTTTTTTCGACATCGACGAGTGCTCGGACAGGACCTCAAAGTTTGATCATATGCTCCCGACTGAGCAGTTTTTCTCCGACTACGTCGGGAATTTGGGCATTGGAAACGACAGCCATGTGGTTGTCTACGACGCCAGTGACTTTGGGTTGTTTTCCTGCACCAGGGTTTGGTGGATGTTCCGGTTGTTTGGCCACCCTCAGGTGTCGGTGCTGGACGGGGGTTTCAGGAGCTGGGTCAGGGAGGGTCACCCAACCTCAGGCGCGTACACCAAGCCGGAGGCCGCGCGCTTCAGCGCCACCATGAACCGCTCCTGGGTGAAGTCATTTGAGGACATAACGGAAAACATTTCCACTCAGCAGTTCCAGGTGGTGGATGTGAGGCCGCATGAGAGGTTTCAGGGGAGAGAACCAGAACCGAGGGAGGGTAAATATAACTTTATCTTTACACGCAAATATTCAGTACTTAAGTTATTTTTCTGTGTATTCTATGTATGGGAGCACCTTGGTACAGTGGTCCACTTCCCAAAACAAGATATTTTTCAAAACATTATATGTCTCTAAACACTACCATTTCCCAAAACAATTTACAGACCACTTCAACATTTCCCAAAAAATACATTTTCTAAAACATGCCAACATTTTCCAAAAGATGTTATAATTTTCCAAAACACAACAATTCCTAAAACACTACATTTTCCAAAACACAACAATTCCAAAACACTACATTTTCCGAAACATGGCAACAATTCCCAAAACACAGCAACACTTCCCAAAACAGTACATTTAAAGAAACGAAACAATGTTTCACAAAACAAGATAGCATTTCTTAAGCACTGCAACTTTTCCAAAAACACTACAACTTAAAAACAAACAAAACAAAACAAAAAAACTCACTACATTTCCCAGAACAATTTTCAGACCACAACATTTCCCAAAACACTGAAACATTTTCTTTCCTAAAACACTACATTTCAGAAAACAAAATAACATTACCCCAAAACACTACCGTATCTCCAAAAATAGGACAAAATCTCAGGCAAATTTTTGTGATTCAAACTATTAAATGAAATTAAATAATTAAAATGATTAAATAATGTTTTGTTTTCTGAAATGATGTTTTGTTTTCTTAAATGTTTGGGGAAATTTAGTGTTTTAGGAAATGTTATTTTGTTTTCTGAAATGTTGTCTTTTGGAAAATGTTGTAGTGTTTTTTTGCATATGTTGGATTGTTTTGACCCTCGGGGCCATCGTTTCCTGGATCTTATATTTATTATGCTTCCGTTATGAGATCATGAATTAAAGCTCAACTCAGCTTCATTTATGTAGCACTTTTTATAATAAACATGCGGCTCAAAGTACTTCACATGAATCAAAAATGAAATAACACAGGTCAAATTAAATTGATAACACAAACAACTGTATATAAAGTTTTGCAAGTCTAGAAAATTACACCAATAAGACAATAAAATATTAACAAAACAAAAAAAAGACAATTACATGTCAATATATAAAAAACCCCAAAATGTATTAAATTGAATAAAATAAGCAGATGGGATGAAATACAGTTAAAAATTGATGCCAGTTAATTAATTCTTCACATATTCTTGAAGAAATATGATTTTTAGGGCCTTCTTTACATTTGTGTGTGCTTAATTATGCTACACGTGTGCAGTGAGATAAACTAATACAGCATATTCTCACAGGTGTCCAACCAGGTCACATCCCCGGGTCCAAATGCATGCCGTTCCTTGAGTTTCTGGATGACGATGGCGTGATGCTGTCCACAGAGAAGCTGAAGAAATTCTTTGAGAAGTCACAGGTTGACCTGAAAAGGCCAATCTGTGGATCCTGCGGCTCCGGCGTGACCGCCTGTCACATGGTGCTGGCCGCCCACCTGTGTGGCGCCCCGGACGCAGCTGTGTACGATGGATCCTGGTATGAGTGGTTCACCAAGGCTCCGCCGGAGCATGTCGTCTCCGAGGTCAAAGGCAAGCTCTGAGGAGGACCATGACGGTTTCATTCGCAAATCAGATTGAAAAAAAAATCACTTTGTTTTCCTGATTGATCCATGACAATTTAACCTTAATCGTAAAGACTTAAACAGGAAAGTTCACCCCAAATTGTGAATGAATGTCACGATTTTCTTAACTGTTGCTGCTGTCAGATTCTCATTTCTGACTTTAATTACGACCACATTTAGTGATATGAAGTATACTCAGCTGGTCAGACCTCATGAAAATGGTGCCAATATTTTCTTTTGTTTCAAGCAAGATTATCGTGTTTTTCATTCCAATATAGCAACCAGATTATGAGAATATTTGTATTTTTTAAGCACTTTTCCGGCTCGTTTGTCACAATTCAAAGCTTTGTGCATTGTTACACTTCGCTCCTTTGTGGACTTTAAAAGAAATGTATCCACATGGCGCAGTCTGCTGGTGCTTTAGAGGAAGTGCACTTAAAAAAATATATATTTTAAAATTATTTTAAGTATGCCTTGGAAAACTTTGTAAGTTCAGTTTGTACTTTATGTAGCAGCCTCTGTAAACTACTTTAGATAAAGCACCTTAGCATTTGTTTGAATGAATTTTGATATGTTAATCAAATAAACAATCTTTTTCAATGATTATAATGGCTTTTCATTGAATCCGAGTGTAAGAATGTGTGCGTTTTGTAATTTAAGGGACTGTTTGATATTTATGAGAGGGGAGGGGGTTGTACGAAATGGTTGAGTCGTGTCAAGTATTTTTTTTATGCACTGGGGAGGGATTTTTATTTCTTTTCTTTTTTCACTTTTGTATTTTTAAATGAAAATCAAATAATTTCTTTGTGAAGGTCTTTTTTTCTTCTTTTTTTTTTTTTTTTTACTTTTTTTATTCAAAATAATGATAACACATAATACAGAGGAGATATTCACAAAATATTCACATACTTATGTTTGACCTTTTCATGTCTATTTTCAATATTACTAATGGCAATAACACTTCCCACAATGCATTCAGTAATTCTGCATTTATCTCCCACTTTACCATTTACAGGAAAACAGCACAAAAAATATACGAGTATGACAATTAAGTATTTCTGTTTGTAAAAGTAAAATTTAAAGTCCAGAGAGTTCATTGACCCTCAAAGAGGGATACTTGTAGCTCTGATGGTCGAGATTTTAAAAAAGAAAAAAAAATAAGTGCCTCCTCTCTGATAAATAAAGAACAGTCCCTATTTTTTGATCGTAGACACAAATCTCAGGCAAATTTTTGTGATTCAAACTATTAAATGAAATTCACTAAATACTGTTTTGTTTTCTTAAATGTTTGGGGAAATTTAGTGTTTTAGGAAATATTTTGTTTTCTGAAATGTTGTGTTTTGGAAAATGTTGTAGTGTTTTTTTTGCATATGTTGAATTGTTTTGACCCTCGGGGCCATCGTTTCCTGGATCTTATATTTATTATGCTTCCATTATGAGATCATGAATTAAAGCTCAACTCAGCTTCATTTATGTAGCACTTTTTATAATAAACATGCGTACTTCAAACATAAGTACTTCACATGAAACAAAAATGAAATAACACAGGTCCAATTAAATTGATAACACAAACAACTGTATATAAAGTTTTGCAAGTCCAGAAAATTACACCAATAAGACAATAAAATATTAACAAAACAAAAAAAGGCAATTACATGTCAATATATTAAAAAAAAAAAACCAAAATATATTAAATTGAATAAAATATGCAGATGGGATGAAATACAGTTACAAATTTACGTTAATGCACATCGTAGACACAGACAAATATATTTTATTTTGCCTAGTTTGAATAAAGTTCAAGGGGCGTTTGTTGCTCTAAAGAGTCCGTTTGTCCCCTCTAGCGCCCGCAGCCTGTATTATTTCCATTATCTAAGCGCCTCGTCATGGCGGCTCAGACCCGGGCTCTGGTGTCGGCTCAGTGGCTGGCAGATGCTGTCAGAAACAACCTCGTCGGACCAAAGCTCCGTATTCTGGACTCCTCCTGGTACCTCCCGAAAACCAAGCGGGACCCGAGAGCTGAATTTGCGCAGAAACACATACCGGGCGCGTCTTTTTTTGACATCGACGACTGCTGTGACAAGTCCTCTGCGCTGGACCACATGCTGCCCACTGCCACCCACTTCTCCCAGTATGTGGGGGATCTGGGCATCGGGAACGACACGCACGTCGTGGTTTATGACACCAGCGACTTCGGGTCTTTCGGCGCGCCCCGGGTCTGGTGGATGTTCCGGTTGTTCGGTCACGGTTTGGTGTCGGTGCTGGACGGAGGTATGAAGAACTGGCTGGCTGGAGGCTTCCCGGTGACAGCTGAGTACTGCAAGCCGGACTTCCGAGAGTTTAAAGCGGATTTGAATCAGCCCTGGGTCAAGAGTTATGAAGACATGCTGGACAACATCGCGACCAAGAGGGTCCAGGTGGTGGACGCCAGGTCAGCAGGGAGGTTCAGGGGCGTTGAACCGGAGCCCAGAGACGGTGAGCAGGATTAGACCCTTAAAACCTAAGTTTGTAAAGAGAGGTCACAAATTTGCATGTTTAAAATTTCCAAAATAAAGAGTTCTCAGGGGAAAAGTGTAGCAAGTGCACAGCTAAGGTTTGCATGAAAATAATGCAGTGCAATTTTGCACTTAGCAATGAATTAACCCTTTGAAACCGAAGCAAATTAGCTTCATATCTCACAAAAACATGAAGAAACTTAACAATAAATGATGCAAGAAATACCAAGAAAACGCTTAAAATCTACAAGAAAATGACCTGAAATTATCACAGAAAAGAAAAAAGTAAAAGAACAAAAACAGGAATTTGACCTGGTAAAAGTGATAAAATACAATTAATAAACAGAGATTATGATGTTTTTTATAATATAATAATAATAATACTATAATAATTAGCTATAATAATAAGACTATAATAATTTTAAAAATAATTTATATCATTTTGGTTTTTAAAATTAAGTTAAGATTCTTATTAATTTAAATAAATAATAACAATAAATTAATATATATTTTAAAAATAAAACTATTAACTTAATAATATAAAAAATGAAATTATTATGATTATTATTAAATTTCTTGATATTGCTCTCTCTCATTTCATGCCAATCGGCTCATTGTTTTTTTTGCGATGTTTTGAAAGAAATTGCACCAATTTGCTCACGTTTCAAATTTTAAATGTTTGTTAAAAGTGTTTGAATGCAGCACAAGAAAACTACTTTCAATCAGGTTTTCAAAGACTCAAGCAATGACAGATTACAAATTAAGGACAGGTTACATGAAGGTTTCCATGTTGCTTTCTGGATGTAATGAATAGAAAATGTAACATTGTTTACATTTTCTGGTCTTGTGATTATTCAAAATAAGATAACAAAGAAGGTTATTAATGAGTTGTCATTTTAAATACACTGTTTTATTTGATGTTGTGCATTAACGTAAATCACAATGTCAAGCTACTGGTTTTACAAAAAATATTGATTAAAGGTCCACTTACTAGATTTCTTCCTGAGCTTTCAACCACCTGTGTTAAAATAAAAAATCTGCAGAGACGCTGCTAAGTACGCAGGCCAACGTGGAAACGTAAATGGCTCTATCTAGACCCTTGGTTTGTCTGTTGTGGGCTACTGTAGAAACATGGCAGTGAAGATGGCGACCTCCGTGGATGCGGACCCGCTCCCCATGTCAATATAATCAGCTCATGTATGCTTAAAAAAAGATTTTATTCAGTTTCTGTCAGTACATCCCCCTAAATCCATACACGCCGGACTTTAAATCAATGCAATTATTGTTCCATGTTTCTCATTTCTCCGTCTCCCCCTCACAGACACGCTGCCGGGACATTTCCCCGG
The DNA here is from genome assembly GCF_026936395.1 of Plectropomus leopardus. Taxonomy (NCBI): domain Eukaryota; kingdom Metazoa; phylum Chordata; class Actinopteri; order Perciformes; family Serranidae; genus Plectropomus; species Plectropomus leopardus. Next base: position 26,937,434 of record NC_142193.1, read on the forward strand.
CGCCATCAACATGCCGTTCACGTCTTTCATGGACGCCTCTGGAAAGGAGCTGGGAACTGAGGACCTGTCCAACCTGTTCAGAGAGGCCGGGGTGGACCTGGAGCAGCCGCTCTGGGCCACCTGTGGCTCCGGTGTTACCGCGTGTCACGTCGCTCTGGCCGCTCACCTGCTCGGGCACCCTGGGGTGTGTGTTTATGACGGCTCCTGGTCCGAGTGGTTTAAGAGGGCGGCTCCGGAGCATATCCTCTCAGAGGGAGAGGGGAAGAAGGTGTGAATGAAAGAGGACAAGCAGAGGACTGTGAGCAAGAATGTGACTTTTACATGGCAAAGAGGTGTGTTTGCTAGAGAGATCAAGACAATAAATGTAGCCTTATAATGTACTTTCTGCTAATACTGAGGAGATGCTGCACAATGCACAGCGAGCTTGTTATGAAACTTAATTCATACTTTACAGCCGCTGTGAGAAGCCTTCTGGGGAAATCTACCTATGCAAATCATCCGACTTTTCTTACTAGTTAACTTGCACATTTTAGAAAAGTTACAATATCCTGAAATAACATGATTTTGTTTGATAATGTCTCAGCATGTTACAAATAGCACAGTTTAGGGACTCTTCCAAGAGGGTATTAAGATAGAGGACGTTTGATTCTTGGAAGAAGTGCACTTTCTTGATACATTTATGAATTATTTTACATTGTTACAATAAATGTTTAAGGTCCTTGTTTTGTTAAGCTCAATGTGGCTGCGGTGTCTTTTTTTCTCTTTAAAATATGCCCAACTAGTGACATGGAGGAAAAACTCCTGTATTCAATAACCAGAAAAGTAAATATTTAGCTTTTAAAGAGGGCAGGAGGGCAAAATACTGAAGTTTGCAGAAATGCTGATTGATAAAGTCTCCCTTACAATCCATGGGATTATAGGAAAAAAATATTTTGCTTCCAGTCTAGTCAAAATATTTGTGCATTTTTTTCACCTAATTTGTAATAATTGCAAAGTTAAAATATATATATAACATGGTGTGAACCCCCTCTCCAAAAAAATCAGAGCAGCTAAGAGGCCCAGAAAAAGACTGCAGCTTTTGCTGAGACACGATACAACACAAAAAAATTTTTGGGATGCTGACGCAGAGGAAATCAAAACCAGTTCAATCCGGTTCCTGTGCTTGATTTGAGGTGTCTGGCAATATGCCCGATTTTCAGGGAAAAAAAGTTTATTTACTTCAGCTTTTAATTAACCCTGGTGGTACTATGTGCAAATGTGCAATGTATAGTATTTAACTCATTTTGAATCAGGAATGTGTATGATTGTGTGGAAAAAATATATAAACTGCTGAACCAGAGTCCCATTTAACAATAGCTTAGAAGATTGCATTTAAAGCAGCTGTGCACTTGTTCCAACCTGTATCACTATCTTTTGTCACAGGAAATTTGGTTTTGTAATTTTTTAATTGTTGAACATAGCGTGTAATGAGTTATCTTCACCATTGTTTATGATGTCAGCTGTTGCTATGCTCCATTGGGGTAAAAAGAAAAAAGAGAAGAACAAAAGAGCATTACCACTGGGCAAAACAGAACGAACTACTCTTTTTGAACAATTCTTCCCCAGCTCTGCATACTGTATTTGCAGAGGCACATGTTGCTTCTGAGAAATCAAACATCCTTCTCTGTGACAGACACAAAAAAAGCAAATGGTCCTAACTGGAGCCAGTGTTTGCTTTGTCTGTTCTGTGCTACTGTAGAAACATGGTGGTGCAACATGGCAATGCCTGTAGACGAGGACCCGCTCCCTGTGTAGATATAAATAACTCTTTCACAGGTAACAAAATCACATTCTTATTCCAATAAACAATATAGAAAACACACTTTTACTATCAATTTATCCTTCTAAATCCTACACACAGCAATTTATAATACTTTGAAACCTGACCAGGTTGGTTTGATTTACCTGGAAAATCATGGGGGGAAATGCAATGACCAACTTAACAAGAAATGTCCCACAAAATTAAATAAATAAAAATAGAGAAAGGTGACAAGAAAATAGCATCAAAAAGGAGAGAGGGGTCAGAAAAATATAAAATAAAAGAAGAAAAAGGGGAAAATGTCAACAAGTTTATATTCATATTTAATATAATTTCATAACTAAAACTGTGGAACAGAAAGATGTACACATATATCTTTAAAAAAATGTGGGTTTTTTTTGTTTTTTTTTGTTTTTTTGGAGTCATGTTTGTTAAGCATGTCTTGCTTATTTTTAGTTAATTACCTTGTATTCTCAAACTATGGAGCATCCTGGACAACAACACCCACCCCCTCCAACAGCTCCTGGTCCAGCACAGAAGCACACGGACCAACAGACTCAGACCACCCACCTCAAAAACTGAGCGTCACAGAAGGTCCTTTCTCCCAGTGGCAATAAAACTGTACAACTCATCTCTGTAAATTCGCTGTCATCCTTCCACACTCACTGCACAGTGTCAGGTTATTTCATAAATGACCCACTTATTGTACAGTCTTATTTATTTCTTGCGCACTGCTCTTTGCACTATGTATATAGTTTATTCTGTCATTATGTGCACTATGTGCATTTTCTTGTTTTTCTTACCTGTTTGTTGTTGTTGAGCGGAGCACTGTTACGAACAGAATTTCCCTTGGGATGAATAAAGTATTCTGATTCTGATTCTGATTGTATCTTATTCTTTTTTCAAATGTCCTGTTAATTTTGTGGAATGTTTTGTTAAATTGCTCATTGCCTTCTCCAAATGTTTTTTGTTTGTTTGTTTTGTTTTGCTTTTTAAATCAAACCTATTTTCTCAGGTTTCAGAGAGTTAAAAGGACGGGGAGAGAGTGTGACTCGTTTAGTGGCAAAAGTCAAAATGACCGAATCATTTAAAAACGTGAACCGCCCTCTACAACTGCCACAACAAAGATGGCCGACCGTCTCTGACGCCTGTCCTCGGGATGTCCCGCAAACTGCCTGAAGGTCCTGACGAAATAAACAAATTGGGGTCCTTTCTTACGATAGGTTAGCTATCGATACGGTGTTACGAGTCACATTGTTTTACACAACTGTGGTAAATTGTCAAAAGTAACGCGAATATATGTCGATTTGTTTGTTTTGGGAATGTTGGTAAAATCGAAGTTTTATTCGGTTTGGTTATTTTCGTCCTAACTGGTTCAGTAGTTTTGTTTTTTAACGTCGAAGGGTGTGTGTTTTTTTTCGGTCGCCGTCAACAGCAGCACCGTTAGCGTTAGCGGAGCAGACGAGCTAACGTGTTCAAACCAACGAAATTCTGATATTTAGCCAAATAAAATAAGAGGTAAGTTGAGGTAAATTTATGAATTGTATCGTTTGGTTGCGTTGTGTATTTTAAAGTCCTTTTTGGGAGACTGTAGCGGCTTCATTTCCCATGTTTTTTTTCGTGCTGGTCTCGTAAATAAACAGCGTTAATCAGTGTTGGTGTCGATGCTATCTTGTAAATTTCTACCAACATGTGCTGCAGTTTTAAGGAAAAACACAGTTTGGGCTGCGTTGCTTGTCTGCGGACGGTTGTAGTTGAATAATTAACCTGTTTTGTGTTGTTTTTCCACAGGGAGGCGTTGATGAGCAGCAATGTCTGGCATCGCTCTTAGCAGACTGTCCCAGGAGCGCAAAGCCTGGAGAAAAGACCACCCATTTGTAAGCACCAGCATTGTTAATATTAACCCTTAAGACCTGCTTTAACATTACACACCATCGTATCACTCTGCGCACAAAATGTGCTTTGCAAAAATAATAAAAAGTATTTACATTAATATTAGTTTTTACTTTCAGTGAGTTATTTTTTAAACCAATATCAGTTCTAGTCATAAGAGTCAACTATTCATTAATTTTCAGATTTTTAAACCTTTAAATGCCAGGTTTTGTCGTGATGCCAACATGTTTTCCGATAAAAAAAAAAAAATTTAAAAAAAAACACGAAAAAAAAATTTCAATCTACAATATGCTAAGTAGAATATTTATTGATTGATTGATTATCATGACCTGGGATATGTAAATAACTTGCAGCAGCATTTATTTTATTCATCATTATTTATTTGTGCAGTGTCAGATAATTAAACTTGTACTGCTCTGCACACAAAATTTGCTTTTTAAAATCAGGCTATGAAAAATACATTAATATGAGTTTCCACTTCTATTGACTTAATTTTTCAACCAACATCAGTTGTAATCATACATTTCACATATCCATTAATTTTCAGAATTTTAACCCCTATAAATGCCACGATTTTGTCATGATGCAAAAAAAAAAGAATTACTTTCAATATACTGCATGTAAAGTGTTTTTTTTTTGTGTTGTTTTTTTTTATTATAGCAGCTTGGGATATATCAATATATGGATATGGATAAAAAAAAAACATGATGGCATGAGGTGAAAAATATTAAATATGACAAATTCCAAGGCAAAAGTCCAGAACTATACCCAGAAATAATACAATGCATGTTTTTATGCTTTGATGTCTGTGGGATCAAAAATTGCAGTTTGAATGGGTTTCAATGGAGCATTTTTTTTTCTTGCACTGAAACACTATGTTTGTATTGTGTTTACAGTGTTTCTAGACTTTTTTCAGGAGCTGAGCCCAAAACTCCTGGATTAAACAAAAATACACAGTCTTGCCAAAATTTCTGCGATAAATGCATGAACACTGCCAAAATTACCAAAAAATGAAGAATGAAAAGAGCGAAAAATGGGCCAAACAGTCCTCAGGGGTTTACGTTATTCCCGTTTCTGATATTTTGTAGGGTTGTATGAGTGCAGCTGGCACAAGCTATATTTCATCTTGGTTAACTTGTACTCAGGTTGTTCAGTCATGTTTTGTGTCTCTTTTAACCTCACAGGGTTTTGTTGCAGTTCCCACCAAGAATCCCGATGGAACCATGAACCTGATGAACTGGGAATGTGCTATTCCAGGAAAGAAAGGAGTAAGTTAGCTTCAGTTACAGTTTATAAATTAAAGTGGAGTCATCTATACTCATGGGTCCCAGAATGAGCAGCAGGAGACCCATGAAATACAAAAGTTTAGAATACCTTTTGTTTGCAATATTTGCAAGGTATAATGTGCAGTAAGTAGGTCAGTATTGCAAAATAAACCCTGACAGGGAGGATTGCAATACCCCAAAGGGGTTTATTTCACAATATTCAACCGCTTGCTCGTTACATAACTAGTTTCTCAATAGGTACAAGGTAGATTTGTCATTTTTTAAACAAAGTTTTAAAAACAGTTAAATTTTGTCCTTGATCCTGCTACATCTTTGGAGTTGAAGGATGAGTTGATTAAAATCAGCAGCTAAGTATAAATATTCCACCCGGTTGCTTCATGTTGCTGCTGGTGGCATCATGCAATTGCTACAGTGCATTTTTTAAATTTGCATTGTCTTGTGTCAATCAAGTATAAAAAATCAGTAGCTGCATGATACTCAAACAAATCCTGTTGCAACTATTTTAACAGATACTGAATTTGCGATATTAGTCCCTGTTTTATTTTTGCACTTCATTTTCACTGAAAAAATATACTAATTATGATGTGAATTTTGCTCAGGTTGGTACCATAACATCTGAAATCTGGTTTGTAGGCTGTAACACTTCATTGATAATGATATTTTGGGACATAATTTATCCTTATCAAAAAAAGCAGCACCTGCAATTTGGATATTAGACTTGGCCATAAGGAAATTTTAATAATATTTCATCATTTGTGCAGCCACAATATAGCCCGAATAACTATTTTATTATTATAATAATTGCTATGGAAGCAGTCCTGATTATAGACTCTGCAGGAAGCAATAAAAACATTTCTAAATCAATTAAATTATGTTTAAATCAAGATTTTTTTTATTGAATTTTGATTTCTCTAGCCATGTAATAAGAGAAATAATGAACAGTGAGGGGATCTTTATTATGAAATAACCCTCTTCAGGGTGATGTAAGACCTGTAATTGTTATGGTGGATTTTGCTCTTTTACATCGACCCTTTCCACTGTGACAACATGAACATTATTATCCAGCCCCTTTGTATTTCCTGTTTGATTGTTTTTCAGCGCGGTAGCTGACAGTTAATAAACATAGACCAAATCTGTTGCCATAGCAACAAAATAGCAGTAAAATGTCAATATGTTGTTGGTCGCGTTCACACCTGCTCTCAGAGTCACTTCAGTGTCAGCTTGTTACAGGATTGTCCTTTAAACACACGTTACAGCTCATCTTTTAACATCCGTGTCGTGAGTTTGTGATGATGATCTGATCATGCATCATGAACATTTACTGTTAGTGACTGAGCCAGCCAAGAACAACATAAAACGTTTATCTTTTCGACCTTGCACCAGAAAAAATTTTGAAATTACAGGAGCAGTGTCTAAAGTTCGTTTGAAGGTCACTTCAAAGCATCTCCTGGTTATTTAAACCAAGCGTGTTTCTAAGGGCATTCCTGTATCTTTATTTATGTTGAGCGCAGTAATATAATATCTTTTTGCATGTACTGAAGTAGTTTTTATTTCCTTATTCTTTCATCAGACTTTATGGGAGGGAGGACTCTATAAACTCAGAATGCTGTTCAAAGATGACTACCCCTCCTCACCGCCCAAATGTGAGTAACAATGCACACCTGCGGCGTAGTTTCCTTCTGTGTCAAAGGTCAGAAATGTACATGCAGCTGTCTATTCAAAATAAAAGAGGAAAAGCTGAGGAAATAAGAGTTTAGTCACTACACCACTTGTGTAAACAGTGAATCCTGAGTAAGAGTATTTTTTAAATATGCTGTATTCATTTTTTGATCCGTGCATAAATGCCGTTCTTTGAGTTCAGAGTTTGGATTTTATGAATGTGGAAATCTTGTTTTTAAAGAAGTAATATTGAGCTAGACTTGTATTAATGTTATGTTTCAATGATAATAATAACTTTGTTTATATAGCACGTTTGAAAACAGTATTTGCAAAGTGTTTTGGCAAACAAAGCAAAGCAGAGGCAGAAAACTCAAAAGACAATAACAAAAAAAGACAATCAATAATGTTGAAGAAACACAGCAGAAGAATTAAACGAGACAGGCAGAAATGTGTTAGGAAAATAAAATAGCAAAATAAAGGCAGTAGACAAAAATTATTATTATAAGCGGAATCGAGACAGAATAAAAAGATAAGTTAAAAGAAAAAATTAACAGATAAAATTAAGAAGAGACAAATTAAGAAGAGAGGCTGTAACATCCAGTAGTCCCAGAATTCCCTGTGCTGATGGATTTCAGTTTCAAAGCAACATTTTGTACGTTGTATACTAAAATTGCATGAAAATTAAAAAAAGCCACAGCAGTCTGATTTTGTAGTGCTGTGAATCCACTCTGATGAAGGAGTCATGGAGTCTCTACTCCGACGTGAATGAAATATATCATGTGATGGAAATCTTCGTTTTTTCCATGTCGATCTTTAAACCTGCGTTTTTTTTAATAACTTGCACTCAGGCAAGTTTGAGCCGCCAATATTCCACCCAAATGTCTACCCATCCGGCACCGTGTGTCTGTCCATCCTGGAGGAGGACAAAGACTGGAGGCCTGCCATCACCATCAAACAGGTCTGAACACTCAGCCGTCTCTCCTGTCTCTGTCTCTTGTCTCTCTCGTCTCTGTTTCTTGTCTCTCTCGTCTCTGTCTCTTGTCTCTCTTGTCTCTCTCGTCTCTCTCGTATCTCTCGTCTCTGTCTCTTGTCTCTCTCGTCTCTCTCGTCTCTGTGTCTTGTCTCTCCCGTCTCTGTCTCTTGTCTCTCTCGTCTCTGTCTCTTGTCTCTCTCGTCTCTCTCGTATCTCTCGCCTCTGTCTCTTGTCTCTCTCGTCTCTGTCTCTTGTCTCTCTCGTATCTCTCGTATCTCTCGTCTCTGTCTCTTGTCTTTCTCGTCTCTGTGTCTTGTCTCTCCCGTCTCTGTCTCTTGTCTGTCTCGTCTCTGTCTCTTGTCTCTCTCGTCTCTCTCGTATCTCTCGTCTCTGTCTCTTGTCTCTCTCGTCTCTGTCTCTTGTCTCTCTCGTCTCTGTCTCTTGTCTCTCTCGTCTCTGTCTCTTGTCTCTCTCTGTCTCTCGTCTCTCTGGTCTCTGTCTCTGTCTCTCATACTCGTATCAATATTCAGCTGTGGCCGTTTGTGAGTAGGGAGTGAGAATTTTGCGCTGTAGTGGCTGGATGTGACATTTTTGTTTTGTGTGGATCCACGGTTGGGAAGAATGAATGAATACACAGCACGATGTAAATGAATCACACTCGCTGCACTCTGACTGGAGGGTTTTGTGTGTTTTCAGATCCTGTTGGGTATCCAAGAGCTGCTGAACGAGCCCAACATTCAAGACCCAGCACAAGCAGAGGCTTACACAATTTACTGGTAAGTGTGACTGCTGCGATGACATTACCCAGCCTACAATTTAAGACTTAACCCTTTGAAACCTGAGCAAATTTGTTTCATTCTTTCAAAAACATAGGAAGAATGAGCAGAAGAGAAACGAGAAATTGGTGAAAAAAAGAAAAAAAATTCTGATAATTAGTTTAAAAATGAAAACTTACAAAACCACGGCAAACAAGCCTTGGAAAAAGTGCAAAAAATTATAATATTTCTGTAATATAATTTAAATATCCAGTATTGCTAATTATAAATATAGTTTTTCCTCTGCAAAAAATAAATTTAAAGAATAAAATAGTCAAATATTTGGTCCAACCCCAGAAAATATTCTAAATATAGCGATCACTTGAACCGATTTGTTTTTTTTAGTTGGTTAAAATATATTTGCTGCTGCTCCTGTCCAGATTCTGTGGTGGTACACCATCTACTGTATATACTACACCGACTATGTATAAGTACCTCATGCAGCCCCACTGATGAAGATCTGAACTATCCCTTTAAATGTCCTGTTTTTTTTAAAGTTGCAGTTGTATGTGAGGGTCGCTCCTCACGTCACAGACCTTCAGAGACCAAACTCAAGTCTTAACACAAAATAAGAAAGACACGTTTCCTGTTCTTGTAGTACTTTATACACAGATATGTTATCTTGGAAATGGGACACGTAAATACTTTTGCAGTGATCTGAGCATGAGTAAAAACGTCTTTATCTCTTTGTGTTTCAGTCAGAACAGGATGGACTATGAGAAGCGGGTAAGGGCACAGGCCAAGAAGTTTGCCCCCACATAGAGAGGAGCGCTGGCCTCTATCCCGCCTGAGCAGCCTGAACTGATGAAGGTTACAACCAGGAGGCAGGCAGCACCTGATGGACCACTCCAATAAGAATCCAGTTTTGAGTATTATCATACAATAACACAGGTGACCAGTCAGCCTGCCTTTTTTCTTCTTTTTTTCTTTTGTTACACAGAGGAAAGTTCAGTAAGATCACAATTTTGCTTTCTTCAAGAAATATTTATGCTTTTTAATGCAGAGCTGATGGTCCTCGAACTCCGCTCTCAGCACCATCTTTGTTCACAACTCTTGTATAATCCGTATCTCCAGTTTAGTCATGAGTGCCGCTAAGCTCACTCATGCCTCCATTAATTCTGTAAATCATCATAATCGATCAACAGAGCTGTAGAAATAAGAAGTCCAAACCACTCTGTGTAGTTCGTGGCAGAAAAGAAGATTTTGTTTATTCTTGAACTTCCATTTTTTTTAATCAAACCCCAGAAGTATTGTAGATAGTGTTTAATGATTATGGACATGAACCGGGACAAAGCAGTCGGTGGAAGTTAGTCCTCCCATTGTGCTCCTTGTTTCGTTGCTATCACAGTTCAGTCACATCTGAGTTTCCAGAAAAGCAGAAAATCTAAGCAAAATTAGGTAAAAGACAATCCTGGCAGTTATATATTGTTTTTAAGCTAAACTGTGACAGTTGTGTTGGCAGGAAGTGGTGCTCTGTCCGCCTCAGTGAAGGAAAGAGTTGAGCGGTGTTTATGGTAGGGCGCTTTTGATGGGTGTCGCTCGACAGAAATAACATATTTTCACTTTTAGTGGTGAAAAAAAGACGCTTTTCTTTCTCTTCCTGCGCTTGGAGAATTTTGCAATGTGTGGAACGTCACAGTTTGTCGCACAATGTGATTGGTAGTGTCGCTATCATCGCCATGGAGACAATATGGATCTGCATGAACACCGGTTTGGTTGTCAGTATTCGTTAAAGGTATAGAGCACTCCTGCTGCTCCTCCCATATGTTAACATGCCCTTTTTTCTCTCTGTTTAAATGAATAAATCTAATTTTATTGTAGAGGTAAGTGTAGCACATTGCGACTCGATGCCCATCTGTCGCTCTCTCTCTTTCCTTCTGTTTATCATGAGACTTTAGCTTCGGTAGTTGGTGAAATATTACATATTATTACAGTTTTATTGGCATAGTTGAGCCGTCGGTGTCAGTTTGTTAGCTGCCGCCGCTGTGTTAGCTCGTGCCGCACGGTGTGCTAGACGTTAAACTGCCCTGGAGGACATCGGCTCTGAAATGGCCCTTAAGTGCTGCAGCTATCCTTCGTGGCGTAACATTAAAGGCAGCAACAGAAGGATTGCTGATATTTCTCACGTGAAGTTTGAGTTTATAATTTAATAGGATAATGGAATCCTAGTTGTTTAATAAATGAATGTCAAATAGCGCTTGTTTTCCAGTGTTGGCCAATTAGCATTGCTATTCTAACGTTTTGGGGGGGGGGTGCACGCACTGGACAGTAATAATATTTCAGTGTGAGTACTTGAATATCGAAATTACTTAAAATACCCATCCTGAGAAGATAGTAGTTTTTAATCCACACCGAATACGACCTGCGTGTAGCGTCTCTGTCCAAACAAGCAGCCGTCTGTCAGCAGCAGCTCCTGCGGAGCTGAGAGGACAGCCGTCTACCAAAATACCAAAATACCACTGTGATTGTCAGCAGATACTTACTGAACCAAAATATTTTTCATGTCGGCGCCACAGCCGACAGTTTGTCATCAGCTTCCCAAACTTCTGTAGTGTTTGTATCCATCGATTCATTAGCTCCTTTTACACTGCCTGTGCAAGGTGGGAACATCGCACTGTTAGGTCGCATCGTTGTTCTGTATAAAAGGCAGAATTGTAGGATGGGGGGACTGAGACGTCTCGTCTTAAAGACGGCAAGGGAGGGAGTAACAGAGCAGGATCGAGGTCTGTGTGAAAGGACCAGCCAGCAGGACGGGATTATGGGTAGAATTTGTGTGACGGTGTGTTTGATCCACTCAAAGAGGAAGAACAGCGGCTGTAAATGTCCGCAACTTGAGAAAACAATGAGGTTCAGGAGCTCCTTAACCCTCCGAGCAGAGGATGAGATCCGCCGTCCAATAACGGGGACAATAAATGAGTGTTACAGTCAAGTTATACCATTGTTATTGTTCAGAAAGGAGCGTATCAATAAATGTAGATACAACTAATGAGTTAAAAACACATATATAGCAGGAAGTGTTGTGATTTAAACATCTGTCTGCGCAGATTCCTCTTTATTATGGTCAAGATCAAACCTTTCGCTGAAGCATACACTGAAAACTGTTAAACCTCTGTAGAGTGACACTCATCAAAAGCGCCCGATGGTAAATCAGGCTTTACCCGGATAAAAGAGGCACGTGGGTCAGGGCTTTGCTTCCCCCAATAAGTCAAAATCCTCTTTTATTGCAGTGAAGCTAAGATAACCTTAGTGTTCATTTTTTAATCCAACTGGGAGTGAAACTATTTGTCGGTTACAGTGTTGAACTTCATCACCGGTTTGTCACCAGCTTCCCAAACTTCTGTAGTATGAGATAGAGGAGAAGATGCATTTTAAAAGTTTCAAAAAACTGCTGCTGTGTGTTCGTTTTTGGCGCTCGATCAGTTAGAGATAGCATCACTTCTGGTTATTTTTTTCCCCACAATGCACACAAAATTAATTCAAACCTGTACAAATCAAAAAGCTGTTAAAAGTCGATTCTGGCGCACAGAAGCTGAAGGATCCTCATTGGATTGGCCTCTCAACCAGCAAGAAGACAGACGAAAGTGCACTTGAGAGTAAACTGAAGGCCTGAGATTTTTTTGCCTCTACGCATATGAGTGCATGTACATAATATAAATAATGAAAAATTGTGGAAGTTATGTTTTATATTGTTTTAGCCAGTTGACATTTGTGTGTGGTATTATAACAAAGAACACAATAAATGGCATAAAATTGTGAAATAAAGTTGAACAAAAGAGCAAAAAAAAAAGTTTTTATTTTAATTTTTAATTTTTTGAGTTTTTAATGGGAAAAGTGGATCGAAAGAGACATGTTTGGGGTCCCAAAGAAATTACATTGGTTTGAAATTACACTTTAAAGTTACAATATGCATTTATTTTGGCTGCTGGGGGGTCTGTTAATCAAAACAAAAACTAAAGAGTAAAACCATCACTTTCTCCTGGTTAGGATTCTTTTAAAGTTTATTGTGCAGGAGGTTTTTACCAGGAGCCGAATTATTCACGTGTCTCCCTCTCCAAAACGGACAACCCAGCGATGGAAAGTGGGTAAAACACAAAGCAGTTTCCTGTTAAAAATCTGCGTTTGTCCCGTGCTGATTGGCTTGTCGCAGATGTTTTTTCTCCGACGTTCAGATCCGAACGCTCAGGAGGTTTATAATGGAAGCTGAATTATCTGCAGAGGTCTCTTCCTCTCCAAAACAAACAGATCTGGTGCTATAAACAGGTAGAAACTCTGACTATAGTAGTTTTGCATCAAAAATCTGTGTTTCTTGGATGTTTGTTCTGCGCGCTTTGCTCAACATGTTTCTCTAATAACTCAAAATCCAGACACTGGATGACTCAAAATCATTCATTTGGTTAAATTTTACAAAAACAGCTAAAATCTAAAAATGTGTATAGTAAGTACATGGATTAAAACTGGATAAAAAATCAATTTCTGACAGCTTTTTACTGAAAACACACAGTGGAAATGACCGGCGGTGGCCAAATGACGCTTCATGTCCGTGACTGAACTCACTTTGGGTTTGAACATGGTTGGAAATGTTTGGGATAACTTTGGAAAACAAAATATTATAGTAATAAAATGTTTTAAGATTTTTCAATGCAGAAAAGTTAAATTTTCTAAGTAAAACATGATAAGGCCTAATTAAAAAAAATGCACACAAATCCAAGCTGGGTCTCCTTGTGTGTGAGAAAAATGTTCTTTGAATATTTATTTTTGTTGATGTTATTTGTAATTATCTTCTCTTTATTCAGTGCAGGTTTTTACTAAATGTGCAACCGTTTTTAAATTGTACAAACTGACTTCATATATCTGCACTGTGACGGAGAATGTGTGCATTTTACAAACCCTCTGCATTTCAGTTTTCAGGGAATCAAAAGAAGCTGTTTTTCCTCCATTTCAAATGTTTCCTTGTTTTTTTCCCCACATTTCTATCATTGTAATTGTGTAAAATAAATATGTGCGCACTTAACTTTTTCTTTCGCACACCAAGTTGTTAGCTGATCGTTTCTTTTAAAATGTCACAGTTTTTGTGGGTTTTTTCTTTTCCTGTCCAGCAGCGAAACCCGATGTCGTGCTCTCGCATGTCTTACATGAGTTTCTTAAGAAATTTAACACCTTTTGTTTCAACTCACCTCTGCTGCTGTTTATCGTCTCAGTATGACCTCAAATAGCCCCAAAGATGCAAAATCAGCTAAGGCACAGGTGAGAACATTGTTTTTTTCAGTTTTTTCTCTCTGCTGCATTTAAGAAATGTGTTGCTGATGGTTTTGATTTCCTCTGAACGTGCTGTGTTGTAGGTGAGGGCAGTAGAAAGCCCTCGGGTGCCGTCCCTGCTGCCTCCTCATGTTGATCCTGGATCAGCTGTTTCACACCCTCACAGCTATCACAGCCTGGGACACTGTCTCCGCACCAACATATTTCCAGGTCTGTGTATTAGTAGTGTGTTTTAATTCTTCTAAAGGCTACTTTAAATATACAAATCACCATGTTATTTGTGTGAGTTTGTGTACAGTAAGTCTGCAGTTACCCAGAGTGCCGTTAGTAATCAATACACTGCTGTCAATAAGCTGTTAACATCGCATTAACTTTATTGTACAGGCAGTGGTCACACGGATAACAGTGATAGTAAATCAAGGGAAGCTACTCGAAATATAATCGGACTCATCCTGCTGAATTATTCAGCTGTGAATGCTGACATGTACGCTGCGTGACACACTTACCTGAGCCCCGTTTTCAAATCCACTCAGTCTCAGGAACATTTCCTGCATGCGGCCATGTGTGAATGGGAGCTGGATCGATATTTAGGGAAATCTGTAACGTCAGTTTTCCAACTCAAGACCTCATTTTCAGGGAAAATGCTGGTACTGCTTTGTTGTAGCTGAAAGCAGCAACATAACATGGACAAACACATAAAGGGTTAATTTTGAAAGAAGAAATAATTCAGTACGCTGAGATGTTTTGTTGCCATTGACTTAAAATACTTGATGTGACCTGTGAAAACTGACTTTAAATTTTGCTGCAGGTACACTGTTATTTAACATTTCCTCTTACTTCATTTATGTGATGCTGTTCAGCAAAAAATGAGTTAAATGGTCTCATTTTTCACAGTTTTGTGCTAACTTCTCTCTATGATTGCACAGAAGTTTTTGAGAATATGACTCTGCTTCAAACCTGATTTATTAGCTCAGTTAATATATTCACTTTGAATTTATGGTTTTAGTTTCCAGTTTCAGCTCTCTTCGGTATGCATATCCTCCCCATCTCTACACTCATCCAATTATGCTCAGTTTTGGCTCCAAACAAATAAAAATAACATTTAAAAAAGATGGCGATGGCCAACATGCCAAACTCAAGGCTTCAACGCGACTGTCCACAAACCAATGGTTTTGGGTCACAGTGGCTACATCCACGTCCTTAAAACACTTTTCTTCTTTTGTACATATGCAATAAATTAGAAAAACTCACATAAGACTATAGATAAAGATTATCTTGTGTGCACAAGATTAAAAAAATATCACTTTTCGGGAATTAAGGGGTAAGAAAACATTTTAAAGTCAAAATATGAAAAAAGAGAATATTTTAAAGAAAAAAGTAGTAATATTATGAGAATAAACTTGTGATATTACAATAATAAAGTCAGCCTCCTTGGCAAATGTGGACAATGGTTGGGAGGCCGCCTGTGCTCTCACCTGTTTTATAGTTTGCTGGCAATATGTTAATTTCCATAATATATTATCCCCTTTCTTGTGTAATTACAACTTTATTCTCATAAAATTCTGACTTTTTTTGTTAAAATTACAGCTTTATTCTAGCAATATTACAACTTTATACTCATAAAATTACAAAAAAATTTCTCGTAAAATTACGACTTTATTCTTGTAATATTATGACTTTTTTCGTATAATATTACAGCTTTATTCTCGTAATATTCCGACTTTATTCTCAGAAAATTATGACTTTTTTTCTCGTTCACAATGTTACAACTTTATTTTCAAAGTCTCAAAAAAAATCTTCCTCAGTGTGATTCTACAACTCAGTTGTACCATTGATTCACCTGCATGGCTGTAAATTATTTAAATATTTTTTCCCTTTTTTTTACACTCTCTAATGTACCATCTGTAATTTAACCCTCTTGTCTCCAGGTGCTCCCTCAACATGGCGATCCGTCTCCAGGGACTCTTACATCCGCCACCCTCTGACTGCCTGGCCCACAGACCCCCGTCTCTGGTACGGCCACAAGACAGACGACATGGGTACGTGCTCTATTTCCTCCCGTCTTTCTGTCTCTCTCGATTCCTGTTTCATCGTTCTCGTCTGTTTGTTCTGATGTGCTTTTCTTCTAAATATATCTTTCTCTGTTGATAATTCGTCTGCAGTCCAGTGGACGGAGAGAAACATCATGAACCAGAAGCTCAACAAGATACTGAGTGAAATGAAGACCCCAAAATAAGGTCCTGCCTCTCGCCCAGAGACGCCGACACACACTTAATTTGCAGCCCTGCATGTTGATATCTTGTCGCTTAACAATAAACAAACACGGAGGGTTTTTGGTAGTTATAAGACACCACAACGAAGACTATTTGTAAGACAAAATATCTGTGAGAACCTTTTGGTTTAGGTTAAATCAAACTGTAATTGTTTGGGTGCTACCGCGTGGCAGCAACAATATTGTGTGTGTTTCATTATAAAAACACACTTTAAAATGTTTAAAGAAAAATTGTCAGTAATATGATTCTTAAATGCGACATTTTGCACAGTGAGTACTTTTAATGTGGGGACTTTGAGTGTATTTCACTAATAGTTGAAAAAAAAAACTTTTAGTTTGATTTTGAATGCAGGACTTTCCTTTATGACAAAATAATTCAACACTACTTTTGCTCTGTTAAAATATAGAAATACTTTTTCCACTACTGTATTGAACAGAGGAGCTGTAAACCGCTGCAGCTGAAGGGTTACTCATCTCTCTGTGTGATGTGTAAACGCAGCAGAATGGAGGTGGTTTCACAAAACCACTGAAACTGACTTTTTGTCACAACCTGCTACTTCTACTACCTATATGATGATTATCTGTTGAAGTTATCTGACCCGTTCTTTCCTACACGGAGAAAGGAAGCAGACTGTTTGAAGTTGAACACAACGTGTCAAAAACACACAATAAACTGACAAAATCAGTTAACACTGATCTGGACTGATTGTTAAACTCATCTTCTAGGACACTGGGTGCAGTAAGGAGCGTTGTAGATGACATGTCTTTTCTAACCTCCATTTAGGAAAAAAAATAAATGCTATGCACAGTTAACATTTTAATGAACTTGTTTTAACAAAAAAAAAAAAAATTAAAGGTCCAGTGTGATAGATTTGGGGAGATAGATTATCAGCAATGGGATATAATAAATATATTTTCTTTAGTGTATAATCACCTGAAAATAAGAAGAGTTGTCTTTTCATAACCTTAAGATGAGTCAGTTATATCTATGTAGTGAGCAGGTCCTCGTCTACGGGGATCACCATGTTGCACCATCATGTTTCTCCAGTAGCCCAGAGCAGACAATGTGAAATTATTATGCATAACTGCTTTTAGTGCTTTTACCAGTTTAAATCAGTAGATTAGTAGAGAAAGAGACCTCTACGAATAATTCAGCTCCCAGTAAAAACCTCCCGATTACATCCCAGTTTAAACCTCCTTAACACTGTACACTGAGGGAATTTTAATGAGCAGAAGTTTCAGCTGGTTAAAATCTGCAATCCTTGTTGCCAGATGCTATTAAATCGGCCTAAATCTTATACACTGGACCTTTAAAAAGCGATCATAATTTTTGTGAACTTCATTACTCAGTTGTTAAAATGACATGAAATTTGGTAAAGAGCTTGTTATGACTTATTTAGGATTCAAAACTTGACTTGGGTGCAAAAACTTGAGACTTGCAGAACAATTATGTGGTCCAAACTTTGGCATTTAGCGCAAATTACCACTGTGCAAAGACTATATATATATACTCTAAATGTGCAACCACAACTTCTCCGAACCATTTGCATGACTGTACTTACAGGATGTTGAGCTAAATAAACTCTGGCCACTATTTAAAGGAATTGTGCTTAATTAAAGACGAGTACACAAAAATAAATAAAGACAGCTGTTTTTTAAATCAGCAGTGTATTAACAGAGGTGCACGGTATTAACTGTGTACCTCTGTAAAGCTTAGGAGTTGCATCATGTTTTTTTATTTGTTTTTAGTGACAGGTTTTTCAGTTTGAGTGTGCCATCTCTGGTTGTTTTTCTCACCTCCTCTCCAGTCCCTCCCCCTGCCCCCCTCCTCTTTGTGGTCGACTGTTTTGTTGTTGTCTTCTGAGCACAAACATCACTATGGACTTCTCAGCAGTTTCCCGCCTCAGACACAGCGGACTTTGACCTTTCGGTGAGAGCTGTAAGCTCTTCTCCTCTGCACGCGTCACCCCTCCCCTGCCCGTGTCTCTCCTGCTACCGCTGCTGGCTGCTGCTGACACCTAAGTAAGTGCAGGAACCAGTCTGAGGGGTTGTGGGTGGGGGTGGGGGTGGGGGGTTGCATTAGATCACTGTTTGGCATATCGTAGACCTGAAACCAATTGAGACACCAAAAAGAGGCACTGGCTGACTGCTGAGTTCAAACATGTGTTGCAACAGTTGTTATTTGAATGCATGAATGCTTTGTGGTTTGTAGGTCTTCGTGCAGCGAGGATGAGTGTTTCACAATGGCCCTTCATTGAACTTTAAGATCAAGATGAACACTTATACATCATTGATCTCTGTGTGCTCTGCTGTACTCACATTTTGGCATTTAAGGTTTGAATGTAATGGAAAACTACACTGGTGCACCTCCTCTTGGTTCTGTTTTCAGTGTTTACAGAATCTATCTTGTGGCGGGAGACTTTGACCAATCACAGGTCATTTCAGAGGGACGGTGTCACTATTGGCTCGTCTACAAATGCAGATGCACATGCATGACTCCTCAATAAAAACCTGACTCAGTCATAGAGAATCCTGCTAATCTAGTATTGCCACAACTACCTACATTGCAAAGCAACCCCAAAAAAGGAAGTGTGATTTATCAAAGAGAGTTTGACGATTAACAAAACAAAACACGTTTTGTGTTATAAATATCAGTGAAGTATTTTAGAGATTGAGAGTAAATGTTGCTAATAATTTGTCCCTCTGCTAACCCGAGCAAAAGGCTCACAGCTGCACTTAAAGTCTCGACTCACAGTGTGTCCTCTACTTCACTCCCTGCCTCTACAGCTGGGAGGACAGTGAGAAGCAGCTCTGGGATGGACCCTGAACTCCAGCTTCGGTGGGCTGCAGAGCCCCAACGCCTCTGTTGCTGCTGTTTCACAGGTTAGATTTGGGCTTCCACTGGCCACCAGCCTGCTGTGACCACAGACGGCGCACCCTCACTTAACCCTGCTGTGCTTAAGTGAAGCTAAAATATCCCAGATACAGCCGCAGCCATCTTGCTCTGATGATGTTACTCTGAGCCCGATTGTGCTCAGTAGCTGTCTGTGGGACGGTCTTAGGACAGAGAGGAGAGAGATGCAGGAGGAGGGTATATTTTCATTTATTGCTTTAAGCTATCAGTTATCTTTTTTTTTTAGTATTGCAAGAAAAGGGTCAAATTAAATATTTTTTTTAAATAAATAAAAAACTTAAAGACCTTCTTCTGTCCTGTGTTTAGTTAGAAGAAAAAAAATACATATACCAACCTCCCCTCTAATAATTTTTATTCATCCCCTTATGTATTTGTCCTGTCTCAAGGCCAGGTGTCTTACATATGAATGAGATTAGCAGATAGCAATGGATGAACAGACTAGCAATCGATGGAAAAAACCTCTTCTGGCTACAGAAATGAAATGCTCAGTGACCTTTGAGCGAAGAGCGAACTGCTGCTTTAACTTTCAACCTCCTTTCCTCTTTCCCTCTACTGAAGCACTTAAGTTGTAAGCTTCTGTGTCTGCAGTGGTTGCGGCAGTTTTGACCCCTTAAAACCTTTTTTGCATGTATCTGAAGTAACCTCTTGCTTCTAAATCTGGTGTCTTTGGCCACTTAAATGCTCTGAATCTTCAGTTTTTAAGTTTCATTGACGTAAACCACTTCATAGGGACAAATGTGCGAGTTTCCCCTTCATACAACCCACTTTACGTTGTGATTGAAACAGGATGTGGTGTTCTTTGTATTTCTTGTTTTCGGTGCAATTATTATCTTAACAGGGTCCAGGTAGAGCTGCTGCTGGTGAGCAGGAGGAGGTGCTCTGCTCGACAGGCTGCCTTTACCCCCTCCTCCCCCCTTCACCACCGACGCCGCCACCCATCCTCTCACACCATCACGCAGCTCAGTGAGGCTTCCTGTCAGCCCCTGTCACAGGCTGTGGTTTCAAATGGAAAATGTCACTGGGCACTTTAAAGACGAGCGAGCGGCGAGAGTGAGGAGCCTGAGGGATGAGTGACAGAAAGAAAGAAAGAGAGAGAGAGAGAGGTTGATTGCACGAGAGTGAGATAGTGAAGAACGAGTAGAAAGAGAGGAGGACAGTAAAAGACAGAGGGACAGATATCTATTAAAGTCTTGAGTCCAGCAGAGGAGACGACTATGTGTTTCCTCTCCGGGACCCCCTGCTACCTTCACTGACCACGGCTCATCAGGTACTGTAAAACTTTACATTTTTTACTAATCCTGTTAAAAATAATACAACAATAATTTGGAAGTTGAAGCAAATTGAGTCTACTTGTAAATTTTACAGTGTAATTTCTGTCTCTTGCTATTTAATTTGTATTTAGACAATACAATGTTCCCAGTTTGTTTCCCCCCCTTATGCGGTGTTGTACTGTCAGTTATGGTGACACATCTACACTTTCCATAAGGTACATTTAGTCTGCTCTGTTCAGGCTTTGACTGAAAAAAAAAACCCAGCCGATGACTCAGACGGGCGTTAAATGTGCAGCATTAACAAAAAATTGCTCATCTTTATGTCATACAATCACAATCTATGCAATAATATTTTTACAGAAGACTTTAAAATGTCAGTACTAATGTATTTGTCAGTTTTTTATCAGCAGAAATGCAAACGTGTAAAACATAAAGTCCCTAAACTAAGTATGAAACTTAATATTTATCAGTATAAGGAGCAGTTACTGTAACAGACTGTTTATATATATATATCGTATATGTATCTGTAGTTCAGCAGTGCAGCTGCCAGTGTTCTCGGTCAAGTTTCACTTATAACTGCAGATTACCGCCCTCTCAGGATGAGTATTTTCACGCAGCCTGGATCTTGTGTTGTTTTCTCACTCTCAGAGCTATAAAGCACTTTGCTGATGATGATTGGCTGATGTAGTTTCAGAAAGGAGTTTCACTTAAAAAAACATTTTCATATAGAGGTTGTTTGGTTAACCGTTCTCGATCCACCCATTTAGCATGTGGTCAAAATAACCAACGCTTTGTCTAAGAGGAGAAAAAAATGTTACCTAAGTGATATGATGGGGTTTGACTTGTATTCGACACTTTTTAAAGGATAAAATCGGTATTTTTCCAACCTGTGCCCTATTTTTCCTGGGTTTTTTTTTCATCTAAGTTACTATTTCAACAAATTAAAAATTGGTCCAGTGTTGAGCGAGAGCGCTGCAGCCGTCAGCGGCGATACAGGCTGCACATCAACTGAGGGCGTGTTAGCACCTTCAAGTTACCTCCAAAAAGCTTGTTTTTTGTCACCGACAGCTCAGATTGATATTCTGAGTGTCTCACCATTTCTGGCATGAATCCTATAGAGAAAGACCTTTTTAATAAAGGTTTAAAGCATTGTTGTTTAACCAAAAACAGCCCCGACATCACTATCGCCAAACCCACCAGACTCCATTTACATAAACAGTAATTTGAGCATGTATACAACACTTTTTCACATTTTCACAAATTACTGTTTATTTAAATGGAGTGTGGTGGATTTTTTTGATAGTGATTTGTGGGTTGTTTCTAGTAAATTAAAAAAAAAAATCTTAATCTTAAAAAAAAAGGTCTGTCTCTGTTAGGATCCTTGTTGTTGTCACACACTTGACAACAATCTGAGCCCGTCAAAGGCAAAAATAAGCACTTTTAGAGGACGTAAATTGCCGGTGGTTACACTGCAGCACTCTCACTCAAAACTGGACCGATTTCAAAAAATGTTGTTCACATCAGTCACTTAGTCAAAAAAAATTAAAATAGAGTCCAGGTTGAAAAATAGCACACTTAGCCTTTAATTTAAACTCTCACATGTGAACATTTTTCTGTTGAATAATATATTACAGTTGATTCAGATTTTCATTCTTAACCCTTTCCTCTCTGTTCAGTCATATTGCGGTCATGACCAAGGAGGTCCTGGTGTCCTTATACGTCCTGGTGGCTCTGTTCTCAGTGCATGCGGCCCGCTCTCACAAAGGCTCACAAGGTATAACTCAGTACGGCATTAACCAAAACAGCATATGTTACTGTCCTTTAGGCAGAAGAGATAGAAAATATTAGCACAGAGTTTTTTGTAGCTTATTTTGTCTTCCTGTTAAATTAGTTACATCACTGGCATTCACAGAAAAATGTCACTTCTTTTCATATGCTTGTTTCTATTCTGTTCTATATGGGAACAGAAACTAGTAGTTTCTGTCAATTTTTTATTAAATAAATGAAATAATCTGAGTGCTGGTGCCCTACTTGCTTTTTGATTCTTGCCACAACTGTGCACCTCTATACATAGTTACGTTAATATTATTATTAATTCTTCTTATTTTTTTTTAAACATTTGAGAGTTTAAAAGGGAGTTTTCCTGCTTACCCTTTAGCCTTGCAATTGCAACTCAAGTATGCATCACTGGTTTATCTGCATGTTTTATGAGTCCAAGGACACAGATAAAGAGACACTGTCTTTATCTCTGTCTTTTTGTTGTGTCTCTCTGTTAATCAAGGTCTCTCCTGCCTCAACGACTTTGTCAACAATGTCAGCTGTGCGTGGGGCGGCGCTCCAGTGGCGCCTGGTGTGGACTGCTGGATCGTTGGTGTCAAGACGACCTGGATCTTCAAGAACTACATGAGATATCCCGGAACAGTCATGTAAGACGTTACAGATATTATACTCATATTTTTTGCTTGTTCCCATATTTTGGGCTTTGGAGATGAAAACAGTCTAACTCTGTCAGCAGTTAGTGGTGATTTCTGTCCTTTTTTTTAATTAGTGGAAGCTGCAAGCTGAAAAAACACAGAAACTCCCCTCCAGGCTGCAGTTTTGTCTTTAAAAATGAAGTAAGTCACCAGTGTATCAGTCATAAAACCATGTAATTGTCTCATGGATTTTTCTATCTACCATTTTAAATCATTGTTTGATTTTTCTTTATTTTAAGATCATCCATCACAAAAAAATGTTGCACTGAAATAAAGAATAAATCCATAGCAGTAATCAAAAATGTAGCTCCTAATGATCCATACAGAGTCTGTTTTTGGCTGTTTAATTGATTATATTATGGATCCCTCCAGGAATTTACCCCTTTTAAAGACTTACCGTACATCAGCATGGAGTGCAACGGCACGCTGGTGGAGAACCTCACAAAGTATACACCATACGATCACAGTGAGTGGCTTTTGCTTCCTCAGGAGGTGTCACCTTTTTAGTTGCACCTGAAAAGTTATTCAAAGATCTGGTCATAAAAGACATTTGACATAATATTTTATCCATGATAAAAACTGCACCAGGGTAACATGTTAAGGAGACCATCTGAACTCATTATGACAGAAAAAATGCAGCTTATGTTAATTTTTGTATTGGTCGATTTAAAAAAAAAAAGTGTTACACAGAAATAATTAGGAATTAATTGCACACTTTATTTTCCACGTCTGTGTCTGTGTCTGCATACAGTCAAAATGCATCCTCCAGGTGTTCCCAATGTCAGCTGCACTGCCAACGAGACGAGGATATCATGGAGTCCGGGCAGTCCTCGCTCTCGCTTCATCACATCTTTAAACTTCCAAGTTCAGATCACACAGAATAACAAGACATGGAACGTGAGTGACTGTGCACAGGCATGCATGAGTCGATATGTTATTTACATACAGCTCATATTTACTCCACTCTTTTTCACGCTATATGAACTTAATGGTAAATCATAAGCACAAAATAACAAGACTTGAGCCTCTTTAGCAATTCACAAAAAAAAAAACACTACCACCCACCAGCGTTTGGCTCTTTAATGGGAAAAGTCAGTTGCGCACGTCACTGGGGCACAAGATTGCGCAGTAGTCACCGGCGGTGATGGAAATAAGACACTCAGATGAAAGTGCAAGTTTTCACACATTTTCTGGTGGGATATAATGACGCACTGCAAGAAAATGTCATCCCATTTCCATCTAAGCAGCGTTCAAATTCGCTCCATATGAGTCAGCATCAAGTTTTAAAGCAGACTGAAAAAGTATCATATAAAAAGATGTAACTGCTGTGACGTTTTCACTGGCATTCATACTGCTTTATACTGTAAACACTGTTTTATAAAAAATTCTTACTTGTCTGCTGCAGAGCCGCGTACACAGATTTGGTCTGCTGGCAATGGGAAGTCTGTAGCCTATTTTTAGTGAGTTTTCCCACGTTAAAATAAATAAACCCGCTTTTTTAGTGGAGTGTAACTGCCTGTCCTCATTCTGAAGTCATCAAACACCATCGCTTTCGCAGTACTTTCGGTATAACATCCCAACACCAAAAAGCCACCTTCTGATACACCACTGGACGTCGTCAGCTGAGAACGCGGCCGGACAGCACCTTCAGCGGCAGCATGACACGCACACGTTTGACGTCAGTTAAGAAAGCAGGTGTAGGGAACCTGACGCATCTGCACGATACGTCAGGTTGAAACACTGCTGGTAACAACATAGTATCAGGAGCACGAGGGTCCTTAAAGGGCGGGTGGAAAGAGCAGTGGATGGATCCAACAAACCCAGGAGGATTTTCATACAGAAGTCTGGTGTTCACTCCCCGTCTGAATGTGCTGTTTTTATTCTACACCTTACCATGAGCTCGCTGTGCCTAAACTTAATCATTAGTGCCCTTGTTGTCTAATCTTGACCATCCGTGCCAGCATGTGCGTTTGGTGACGTCCCTGCATTGGTTGCCATGTGCTTTTGTTGTCTAAATATAACCACGTGTAGCGTCATCCCACCGTGTGCTTGTGTTAACATCTCTATTGCGACATCCCGAAATGTAAATAGCAGACGCAGAAAGATACTCAGGGTGTAATGTGTAGGCAGAGAAGTCCACTGCAAAGCAGCAATATGTGACGACTTGGGATGAGAACGTGTTGGGTAGAGGTCTTGGTTTACCGTCTTAGTTTAGCATGTCAACATGCTGCTAAAAGAGGGTTTTTTTCCTTTTTTTCCACTTTAGACTCATCACAGTAAATTTTATGGTGACAATTCAATTGCATAAATTTTGGAAGTGATTTTCTAAACCATTCAAACGCTGTCTGTGCCGCTGGATATGCTTTTTTGTCGCTATCTCGTGCAAAATTGAATTTTTTCATCGCTAGGCTGGGTTTTATTACCCATTTTAAAAGTGACAAATATTCATATTGTGCACGGGGTAAAGCGTAGCTAACACTCGCTTCTCGTAGGTTTTACTGTCATTTCCCCTTACACAAACATTTGAGCTCAGTATGGCATATTTATTTTGGTTCAGTGCCTGTTCTCACACATTAGTCATACAAATGCAAATGCAGCAGAGCTGATGCTGCTCTTTATTTAGATCACTTTGAGCATTTTTATTCTGGTTGTTAAGATCCGCACTGACATCAGATTTTCATCTGTTACCAGGAAGCCAACCTTCTGTCCACACAAGAACAAGAGCTAAGGATACCTGCTGGGCAATTAAAGGGGCACTGCCGGGTCAGAGTGAGAGTCACACCCACTGCACAACTGCACAGAAACCACTGGAGCAACTGGAGTCCAACAGTGTCCTGGATGGAAGCGACAGACGCGGTAACATCACAGGGCCAAGGTAACAACGCTTTACATCTGCAGGCTGTTTGAGTGACAACTGTAACACAGGCTTTTAGTTTTCACTTTCACAAGGATAGAGATAAACTTGATGGGGTTTCAAAATGATCCCAGACCTGCTGGGAAATGTTGTCATTCAGTCTGGTTCAGTTTATTCGTAGAGCACAAAAAATATGTGCAATTTTTCCCCATTTAACTGCAGAGAGCATCAAGTCTCTCCTGCAATTAACATATTACACTCTTTACTTACAACAGCCCCATACATGTTTCTAGGATTTTAGGACACCTTTAGAATTTGAGGACATTTCTAGGATTTTAGGACATTTGTTGGATTATAGGGCATTTCTCAGATTAGGGCATTTCTCGAATTTTAGGACATTTTTAGGATTGTAGGGGATTTTTAGGTCATATCGGCAGAAATGTGTATTTTGAGCCAGTGCTGAGATTTAGTTTTAAAGCTATTATTTGCCATCACCAGTGATGTGTCAATACATTTGTGCATCCCTTAAAAAAAGGAGATACACGTAGGGTTGCTTCTTTGAAGGCTCTAGTAGGGTAAAAATGTGAAATATCTGTTGGTCAGGTTTAAACCAGATACAGAAGTTTTACTAGTTTCTTGCATTTTATGCCGCTTATAATGTAGTTTGAAGAACCATTTGTTCCCAACATCTTCCCTTTAAACAGGGGCAGAAGAGTCAGCTTAAAATGTTGTAATAGTGAGACTCTGTAGTTGAGTAAGCAGATACAGATCTGAGGGAGACTGGACATGCATGTTAGCACATTGTAAAGTCAGCTTTCTGTTTCAGATTGGCTTTGGACATCACAGATCATGCAGGCAGTGGTGTTCAGCATGGGGCTCGTAGTTGTAATGCTGGTCCTTTACAGGAGTTGTGTGAGCAGGAGGTGAGCATAACGTTGGGTTGTGTGTGTCTTTGTGTATGTGTGTGTGTATGTTCACATGCAGTGTGTCTAATCTAATGGCTCCTTTTTCGTTTTAGGCTACTTAAAGGGAAGCCAGTACCAAACCCTTCAAAATACTTCCACACTCTCAACTCCGTCCACGGAGGAAATCTTCAGGTAAAAAAATAAATGTTCACACGATGTTTTGTCGCTTTTCTATTGTAGGTGGGTCAGCCCTCCTGCACATTGCCTACTGCGATAACAACAAAATGACCTGTAATTGTGATAGCTATATCTGCCACAAGGTGGGTTTCCATTAACCCCCAAATTGCACAAATTGAAATTGTGAATGTAAAATATGCCTAGTGGAAACACGTCAGTTTTGAAAAAACTCCCATTTATCGCAAAAATGTTTTTACTTTCACATGAGGTGCTATTTCAGGCGAATCGATAAAGCCATGTTTCGCAAAACTGCAACACAGAAGTCACATGATGCCATGGCTACGCACTTGTTGGTATGAACTGGCTCCCTCATGATGCAGCAGGAACTACAGGATGAGTTACTGCATCACATAACTCTTCAAAAGCTGAGAGGATCATCCAGAAGTTTTAAATCCACAATCCAAAATCCAAAATCATGGACTATCACCTCCCAGAAATCCCTCATATTGCTCCTGAGTATAAGGGGCTTGTGTTATCGCTGCCTTCGATGTGAGAGAAGTCACATAACATCACTCAGTGGAAACACAGTCATTTCACAACTGTGTTTTACTGACATTTCAAAATTATCGCTTTTTTTTTGCACAAAATTTGCAATGGAAACCCGCCTACTGACCCACATTGTGAATAACAGTTATGGTTTTCATAGCGATATAAGTGGTGGTTTGAGTTCAGAGCAGGCTGTTTGATCAGTGTTGATCAGTTTTGCTGCTTCAGCTGCTGTCCGTGGTGCTGATCAAAGGCTGCATGATGAGCCTTTCAATGGTTCAAAAAAGCACGCACATCCAGAAGACAGAAAAACTCGGTGAGATGATACAAAAGATGAAAACACAAAGTCTGCACTCTAGATTATGTTTCCAGAAATATTTCATACCGATAATGATATACGTTATCGAGGTGAGGTATGAAGCTGCATGCTCTTCATCAGACAAGTTAACAATGCAGGCACACACCTTTTCTACACCATCAAATAATTACCAGTAAATATTTAAAGATGTGTGTCTACATCGGTAACTTGTCTGTTGTAGCTTGAAACGTCACCTTGATAATATATATCAACAATAAAACTGTTGCACTGATGCTGAAAACCCATGTGCAGAAAATTTCTCAGGAATATATAACGAAATCGATGAAGAATCGGACTGATGACCAGAATCAATAATGGCATGTGTGTCCAAGGACGCACGTGTGTTTTGGATGAGGTGAGGGCCCAAGAAAGTTGTTTTTCACCAGGTTCAATCACAGTTATGATAAGCACGATCTGATACAAGTTTTGTCTCTGCATCGATGACAAACTTGTTAGTCCAGTATTCACAGTACAACCAACCAATCAGCCGCACCTCTCGATTGTGATGTCACTCTTAGTGCCAATGTTACCAACAAGTCCTTTAACATCTGTTTTTTTACACAAATATTTCTTTTCCATTAAATAGCCCCAGCAGGGGTTAAATATGAATTTTATTAATCCCCGCACCACAAAGATGTCCTTAAATTCTGAGCAGATCTCTGTGTGCGGATGCTGCTTGAATGGCTTTGAAGTGGCTGGGGGTTTTTTTTGGGTGATTATCTGCACAGCGCACTGTGAATGACATCACAATCAAGAAGTGCTGCTGATTGGTTGGCTGGCATGTCAATCTTGAACAAAGAAGTTAGACATAATGCGTTATGTTGCGCTGCTGAGGCAGAGCCTGTGCAGCCGGCGCTCCCTCCTCCACTGAGTGACCTCCTTGCCTATTTTCAGTCAGCAGTTTTGGTTCAGGTTAATGAGAAGTAAAAATGCGTCACTCACCACTGACTGCGAGGAAAAAAAGACAGTTATGGCCACGACCCAGATTAAGTAAAATCAGTTTTTAAACCACAAAAGAACATATTGTTTTTGTCTGCTGCTTCATTCATGACTACAAAATTCGAAACGATGAGACGACGATCAAACTTGACTATCTAAAGGAAATAAAAGTCATAACAAGGTTTCCGTAGTTGAACCTGTGCAAGGATGATTAGAAACAATTTGCATGTGCAGGTGCATACACGGACGTTTGTTGAATATATATATGTAATATAATATGTGTGTATGTGTAGGCTGTATGGGCATGAATATGTTCACAAAGTTCACAATTTACTTATGTGATTAGCTGAGAAGCGGTGGGGGATATTAAGTTTCTCCTACTCTTTTTTTTACATGTAAGATGCATTTTTTTGTTGAATCTATTCATTCATTATAGGATATCATCCTTTTTTTGTTATTTTCTTCCTTATCTGTTTGTTTGTTTTACACGTCTGAAATATACTATACTATCTATCAATC
Organism: Plectropomus leopardus; assembly: GCF_026936395.1. NCBI lineage: Eukaryota > Metazoa > Chordata > Actinopteri > Perciformes > Serranidae > Plectropomus > Plectropomus leopardus. The sequence continues at coordinate 26,966,343 of NC_142193.1, forward strand.
AGTCCATCTGTCTAATAAAGTTGTTTTTCTACTCTTAATCTCTCTCTTGTTCCTCAGAAATGGCTGAATCCTCTGTCAGCTTCTGAGTCGTTCTTCACGGCTCAGCCACGCGAGCGCATCTCCCCGGTTGAGGTGTGCGACAGCTGGGATGCGGCCCCCTTCACCTCTCCCTCCTCCAGCTCCACCAGCGCCCTGCTCCACTTCAGGAGCTACCACTTGGCTGCCTCCGACACCAGCGGGGTCGTCGATAATTCCTCCTCCTCCTCTTCCTCTTCCTCCTGCTTCTCTAACATAGGCTACTTCATGTCCAGCTCCTCCGGCGGCTCTGCTCGAACTGACCCTAACCCCGTCTACTTCACCTATCAGGATGATTTCCACAATCTGCACAACAGCCTTCACCTCTCCCTCTGCCCGTCCCTTAACACCTCCCCGACCTATGAGAGCCTGAAGAGGGAGCCGCAGAGCCCGGACTCCGGCTTTGGCATCGGAAAAGAGGAGGAAGAGGGCAAGGAGGATGAAAAGGTCATGGATGTAGAAGAGATGGAGGTTTCAGATGATCACCGGAGTCCTCCTCTTCTCATCCTCCCTCTCCGTCTTCCCTCCCAGATATACCCTCCCTCCTCTGCTCCACCCCCTCCCAACACTCCCAGTCTGATTCAGGTAAACTCTGACGGCCAACAGGTGGATGCACCTGCGGCTGCTGCTGGTGGCAGCTACGCGGCCTGGCCAATGGCTGGTCCCATGTGCAGGTCGTCCTCCATGCCTGTGGAGTCCGGAAAAACAGGGTATCTGACACTCAAAGATCTGCAGACAACATTCAGCAATAAATCCATCTGAAACCTTGTAACTGTTTATTCTAATCTGATTATCGAAGCGAGCATCTCTGACAGAATAAACGGAGCGTCCTTTTGCTGTTATAATGGAAAAAATAATTAGGTTTTTACAAATTCTATGTTTTTTAATGCTTTTAACCTGCATCGATTCCTTTTTTTTTAGGTCAAAACCAAAATGAGTTCCCCTTTTTAAGCTTCTCCATTCTCTGGCTCCGGACCCAGAGGCCGTCTTATCTGGACGCAGACAAATACCCAATAAAAAAGGGCAAGGCACTGATAGATGGAGTCTTTCAGACCGGTGGAGAGAAAACATCCAAAACTCACGTGTAGGTTTTCATTATGGTTCAGATTTCTGTTGTGGAAATGTATGCAAAACATACATATTCGGCTAAATATATATATAATGCTGATATCTGGTAGTTAAACTTTTTACCGTAGTGTCTTCCTTTTTTGTGTATATTTGCAATGCATATCTTTAAAAGGCCTTTTTTTCCCCATAGTCTGAAGCAAAAATCTCCATTTCAGCAGCATTTACATGGACCAAACTTTCCACTTTTATTCCCGTCTATATTCTGAAGGTTTTTAAAGAGGGGTTTATTTATTCAGCCTGATTTATAGAACATTTTATTCCTAAAAACATGGGGAAAATTGATGTTTTTTTTACAGTGACAGTATTTTCTGATTTATGTGAGTGATCAAAAGACATATCCAAAATTCCCTCTGTAAAACCTTTTTTTATTAAGATATTTTTGGGGGCGTTTTTGCCTTTAATCATCAGCAAGCATAAGTGTGAAAGGGGGAGAGAGAGGGGGGGTGACATGCAACAAAGCGCCATGCCGGAATCAAACCTGCGGCTGCTGTGGTGAGGACACAACCTCTGTACATGGGGCACCTGCTCTATCCACTGAGCCACCAAACGCCCCCTCATTAAAAACCTTTGACTCTATTAAGCAAAATAAGACTGTTGAACCTGGCTTCATCCTATGTAGATATTTTTGGTATGGAAATAAATGCACATTAATGTAGATTTAATTAAACAATGCAACGCTGCATATTTTAACAAACAATTTAAGAAAACTTGTAATACCAAAAATAATTGTCTTAATTTTTATAATGAACTGGGGAAGTTTCATATCTATTAGTTTAAAACATTTACCCAATTTTATGTGGGTGGTCTCCCTTTAAGAGATCAAATCAATAACGAATTAACCAACAACAAAAGATTGTTATATACAATAAAGAATTGTCTTGTATACCACACAGGCATTCGTATCATATTGATTCGACTGCTATTTGTAGATTCATGTAAGTCATTGAGGTCAGTGGTAAAAGCTCTCATCTCTTCACATGCAGTAAATTTCCGTTGCACTCAGTGACATGTGTGCAGAGACCAAACAAAATAAAACTTCTGGTAGAAATGGGTCACCCCTTCACTTCCTGTGTCGTTGGGGAGCGAGGGCTGAGGGGTGGGCATGTGCACCAATGCGAGAAAGAGTGTGAGAAGCAACATGAGTGTGTGTGTGTGTGTGTGTGTGTGTGTTTGTGTGATCTTTGCGTGTGTAGTTTTGAGTGTTTACATGTCCTGTGAGGTGGTCCTGGCGGTGTGTGTGTGTGTGTGAGAGTGAGCGTGTGTATTAGAGTGTGGTTTGACATTTAAGTCTGACACAACCAGCAACATCCGCTCACCTCACAGAGAACTTATGATATTTAGCCATGTCAGAAAGAAACAGCACAAGTTGTTTCTTCTTTCCATGTTTAAAATGATACGCTTCATACCAAAACCAGAATTACAACAGTGACATAGAAAAGAAGCGATATTTGTAATAAAGAGAGCACTTTTGTGTACGTGCTGAGTGCCTTGTAACTATCATCGTGACCCAAATTCAAAAATTGTGCAATAAACTGTCGGTAACATCTTTCCAGTTCTAGGTAAAGTACCGCAACAGATAACACACACCACAAAAACACAAAATATTTACAAGATTGCAGATATACTCACTACCTTAGGTATATTATACATGCAAAGAACTAATTTACCCACAAAAACCAAGACAATGGGTGCTTATTTTGACCCCGTTTGGTGCTATTTTTTAAATATTTTATTAATGTTGTCTTATTTTTCCAAACTTAAGTAGTATTCAAGTGATTTTTGACTCTATGTTAGTCACAATAAGCTCAACTTTTACTTTAAACATGTCACAAATGCATTGTGAGTTGTACAAAACTACACGTGGGTAAAAAAAAATTAAAACTTAAAGGATACACATATTAAGAATAAGTCACAAGTGAAATCACAACCGTGCCTATAACCATACAAAATATCAGAATCAGAAAATTATTTATTGCTGAGTTTTGTTTCTGTACTCAAACATCTGATAAAAATAACAAGAGGAATGAAAATGAGCCAAAATACCACTAATACTAGGTAAAAATAAGCCGTGTTTGGCAGTGGTGGAGGATCTACCCACATCTTTAATTAAAGTAATTGTAGCAATACAACACTAAAGAAAAAAGAGCTCTGTTTTGCGTTCAAGGTAATGTATTTTGTGTTATGCAGTTCTCACTGCTGATGCATAAAAGGAGCAGTGTGTATGATTTAGAGGGATTTAGTGGCATCCAGTGGGTAGAACTGCAGATTGCAGAAAGCTGAAACTTCAACCAATAAGAATTTCATTCAGTGTTCATTGTTCAGGGAGGTTTTCACCCAAATTCTCCGCAGAGGTCTCTTCCTCTCCAAAATAAATGGACCAGGTGATTTAAATCAGTAAAACACAGCTAAAAGCAGTTTGTTCCACACTCTGGTCTCAGAGGGGATGCTGACTGTAGCTGACAATAAAAAGTGACTGGTCCTATCTAGATCCAGTGTTTGGTTTGTCCATTCAGGGCTACTGTAGACATATGGCGGTGCAACACAGCGATCTCTATAGACGTGGACCTGTTTTCTACGTAGAAATAAACACCTCATTTGAAGATAAAAACACAGCAATTCTTATTTAAAGGCCATTATACAATAAAGAAAACATTAATTTTCTGTCAGTATACCCCCCTAAATCCTACACGCTGACCCTTTAATCTGTGAATCACTTTCATTTTGCAGCCGGTTTTATATGCGGCTTATAAATTTAGCCCTGCAAACTACTGTCAACTTAATTTCCTGCTTATGTGTGTTTTCCCACCTTTAAGATCGTCTGCCCGCAGTCACCTGTGCCTCGTTCACACTCTCCCTCCCTCCTCCTGTGCTCTGCTTTCTCCTGTGTTCCCTGTTTTCTAACGTTCGTGCTCTTTTTAATTGCTTTCTGGCTGTTTATGGACTCCCTGTTCTCACTTTATTTTCATTATTAAACCTTTAAACTGATTTTGGTGCCAGATTATCCGGGTTATCTGTGTTTGTCCTTTTCCTGCTAAATCTCCCACCTGGTCACCAGCCAAAGCAAGTGTCAACAAAAATATGTAAGTACAATAATAAAGATCTTTGGATGTAGATATTTATGGAAATGTGTGACTGAGTAACACCTCTGACACAAAAATGAAAACGTACCTCAGAGTCTGCGCTGTATCCCTGTTTTGTTTTGTGTCATTGTCTCTCTTGACTGTTTGTATGTTGTGTTTATTTTCACTTTTTTGTTGTTTGCTGCATTTCACAATTTAAAAAACGAACCTAAAATAGATTGAATTGAAAAATAATAATAATAAAAATGCAAACTAAAACCAAGAAAGGAAAACATACCTCAAATCCCATTTTACACTGTTCCAAAGAGACATTGCGTTCAACCGGAAACCAAAATTTAAAAAATTCAGTGTCCTCAAAATGTCTCGTGCAAACATCATCGTGACATAGAAAGACGACATTTGGAGAACAAAACCAATGTCTGCAAAACATCATAATGTTAATGTCTCCATAACATCAAATTCTAACTTGTTTTAAATCTTGACTTTTTGACTTTTAAATCTTAATCAGGAATAGTCCCGCTGATATTCAAGTCTAAGGTCACAACAGCAAAAAGTTAAAAATAAACAACAAAGAAAGAAGAAGAACAAACAAAAGACTTATAATCAATCAGCCAATTTACATCAAACAACTAAAATTAGCAGCATTCAGTGGCCAGACAAGTGTCATTCAATGTGCAAAAAGTCTTTAATCTTGTTTTTTTTTTTAAATCTCCCAGTCTTGTAAGAGTCTACTTTATGGTGACGCTGTAGCTAAAACACCAGCTAGGATATTATGTGAAGTTGAATAAATTTGCCTTTGAATTGTGGTGGAGTGAAGATATAAAGTAGCAGAAAATGGAAATACTCTCCTTACTAACTTTACTTGAGTAACTCTAGAATAGTACCAAGCGGCTGAATGGTTTTCCACTCATGGGTAATATTTTGTCTGAGCTGTTATTTTTCCCCTTGTGATGGTTATTGTGAATTACATTTTTTATTATGTCACACAGATTGTAGTATTTTGATGCACTTTGTTTATTCTGCCACTAGGTGGTAGAAAACCAAACAAACTGAATGAGGGAGTCGTCCACCTCTTTCTCCTCCTCCTCTTCCTCCTGTTATATCTGTGCAGTGTTGCTGTTGTTGTGCAACAACAAGACTATTTCAGTCACTTTACATTCGCCCCCCCTTTGCCCTCATTCAGTGGATATTATTTTTATCTGTTGAGTATGCTGGCAGTTTAGCTGTCTCAGCCTATTAAAATTTCTCTGTTTGCTCCGTCAATCACAGAGGAGGCTGTCATGCAGCTAGCCATGAGAGAGAGAGTACGTAAAACAGAGTGAAAATGAAAAACATACCTTGTACACTCTGTTGAAAAACCGCAAGGGCTTGTTTTGGATCTAAGCCACAGAAATGGGAGGATGTGGGGTCGGGCTGACACTTTGTTTCACCCTCTTCATGTGGAGCAGAGACAGAGAGCTAGATCATTGCCATCAGGAGGAGACACAGCAGTCACGACCTCCATGGGCAGATAGACAAAAGCTGTTGTTTTTCTTCACCATTTTTACAAAAAAGACGTGTAGATGCAAACATTTGGCACTTTAAAGAGGAAAAGTCAAGTTACTGCTTTGACTTACGATTTCACACGGGACGCAAACAGTAGTTTCCTGGTTGAAAGACCGTGTTTGTTTGACCTATCCACCACCTCTCGTTCTTTATACTTAATATGTACGTCCACCACGACAAACGATCCTCATTGACTTTGTATTGGCATTGTTTTCTGGTTGTCAGCACATAATTTACAATATGATACAATACGTTGCATTGCGCTGCGTTGCATTGCAGTGCACTGCGGAGTGATAAAATTTAATACATCACAGTGCAGTACATTACAATACAATATGATGCATCATAATAAGATAGATAACGATACATCATGATACTATACATTACTATACGATACGATACAATATGATGCAATGCGATATGATATGTTTGGATACGATACGATACAATATGATGCAATGCTATATGATATGTTTCGATACGATACGATACGATACGATACAATATGATGCAATGCTATATGATATGTTTCGATACGATACGATACGATACGATACGATACAATATGATGCAATGCTATATGATATGTTTCGATACGATACGATACAATATGATGCAATGCGATATGATATGTTTCGATACGATACAATACAATATGACGCAATGCTATATGATATGTTTCGATACGATACGATACGATACGATACGATACGATACGATACAATACGATACAGTAGGAAGGAAATTCAGTTGTTGCAGCAGTGTAAGGACAGACATAACTTCAAATAAGAAATCAAAGTAATAGATATCAGTATTAAGAGTTATATTAACTAAAATAAGAACAGAAAAAAATATATATTTGTGAAAATTTGGGTTGTTCATGGTCTCAGCTTCAGATTTGTTCATATTCTGAACAAACTGTCCATTCTCTGTTTTTTTTTTCTTGAGCTGAACCACAAGAATGCTCTTTGGTTTCAAATTTCAACCCGTCTCTGGTTTTCAACTTTCAACATCCCATGATTATGTCTGCCACTAACAATATGTTTTTGCTAGCTTTTTGGAGGGTGGGGTTACAGGGGAAGAAATACAATTCTGCTTCAGAGTACAAAAGTCTCCAGTCAACATTTATTAGGACAAGAGAGCGCAAATGTCTGGTCAGCAGTCGGCACACCCAGAAGGCCTAATGGTTCACCTGGAAAGTCAAGGGTCAGGGCAGTTTTCATTAGTCCGAGGTCAGAAAAAGGAAGAATTCCATGCATGCAACGGCGTGATGCTGTGAGATGCTGCTGCTGGAGCTCATAAAATAGATGAGACTTCTGATTTACAGCTGCAATGCTTCCAAATAAAATGCGACCCGAAAGAACACCAAGGGAGGATTACTGGGGTCAGACAGACAGAGGGAGGCAGCTGAATTATGAGCTGCGCTGGGAAATGAGTGCCTGATTCCCAAAGACAGCAGATAGTAAATGTTTACAGACAGATAGCATCAGGTGGCTTTGGACGAGACTCTTAATAGTTTACATCGGCCGGAAAACTAGAGGAATGTTCTCCTGATGTAACTGCAGCACAGCCAATGAAACCTCGACCCTCGGGACGCAAAGGCAGTAATGTTCAACAGCTGTGCTCATGTTACACGTGTGCACAAACTCTGCCTCATCCTCCTCCTATTTTCTGACAGGACTGAGCTCTGTATGCAAACAATGGCAACACGGGGTCATGAAATATAGCTGGAGTCATTTCAGCCGCCTCTGCATCCTCTAATGTTCTTCAGTATGGAGACAATGGATGCATTTGTGTGTGTGGATATTATTTCTGAGTTCTCTCTTTCCTTTAAGTTTTATTGTGAAATAGTGAACAGCTGAGAATCTTTGTATTATTACGGACCAAACCCTTCAAACCTCACAGTGATAACCTTGTTTCTAAGCTGAAGCTCAAATGAGTGAAGTTCGCTTCACTCAAGGAAACACTTAATTTCAGCAACATTTTTACCTTTGTTTGACTACTGTGATCTACGTTTTTATGAATGCACCTGATCAGTGCTGTGTGCCACTGTGCTTTATGTTTTATTCCCGGCTGTAGATACCGCATACGCCACTGAACATTGTACGGTGCTGCTAAATGGCCTTCTCTGTCCGTCCGCAGGCTCTCACACTGGTTGATTTTTATATATAAGAGTCAACTTGGGCTGGTTTCCTCTTATTTGTGTACATATGTGTCGAACGACACCTCTGCTCAGCTCATTTTCTTTGGCTTTTGGTCCAGAGCTTCAGCGTGTTGTTCTGTGTTGAGTCAATAACATTTTTGAGGCCAAATGGTAGCAAATCCATCATGTTTTAAGTCTGCATAATCTCTGGCTGATTTTCTGAAATCTGATAATGAAATTTTGTGTTTTCATTGGTCTGCATGGTGAAGTGTGAACTGCTGGTGTTACTGATGTTGATTTAGGAACATGTGGATTACTTTGGTAGCCATGTGAGAGATTCATTATGGAGGGATAAGCCCATAACACCCTGCAACATTCACCCTGGAGGCCCAGAGCTCGAAGTTCCTCCTCTGTCTGGTTTTGCTCTCGTGCTTTACGTCTTTTTTTCTTTCTTTCTTTTTTTTTTACTGCACTTTCTCTCTCAATGTATTCTTTATACTCTGTCCTATATTCACATTTCACTGCCGCTCTCCAAATCAAACCTGAAGCAGAACATAGCAGCCTTAATGTAGGTTTGGAAATAAAGATTATAGCCCCTCTCTCTCTCTGTCTGTCTCTCTGTCTGTCTCTCTGTCTCTCTCTCTGCAGCTGCACAGATAGGAAGGACTAAGGAATGGAGGAATTTAGGACAAAGGAAATGCAAACCCAGGGGGGAACGACCAGGAGTTTACTGACATTTTTGTAATAAGACTCTGCAGGGTGGTCCACCAGAGTTATGCACGCATGTTGAGCTCCACTGTACATTGATGCTTACATCCAGTCGAGGAAACAGAAAATGCATGACTGTCTTTAATAGTTGCATCAGTTTTGTGTCTTCAGCTCAGGGTCAGCGGGTCATCTTTTACAAGCGATAACCGTCAACCCCAGATGTTGTCGTCAAATACGCGGGCAGACACTTGTTGCTTGACTCTGCGTGAAACTAGGAGGGATCTGTAGGAGACATCTCACACAGAAACAGACAGGGCTGCTGACTCAGGACTCTCTCTGTCCTTCCTCCGTCCTCTGTCTCCCCGGCGGACTGACGCGGCTGCAGACACGTGAACGAGGTGAGACTCATTCAGATAACCATCTCAGTTGCCAGTCGGCTGTTTGCGTGAGTGAACGGGAGCGTTATCATGAACAGTTAACGACCATTTCCTAATTGCAGCTCCGTTTGCGCTCGAGCGGACCTGCACCGGGGTGCACGAGACTGCGTAAAACCAGGCTTCTTTAACAGTGAATGGCAAGTTTGCCTAATAAGTATGCCGTTTTCGTTTTCACTTTTAATATACCTACTCATGACTGCAACAAACTTTCAAAAATAATGTAAAGAATCGGAACAATAATGTATTTACTTTTTGGGGGAAAAAAAGAAAAAATGCAAAGCTGCCTCCAGACAATATTTTCCAGAAAGATGAGAAATCCGCATTTTGTCTACTTCATGCACAAGGTTCCAGTTCAAAGGGGGTTTTCTGTGAAAACCAGTTATGTAATACCTCTGGTCAGTGTGTGAACCTCAGTCTGGAAATCCCAACAGAAACTTTACACAGGCAGCAGATTTCAGCAAGATGAATGACACTAGATAAAACACCATGAGGACCAACAATAATATTTTGATTGAATGTTGACTGTGCAGCTGCAGAACACACACACACACACACACACATACATTTTGCTAGTGCACATAGTTGTGAGTATGGAAAACATACAGTGTACACAGGACACTCTCTCTTCATAGTTTCAACAGCTGCAACAGCTCTAAACACTGTTTAGAATCTAACTTCTTAAGGTGAAGCAAACGGCGCTGCAAAAAGTGTCTGTGGACCGATAATGAGACAATGGGCCCCTGAACATGCAAGAGGGCCCCTTCATAGGAGACCGAAAGAGGCAAAAAACAACATGTTGGCATGTTTCTTATCATTTTCCGTCTCTCTGTAGTCGTTTTACGTTTCTTTGTAGTCATTTTATGTTTCTTTGTAGTCATTTTGCGTCTCTTTCCAGCCGTATTGAATCTCTTTGCATTTTGCATCATATGGTTCATTTTGCATCTCTTTGTAGTAATTTTGCATCAGTTTGTTTACATTTATCATCTTTTTGCAGTCCTGTTTTGTCAGTTTGTAATCATTTTGCATTTCTTTCTAATCATCTTGTGCCAATTTGCATTTTGCATTTCTTTTGAGGCATTTTACATCTCTTGTTGTCAATTTGCATTTCTTTGTAGTCATCTTGCGTCTCCTTGTCTGCATTTTGCATCTCAGGGATATTTTGCGTCACCATAGTCATTTTGTGTCTCCTTGTAGTAACTTTGCATCTCCTTGTAGTCTTCTTGCACCTCTTTGGTTGCACTTTGCCTCCCTTTTCAGTTGTTTTTTGTCTCTACGTAGTCATCCTGCAGATCTTTGTTTGCATTTTGCATGTTCCTGTAGTCATCTTGAGTCTGCATTTTGTATCTTTTTGTAGTTGTTTTGCGTCTCTTCATAGACATTTCATATCTCTTCGTAGTTGTTTTGCATCTCTTTATAGGCATTTTGCATTTCTTTGTAGTCACCTTATTTGTTTGCATTTTGCATCTCTTTGTGGTGTATTAAAATATGGATTGTATTAGGGTGTACATATGTACCCAATAAACCTGTAACTTACGGTAAAGACAGTAAAATAGAGTAAAGAGCACAAAACACACTTTGTTCCAGCTTAAAAATGCCATCGCTCCTGAACTGCATCAGTTTAAGTTGTGTTTTGTCTGTTGATGAATTCATTTTTTATTTGTTTAATTTATCTACGTTGTGGTGCTTTCCTGAGTTGTCCAGCCGTGTATGAAGAGGGCAATAGTTAGTATGGATACAGCGGTACTGTTTAAACACAGCAGCACACGCTGTTCCAGTGAGAGTACACCCAGAGTGGCTGATCACGGAGAGTCTGGCAGACAGCCATCATATTTCCATTGAAAACTACTCAGCTTGGCTCTCTGTGTCGAAAAAAGCAACTCCACCGACTTTCTCTGGATAAAAATAAGCCGTTGTGAGGAGTCAACCTTTCCGGAGTTAATTAGGGATAAATTATGGGCTGCCTGCGGGGTAATATTTCAGGTGATTTAAGGTCCTTGTATGCGTGCCTGCTCCCATTATTTTTTTACTTTGGGATTTGGATGAAAAGTGCATTAGTGAGTGTTTGAGACACTATTTGACCTCGCAGAGTCAGCTCTGTGGATGTGTGAGGCCAGAAATCTTCCATGGCATTTTATTTCGGCAAACAGTAAAACGCCACTGAGAGTACATAGCCAACTCATGAATAATGTTTGTTTTATTGTAAGAATGCTTAATTTTATTTATTTCTTTTTCATCCCACCATTCCTGACTCCTGTTTCTTCTCTTTGGGGTGAAAAATGTTTTCTTTGGCCCAGACTAGAAGATTCCTTTTTCTCTTTCCCACTGATCTGCGAATGACATCCAGGACACAAAATGATCTTATTTTCCGAGCAGCTGCTGAACAACTGATATTTCAGCTAGTACATATGCTTTGTAAATTAACCAGAAACCTCTTTGCTTCTGGGGATTTCCCTGTCCTTATATGAACTGATGGAGGTTATTTTTTGTTTCAGTTTTTTGTTTGTCAGCAGGATTGTAGACCATGGTGACATGAACATGACAGGTCATGTTAGTCGACCACAAATGAAAAATGTTATCGAACAGAATGTCGTCATAGTATAGTATGTCAGTATGGATAATACATCAAAAAGACCAACAAATCATAGAATACTATATAGAAAAGTCACAGTATATTGTCACAAAACTATGCAAAAGTCATGTTATATTTTGTCATAAAAATTGTCATAGTGTAGTATGTCAAAAAAATCATTTAAAGAGGTTATAGTATGTTAAAAAATCATGTAAAAAAAAAAAAAAGTATACTATTCCATAAAATATTAAGAAATTATTTTATACTAAGTCATAAAACATTTTTTAAAAAAAGTCATGGTATATTTTTCTAAAAAAGAAAAAAAAGTCATAGTATGTTAATTAAGCCATAGTATAATCTAACAAACAAAAATGTCCATTTAAAAATTGACACAATATAGTCTTTCACAAAAAGCAATAAAAAATCATTTTATTAGTGTGTCAAATACATTTGTAAAATGTGATCTGTCTGGTAAGTCCTAAAATTTATTGCAGTAAGGTTTTTTTTAAAAATAAATCATTAAAGGTCTTTAGTATAGTTTGTAAAATTCAATTTAAAAGTCAGAATTTAGTATGTCAAAAAAAATCATACCCTGAAATGAACTTTATACCCTCTGAGTCCATATTTTAGCATTTTCATTGGGCGTTTTAATTGGTGAACTTGGTTCACATTGATTCGATTGGATCACCATCATCCAGACTCACCAGCAGAAAATTATATCAAAGCTAAAAAGTCCAAAAGTTTGAGGCTCTTGCAGCCATCTGACAGTGTCTGTTCTTATTCTAGGCACACGATGTTGGGTGTCCTCGTCCTTCTGTCCCTCGTCTCCCTGGTGGCCTCGGTGCCTCCTCCGAGTGCTCCTCCGGTCCCCTGCAGGCGGTGCTGTGATCCTCTGGAGCCAGCAGAGGGCAGCGGAGCCCAGCCTCCCACTGGAGGGTTCAGCCACGTGCCAGAGATCCGGACCTACATCAACATGACGATCCTCAAAGGTACAACTTCTTATTTGTGGTCATGACACTTAGCAGCATTTGCAGACCCCCAAATAATCTTTCATAACCTATTTTCATCTTGCGATCACTTTTTCTCATGGTTTGTCCCCCATAATGGCTAAATAGTTTCTAAATAATGCTGTAAAAAATGTTTTTAACTGACTAAACTATTACTTTTTAGGACATACTCTACTATAACTTTTATATGTTTTTTTTTTACAAACTATACTATGGTTTTTCATGATTTTTTTGACATACAATAATATGACTTCTCATTGCATTATTTTGTCATAATAGACTTTTTCTGTATTTTTTGACATACTATATTGTGATATTTTATGATTTTTATTTTCGCATACTATACTTAAACCCCTTTATGATTTTTTTACATACTATACTATGACTTTTGTTTTTTAAAATAATTTTTAACATTATATACTAGGATTTTTTGTTAGTTAGTATTTTGATTTTATTAACATACTATATTGTGACTTTGTTGTTTCATACTTTACATTACTTTCTTATTATTTTATATACCATTCTATTTTTTTAAAATATATTTTTAAATTACTACAGAGTTTTTACGATTTTTTTTACATACTATATTATATTTTTTTAATGTAATTATTATTTATTTTTAATGTTTTGGAAATACTATGACTTTTTATTATTTAAAAAATGATACTACAGGGTTTTTTAAAATATTTGACATACAATACATTTTTATGAATCATTTTGACATACTATGACTTTATAATTAATTTACATATTATACTGTGTCTTTCTTTTTTACATACTTAACTATATCTTTTTTTAATGAATTTGTTTTTTTACAACTCAGTTTTACAACCACTGAATAATTTAAAGAAAGCTTCAGCCTTTATACCCAATTATCCAACACGCAACCTCGACACACATCAGCAGTTATTTTGAATCAAACTGAACCAGTGAAAGAAATGTGGCTTCTGTAAGCACATTCTTCAACTCTGACAGGTGACAAAGGAGATCGTGGCGACAGAGGAACTCCAGGTAAAGCTGGACCAGAGGGCCCTTCAGGCTCCAGAGGCCCCATGGGCTCTAAGGGCTCTAAGGGCCAGGCGGGTCTCCCAGGTGACCCCTGCAAGGTCCAATACTCCGCCTTCTCTGTCGGCCGCCGCAAATCCCTCCACAGCCTGGAGTCCTACCAGGGACTCGTGTTTGACACGGTCTTCGTCAACCTCGACGACCACTTCGACATGTTCAGTGGGAAATTCCTCTGCCACGTCCCGGGGATCTACTTCTTCAACATCAACATCCACACGTGGAACTTCAAAGAGACATATCTGCACATCATGCACAACGACACTGAGCAGGCCATCGTGTACGCCCAGCCCAGCGACCGCTCCATCATGCAGAGTCAGAGCGTGATGCTGGAGCTGGAGCTGAAGGACGAGGTGTGGGTGCGCCTGTACAAGAGGGAGAGGGAGAACGCAATTTACAGCGACGACGTAGATGTCTATATCACTTTCAATGGATACCTCATCAAAGGTAGCGCAGAGGGGAAGTGAAAAAGAAAGGAAAGGCAAAGCCGAGGATGAGACTGCTGAGCTCAGCTGGATGGGAAGCAAACAAATTGAACTGATGTGGCAGCAGAACGCAATTCACTGTAAAGAAAAAAAAAGCTCTTTCTTCTCCTAGTATACTTAGATCGAAAGAGACTCAGTGGTGCTAAAATCAACAGTTGTCACACAATCAGCAGTACCTCTTTGAGAAAATGTGTTCTCAGCTTAATAAAAAACAAAGAAAAATCTAGAGAGTAAAGACAGCAGATTAATTAACACAAGTCACAAGAACATGCATGATTCCATTAAAGGAATAATTCAACTTTTTTGCGAAATATGCTGATTGGTTTTCTTGTCAAGAGTTAGATGAGGAGATTGAGATTACTCTGACTTCTGTGGGGTAAATTTGTAGCTGTAACCAGCAATTTTGGTTAATATTAAGCATTGAAATGGCAAACCAGTGGCAATCCAGGACTCTGGGGGCCCCAGTCAAAGAAGGCCATGGTGGTTACTGAAAATCATAACTTATGTATGACATTTACAAGAAGCTAGCTTGCCTTCCTAACTAGCAGTATCAGGGTATCATATGGTATCTAGGAGGGTTTTGGAGGCACTGGTGGTGCACAAGTGTAGTTCCTTTATGGTTGGTGTAAAGGGGTTTATAGTTGTCATTGCAAAATGTGCCAATATGAGTGGTCATCGGGGACCCCTTTTCCTAATTTTCTGAGTGGAAACGTGTCTGGTTTTTCTCTCCTGACAGTGCACCCCTGGTCAAAACAACTCGTCTGCGTCTTCCCAAAGGTAAAAAGAATCTCCCTACCAACACCTCTGTATCTCAGGAATTATTTAGTTACATCTCGCCTGCTAAATTCATATAAAACTGAAATTCAAAGTCAACATTTTGTCGTTTGACGAGGGGATATGTGTGGTCCAGGAGCAGAAACAGCTTAAAATTTTACACTTTAGTTTTGCACGAATTAAACAAACAAGTTTGTTCTGTTATTTAGTTCTAATTGTTCTCACAATAACTGAGATTTAGAGAAGCAGGTTGGTGATTACGTAGACTCCCCTGTTTCCAGTCTTTATGCTAAGCTAAAGTCACCGCCTGGTGGCTGTAAGTTCGTATTCAGTGTTTCAACATTAGAGTTGTATCATTTTTCTCATCTAACTCTCAACAAAAAAAACCCAAAAAACAATAAATGTGTTTCCCAAGATGCAACGCATGAGCTGCTAATGCTCTTTTGTCAGTCTTTAAAGGTCCAGTATGCAGGATTTAGTGCCATCTAGTGGTGAGGCTGCAGATTGCAACCAACTGAACATCTTCTGTGTGCCAAGGGTGAAGCAGAATTTCACACAAAAATATGAATGGCCCTATCAAGAGCGAGTTTATGATTTGTCCATTCTGGGCTACTGTAGAAACAACATGGCAGACATGGCGGTGGATGAGGAATCGCTCAATAAATCAATATAAGGTAACAAAAACGCCATGATTCTTAGTCGCTGGGGATTATAAATTTAAGAAAACATAGTTAATTCAGTCTTATATCCTTCTAAATCTTACATACTGGACCTCTAATGTGTAAAACTGGATGGATTAAAAAATTATAGTATTTTAGGAGAGATTAAGCCCACAGAGCAATTGATTGATCAATGACAAAAAAATTAAAAAATTTAAAGATGTCTGCTATTGAATATTCTCACTCTGTAATCAAGAAACAAAACAATGGCTCATGTAATGTGTGGTGCTAAAACATGGTGCTAACTTTGTTGTGTATGCATTTGAGTTTGTGAAATTGCCGGAAGAAAAATAAGATTTAATGTATTGGATTAACTTCTGATATTTTATTTACTGAATTATGTTTGCTTTAAAGAATTTGGCTGTGTTTTGACAGCAGTTTGTCACAGTGCACCTGCAGACAGACGCAGAGCACAAAGTGAGACAGCAAGTCGCGGAGGCTGCAGGGCTGCGCTCTTCCTCACCTTCTCTGCTGTGAACGTGTTATTTCCATCTGAGCTCACGCCTCCGCCCTCTCTGTCTCTCTCTGTCTCTCTTTCTCTCTCTCTCTCGCTTTCTTTCTATCTTTTATCTGAGGCAGTAGGGGCCACAGTGCGCTCTTCACTCACCCTACTTTCAAAGTCATCTCTCTTCTGGATAAATGGAGACAACCTGAGCCTCTGTTTTGGATTAATGCTGAACCAACCGGTTTAAAGACAAAAACAAAACAAACCGTCGGACCTTGGCCAAGTTTTATCTCCCTTTAGACAACTCCCCGCATCTCAGGTAGGCAAAACAACTCGAATCATATCCCTTGTGTTTACGCATGTTGGCGAATATGTTCATTTATAGAGAAATGTGATGGTAAAGTGGCCGAACAGGCTTGTAAACGTGCGCCACTTTGAATGAGAACAAAATGAGATGCCGAGAAGTTATATTACGCCCAGTTTCACCGCAGCAGTCACTCTGTGCGAGTAAAACACACATCTGTCCGAGTCTCTCAGACTCTCAGAGGAACTTCATCAACTTGGACGTTTCTCCTTTAAAAGTTGTTAAGGTGCAAACGCTGAATAGTGTGTGCGTAAAATCCTCTCCGAAAATCAGTTTCGCACCTGCACTCTGTGTATCTGAATGTTGTTTATCTGCAGATCATGTGGTTAATGAACGCTGTGTTCTCTTCACTGACATGTTTTTGGCTTGCAAATGAAAGAATTTATTAGTTCCGTAACATAAAACCTGGACTCTTGTCATCTCCGAGTCATTATCTGGCATCATCCAAATGTTTGGGATTCCTGTAGCAGGTGCAGAAGACAATGGGATCCAGTGAGGGAGAACACACAGATTATGTGCACTCACACTATTGCATTTTGCTTATTCATTGTGACTGTATTGATCAAATATTTTCAAATGTCACTGTTTAGCTGAAATATATTGTAACATACATAATAGTGATGTGATACCTTTTAACAAAAAGATTAACTTTAAAATTCTGGACAAGAACAAATTTCCATTACACCTTACAATCAGTGTGTATTAGAGGTGCAATTAATGATTATTTTCATTGCTGGTTATTTTCCCTGTTAATCGATTAGTTGTGTGGTAAAATGTAACAAAATGGTGAAAAATGCTTCCTAAAGTCCTCAAATGCCTTCTCTTGTCCACCCAAAGATATCTAGTTTACTGTCATAGAGGAGGGAAAAAAAACAGAAAAAAATCTAATTTATCAAGCTGGAATCAGAGAATTTTGACTCTTTCTGGAAAAAAAAATACTTAAACTGATTAATTGATGATCAAATTCGTTTGTCAAATAATGTAATAGTTGGTGAGTCCAGAGAGCTCATTCAAAACAATGAAAAGGTACATCTCAAGTTTTTAAGTCAAGGAGGACATTTCACTTATTTATTTGGCTCACATCACTAACATCAATGGGTTTTTTTGAATAACCTATTTTTTCAGTATGATATTGAAGTAAGCTGCCTCTTTTCTTTATTTAAAATGATGTATATTATATAAAGTGCATATATCAGCCTTCAAAGTAGATCTCTGTTTTTCTTCCCTCTCCGTCCATGGACAGAGCCCACATATCAAATTCCTATAAGCTCCAGCTATTCTGCTGCACAATGGAGCCTTTATGATGGTTTGTACACCTGAACCAATCATATCTGCCTATCAGCTAGCTGGTCAGCCAATCCCAGCCCAGTACACCAACAGTACACCTGGACACACACACACACACACAGCCTCTATAGGATCACTGAGTCTTGTCTCCAGAGATCAGGCATAATTGTTAAATGTGCAGGAACATCATCAACAGTGGAAAGCTGCACTATAATTGCACTGTTATCTTAACCCTGTATGCCACACATATTGATGCCAGTTTGTAAGAAAATGTTTAAAAAAATATTTAAATAGACAAAGTTAGTTATTTAAATCTGTATTTCAAACATGCCAAAAAAATAGGAGAACAAAATTAAAAGAAATATTAGCAAGAAAAACACCTAAATGCCAATTGATCACATTGAGTATACAAATACCCCAAAAAGGAGTAGGAGGAAGTGAATACTTATCAAATCGTACCCCCTTTTTTCAACTTTATAAAAAAAGTAAATTTTAAACATGAATATTCCCAATGTCTGCCCCAATATTCACCACACATATCTTGACCTAATCAAGTAAATATAATTTAAGAAAATTTTAAAAAAGATGTCAGAGTAGGTTTTCATTAACATATGATGTTGCCTCAAGTGTGAATCATTTTTTCCAGATTGTGAAATGGCAGAAAAAGACATTTTTAGACCATTTTTGTGGGGAGTCGATGTTGAACCATGTGGGGAAGGCCCCAAAAAGGGACTCAACATGGCCTCCAGAAAGTTATGGCACATTATAAACATTGCCATTAGTTATTTTTTTATTGCAACACAGTTGATGATGTAATGTAGGCATGTAAAAAGCCAAATATGGGTATGTTACCTTGAGGCAACAGGGTGCCATAAAGGGTTAACTTTATAGTCTTTGGGCCAGTTTGTGTGCGTGTGCAGAATATTGCGGTTGGAGTGAAATAAATCTGGGTCACAATGATGCTCACTGTCAGACAAGTTCATACATGCTGAGGTGAAATTTCCACTGGGGACATTTGGGACATGTCCCTCCCCCTTGTGTTTTCAAAGTCATGTTTTTGAAAAGACACAACTTTTTCTCTTTTTTTTTTTAGGACAAATATCGTGCTTAACATGCTTCTGTTGTGTGAAATGAACTGATGTTTTTGCTGTGATATAATAAAAAAAATGCTACAGAGGAGTAACATATTTAGTATATGTAGTAGTATTTCTCCAAATTTAGTGTGATGACTAATTTAATAATTTCCCGTATTTTGTTTTGGTTCCCATAATCCCTAAATGTATGTAGAAATGCAGGAAATAGGATTGAAATTACCTTTTTTCATACAGTGCTTAAGTGACAGTGATCATCATGTAAAAAGAGTCACAAGAAAATGTGTGTTATACTATACTGTAGAGAGACAAGACATTTAGATTAGCTGCAAAAAACAATATCAGCATAATGGAAAAAGCACTTTGAATCAGTTTCTATTCCCACTAAAACATCAGCAAAATTAACCCTCATTCATCACTAACAGAGAGTAGTAAACCTTCACATCTACTTTAAAGTATTCTCTGAAAACACTAAACCAAAAATACATAAGATATTTACCTGTTTTTAGATGCTAAGTATTTACAGGAGAAAAAGCTTTTAATGCAAATAAAATATAGAATAAGAAATTAAAGGCAATGAAATAATGAACTGGTATACAAATAATGACATGTAGAGATTGCAGATTATGTGAAAATACAAAACAGTATAGATTACATGAACTCTTTAACATCTCTGGATGCACATGATGCAAGGCTTAGCATGTCATTGTGTCATCATATCACATGCTTGTTATTTTAGAGCACTGCAAGGTGTTTCTGACGCAAAAATGTAGATGTTAATTAAGTTACACAGCTAAATCACGGAAACTTTAGGAAAAAAGTTATTTTTTAAAACTTACATTTAAATTGTTTTTGGAATAAATGCTTGTAATAGCCTGCTCACAGTTATGTCAGAACCTGGATGCATAACACTTCATACTCTCTAGTGATCCCAAAAAGCTCACAGTAACACCATTTTTTGGCTTCTTGTCTTTGAAGGACTCCTTCACCCCTAAATGATCATCTGTATATCATTTATTCATCCCATGTTATGATGAGTTAGAGAGGAAATATGCCTCCACAGTGAAGAAGGATCCAAAAACACTGATTAATTGCAGTAAAAGGAGCCAGCTTTTGACAACAGCAAGAACATGTGAAAACATCTGTTTAAAAACTCTTACAACGTCTGCAGGACAGTCCAAGTTATCCGCTTCAGTGCTTCCCAAACACATGCATTTTCATAACAACGTCACCATTTAAAACACTTCTGCATAAGAGCAGAGTTAACACACAGGTGTGCTACTCGTCTGTGTGTGAGGCTGTTTATGTTAAAGTGTTTTAATTAGTTATTTTCAACAAAAACACATGAGTTCACATGATAGTTGATGTTTTAATGTAGATTTGCTGTTGTTAGATGCTGCCCCCTTTTACTCCAATTCATCGAGGACTTTCTCTGGTTTTGGATTCTTTGTTCAAGGAGGGCACGAAAAACAGTTTTCTCTACAAATTAAACACAACATGGGGTGAGTAATTGATATACAAATGATCATTTTGTGGGGGGAAGTATTCCTTTAAAGGGTTAATCTCAGCAGTCAAAGGTTTTTATTCATAAAATGTTGATACTCTCAGATCTGATTATGACTTGTGTATATGCCCAGATTAAAAGACTCCATGGGAATCATTCATATTTTCTCATTTCCACAGTTTGATCTTGACAA
Organism: Plectropomus leopardus; assembly: GCF_026936395.1. Taxonomy (NCBI): domain Eukaryota; kingdom Metazoa; phylum Chordata; class Actinopteri; order Perciformes; family Serranidae; genus Plectropomus; species Plectropomus leopardus. The sequence goes on from NC_142193.1 coordinate 26,986,959, forward strand.
ACTGATATGCACAATGGAAAGTCAGTGCTCTCGTATGGTTCATTATATTTTCAAAAGTGGTATCAGATGTCACTTTTTTCAGCACACTTGCCAGTACAGATATAATTTCAGTCGGCTTATATCGATCTTGATGCCTGATATCTGGGGTGAGATACTGTCAGATTATCAGATTACATTAAGGCTCACCTGAGAAAGTTATTCCCAAATGTTCCTGATTATAGTTTTAGCCCGTTAACAGTCACCAAGGAATGCCTTTGCAAAAAATACGTTATAGACCTTAAAATATGTTAACAAAATGCATCAATTTATTTAGAAAGAAAATGCATTATATAATGCATTGTAAAAAGTGCAAAAGTTAATGTAATATAATAGAAATCTAAAAACAAAAGTGACTTTAAACGATAAACATATAAAGTATATGTAGACCTTAAAATATGTTAACAAAATGCATCAATTTATTTAGAAAGAAAAACTTTTTCTCAGTATAATGCATTGTAAAAAGTGCAAAAGTTAATGTAATATAATAGAAATCTAAAAACAAAAGTGACTTTAAATGATAAATATATAAAGTATATAGATACAAAAAGGAATTAATCTAGTAAAAAAAAGTATAAATATATGGGAAAAAACAAATTGTCAATGTTATTCAAAAAAAATCTGAAAAGAAAAGTAACTTCATAAAATAAAATAAACAAACAAAAATAAATACAATTAATGAATCTAGTCACAAAAAAATCAAATTGTCAGTTTAATATAATAAAAATAGAATTTAACAGAATTACAGCATTATCAAAATACTAAAATGTATCGTTTAAAAAACGACCCACCATTGAAGCTGTGACGACCCCCAGGTTAAGAACCAATACTTAAGATTATGTTGCAAATGATACATCTGTGGTGTTTTTACAACAATTTGATTTTAGTAATAATGATGCATTTTCAAACATGGGATCAGTCCAGTTTAAATGTAATTATATTGTACATCATGTGCTTACATTAAGGTGAAATGAAAGCTTATTTTCCTTGTTTGCAGAGTATTTGTATGTCCTTTGTTGATAGAATGGTGTTTGAAAACACTGAATAATTTACAGTATGAGTGTGAGTTTCCACTTGCAAATAGCAGAATAACTGAATATGTCTACAGAGTGCTAATGCCATTAGTAGTAACCCCATGAATGTGATGAATACGTGACATAAAGTCAGAGCAAGGCGAGGTGGTAAACAGTTAAAACACGGAGCGGGGCATCAGAAAATAATGGAAACAATCACATTGCTTAGTGCATCAGAGTCTTGCAAGATGATACATAGCTGTGTTTGTATGTCTGCCTCTTTAAAGTCTGCAGTTGCTGAAAACAAAGGGGAAAATACAGAGTTTAGTCTGAGGACACTCACATACACACACATGCACTGCTCTAAAAAACCCAATCAACTCCCCTGACCACAATACTATAAAGAAAAGCGGCCGACTGAGAGGACTAAAACAGAATAGAGGAAGAGAGCTACTACTCACATCTGGTTTGAAAAGGAGGAAGCAAGGATTAGCTTTCTCGGTAATGAACTCCAAAATAAGAGAAGAGAGAAGAGGAAACATGTATGTGGTTTCTGAAGGGGTCTGTGAGTGTGTGTCTGCATGCACGGTGTACTTCTGCATGAGTGCAGGGGTGTGTGTTGGTGTGATCGCTTGCGGTTTCATCATCTGCTGTGACTGTGGCAGCATACACACACTGTAGAGAGAAATAATAGCTTCAAGTGTTGAGATGGTGTGATATTTCTGTCTGCCTTAGACTGCATTTGAAAAGCAGCTTGTTATTACATTCCCTTACTGTCTGAGGGTCGAACTGTTTGAATATGTAATGATGTAACGTTAAAAAAAGTCACTGAAACAGTCACAGTTAGCAGGAGACCGTAGTTAAGTGACATTGCTGATGCATCTGTTTGTGTCCATATGAGGTCACAAGTGCAAATTTTCAGAGCAGACAGTTGTATGCAAATGTATGTGTGTGTAATGTGTGCGTTTACCTGAATGATGGTGTCAGACAGCAGCGATTTGCCTAAATGTAGGCTGCAAGTCACAAAGCAGGATTGTAGGAGGCCCAAAGGCATGCAAATATTCCAGAGATGCATGGACATGAGTGTGTGTTTGTGTGTGTTTGACATGATAACAGAGGGGAAATCAAGTGGGAGTGAGAGGACGATAAAGAGAGTTGAAATATGTCTCTGGAAAAGTTTTAAAAAAAAGAAAAAAGGAGAGGTGAATGGAAAGACGTCAGTTGGTTAAAGTTTTTGTTGTTTATGAGGGAGAAGCGGAGCATGTGTGGGACCAAAAGCTTCACTCTGGGTCTGTGCTGTTGCTTCATGAAGCCTCACATTCTTCTTTTGCAGATAATTAGAGATAATCTTATCACAAGGGGCATGTCAGCTGTGAATAATGCTGATTCTAGCATGGCAACATGCTCACAGTGACAATTTGCTTTTTTGCAGAGAAGATAGATAACACTAATGTCAAAGGCTGACAATGCTTCAAAGCTCGATCACTGCCAAGCATTTACAATTCAGGCTTCAAATGTCCTTTTTTTTCTACAATCACCCCCCAAATCCTAAATCCTTTCATACTGTTAATGTTAGTTTATTGAGGAAATAAGGGAACATGAACTGATTCATGGCACACTTTTTAAATGACTTTTTTTTTAATCTTTGGGTTTGGAGGAAGGTATCAAGTATTTCCAAGTCAAAAGGCTCAGATGCAAGTGAAGTCACCAGCCATGGGTATTAAAGTCCAAATCAAATAGTTTTTTTTGGGGAGGTCTAAAATCATCAAATTTGTGTTTTTAAAATGTTAAAAATAATATCATTAGAAATAGCAAAATTGCAGACAAGACATGCAAAGATAAAACAAATATTTAAAATGATATAAAATCCAGTTTTGAAATAAGTTTGCAGTTATTAGTGGGTGAAGTAGAGTGGGGAAAAAAACATAAACAGGGTGAAACAGCTCACCTGGCTCCATCCAAAGGTGACAAAACCTACCTACCAGCACCTCGAAAGATCATCAGTTAAGAAGCTGTCAATGAAATACAAATAAGCAAAACTCAAACTCAAACTACACCCTTAATTGTGTGATGGTGATAACCTGAACCTGCTTCCCCTCAAGGCAGGAAGAAGAAAAACCCTCAGAAATAGCATTGCTACAACAAAAAAAACTTCTAACAGATGTGTTTCCGAGCCCTCTTTTTTAAATCTCCCTTTACCTTAAGGGATCTGACTTTCGCGTGTGGTGCCTCAGAACTCAAAAGAAATCACATCTGCTCCTGCTTTGCTTGTAATGTCAATGTTGAGTTAACTTTTGAATATTACAAATACAAAGAATGGCAGCCTTGTTATCTGTTTTGAATAAGACTGCAGTGCTCGCCCCCCTGCTGTGAGCATCTCTTTGATTCAGATGTGACGATGCAAAATTTCATAAATAAATAAAGTTTTACTGCTTTTTAGGGTGTCCGAGATGGAAAATGGGACATGTGATGAGGTGGAGGTGCTGTGGGAGAAGGTGGATTGCAAACGTTACGAACTGTGTCGCACCATCTCCCCGGCGAAGCTCACCCCCTACCTGCGGCAGTGCAAAGTCCTGGACGAGCAGGACGAGGATGAGATCCTCAACTCCATGCTGCTGGTCTCCAAAGCAAACCGCACAAGTAGGTAGAGGGATGTGTACGCGCGTGTGTGTGTGTGTGTGTGTGTGTGTGTGTGTGTTTGATATATTAGTCATGCTGTTTAGTTTTCTCACTCTCTTGACTTAAGTTTTATATTTCTGTGTTGAAGTTTGTTAATAATTCCTCTATCAGGCCGTCTACTTGACATCCTCCACACTAAAGGAGAGCGGGGGTATGTGGTGTTTCTGGAAAGTCTTGAATTTTACTACCCTGACCTGTACAAGCTGGTCACAGGGAAGGATCCCACAAGACGCTTCTCCACCATCGTAGGTGAGACACACACCTTTATATGAAGACACACACACGTATGCAGCTTGATTGGGTTTTAATTGACTGGAATTTATTGTATTTCTTAACTGTAAGAACCAATCCTGTATGTTGATTTTCACTGTCTCTATGTTGAGCTATTTACATCAAACTCAATGACAATTAAGTCTGATTTATGGTTGTATGCAGCTTCTATGCAGAACCCACGCTGGAGGCTACAAAAGCGGTCTGCTGTTGTAAACATTTACACTTGTGTGATGGTCTGCACTGACACCTCCAAACACCTAGTTGGTGGAGGGGTTTCTGTGCCACTGTGATGAGTTTTTTTGTGGCCATCGAACCTGAGCGGATGATTTTAGAGTCCAACCCAGTCGTCTGAAGGAAATGTTAGCACTGTACCTTTCTGCAAACTGCAAATAAATTACACTTGGATGTTTCAAATGTATCATATCAACATTTCTAAAGTGATGTAGTATATGAGCTGACTTTGTCATCAGGAGGTTGATGGGAACGTGAATAGCGTGTAACCGATGTGAGACGAATGCCAACCTGCAGACCATTGTTTGAAGCCAACAGACAACAAATCTGGTTGTGATTTTTTGAGTTTTCACTGTGTTTCCATTAGGGGTGTGAATCTTTCAGTATCTCACGATTCAATTCAAATCTCGATTCAAAATGATTTCCAATTAAAAATTGATTACCAATACAAAATACAGGAGGTGTAATTTCAGGATCTACTCAGCTTGTTTTGCCAGTGGCATATTATGTTAGGAAATCAAAGTGTGTATGAAATTATGGAGGTTTTATTGTACAAGCTTTTTTGTTGTAGAAAACTTTTCTCCCAAGTGCTGGAAATCAGAAAGTGAAAAAGTAAACATTGTAATTATTATAGTTCAAAATATGGACACACTTTTCCAAAAAAAAGTCCCATTGTTTTTTTTGCAGTTGTTTGTGTATCCCATTATCTGTGCCATTCTGCAAAGCAGCTCCTCTCGGTGATGCTGCAGAGGGCCACAACACACTCCTGACACTTCAGAGAGGGGCCTGATTCTCCTGCCTGCTCTGCCTGCAGTGAACACGAAGTTAACATGTGCCATTATTATTATTATTATTATTATTATTATTATTATTATTATTATTATTATTATTATTATAGGGGCTACCAGAGTTTATTCTAATGCACGAGGCGCAGCCAATAACAGAGCGATATACGGCAGGATTAGACCAATCACAGTGCAGTTTGCTCCAGATGACGTATGGAATACGTAGGCGGATACAAAGCGTCAGCTCGTCTTCCGATTGGTGGACAAGAACAAAACAAACCTCTGACCTCTCCATGGAACCATGGGAAACCAAAATGGCGTTTAGCATTGATGCTAATGTACCTTTATCGTCGAAATACGGATAAAATATAGACGGAAGACACCCAATATTGGATCTGTCATTATTTATTAATTGAACAAGGTCCCGTAAAAACACCTGAATTCCCAGGTGTGTTACTGAGGCCTCTAAAAGACCGACGATGCAGCGGAGTCACCCCTCTGAACACAGCCGGCAGCTTTCACCGGAGAAAAACGTAAGACGATCCGACAAACGGTCTCAAAATTATTAAGACTTTAAATGATAAAAAAAATTCAGAGGGTTAAGAATAGACTACATTTAGTAAATATAGTCTACAATCGATTCTTAGGATATTGAATCGATTCTGAATCGTTAAAAACGAGAATCGAGATTCTTAATCGATTTTTTCCCCACCCATAGGCTTTTTAGTCACCAAACATGGGTATTTTGTAGCAACCTGTCACTTTTTTCCAGCAGGGTAGAGGCACAAAAAAGCGCTTGTCTTTTACCAAGATATTGTTGCATTGCCAGCAGGGATTTTGTCACCAAAACCTGGTCTTTTTAACCCAAACATGATCTTTTCCTCTGTAACTAAGTGATTTTGATGCAAATGTGACATATCCATGGTTTGCAAAAATGTACAATTCCAGTAATTTTCTGGAAATGGATTATTGAGTGGCTAATAAATTAAGAATAGGTTACTTTTTACTGAAACTGCTGTGACGTAGAGGTGTCTGGAGGCTAGCGTACTCGTCTCTCGAGTTCTTCCCTTTTTATGTCCCTTGGTGTCCATATTGATGTTTGTGGAAATCTCTTTCCACCAATTTGCCAGCGTCTGGCAGTTTTTGCAGTGGTGCGAAGAAGAGTTGTGCAAATACAGCCAATATATTTGTGGACTTCCTCAGTGAAACTCTCCTCTGATTGGCCCATGTTCAAGGCGAAGGAGGAGGAATTTGGATGCTGCCTAGCAGGCCAATCACAGTTGTCACGGCATGTCGTAAGCGTAGATGCAATGCTGAAGCAGACGATAAACTAACCTAAACTGAAGACAAGATGTCATCATACGCAGTCTTGAATAAATTCTATGAGAAATAAAGAAATTTAACTAACTGTAGCTGCTTTTGTAACTCTAAGGGTGAAGCACTACAAAACATTTCACAATTTTTGTTCTACTTGTTTAAGTTAGAATCTCAGATTGATCCAAATTAATTTACAGCTCAATAACACTTGGTTTGAATTAGATTAGATTAGATTAGATACACTTTATTGCCCCAGTGGGAAATTTGTCTCGGACTTCAGTGTTTGCAATATAAAAACAATAAAAACAACAATACATACACAGTAAAATACCACAATTAAAAAAGAAAAAAAACCCAAATACATTCATCCATTAATTGCACATGCCTATCATGAGAATGCACACATTACAACAATATTTTGCTGAATAGTAGAAAGAAATAAAGTTATAAATTTTCAGTGTAGATGGTTGAGGGCTGTAATGGACAAAGGAGTGTTTGAACCAGTTGTGTCTGCTTAAGAGGACTCTGTACAGCAAATGATGTATTATATATATATGAGATATGACACTGTGATATGTCTCCTCCCCTCTCCTCACTGCAGTGGAGGAGGGTCACGAGGGTCTGACCCAGTTCCTGATGAACGAGGTGATGAAGCTGCAGCAGCAGTCCAAAGTGAAGACCCTGCAGCACGTTGAGCTCAGCAGGAAGAACTGCACCCTGGAGGACGAGCAGAAGAAGCTGCGACTGGCCAATCAGGAGCTTCAGGCCTTCCAGCAGAGTAAAAATTCATGCTTTTTTTTTTAGATATGTTCTGATCATGAAATACAAGCTCCCCTGCGCCGGTGTTTCTCCATGACAGAATTTAAAATCACTATTTATAGATACTTTTTTTTAAATGGTTCATCCAAACCAAAAAATCTGCCACCATTTTCGGAAAGTGCCACCCCAACACATGCTCGGTTTACCGTGCTCGGTGCACCACAGCAGTTTATTAAGGTTAACTTTTTCAAACACATTGTTTACCAAAGGCTATTCTTGAAACTAGGACACTGTGGTTGGTGTCATCATGTCCTGCGTTGAAACATGCAGGTGGTACATGGAGCACATTCACATTTAAACAGCGCTGAAAATAATTTGCCAATATGTTTCAGGCCAGCAGTCAATTCTTGCTTCTCTGACAACCTTTATGGTGAACACCCAGATGAGGAAGATACAGTCGTGCAGCATGGCAACTGTGTTGATAATTTCCTGGTCAGGGTGAATTTGCAAAATCTTCAGCTACTAATCTGAAACTACATCTGTCCCTCCTAAAACTTAATATCTAAACATGTATATATTTTTAGAGTTGTTCCCTAAAGCTGCTTTCACGACGCCGGACGGTGACCACCTTGACAACTGCCGACATGCAAGTGCGTTCCCCCCAAAAACCAAGTGTTCTTAAAAGCAGCTGCCGCTTCGGCCAGCGGCTGCCATGACAGGCGGGTGCTTCAGTGAACACAAGAAGAAGTGAAAGCTAGCTTGTAGCTGTACACTGCAGCAAGATGGAAATCACTTAAGTTATCAAAGATTTCTACTCCGGCTGTCAAGCGGTTAAAAAAAATATATATAGAATAAATTACATGCTCTGTGATTAATTAATCTAAATTAGTAGCATACATTCATTTTTGCTGTGAAAGTATTTAAATTATTTAAAGTCGGTTGATTTTTTTTTGCAGATGAGTGAATCAATAAATAATTGAATTATCTCTAGTATGGTTAATGCAAATGATTGAAGTTTCCACTCACCGTCAGTGACGTGTGCAGTAATATAGGAGGTAATTGTGATTGCTAAGTGAAGTCCAATGAGCCCCAGTCAGCGGCAGTATATTTGGCCCCCGCCAATACATCTTTTTTCCTCTTTTCTGTGCCGTAAAGCCGCTGGATTTTGGACACATTTGTGCTTCTCGATGGTGTCTTTGTAAGCTGGATCAGAGGCTGCTATCTGTATCCTCTTCTAACGCAATGTCCCCTACCACCGAAACTGGTGTGCAGTTCATGATTTAAACGTATGAATTTTGGTCTTTAAAATTAGTATTAAGTTCCCCATATTCATCTTTAGGTCTAACGTTTTCATACATTTCTGCTGAAACTGACAGCTGGTTGCTGCCTGAATAACACAGTGACTTTGCTCTCCAGGGAACAACAAGTTGAGGGAGGAACGAAACGCCTACAGTGACGAACTGTTGAGAGTGAAGGATGAAAACTACAAACTGGCCATGAGGTACGCCACGCTGAGCGAGGAGAAGAACATGGCTGTGATGAGGAGCCGAGACCTGCAGCTTGAGGTGCTGATGGACGCGTTAATGCATGAAAACACTGTCATTACATTGTGTACTTGCAAACATGTTTAAGAAATTATAATCAATGATAAAATATTAGGAATGAACTTGGAGCAAAGGTGGGGATTTGATGACAGTAATAAGAAGGTGTGTCTGTTATCTCACTGTTAACTCTGTGTATGTTTAGGTTGATCAGTTGAAGCACAGACTGAACAAAGTGGAGGAAGAGTGTAAGATGGAGAGGAAACAGAGTCTCAAGCTGAAGAACGACATCGAGAACCGGCCCAAGAGAGAGCAGATCTTTGAGCTGGAGAGAGAGAACGAAATGCTCAAGATCAAACTACAGGAGCTGCAGTCCATCATACAGGTACGGTCTGACAGAAACACACACACACACACACACACACACACACACACTCAAGACTGATAGACAGTTGAAGAAGTTATCTGGTAACAAGCCATCCTCAGGTGTCGAATCTCACGACAGTATGTTTAAATCGCCACCTGCAGCTGATGTTATACACCCTGAAATCTAGGCCCTCAAATGTGTTGGTGAGACAGTTTTCTTGACTTTCAGCATTGATTGATCTCCAGAGTGGCTGAACATTTTTTTCACCATTCAAACTACATTTGAAATGTCCGTATCTCTTTTTCTTTTGCAATTTGAACTGTGAAGCGAGCCTTCGCCAAAATCTAAACACGTTCGTCTATATCAAGCGACATAAATCATCCTGCAGCCAGTTATAGCGACAAAATTCATACCCAGCAATGTGTCTGTTTCTTAATATACAGCCTGGCCCACTACCTGCATCAGACAAGGCCATCCTTGACATTTTGGAACATGACAGACAGGAAGCACTAGAGGACAGACAGGATCTGGTCAACCGCCTTTACAACCTCCACGAAGAAGTCCGACAGGCAGAGGAACTACGAGATAAGGTAACACACACACACACACACACACACACACACACACACACACACACGCAGGTTGTGTTGGAGATAACTGCTGTAGAGATGTCTGACTTCTCTCCAGTGTAATTGAACTCGAAAGCACTCAGCTCGTGGTGCTCAAAGTGCCAAAAAATACATTTGATGAACTCAACATGAATGTCTCTTTCTCTACAACTCACACCAAAACAATTCAGACTGATATACTAGCACTACAGTTTGATTTTGGGCTGAACTGTCCCTGTAAGTAGGAGTTTGAATGCAGGACTTTTACCTCTAAAAGAGTAATGTGAAACTGTGGGATTGATTCAGATTTAGACAATTTCATCTATTCCAGAAGGACGATTCAGTTACACAGTCTGCACGTCACATTAAACAGGACAGACACAGTCAGCGGGACCATTTAGACATCAGTGGCGACAGATTAACAGATGGACAACTGCTGCAAGAGCAGCAAACACACAGGTCCCTGTTTATGGGCCAAATACCTGTGTCAAAAAGTGCAGAACAGAAGAATGGAAAAAAAATAATGAATAAACACATAAACACCATGCTATTCCACAGGTATACTGCACCACTCCATAAAACCATCAGTTACTGCCGTCAGCAGCATTTAAAAGTCTGATGGCAGAAGGCATAAAAGAATTTGAGTATCTATTTGCTTTCCTTGGACGGGCAAGATAGCGCCGTCCTGACGGCATTAAGGAGAATTCGTTTCAAAGGAAGTGGTTTAGATTTTTTTTCCATCTGGACCACCTGTTACTTCCAGAGGAACTTAAGAAAAGATCTGATGAGATCTAAGAATGTAATAAGAGGTCCTTCTTCCTTATTTTAACGTGTGATTGTCTGAAAGCGTGTTTGTGTGAGCAGAGTGGGACACGGATGAAACAAAGGTTAGCAAAAACACACCCTGGAAACACAAACCCATGACCAGAGAGTCTAATGCCCCGTGAGACCATCTGTGAAACACACCCTGTGCAGAAACCCCCGTCTCAGGCCTCTCTCAGTGTGTAACCTGGTATTTCTTTTTTCCTCCTCTGTGTCTCTCTTCCCGTATCTGCCTTTGTCTAATAAACTATAATTAACCCCACTTGTGGTGTGTGTTTTTTGTGTGTGTGTGTGTGTGTGTGTGTGTGTGTGTGTGTGTGTGTGTGTGTAGTACCTGGAGGAGAAGGAGGATCTAGAGCTGAAGTCCTCCACACTGCAGAAGGACTGTGAGATGTATCGCAACCGCATGGAGACCATCACCGCACAGTTAGAGGAGGTGGAGAAGGAGCGGGACCAGGTGAAAGCACACGGACAAACACGTTTTTCAAAGATGAATGTTTTGCTGCCGTCGTTCTCGTGGTTCATTTCCCCTCCTATTTTGTCGCAGGCGTTTCGAGCCAGAGACGACGCCCAGCACCAGTTCTCCCAGAGTCTCATCGACAAAGACAAATATCGCAAGCAGATCAGAGAGCTGGAGGAGAAGAGCGATGAGCTCCACATCGAGATTGTACGCAAAGAAGCCAAGCTGGTCACCCTGGAGTCTCGCCTACGACGGCTGTCCAAGGACATCGTCTTGGACCAGGTTAGACAGTAAATGACTGTGCACAGTTATATTTATGGGAAATGCTCACGTGCATCTCTGGAACGTGCTTTATTCCCGATATCTAAGTTCTTTAATGAAACGTTCTTTCCTCTCCGTTTTAGCAGACTCTGCCGAGGGACCTGCCTCCCACCATCGTCTCTCAGGCGGAGGACTTCAAATCCATCCAGGTCCAATCAGAGTGGTCCAGCGATGAGTCGCCGGAGGAGAAGTTCCCATCTGATGAGCCTCGCCTCAAACGCAGACCCAACCTTAAAGCAGGGGTGAGACGCTGTCTGTCCACTTGTCACGCTTATTTACCTATTTACTCAGCATTATGGCAAAGGCCAGTGAGTGTATTTATCAGTCTGATAGGAATTATACTCAAGACTCAGGGAGTAAAACCACCATGTACACACATTAAGCGACTTACCCTCTAAATTCTCGTACTTACAAGAGTAACCTTTAAGAGCAACTCACATTATCACTCAATCAATCACGTTTGAGCAGGAACAGCCAGTTCATTTCAATGCTTTACCCTGCATCTTGTTAAAGGAATACTACCAGTTAAATGAGCAGTGTAATCCAAGTCTTATTTATTCAGTCGTATGCTCAGCACGTCCCAAACACACAGCGCTTTCCAACGTGAACTGAATTGACGGTGAAACTTCTCCATGCTCTCTTCAAAGCCAGACTCTGTTGAAAAATAAAACAGTAATTTTACCTCGCTGAACAGGGGAGGTGCCGGTCTACCACTTTGTTTGTGTTATTGCTGACTGATTGATGTGATTTTGATGAATTTAGATCTAAATCTTTAAAACATCAAGTCTGTTTGGGAAGTACTGAGAATACGACTGGATAAATGAGATGTATTTCACTGCAGGAGTCGTGTGAGAGTTTATAAACGGATGTTTTGATAAAGTTTTTGCTGCTTTTGAAAGAGGTTGCCCTTGACATCAATTCATAAAGAATTTGTTAAATTTCTGGATTCTTCATTCACCGGAGGCAAAAACAGTTTTCCTCACAATTTAAACATAACAGAGAGTGAGTAATAGATATCCATTTCTGATCCTTTGATTGATGAAGTAATACTTTAAGTAGTTTTAAAGTCCTGACATTTTACTCAGTGATGTTTTTCTGCAAATAATATCTATTTTTGTTATTTTAAAGTTGTTTTTCTTCATTTGTGTGAAATCCTTAATATCTCTAACAGACATTACCATGTAAAATAAATAATCTAATATTAGGATTATATAAACACAGAGATAAACTGACACAACATGAAAACTGAATTAAAGAGATCTCACTGGAGCAGGAAAGAAACTCTGCTGCTGGTGTACAAATAAAACATAAAATGCTTTAAATGAAATGAAATGTTTTTAACAGTAACATTTGTATTTTGTTCTCAGATCAGAGTTAGGTCTCCAGTCTGTGTACCCAAAGACCTTCATGTCAACTCAGAGGCCACTCAGTCCAGAGGTAACACATGATCACAGAGTTCATTCATACAGTATACTCAACCAAAATGCACATTTATTAACATTTAAGTCCGTCTTCCAGCTCTGTCAGTTAATGGAGGAGATTTTCCGGAAGTCCCGATGCGAAACTTGCACATCAAGAGCATCTCCCTCCCTCCCTCCCCGAGCGTCCCGATCTCCCCCACATATCCACCCTTCTCCGCTCCCATCCTCTCCTCCTCCTCCCCGTCCCCCTCTTCACTCCCCATGGGAGACCAGTCCAACAGGCCAAACATGGTGAGGCTTTAAAACGTAACTTCAGTTCAGAGTTTTGTCTCACAGGTTAATGCAGAGAGACGGTGCAGTATTCTGCTGGTTTGGTGAAAACGATGACCTGATTTTTATTCATATAAGCCTGCATCTCTGCACCTATAATTGAAACTTCTTCTTTGTTCACTTGTAAAATCTCCAGCTGCGTTACCGTGGTGACAGCATCCTGTCCACACTGCCTGAGCCGCCAGAGAAAGCATCGCTCTACCGCAGAGAGAGGGAGAAGGAGCACGACTTCCGACCCCGCAGGTAGTCGCAGTCCAGCGCCAGATTATACGTGTCAGTCAGTCCAAACCATCTAAAGAAACTTAGGGGGGATTTAGGGGGATTTAGTCTTTCGGACTGCAGATTGCAATCACTTAAAACTTCTCCCGGTAAGGATTCTTTCAGTGTTTATTGTTCAGGAGTTTTTTTTCCGGGAGCGAATTATCCTCAGACGTCTCTTCTTCTCTAAAACAAATGGAGCCGGTAATTTAAACCGATTAAAAACACTGAAAAAACTAGTTCCGTGTTGAAAATCTCTCTCATGCTCTCGTCTCAGAGGGACTGCTAACTACAGTGGCCAATGCAAAAACGTGAATGGCGCTATCCAGAGCCAGTGTTTAGTTTGTCCATTCAGGGCTACTGTAGAAACATGGTTGTTCATGATGGTGATCTCCGTAGACGAGGACCCACACTATATGTAGATAAAAACACCTCACTCAGGTAACAAAAACACAACAATTCTTATTTTTCAGGTGATTATGCACTAAGGAAAATCTGTTTTATATTAAACCTTTATTTATACAGTGATTTATACAGTAATCTCATTTAGACATCGAGTCTGACCTGTTTCAGACGACATACAAAATAACAACAAGACAGACTTAAGACAGAGTTATCAATACAGTAGATACAACATTTCAGTAAAAGTGCCAAATAGAAGTAGATTAAAAATACTCAAAATTGGAACAAGACCCAAAGATGCTTTTCAAATTTTTTATATTATATTATTTATTATATTATATTCTGTTTCTGTTAGTATATAATCCTTAATGTTTTGCTGTTTTTTTACTGTGAAAATAAAAAAAAATCCTACAGAATGGACCTTTAAGAAATTAATTAGTTATGTGGATGGCACAAATTTTTAATGAATTTTGTAATAGTTTGTATTTAATGTTTTTTTTTTTGTCTGATTCTTGGTCTCTTTTAGCCACTCTGACTTTGATAGTGACAACATGGAAATGGAGTTTGGTAATGTATACTTTAACACAATCCCCAAAATCGTACTAATGAGGTTTCTGAACTAAATAACTGTTTTTATTTTCTATTGTTTTTTACATTATTCTCTCTTGTCTGTTTCTTTCCATGTGTCCCTGTCATAGAGGATGAAGTGCAGCGTGGTCCGCCCTCTGTTCACTCATCTTCATCTTCCCATCAGTCAGAAGGGATGGACACCTACGACCTGGAGCAGGTCAACAACATCTTCAGGAAACTCTCTCTGGAGCGGTACGTTACTGACACACATGCACCCACATCCACAAGAACTATTGCAGCTCAAACTTACTTATAAACGTCTTCTTCTTCTGTGTGCAGGCCGTTCCGTCCGTCTCTGTCCTCCTTTTCCAGGATCAGCTCTTCCCTGAAGCCGGTGCAGGAGCTGACGTTGCTAGGCGACAACCTGCTAAAGGACATCACTCTGGTTGGCGGCAACGACAGCGGGATTTTCATCTCAGCCGTCCAGTCGGGCTCCATCGCTGAGAAGGCGGGGCTACGAGAGGGCCACCACCTCCTGTTGGTATGTAGTTAAACGCCGGGTTCACACATGAATTAAAGTACAGTGAGATACATTTTTGTCCAATTAGAAACACTGTCTATACAAATGGAAAAAAAAAGTAACCTCTGGGGCTGAAATATGAAGCTGACGCAGAAGTGCCAAAAACTGCAGTTCCTTGAGTGGTTGGCTCTAGAGGGGAATCAATGTCAATAGACACCCATGTTAAAATGTCCGACTTTTGAGCAAAAGTAAACATGCTCACAGCACGGTACAAAAACGGTTTTGGTCTCTATAGCTAATTTCTGCACTCAAGTGTACAGGGCGAATGCATTTTTATATAACTCACCTGTTTAAATGCTATGAAGGCTTAAAGTTGTGCATAATTAATTGCATGGTCACTTTGAGTGACTGTGGCTATGTCTGTCATTTTATACAGTCTATGGAATAAAACAGCCAAAACCAAACGTGCACGGACATTTCCAGAAGAAAGTGTAACAAATCCAGAGCTTAAAACACAGAGAAAACAAAATCTATTATCAGCAGCTCTTCATTTATTTTTGTTTTTCAATAACCAATAGCTGTTATCTATAATTGCAGGACTAATTGGCTAGGGGCAATACATTTTTACGTAACACACCAAAAGTATTTATCCGTCTTGTGCTGTGATTGGCTGACCAGCTCGAGGGTTGCATACGTGAAGAGAACCAAAGCATTTCATTGGACACCAGCACTCAGGAGGAGGCCCACTGGACGCTGCAGCACTGCTCTGGACCAGTCAAGCTGCACTATCGAGCCAACTTTGACTGTAAGTGTTGTTTGTATTGGACTTGTATATACGCGTTTGTTTGGTGAACATTTACAGTGTGTTCAAATGAATGTGTGTGCTTCAGCTTACCGTCGTCTCCAGAGGGACATTGCAGAGGGCCCACTGGTTTCTGGAGACTCCTTTCACATACGAGTCAACCTCAACATTTCCGGCCAATCAGACAGCTGCTCCCTGAACGTGCACTGTGATGAGGTCGTGCATGTGCTGGACACCAAGCACCAGGGCCGCAGCGAGTGGCTGTGCGCTCGTGTTGACCCCTACAGCGGCTCCGACCTGCCCGAGCGAGGCACCATACCCAGCAACTCACGGTAAAATAAGTCATTTTAAAACTAAACAACATTCTGACATAAAGAGTCAAAGTTTTTTTTTTTTTTTTAGTCTTGCACATGTAAACCAGCGTGTGCCAGTGTTGGCGGGACGTCAAAGACCATTTAAATGCTGGAAGTAACTGAGTGTCATGCATCTGTTCCACTTCAGTACTGCAGCATCCTGAGTGTGATGCAAAAGTGATGTAACAGCTGAGCAATCATGCAGAGTTTAGCGGAGGACTTTAGGGGTCTACATCTGCTTTCAGAAGTTTCCCTGAAGGCAGCAACAATATACAGCCAAACACACACTCACACACACACACACACACACACACACACACATAGAGTCAAACCTTTGTATATTTTCACACTTGAGTCCCACAACCTGTTGTTGTCACCAAGAGATACAGGAAGCAGCTCAGTGAAGGACAGGCTCTTACATGATAATACATTTTTGTCTTGTAATTGTTCCAAAATCGTTAGTTTGAGAATTGTATTTATGCGTGTGTGTGTGTCTGTGTGTGTGTGTGAATGCAGGGCTCAGCAGCTGCTCCTGGTAAAGATTCAGAAGTTAGTGTATCGAGGGGGGAGAGAAGAGAATGAATCTCACCGCAACAGTAGAGTAAGAAACTTTTTATTTTTGAGCAAAGATTTTAAAAACAATAACATATGTGTGAATACAGGGCATTAATTTAGCAACACATTCACTAAAGCGGTTATCTCTACTTGTCACTATCCCCTTCACTAATTTCCTTTTTTGTTACCCTATTTGTATTTTTCTCTTCTCTACTTCCTTACTGTTTCACACATTCTGCATTAATATACATCAGGAAATGTGTATTTTATCAGATTAACAAACTGTTGTTTGATGTACGAGTTTTGTGTATGTGCCTGCGCAGATCAGTCTACAGCCAGAGGAGCCCAGCCCGTCTGCTGATCCTAAAGCCAGCCCACGTTTGTCCAGAGCGAGCATCTTCCTCACTCAGATACTTCAGGTAAGGAAATGCAAACACCACTTACTGTTGTAGAACAAGACTTGCACCTCGGCTGCAGGCTCAGATGAGAAGGCCTAGTTCAAATGTTCACTGGTATTTTTGAAAAAATATTTTTTTGGCTTTTTATATACACAAACAGCATTTAAGGTCACTGGAAATTGACTTTTTGCAAAACTCCCTCCGGGGAGAAGATTTTCAGAAACTTTGTTTTTTTTTTCCAGTGTTGACATGTAAACAGGAAAAACTGAGTTTTGGGGTTAAGACTTCAAAGTGTACATTTTTTGTACCATTTGTACCATTTTCTTCCTTGTGAAGCGTCACACAGGAGGCACTTTGCACAAAGGCGAAGGTGCCCAAAATAGTACTGGCTTGCTTTATAATGTAGTGGTACCAAAGGGTAACTCAGATGCCTCCATTAATACTTTGCTGTGTCTGTTTGTGTTTGTAGTTTGTCAGCAGGGTGGATATCAAATACAAGCGAATGAACAGCAATGAGCGAGTGAGGATTATCAACTCAAGCAGCACAACACTACCCAGACAAGGTTTTGAGGCGCTTCGACCAGAGGGTGAGTCCAAAGTGTTTATGAAGGAAGAATTTCTCTATAATCAATAAATGAATAGTAAATGGCACGTGATATTTTTTTTCCATTTGTGTTTTTCAAGTGGCAACCGAAAAATCAAATACTGAAAGCAGCTGAAGTAGCATTTCAAACAGAGCTGCTGTTTCAGTTTAAAGGAATGTTTCACCTACAAAATCACTGTTTGTATATCATTTACTTTTCCCACGCAAGGTTAAATTTGTGAAAAAAGAGCTTCGTTCAACGGCTCCACGGTTGACAAAGAATACAAATATGGTGAACGTTCTTGTAAGTAAAAGGAGGCCGCGTCTAAAAAAAATAGCAAAACTACATCACAACATCGGTTTACAAACTCTCACACAACTCGTGCATCAGAATTCAAGTCTCATTTATCCATCATATGCTCAGTACTTTCCATCACGTGCATTTTTGAACTTACTACTGGTATTTCACTGGAATTACATTGCCAGGCTTTGGTCCACGTTCACTTCCTGTCAGCTGATGTCATTAACGCTGCAAAACATTCGGACAGGAAATACAAAGAGAGGCATTTAGAGCGTTTATGTTGTTAACTTCGGAACAGTTTATAAGCATTGTCAGAAGTTTAATCACTTGAAGAGTAAAAGATTAAAGAAGTTGAGATGTCAGGTGACACCAGTGACCAGTGAAAGCAGTTGAATTGTCAGCGATGTCCAAGCGGTGAAAACAGGATACGGTGTACGGGCAGCTGAAATATATTAATACATAAAATAACCTACCCGGGGAGCTTTAGGCTACCCTGCCTTTACGCCTCAGGTGTCTCATTATGTCTTCCTCTTTGTGTGTGCTGATGTGTGTGGCTGTAAATAGATGCTGCTGACCCGGACAGTGAGCTGAGCCGGAGTTTGAACCTGATTCCCTACAGTAACGTCACCTCCCAGCGGGCCCTGAGGAAAAGGCCGGTCCTGTTCACTCCCACTGCTCTCGCCAAAACCATTATCCAGAAAATGCTCAACATGGGGGCAGCCATGGAATTCAATACCTGCAAACCAGGTCAGTGTGTGACGGGAACAGGCAAGCTCGCCGCAAAATGTGACACTTTAAAGACCCCCTCCGATGTAAATCAAATTTTAAACCCTGTAAACATGTCCACATGGTGTTTATTGGAAACTACATGAGTGAAGTAAACAGTCAACACCATGGATGAGCATTTCTGCACTGGAACTGCAGTTTACCCATAAATGTGTTAAAAAAAGCAGATTCTTACAGCCAAGGTTTGTTACATAAAAAAAAACACTTAACAGGTTTTCTAGTGTTAAAAAAACCCTAAAACAGCATACATATACTAATTTTGGGGGAAAATATGTTTAAGCCATATTAAGGCATGAAGGGATTTTTTCATGGAAAAAACTTCTCAATCCTTTTGATTAACAGAGATGGATCTTTTTAATCAATGAGGAACTCTGACTCTGTCACAGGGAATATTTCCATCTCGTTGACATATTCACAGCGTGTTCACTTATTGTGAATCAAAGATGAAGGAGATTGTGGATGACACGTAGTTTAGGAGGGAGAACGAAGCTACTATTGGGATTCAGGTCAGGCATTGTACTGCACTGTGGTGTAAATGTTAAGGAGTGTAACGGGAGAGACGGCGGGGGCAGGAGGAAGATGGTCTTGTTGATAATTAGGAGGATGATGCATAATGATGATGCTGATGATGACAATGAAAAGGAGGAGTTAAAATCTTGTCTTGACTGTCAGACTAGTTGCTGGTGCACAGAGTCGAACATCTGGCACGCCAAGAGACCATGCGCTGTCCGGAGATTCCCCAGGGCAAAAAACCTCAAGAGTTTTAGTTCCCTCTGGGTTAAATATGCTGCTATTACTGTTAACACGTTTTAAATATGCTTATAATGAGTATGTTTTATGTTAATTTTCCTATTTATAATATTGTATTTTAGACACTCTGTCCAAAGAGGAGTTTCATCTGAAGCAGAATGTGGAGCCCTTCATTCACTACAAAGAGAAACAAGCCACATTTGAATGCATCACCCGAGAAAACATAGAGGCCGTCGCTTCAAAGGTATTATCGAACTTTGTGTGTGTGTGTGTGTGTGTATGCTTACATTCAGTCATATACATTTGTGTCTGCACTACACGCTGTAAATCTGCATTTATTTAATGCTCTTTGTTTTCCACCCGTCACCAGGGCAAACACTGCCTGCTGGAGGCTGAGCTGAGCTGCGTCAAAGACCTCCTGCGGAGGGAAATCTACCCGATCATTATCCACGTCAAGATTTGTGAGAAGAATGTCAAGAAGTTACGGTATGCCTGACAGACCTCACTCATTCTCACACATTTACCCAGTGCCTGTCACCCACAGCTGCAAACCACAACTTTTTCCAAGTGCAAATACGTCAATCCTTGCATGACATTTTAACTCCAAGCAGGAGGTGAGAGTTAACCAGTTAAAGGACGACTCTGCTGTTTGACTCTCTGAAAGAGACGGTTCGCTCCATAATCAAAAACACATTTTTCCTCTTACCTGTAGTGCTATTTGTTTGACAATTTGTGCTAAATTTTCATCTCTGTGGACTGAAAAGAACTCTTGTTCAGCTGCTTGCATCAGTGTTTGAAGTTCTCATGTATTTATTGTGCAGGAAACCTCACATATAAATGCTTAAAGAGACCGTTCAAATCAAAAATACACTTTTTTCCTTTTACCTGTAGTGCTATTTATCTATTGTTTTGGTGCAGGTGCTGAGCGTTGAAGATATCGGCCGTAGAGATGTCTGCCTTCTCTCCAGTATAATGGAACTAGATGGCTTGTGGTGCTCAAAGTGCCAAAAAATAAATTTTAAAAAACCAACAGCAATGTCTTTTTTTACAGAAATCACAGCCTGGTTACTCAAGGTAATGTGCAGACCTTGCTGTGAGCAGTGTCAAGCAGGAACAGGGTCCAAAATAAGCACCCAGCGCTCGGGAAATGCGGGCTAAGTGTTGGCTGGTAAAATCGTCTGGAAAATCTGTCATTTTGCAGACGTGGAAAATGCAAAGGACGACATGTTTAGTTTACCGGATGACTGGACAGAGCTTCACATTTGAAAGTGGCTCACAACTGCTTTGTGGATAACCATTAATTTAAAAAAAACACCCAAAAAACATTGCAAAGGTGTAAATATTTTCCGTTTCTTAACTGGACTAGTATATATTTTTGCAGGTAAGCGTGGTATATCCTTGAATGAGCGTGCATTTGTTCAGCACCTTTTGAACACCCAAAGAGAATGAAACAGCTCACAACAAAGTCTGTGGATTATTTTGAGTAATCGGGTCATGATTTCTGCAAAGACATATTGCTGTTGAGTTTTTCAAATGTATTGTTTGGCGCTTTGAGCACCACAAGGAGACTGACATCTATCTCCAATATACTGAAGAGAAGGCAGACATCTCTACAGCCGATATCTCCAACACAGCACCTCACACCAAAACGATCTAGATAAATAGCACTACAGGTAAAAGGGAAAATGTGTATTTTTGATTTGAACTTTCTTTTTAAGGCTTTATATGTGAGGTTTCCTCCACAATAAATAAATGTCTGCTTCAAACACTGATGCAAGCAGGTGAACAAGAGTCCTTTTCAGTCCACAGAGGTGAAAATTTTACACAAATTGTCAAACAAATAGCACTACAGGTAAGAGGAAAAATGTGGTTTTAATAATGGAGCGAACCGTCAAACCGTGGAGCGAAAATGACGTTTTTTTCAGTCCACAAAGGTGAAAATTTACCACAAATTGCCCTACTGTGTTTTATTCTGTCGTGTTGATGACGTCAGTGGAACAAAACCTGATGCTTGATGTATATTCTGGTGAATTGTACCTTTAAATAGACAACAGTATATAAACCCGTCATTGTCTTTCTGATGAAGACAACAAAGTAGACAAACCACTGTTGCAAAGTGTGTACAGGATCTCATCAGAGATCACAGGTTCCAAACAGAACCACACTCGTCACCGCAGCGCTGCTTCCTTCCTGTTTCCTGTCCATACAGGAAGCTGCCTCTGCGCGTGGAGTCGGAGGAGGAGTTTGTGAAGACGTGTCGCGCAAAAATGAAGGAGCTGGAGGGCATTCCCTGCCTGTACGCCACGGTGGAGCCGGAGGCCTGGGCAGGGACGGACGACCTCATCAGGGTCATCAAAGAGCGAATACAGGAGGAGCAGAAGAAGATGGTCTGGGTGGAGCAGGACCTCCTGTAGACACGCACAACAGCACCCGAGCACCAGAAAACACCCGTGTACATCACGCTTCTGTGCATATATATTTATGCTCAGACTCAAAAATGCACTCACACAGCTTTATTAAAGTAAATGCATTATATATTTTGTAAATGTGCGTCTAACTTTGATTTAAAGTAATAAAAACGTGTAAAACATCAAAAAGGGGCCTTTTTTAAACATTAAAATGAAACATTTAAAACCATTTGAAATCTCGGTCAACATAACTTTCCTTGATTTGATTTGATTTGGTTTTATTTATTTAGAACGTGTAAAAAAAAGAAATAGAGAAATTATAATACAGAAATAAACAGTGATAATTACAGACAATGAAAAACATAAAGCAAAAGAAATCATCAAATGTATCATGACTTGGTTTCAAAAAGGAGTGAGAAGAATGCTGATTTCAGACGCCGTCTACAAGTATTTTAACCTTTGACCCAAATTGATGTGATTTCTTTCAAAAACGTGGGGAAAAAGGCAGTGAACAAACTCGTAAGAAATGTTCCACAAAAAGATTTAGAAAATTATATTTTTTTAAAGCTGAAAACCTTATAGGGAAAAAGAAAAGGGCCAGGGAAAACTGTATTTCTAATGATCATACATATTTAAAATTATTTTATATAATTATTTTAATTTTTAAATGCTTTTTCAAGGGCATTTAATAATTTTTAAAAAATGCTAATTTTCAGGTAATTTTCTTGTATTTTTAACTAATTTCTTGCATTTTTTTTTCTCATTTCTTCTTTCGGTGCTCATTGCCTTCTTCCCAAAAATCAAGCAAAATTGTTCATGTTTTTAAAGGGTTAAAAGGACGGCGTCTGAGTGCACTTCTGTGAGCTGTACTTTCAGTTTCACTCTGATCCGACTTAACTTTGATTACATCGTCCTCTGCTGGTTAATGTCGCGCTCTCACGCTGTAAAGACTCAAGTCAAAGTCAATTAAATCACGTCAGCCTTTTTGTCCCTTCAATTTGTTACGCAGTGCTTCTCCTAAAAATGTCACAGAAATAGAAGTGTTACATAAACCGATAAATCATTGCTATTTAAACAGAATAAAGTGGAGGAGAACTGAATGTTTAATGTTTCAGAGAACACATTTCAAGTCTGCACCACACTTGACGACAAGAAACTGACAACTGTGAATTTTCTTTTTTCATCACTTTAATTTTTATTTGGTTTTCAAAAGGAAACAAGAACACACAGTAACATATCAAGTTACAAATGTTGACTGGTTTGTAATACGATTAATTTGAGGAAAGGAAAGGAAAAAAAAGGAGAGAAGAAGAAAAAATAACATTTCCAGTAGCTTTCTTGGACATAAAATGTTAACTTTTTACAAAAAGATTTGGGTCATTGTCACATATAAAAACCTCTTTCATATCTCAAACATGGACTTGTGTAAAAAGCCGATCTCTGTGTTTACGCAGTAATATCATCTATAGCTCACTAAACCGGCATGGGCTTTGGTCACTTTGTTGATTTCTAAAGCTTATAAATCCGTGTTTAGACATTTTTTCAAACGCCACCAGAAGGTTCAATTTGACAGAAATGGGAACGCCAGACGGGGATTTAGAGTAACCTGTTTCATGCGGGTGCTGGATAATCTTCTCATCTGCCAGGAAAGAGATGCAAACAGCGATATGCAATATTCCCAGAAATGGTCACACCAGCTACAGACTGAGTGCAAGAAACCCAAAACACTGAATCAGCCTCAGTTTGAGTCACTGCTGCTGCATTTCTGCTCCATGTAGTGAAATACCAAAGCTAATATTTGTACTACTCCTATCCTACACTTAGTTATGAACGTAATAAACATGATACAATGTTATCTAAATCTACACAAGGACACAAGTTTTGTTTCAACATTAGGGGGACACACATGACGGAGGGTTTTTGGGGTCCTCCGGCAGAAAAATTAACACTAAGGGTGGGGGAAAAAATTGCCACAGTATAGCATTTTGGTATTTTTGCATGGCTATATATTGATGAATCCCAGTATTCATTATTATTTTTATTTTATTTTAATTATTATTACTTTTTATTATTATTTAAATTCTAAACATTACAAATACAAATTATACTTTTGGGAGCTATTAGAATAATATCATCATTTGTTTTTCAGTCCACTAGATACATGCTGCTGCAACAAAAATGACCAAAGCAAGATGAACAAACTGAAAACAAAACAAATGTTGAAAAGTTTTCCTTTGGGAACATCATCTACATCAGGTAATAAATCGCACTATATTACAATATTTAGAATACTGCGACATGTTTGAAATCGCAGTACTATTGTATTGTGACTTAAGTATCGTGATGATATTGTATCATGAGGTCCCGTCGCTGTTAAACACTTCAAAATCTTGTGAATTTTAAGATCCATTTGTGTCTTCTCTGCAACATTTTTTGGTGTAAATGTCTTTAATTTGTCAAAATGAAAGTCCCCCGCTACTTTTAATGTTCTTATTGGAGCTACAAATACACGTTATGTTATAACTTTGAACCAGTATGCTCCATGTCTCAGTGCTGAGTTTTTCTGTTTTGTTTTTTTAGATTTTTTTTCTATGGTTGTGTGTTTGTTCCAGTTACTGAAAATAATATTCAAAGGACCGTTGGAAATTTGAGATTCAATATTAATTTCTGTTTTAACTGTTTTTGCCTCTGATAAATAACGTGATTTGGGCGATTTTTAAAATCAGACTGTAAAGTAAATACAAAATACTGTTTTTTAAAGTCGTTTGCCCCACCCCTAAGCCAAAATATAAAAACATAAGTCCCTCCCCAGTGCTTAGAAAAATATTTGACATGCCTACCTCTTTTTGCACAACCCCCTCCCCGCATAATGAACAGTCCCTTAACTCAAACTTTAGGACTTTGGATTTGATTCGGGACTGCAAGAATAAATTCTCCCATCCTCTCCTCCACTGCTGCATCGCTTTTGGCCAGGGTGGAATACCACACAGTTAATGGGGCCGAAATGACCTTTGACCCTGCCAAACTTGGGACTTGACTTGGCATATTTGCCCTCCGGCTTGCAAAACAATGATTTTTGATATCTACCAGCACACTGTATGTTTCAGCAGCTAAAACTGATGTTACGAAAAACCTCAGTTGCACCTTATTTTCCTTCTCTTGAGAATTTTTGTGCTCTGGTTTGCTCATACAGTGTGTGTGTGTGTGTGTGTGTGTGTGTGTGTGTGTGTGTGTGTGTGTGTGTGTGTGTGTGTTCAAAGCAGAATGACTGCCAGGATACACAATTATATCAAGCAAATTCATGAGAGCACAGCGAGTAAAATCAGGAGTGGAGGTGAAATGTGCCACGCAGACTGAAAGCAGATGATGAAACTGTGTGTGCGTGCGTGCGTGCATGCGTGTGCGCGCGCCCACAGTGAATCAGCTGCTCTGCAGGGGCTCCTCGCTATGTTTGATGTCACAGGATGAAAAGAGTTCACAAATAACAGGATTTTAACAGCAGCATCAGCCTGAGGCAACAGAAACAGACACTGATCCCCCACAGCCACATCTCCTCATTATCATTCTTTTGGTCTAATGTTTTTTTGTTTTGTTTTTTTCCGGTGAGGATGGCATTTGTTTTTGCAGGTATGGCAGGTTATTTTCAGCACGCGGCTCCTGTGGGAGGGAGGGGCGGAGGGTGAGGGAGGGTGAGGCTGTCTACATAAATCATCCCAGAGTAGAGACATGTTATGCTGGTGCTGACCCAGAAAAGTGAATTTTTCCCCTCATGAGCTCACTCTGCAGAAATCACAAACTACAAAGTCTCGCGGTGCTTCGCGTGCTCCCGCTCCATCTCTTGGAAAAAAAAAAAAACAAAAGAGGAGACTCGCATCACAGTCTCAGCTGACGCGGCGCTGGGAGCTCGCGGGCACAAAAAGAGGTGAGAAGGTGCTGTTTTTTTTAAATCTTTTTACATTGTTGTTTAAAGTAAACTATCATTTCACCTCTCTGCTGCAACAACGTGCTTTCCGCGCGCACCTTTGCTCCGACACCGTGCACTACTTTGACACCTAGACAGGCACGTTGAGAAAAACCACAGGCTGTACGGAAGCTCGTTGTTTTCTTTCTCTGCTCTGCATTTTCTCCACGTAAATCTGACCGACGACTCCACGCGACGCTTTACCGAGCCGAGCCACGCGCCGAAAGCCTCCCGGTGTGCGGAACAGCCCGTTCCCGCGGCGCTGCTCCCCCGTCAAAGGCTACATTGTGTCCGGCGTTGGCATCCGCTGGCGGCTGCTGCGGACAGGACGGTGTGATTTATCTGTCCGCCGTCCGCTGATCACCGGCGGCTCGGCTGCTTCTTCAGCGGGTTTTATCGGTTGGTTTGACACCGGCGTTGACGCGGTGGTAAACACAACAAACGTGGATGAGTTATGAGTCAACTAACCGCCGGTATATGACGATTTATAGCCCGCAGCGTGACTTTAAATCACATTGCGACTTGTTGACGTGATGTTGGCGCTGCAAGTGCACATCTAAAATTGTTCATGTCAACATAAAAAGCCGCGTGTAGTGTTGGTGTTTCTCATCTGTGTCCCCAAATATTGATTTATTGCTTTATCCTAGAAAGCGGTGGAGGAAGTATTCAGTTACTGAAGTAACATTAGCACGCTGGAAAAATACACAAGTCCTGCATTTATTGATCTTTTCTTTTTCCGAGTCACAGCCGCCCTTAGATACAAGCAGTGTCACAAAAACACAGATTTTTTTTTTTTTTTTAAATGTGTTTTTAAAAAGTTCTTCACACTTTTTAAAGTCATCATGTTTTGTAGCCTGGTTGCTCTCAACGAGGGGCCTGAGGGACCCCCACGAAAATAGGGACAAGGTTTTTAACAGTTTAATTCACTATAGAAGTGAGCCTAATGTGAGTAAGGGTCTTAAGAATGACTATTTGTATATGTTTTTTCTTGGCTATAAACAACTGTAGAATTGAATCATATCTAACAACCAAAATCTTTTCACATGGAGGCCCCTTAAGTAAAATCTTGTTACATTTCATGGCCATGGCCTAATGTTTGTCAGTGTTGGGGACCTCAACACAAAAAAAACTGAAAAGTTGTAGTCTATGAAAAACCTTAATTTGTACAGTAAACCAAAAACATAAATACAGTAGAATAAAATATATGATATATTTTAGTGCTGAAATCAATATGCAACTATTTTCATGATGCAGTCATCTCTGGCAGATGTCATTTAACACCAAGTATTCATAGTCAACAATGCTCTTTACACCTGGGTGTGTATTACTAGCCGTCATAGCAACGGTGAAATGGGCCGTTAATATAAACAGACTGATTCAGCAGCTCTGAGTCTGCATTCTGCAGCTTTATGCAGCCTTAAAACTGAAAATAATAAGTCCACTAAAATAACAAGACAGCACTGAACATTAAAAATCCCATCCACCACATCTTACTTCCTCCACGGACTGTGTCGCTATTTATATTACCTTGCCCGACTTACTGGAAGTACATTTGTGTGTTTTTTCTTGTAAATTTACATTTAAATTTCAAAGAAGATGGAAGATTGGCTGGTACTACTGTGCAATTTCCATCTATTTATTTATTTATTAATCACTCTATTTTTATATACAGTGTTTTTTTAATCAACAGTTTATGATTTCTGAGCCAATTGCAATGTAATTTAGTTTTAATGTGCACTTTTGTTCATAGTTTGAATGACAATAAAGTCGACCTAAGGTATGCTGGCCCTAACAATGACCTCTTTGCACTAATCTGAGCTTCCAAGCTCGACGTGTCATCATGGAGAGTCAGTCACAACCTGCAGGAGGATCTATAATAACTCATTATAGGGACAGGTGTAAATAGACAAATAGCTGCAGTATGACTTTTCTCACCTATTCACACTCTATTTATCTTTTGAGTCACAAATTCAACTTGAGTTTTGCAGCTTTCTTAAGTTTTTTAAATCAAATATATATGGGTTTCGAGCTGTTGGTTGGACAAAAACAAAACATCTAAAATGTCTCCTTAAGACAAGTATTTTTCCCTTTTGTGGGCATTTTATAGACAAAAAAAGTAAAGTATTGTAGGATTAATAGATAAACTGAATATTATAGTCGCAGCCCTGCAATATTTCCTCTGAGCTGTCGTCCAGCTGAAGTATAAACTAGAACAGAAACACTCAAAGTAGAAGTGCCTCTGAAGTTTGCCTGATCTTTTATAATTTATCATTTTTATATTTAATTATTTTCTTACTTTTCACTAAATTCACTTAGCACACTCCACAGCTGACAGAACATGATAATATGCTCTGTCCCTGATATGCCTGATGTAATGTACATTATGGGATAGCAGTCAATGTGTTGGTGCGCAGACAGGGCGAGGAGTGAAGTTTGCCGCCTCTGTAGAGAGGCATGATGATTTTCCATGTCAATGGTCTCCTCTCAGCTTCAGGAAAGAGGAAATAATATGACGACTGTTGCACAAGAGCTCCAAATTTAGGAGTGTCGAAATGGAAAAGTGACGCCCTGTGACTTTTAAACTGCACAGGAAGGAGAGAAAAAAAAAGGCTGGAGATAAAGTGGAAGTGAGAAATTGTGATTGAGATATAACCGCAGGTAGAAGACACACAGGCCATCTTTCTGCAGCTCTCCACAGGCTATTTTGTGCATCACATGAGAACAGTACGCTTCAGTGTGCATGCAGAACGCATCTTGGTTAGGTGTGTAAAATATTTGCCATTGGCCGTCTTTCAAAGGTTGCTAACACAGGAGCTTTTATTACTTCAAGGCTGCTCAGTATTAAAATGTGCCCGTGCTGTTCCTAATCTATAGGAAGCCTGGTATGGGTACAGCGCGATGCTTGTGCAATGCAAAAGTTATTGCTTTTTGGTATGCACAGCCCCCTGGCATGCACACATTTGACAACCACTTGCGATTTTACTGCTGGGAGTGGGAGTAAAGTCAACTCGGAGAGGTGAAGGAGAAAGTCAGCTAAAAATTTGAAGCCAATAAACTGTCAGACTTTCTCGCATCGCTCTGGTTTTCAAGCAGTTTTTTTTTTTAAACAAAAGAGCAAGAATACCTCGCTTAAAAGAAAAATTTTCCTTCGTTTTTATTCTTGCCTGAAAATATGTGTGCTTTTGTCAGCGTTGTAGTCAACACCATCAAATCAAAAGACTGAGACAAGGCTATGACTTTAAGGGGTTAAGACAAAGACCAGAGCGACCCCACACTGCATGACACACTTCAGATCAAATGTAGTGTACTGCAGACCATAATAACTCCTTAAAATGAGCCATTAGACCCACATCCCCATAAAAACACTCACAGAAAACCAACGAAGATTACTCTTTTTTATTGCTTTACTGTTTATATGTTTAAACCTACAACTGTACTATGAGCGAAGTCTTGATAAAATCAGGAAAAGGCTTTACAGAGGTGAATTTTATGTATGAGAATTTTCCTTTGTTTTCTCTGAGTAAAGAAGTGCAAACACCAAGGAGCTGAAATCAATTTAAAATCTTCACCCAGCACTCCTTTTTGCACAAACTGGTCTTAAAATAAAAGTCCTTTTTGTGTGACACTGTGGCAAGGCAGAGCAAAAGTGGTCTTGAGACTAATCTCGAGACCAAAACCAATGCTGAGTACAACACTTGCTTTTGTAAGTGTGAAAGCATACAGCCCACGGGCCAGAACCGGCACACCAAAGGGTCCAGACTGGCCCACTGGATGCCACCTAATATTTATACACTTGTGAGGGCAGACAGATATCAGGTTTCAGGAGCAACTATAACAGTGAATGTAGTACCAAAATACAATGAATACATATTTAAAAATACTGAAGTTCCTTGTGCAAAATACTTTTAATCAGCAGCGTCAATACAAAGGAATCTAGCAGATTTCTGTCTTCAAACGATATTGATGAAACCAAATGGCTAAGGCGCTGATAAAAACTTTAGATTTGTAAATAGTTTGTAAGGCAGACTGCTAACACTTTGCACAGGAGTGGAAATGTTTGGAAAAATGTGCATGTACTGGCACGGAGTAGTTGACTAACTGTGGAAAAATGGAGACATGTTGGAATTGCACTTATTTTTCTCATGAAATCTCAGGCTGTTCGTCATTTTGTAAGTGCATGAACATTTTCAGAATGTACTTGTACTTCTTTACACTAAAATAAAGGGAATTATTATGCAACGTTTTCACTGGCCCACTCGAGATCAGATTGAGCTGTATGTTGCTCATGAACTGAATGAGTTTGACAACCCTGACCTCGACGCTAGAATATAAAAACACAAGTAATTCAGAAACACTTGTGGACACTTAAATGATCTCCAAAGCGTTGGTTCACAGCCGTAGTCTGTTTTTATACTTTACATGTAACTTGATTTGTCATTTAATGTTCTTTGTTCTCTCTTGCTACTGAGTTCCCTACTTTTCTGTGATAAGATAAGATAAGCCTTTATTAAGAAAACAGGTGACACGGCCACATACATTCAATCAAACTAAGATTAACACACAGTTTACCCGCTGATCCATACACCCTGAGGGTATTTCACAGTGCCCTGCATGGACCCAGGTGTTGCACAGATGCTCAGCATAAAGTAATTGCACTAAAATCCTATTCATGATTAATGCACAAATGCCCTACACATAGTAATTGCACACAAACCTATATTTGATTATATTTGCTTAGTTTCACCGTTTGATCTCCGTTTATTGGCCTCCGTTTTCACTTTGCACAAAGCAGTTTGGCGCCAACTTCCTGTTCACAAGCTCTCGCTATTCAGCTAAACAGGGCGCGAATATGTTTCTAAGAACATTTATTTATCATTAATTTAATGTTTATTTAAAAGGGACATAGTATATTAAAGGGCGAGAAAAATCTTGATTTGGATTCGATCAGCATTGCTTAGTTTTACTGTTTGAACGGATTCCGGTTCAGCTTTGAGAGACGGATCGAGAGACGGACAGGTGCGTCTCTTGGCCCACTTCTATGGCCCCACGGTGGCAGCATGGGTGGCCTTTAACTCTGAGAAAGATGGAATATATAACGGCGTTTTTCTGTCTCCTTGCGTGGTCTCTGTGTGCAGTGGCAGAGTAAGGTGAGAGTTTTCCCACGGATGGCCAGACACACTCCTGCAGTGCAGCAGCACCATGACAAACCCGCCGCAGACTCAGCCATCTATCCATCGCCATGGTGAGAGAGAGCTCCTGGACCTTGACTCTGTTGCTATGGTGACCCTGTAGCAAGAGCCCAATCTGTTGCCCCGGCAATCACATAAAAAGACCCAGGTAACTATTTCAATCTGTTGCCATGGTGAACCTGTAGCAAGCAGCCGTCACTATGGGAACGTCCAGGATGTTCCGCATCTTCGTCGTCCTCGGCTCGGCCTTCATGATCCTCCTGATCATCATTTACTGGGACGACGTCGGAGCCTCACACCTGTATTTGCACACTCCTGTCTCGCCGGGCCCGAAAATCCCACATCCCCCTCCTCACCAAGGGCCTCAAACTTCCCGAACCCCGTCTTTTCTGTCCGACATCGACGCCTTCGTTAACCAGTTCTTAGAGCCGGGAACTGGCGAGCCCACAGACCCCGTCCCGGCTGACACAGGTAACCAATCAGAGAAAGCAGAGGAACGTTATATACCGCGGCGGGAATGGAAGATTCACCTGACTCCACTTGCAGCCGAGCTCCGCGAGAGACAGGTTAATATCCGACTATTATTATTATTATGATTATTATTGTATTGTCATTAGAAGTATTAAAGGGACAGTTTACCCCAAAATAAAAAAAAACAAACAATTTTTCCCAAGTGATATGATTCTAGATTTTATTAAAAGGAGCTAATCAAGACCAACATTAATGCGATTTGCTATTAAGAGTCTAAGTTTTAGAGCTATGTAATATTAATGGATTTATGAAAAACTTGCAATCATTTGAAGCTAAACTGAGCTCCTCAATCAAAATTAAATTTGAACATTCTTATAACTCATGTACAGGGCTATGTATGTTTGTTTTTCAACTTCGTTTTTGTATATTAGTGCCAATAAAATACTCATTTTGCAGATATAAAGACGTATTTTGCTTATACAAGCTAAAGTCCACAAATTTTATCTAAACACAGGCAGACTTATACAAACTTGCTAAAACAATATACAATTTAAAGCTGCCTAATTGTTAAAGACCCACGGCTCACCCACTCAAGTTTTTTCACTTATTTTGCCAAAATGTACTTGTCGAATTAAAAACTGTATCATTCTTATTGGCTCTTTAAATTTGTGATGTTGTGTAAATTGAGCACAGCTACACAAAGTTTCATCTGGAGCCGCGGTCTAATCAAGTAAAACAAGTGGAAGCACCTCTGTGGGTGTGCTGGCCCTAAAGTCAGGAACTATCGATTAAAGAATAAGCAAGTCTAATCTGACCAGATAATATCAATTAATTTAAGAGTAATGGCTTTTGAATACCTTAATGCCTTCGTTTCTTCTGCACGATGAACATTTTATCATTTTAAATGCTGATAATGAATAAACAATAACTCTGTCTTTGCCTCGCCAAATGGTACGACCAGGAGCAGCGGCGGAGGTTACTTCAGGACATGTGCGCTAACGACAGCGTGGTGTTTCCTGGCAAAAACCGCTCGTTTGATGACATTCCCAACAGGGAGCTGGATCACCTGATTGTGGACGACAGGCATGGTATCATCTACTGCTATGTTCCCAAGGTACGCAAACGCCTACATGTTCAACTGCTCTGTCAACTTAAGTTTCCTTCTGATGTAAGTCAGGCAGAACTTCAACATATTTCACTTGTTAAAGTACTTTAAATTATATTCATGCTGAGATTTGGGCTCTTTCATGATAAATAAGAGCTGGAGTGAAATTATGGAATAAATTCAGTGCTGAGTTAAAATTGTGTTGCTCTCTGTTGAATTTTAAAGCAGCCTTAAAATGTAAAATTATTACAAATTATAAAGTAAAATCATTGTAATGTAGAATAACTCAGGACTGATTATAATGTGAATTATAGAGCATTGCTGTTTTTGGTTTTGTTTTTAATTTATTTATTTTGTTTCTGTTGTGTTGCTTTTGTTCTGGGTTGATCTATGATGTGATGTTTCGAGCTAAAAAACGCTCTTCCTCAGACTCAACGTTCCTCAGCTCGAAACATCTAATTTCAGGGGAGCTCCCCGGTGTGCGGACCTCTTTTTTATCCACAAATATATTATTACACACACATTTTTTTCAATCAGTAACCAAAAAAGGAACAGGCTGAAGCACAAGGCTGATTTTATGTCTCTCATAAATCAACCCAGAACAAAAGCAACTCAACAGTGCAAACCTCTATTTTTCCATATTTTGGTTTATCTTGGATCCAGCACCCACTATGGGATGTGCGTGTCTTTTTGCATGAAATAATATGTTTCACATGATGCATGTAACAACATTTTTTTTTAATTCATTCATTCATTTAAACTCTCGGTGGTAGTTTCTTCATACATTGTTTTTACCCCAATAAAATATCACCTATTTCTTCAGTTTCCAACAATGTCACTGAAATAACTTAATATTTACTTCAGGAGTTTGACATGTGCTCCCCACCTCTCCGCACTCAGGTTGCATGCAGTAACTGGAAACGCATCATGATAGTTCTCAGTGAAAGCATGCTGCAGGACGGCGTTCCCCAGAGAGACCCGCTGGCCATCCCCAGGGAACTGGTCCACAACAGCAGCATGCACTTTACCTTCAACAAGTTCTGGAAACGTTACGGCAAGTTTGCAAAGCACCTCATGAAGGTCTGTTCAGATCTGTATATATTTTTGTTTTAATTTTTGAATCTTTGTTTGTAGAGACACAAGTATGTATAAGGCCACACATCACCGAATCTATAGCCTAAGCTAATCTGCAATTCCAGTTCTTATTTGGGCCTTTAAAATGCATAAAACCAAAACAAATGCATAAGAAACAGTACAAAACATAAACTCAGCAACAAATGAAATCATCAAAATGCAAGCTTTAATGCACTCTTGGTGATTCTGTGCCTCCCACACAAGGACTGCAGTTTTATTTTTACAGACGTGTTTTGGTGGAGCTGCAGCGGTCACTTAATGATGCAAAGGTCACTTAAACAAGTGAAACCCAACCTGCGTCACTGTGTGCTTCTGGCTGCAGAATTATAAAACAATTTCACAAAAGGTCACTCGCCACACGGGAACCAATGCAGGGCTCATCACTGACTTTCAAGACGCATCTGCTTTGTGTTGCCAAAAAAACTGAAGATACGGTTGCCTTTTTTTCTGGGTAACTGATACAGTGCGTTTTTACATCAGTTAAATAATAAAAATATGACACAAAAGCTAAACTAAATTGTCAGCAGCAGAGATTCAGCCACACATTTTAAAATTTTGTTGATCTAATACCAAACAGTTTGTTGTTTCCGTGAAAGAATTGTCACATTTGAGGTTGTGAAGTACAGTTAATAGCATGCAAACATCAGACATTAACCCTAGTGTTGGTGTAAATTAATGTCAAACATAAAATTTAGCTGTGATTTAATATAATTTAAACACTGTTAGGTGGACTAAACATATACTAAACTGAACACAACAGTTTGCAGAAGTTTAATAAATCCCACAAACTGCTTTGCAGTACATTTATGTCAGCACAACTTGAGAAAAATATGAAAATTCACTATTTTTGAAAGTGACGCTATCTCTGCAGGAGATGGCGGCACTGTCAGGTTAACGACAGCTCAGCAGGCTGTCCTGAAGTCTGACAGCAGACGTCCCCGAACAACATAATGTCATCAAGAACAAACACACACAGTGCTGTTTACAGAGTTAGAATTTCAAACTCCGACTCCAGTCTAGCAAACATCATTTACCTCCTGCATGCCCCTGATCTGTCCTGTAGCTCGTCAGTCGCGCCTAATCAGAGCCCGTCTTTATTTGAGAATCCAGGAGATGAGGTAGGAATTTAAAGCGTTACTCGTACTTTAGAGGATAAAAAGTGGCATTGAAAAGCTTTATAAGGATCTGCAGGCTGGCGACATAAATCTAGTCTTTAATTATGTTTTATCTTTCCTAATCTCATTTTAACATTTGATTATTTTAATATATCTTACCTTGTATTGTTTTAATTGCTTTTAATTGGCTGGTTGGTTAATTGGAGATTATTTTGTCACTCTTCTTGTTTATCGTATTTTTCATAACGTTGTTGTAAATGAGAGCTTGCTCTTAAAGATCCATTGAGACTAAATAACGACTGAATAAGAATAAATCCATCAGTGGGTGTTGCAGCTCTTGCAGCACTCACCTATTAATCACATATTATGCCTATTTTTTTAAATGTTAAAAAGGGCCAAGAATTGGTTGCCAAATGCACCATCTCGTCCTACTGGAACAAATGTGAGCTGTGCAACGAGGACTTTTGCAACCTTTGTTTTTTTTAAGCTGTCTCCTTAATCATGTTATTATCTTATTATATTCAGTTGCCTCCAACATCTTTATTATTTTTTTCATCATATTTGTGATGATAATGCATTCTGTGTTAATACAGTTTTAATTCATTTTTGAAGGTGAAGCTGAAAAAATACACCAAGTTTATTTTTGTTCGGGATCCCTTCGTGCGCCTCATCTCGGCCTACAGGAACAAATTTGAGCTGCGCAATGAGGACTTCTACCGGCGCTTTGCACAGGTCATGCTGCGCCGCTACGCCAACCAGCCGACACCTCCCGCCTCTGTGGACGAGGCGTTCGGCGTGGGCATCCATCCCTCCTTCTCCAACTTCATCCAGTACCTCCTTGACCCTCAGACGGAGAAGGAGATGCCGTTTAATGAGCACTGGCGTCAGGTGTATCGGCTTTGCCATCCATGCCAGATTCAGTATGACTTTGTGGGCCACCTGGAGACGGCGGAGGAGGACGCTGAGCACCTACTGCGGCAGCTGCGGGTGGACAATGTGGTGGAGTTCCCCACCTCTCATAGGAACCTCACATCCAGCAGCTGGGAGGCTGATTGGTTCAGCACAGTGCCTGTGGAGGCGCGGAGAGAACTCTACAAGCTGTATGAACCCGACTTCAGGCTCTTTGGCTACGACAGACCGGACTCGATCCTCAATGAGTGACTCGTGTTTCTACAAGCTGACCCAGGCACACGCAGACTTGACAGTTTTTTATGTAATGAAATAATACGACACTCCAACAACAGTGACACCTCCCCTCGCTCTGGGCTCTGCAGATCCTACAGTCCTGTCGGTTCTACACTGAATGTGCACATCATTAAGGAAACTTACTGCTCCGACGAAGCACACTATTGAGGTGAAACCAGGTTAACGGTTATTATTATTAATTGTTGTTTTTCTTTTTAAAGTCACAAAGATAACAAGAAGCACACAAATACGGCAGTTATGGCGGATATGGATTGTGCAAACAGCTTGTGTCTCCAACATTATGCACATTCAGTGTAGAAGTTAATGGTGCTGCATGTAATTCTGGAGAAAGATTGATTATTGAGTCTCTTTCACGCTTTGGTTAGGTAATTCGACCTGTTATGGCAACTATCCCCCCCGCCAAGAGTCAAACAAAAGATCTGCACACTAAGTAAAGCTCCCAGTAAATTTTAATTACACAACGTTTCAGTCTAACAGAG
Source organism: Plectropomus leopardus (assembly GCF_026936395.1). Lineage (NCBI taxonomy): Eukaryota > Metazoa > Chordata > Actinopteri > Perciformes > Serranidae > Plectropomus > Plectropomus leopardus. The sequence continues at coordinate 27,023,268 of NC_142193.1, forward strand.
ATCTTCGTCAGGCATTTTCATATCGATTAAATGTTTTCCAGCATTCCTTAGCTGTCCGTTATCTAATTGTTGTCTTCTTTTGCATCTGCAGAGTTTAAATTGCCTCTAACTACCAACCCGAAGCGTTTCTGACCATCTCAAAATGACTTATCAATCAACTATCTTTCTCCAAAGTTGCATACGGCACTTAAAACTCTAAACGTCACGCTGAGCGTCGAGCACTCCCAACGTTGATGTCACGCCACGCCTGTCATCTGTGATGTCACAGTCGTCTTGTGACTAACTGTGATGAACACGCAGGCTTTGTAGCAGGATGCCGAAGCGATGTCACGCCGCCATACTCTGTTTGCGATGTCATGGAAACCAGTTTGGTCGTGACGCCAGCACAGACGTAGTGGACAGGGTATTATGGGCGATTAATTAAAACAAGGTGTTTTTAGATTAGTGTTAAAGGAATAATTCACCCTCAAAATGATCATTTGGTTATCAGTTACTCACCCCGTGTTGTTAAAGAAAACTTTGGCGTGCCTCTACTTTGATCAAATCCAGAAAAAAAAAATCTTTATGAATTGAAGTCATGGGCTCCACGTTTAACAACAGCAAAACTACATGGAAACATCTGTTAACTCTTTATAGTCCCTTTGTTGTTAAGCCTGGACCCCCTTTTACTCAAATTCATCAATAATTTCCTCCATTGTTTGGATTCTTTGTTTACCGTCATGCAAGAAAAACATTTTTCATCATGAATTCAACAAAACACAGTTATTAATACACAAAAAAATAATTTTGAGGGTGAAGTATTCTTTACATGTAGTTGCACTAGAGTGTTAGTTGTCATCTAATTTATTTCACATTGTATAAGTGCAATGTTTATGTCGAGCATGAAAGGAATTTTTATGTACGTGTTTGGAAATACACAGTAATGACAGCTATCGACATCAGAAACAGGTTCTTTTATACCTCATCTGCAGATTAAGAGGATTCTCATATGTTATGTAACACTACTACAAACTGTACTGCTTCTTCAGGCACATTAGTTTTCAGAGTGGAGAAATCCATTCGATTATATAATTAGAAACATTTCAAACAATACATAAGCCGCTTGCTTTAGTTGAACAGTTTCAAAGCATGATATCACGTCGTCACATAGAAGCACAGCAGCTCTGGTGGACATCAGGGTACACAGCGTGATTTGTCTCAGCTTGTCTTTGAGGCACAAAATCAAAGTTTCTGCATACTTTTAATTTAACCGAGATGCTGGATGTACACAGGTTAGCTTGTGTAAACTGTTTTTCAAAGGGAACATTTTCTTTAATTGCTTTGTTGTGCTGCCACAACGCTGTTAACATCATTTGATCACCTTTGTGTTTCACGCACAATCTGCAGTTATTAACACTGACCTACATTGGGTAACCCTGGAGACTGCATCAGTGTTGTTGTTCCCCCTTAAATAGGATGTTTTTTTTAAATGTTTCAAGGGCAGCATTTTCATGGGACGCAGTGTTTTGTAGCAGGGAGCTGAGCACAGTACATGAAGCCAACTAGTATGATTTTTTGGTGTTGTGTAGTGAAGATAAATCACTCTACAATATGAGTAGGTGCCAGATGAGGCTATGCCAGTATTAAAGGATTGCTTCACCCACTAAAATAATTATTTCTACATCAGTTACACCCCCCCTTATTACACTGAATTTGTGAAGAAAACTTTGATTTTCTTGTGTCACCTTAAGTGAATGAAGAATCCAAAAACTGAGGAAATTCTTGGTGCATTAAATCCATAGGGGACCAAGATTAACAACAGGAAAACTGTATCAGAGCATCTGTTTTTTTTTAATTCTTGCAGCTTGTGCAGTTAATCAATTTTCAGTAGCGTGTTCTGTAATTCCCAAAAAGACAGCACTTTCCGATGGGGAATTGAACTGAGGGTTTGTACTCTCTTTAATGTGTGTGTCCCTCTCAGTTTCTTTGTGTTATTGTTACTGATCTTTTAAAATGCCAAATTCACTGTAACGAAAAACAAACTACCCATCGAGGCAGCAGTAAACCAAAAGCTCCTGTTCTCTGTAAGGTCAAATTCCTTTTTGGTCTGGCTCTGAAAAGAGCATTAAGTTTTCACTTTTTGTTCAATTCCCCGCCGGAAAGCACTGTCTGTTTGGGAAGCACCGAGCATTCGACTGGATAAAGGGAGCTTGGATGATACTGCACAATTTGTGGGAGAATAAACAGATATTTTGATATAGTTTTACCGTTGTTAAACGCAGTCACCTATGACTTCAGTTCATCAAGAATTTTCTCCTTTTTTTGGATTCTTAGTTCGTTTGTGGAAACATGCAAGAAATCAAAGTTTCCTAACAGGTCCATTGTAACACAGGAAGAGTAATTGATGTGCAAATGTCCATTTTGCGTGTGAAGTATTCCTTTAATGTCGGAGTTTCAAAGTAAAAGCATGGTCATGTTTAGAGTTAGGAGGATCAGTCACGTCATGATGTGAGCATGGATCGAGCTGCATGTTTTATATGAGAAGAGCGGAAAGATAAGATAGTGCCTTTGGTTGCAAAAGTTTACACAGCAAAAAAAAACGTATTTTTGTAGAAGGACTTAATTTTTACTTTGAACACAATACAGTGAGAGCTGTATGAAGCCGCAGCAAGGTATATTTGATATACTGGGCCTTGTTTATCTTGTGCGATTATTCTCTGGAAAGAATAGGAAACAGCAGAGACCTTCAGCAGAAACTGTCTTTAAGGGAATTACTGACTCTGTGAGGACTCTTTGCGTGTGCGCTTGTGTCCGGTGGATTGCTTTGTGTGTCGTTTAACACGCAGGAATAATGTGTGGTTTGTACTGTATGTGATGTCATGGACACGTGGCTCGGTGTCGCTTTATTCTGCAAGTCACCAAGATGTTCATGTCCACACTATTGACTCAGTGTTGTCTCACTGCCTTTTGGTTTGTTTGTCTTGTAAAAGGTGTGGGATGTTTTTTGACTCCTTCATTACTTCGTTCACGCCTGGATAGGATGAAATTATTCAGCATCAAAAGTCTGCCGTCATCACTCGGTGCGTTTTTTTCCGTGTAGGTCTAAATATAGACAAAGAGAAGGTATCACACGCTCCCACCTCACCGGTGTTTAGACGGTCAGATGATTATGTTCTTTTGTTGTATTTTCCTATGTTTCTGTCCTGAACCATGTCTGAAATCTGGATGCTTATTTCTTTGAAAGTGCAAACAACACCGTACGATGGAATCATTTTATAAGGGGAAAAAAAGTTTCTTTATTGGCAGAATAAAACAGAGTACATGCTGCTTTTATAATCAGAAAAGTCAGTCTTTGAGTGTGAGAGGTGATGTTTTTTTTCCACATGGGCCCTCTGTTCCCTTGTTTTCGTGTCTAATTGACCAGTGGGAACAACAAATTCAAGGCATGTGTGTAATGTCGATTAAAAGTGCTTGGTTTTTTTTGTCACCGTTAAGCTCAGGTTATTTTGTTAAGTGTGTCTGACATTATGGAAAGGATCCCTACTGAGACAGACAGCAAGATCCTTTTTGTTTGACCAGTAACGAAACTTGCCACCACCAAACCCACCAGACTTCATTTCAATAAAGAGCAATTTTATCGTTGTAACGCACAATTCAGTAAAAGTCAAAGAAACAAAATCAAACTCACAAAAACCCGACTTGGATCGTCTTTCTGCCGTTTTAAATCTCACCAACTTTGGTTTTTTGGTTGGCGATTTTGGGGCTGTTTGTTAAATTCTTTCTCTGTAGGAATCGATTTTCAAAATGATTTCAAACAATTAGAATAACAGTCTAAGCCTGTCAGCGTTAAAACAAGCACATGTAAAGTGACTTCTGATGCCCTTTCTCTTAATACTGGACCAGTTTCTAAAATTGTTCTTCCGTTTTGTGTCCCAAAATGTGTTCATTATATTCAGTGAAGTGTGTTTTACAACCACTGTTGATTTAAATGGCGTCTGGTGGTTGTGGTAGTGGTGATTACGGGGTTGTTTCTGTCCAAAAAAAGGATCGAACTGTTTACCAAAAAGGTCAATATCTGTAATGATCCTTTCATAATGTTGTCTATGACTTATGATAATCTGAGCCCGTCAAAGGCAAAAACAAGCACTTTTAGGACATAATGCAAATGCCTCAAAATATTTTCTCCCATCAGACACTTGGAGAAAAAAAAGGGTCCAAGTTGAAAATAAACCCCAAATAATCCGTAACGTATCTTGATAAAATCAGAGTTTGACTGGTGGTATGTATGTTTTTGGCCCACAGTGACCTGAAGTTTCAACAGCATTAATGTTTCAGCGGCCTGAATGTTTGTTGAAGCTGCAGTGCCAAACCGTGTCCCACATATGACCTCATCCCAGCTCCTAACATTAAATAGTGTCACAAACCAAAAAAAAAAAAAAAACAACCCAAATCTATTTTTGTGATTCATGTTTTTGTAAAACGTGTATAAATATTTCATAAAGTCACAAGGGACTTTTTCTGTCAGACAAACTCGCAGAGTATTCATTCAGTTTCATCAGTGTTAATGGTGTCATGCATCATCTGGTCTTTGTAAAAGAGAAATAAAGGTTGTGGGGCATGATGGAAAATATTTTCTTCTCTCTTTGAATTATGCACTCTCTGTCAGTATAAGGACGCTTTACGATTCGTGTTAGATAATATTTGCACAAAGATGTTCCTCAAATAATGTTATCCCAGCAGTATGAAGCTTTTTGTGTAGCGAAGACTGATGTGGAAGTCTTGTAGAAATGGGGGAATATCTCTGGGGGACCGCAGTGCAGCCTGCAAGACTGTAAACAGGAAATGTGGACAATTTAAGTCATATCAAGGAAACCTTTTATGCCTGAAAACTTGACATGCCAAGCTACCACACGCATAATGTCCTCACAGTGCATTCATTACAGTATATGTATTTCATGTTCATCATGTGAGACACCAAACAGCTGCCAGCAGAGAGCTGAAAGGGTCAAAGAAAGCTGAAAAAAAGAACTAATGCTGAAGATGAAACTGAATTTAGGGAGGGGAGATAGTTCATCACTCAGCAACTTTTCATGATGCCCTCAGGATGTCACTGCGTTAGTTTTTATCGAAGTCCTTTTAAGGGATGATGGACCGAGCTGTGAGAGCGACCAGATATGCAACATTGATGTGATCCCTCACTGGCTTCCCATCAGCCAATGTTTCCAAATATCAACAGTGGTGCACAAAGGTATTTTTCCCTGCACTACCAGGGCGCTCGGATGACTTCATTAACTGTACTTTTAATTTAAGCTAAACACATGATGATGATATAGTAAATCAGAACATATCAAAGCTGCGATGGCAGCTTCAACCCATCACCCATTCCACAAGTCCACCCCGCACACTGAAACACACTTTTTAGACTAGACTCTTTTTAGTTTGTATAATATTCAATGTGAAATGTAGAATGTAAGGCACACAAAATGGATATACTAAAGAGCAATTATCTCAAAAATGCATTTAAGTAATTGATTAAATTGCCTTAAAATAGCCAGTTTCTGCAGTGTTTTAATAACCTTTGGAAAAAATGGGTGTAGAGGAAACAGCTGGAATTTATGAGTGCAGTTTCTCCAGTACTTGAGGGGGCAGACAGTGAACTAACCAGCTGTAAAATGCTAAAATGCTTTTTTTTTTTTTTTTTGGTGTTTAGTCCTTGTGGAATGAAGAAGAAAATGCCGCCTGGGATATAATTTGAAAAAAAACAAAAAACAATTACAAGTATTTGACTACTTTAGTAATAAAACTACTGGGGGAAAAAAGAGTAAAAAAATGTAAAACAGAACTTCAGGGTTTAGTTACGGGCTAATCAATGTGAATTCTGCCAAAAGAAAAGAAAGAAAAAGCTTTTCTAAACTGTATATATAAGTTTTCACTGGTTGTTAGTCAAAAATAATCATTACTGTTATTGCCATTGTCATTTATCATTTTATTTATTTATTTTCTTTTTGTGTGTGTGTTGTTAAAACAAAAATATTATTCTTATAAAACTAGATTTAATGGTTTAATGTGTTCTGGTTTATGGCGTTTTAAATGTGAGTGAGTTTCCTTTAAGGCCGAGCTGCTCCATCACGTCCCCGCAGTGAAAGCGGAACTAAAGTCGCTGTCATGTGATTCCAGTCAGGGCTCGATTAGCGAGCGCACTGTTTACCTTCCGCTGCACGCAGAGGGGATGCCCGACTTTATTAAAAAATGTACTCTCACGGCTCAGAGAGTTTAATTAAACAAGCAAGGTAAGAAAAATAAATAAAAAGTAACTTTCTCCGGCATCGTCAGCTCTTCTCTTCAGCTGGTTTACGCGCATCGTGTTAGCATTACCTCCGCTAAACTAACTATGCTAACCTGTCAAAACCTTCATTGTTTACGTTCATTTAGCGCAACTTTAAAGGCTGTTTATCGCTCAGAGGACGATTAACTGTTACTTAAACTATCACGACTGCCGGGGGTTTGATAATGCATGTCAATATTACTCAAAGTTTCTCAATGAAGAGTACAGTTTACAACAGTTTTTACCGATATTGAACAAAAATTAGTTCCCACCCAGCACCGGGACTGTTACCGCTGCATGTATAACTCCGCCTTACAGGTGTTAAATAGGTCTTTGTACTTTGTACTGCAAAGAAGAGAATATTTCCATATTTATTTAACTCTTATGTAAATGATTATTATTTTGTGCTTTGTCAAATACTCGCGCTCAAAAGCAGGCTATAAAATATTAAACATTGATATGATTTTCTGCTTTCATTGAGTTTAAACCAAAATCAATCCTAATCATAAATATCAAATATTCATAACTTTTCAGAATTGTATACCCTTAAATGCCAGGTTTTTGTCATAATGCCTCTATTTTTTTAGCTAGGGAAATATATATATATATATTATTTTCACCATACTTCATGCAAAGTAGATATTTTAATATGATGGCCCGGGATATGTCAATGATTTGCAGCAGCATTGATTGTGACAGTGCAGTTAGTGGAAATAGCATGTATTTTCAAATATGGTTTAAAAAAAACAGATGTAATTAGGTGGAAAATAGTAAAAATTACTAATTCTAAAGCAAAAGCCCAGAATGACTCATAGAAATAACACAATGGATGTTTTTATGCTTTGATGGCTGTGGGATCAAAAATTGCAGTTTGAATGGGTTTCAATGGCACTTAACAATATGAATGTAACAATTTCGTTGGTCAGACCTTTATTAAGTTGATTGCTCACTCTCGTAAAGGTCTGATGACTGAAACGCTGTGTGCTTAATAATTAAGTTTATTGGAAGTAATAGGACATTGTGCCAAAATCTCTTTTCAGCAATTAGAATAATAAAACTTGATTATTAATGAGCGCTATTGTCTGGATTACCATAGTAACAACTGAATCAACTGAATTCGAGGTTACGAAGAAGTGTGATTCCAGATCTGTCCAGAATCTTTTGGATATGTTTATATGACATCAAAAGATTTTGCAACTTGTCTGCACCACATGTACGCCACCAAAGCAGCTGTCTGATTTCACTGGTCGCAAAATAAATGTACATGATACAAAGCAGCTTAAATACTGGGCATGTATTTCTATTGTTTTTTACAGGTACACAATTTAAGCTTTACCTTAAATCAGTTATCAAATATGGAGTTTATTCATATTGTGTCGTTTAATTTGGTGGCATATTTTTTTCTAATAAAGATAAAAAACAGGTGTTGTGTGTGTCATTTTTAGGGAGATTCAGGATTCTGAGCTGCAGAAGTTTCACAGCAGATTAATCAAGCTGCTCCAGGGGAAGGAGCTCGGCCATGAGACTGTCGACTCCCTGCAGAGGCTGCACCTCATCCTCTCTGCCACCAAGTACACCAGGACGTAAGAGCTACAACCTACGCCTCTCATGCACGACCCTCTCTACCCGGTCTCCTTCCTGTTATCGTCCCTTTTAATTTGCTCCATCAAGATCCAATTTGATCTTAACTCCCTCTCCATCTCTATCAACTGAACCCTCATCTCAGTCTGTGGTGATCTCAGCTGCCTCTCAGAGAGCAGGCACAAACACTGAGACACACAACGCTGAGCTTCACCTTCCCAGTCATCTTTTTTTTATATTTATGCTCCAACTTCTTTGATATTCAGTGTGTGCTTTTATTCTATGGAGAAAGGGTCAAAGTGCAGAGAGTGCTGTAATGCTGCACAGATTGTTATGTGAGGCTTTATAAATAAAAATTGACATTTTTGCTGTTATCCACCGAAGGTTGCCTCCAGAGCTCCAGAAGAGGCTTCAGTCGCTCCTCTCTTCACCCGTCGAGCAGTTTCAGGCGCTGAGCTCAGCTGTGCTCAGAGAGACGCTGCCTCTCTCAGGTCAGGACGTGAACTACAACCAGGAGAACATCAGTCAGCTGAACAGCCACGCTGCCGCCCTGCTGCTCTCACAGGTCTGCAGAAAATCTGCATATCTCATGTTTGGCTTTAGTTGTGTTTTTTTTCTCTCAAGTGTATATTTATTGATTTTTTAAATAAAATGTATGCAATAAATACAGAGAAGTACACATCAGTTTAGCAGAAAACATCCATTGTATATGAATCCAACTTTAATTTCCAACTTTTTAATTGTTTATTTAATTTTTATTTAAAAGGGACACAGCATATAAATTCATATAAAGGAAAAAAGTGAAGTAACAGTAGCAATGTAAACTGTACGGCATAAAGTGTATCAGCAATAACTGAATAAGCTGTTATTCCTTATGTAAAAGGGTACTCTGTTGCTGGAGTAATAAAGCACATTTTGTGAGGTCAGATTTTATATTTACAAAAAAAAATCAAAAGGAGAGGGAGGGTTAGAAATTGATAAGCTTAATACTACTTAAGTGTATTATTGACATGGATTAACAATAAGAGAAAAAGATAATGAGAAAAACAGTGTTCAGTTTGACTGAAGTTTCTGAAAGTGTTCCCGGAAAGGTCTTCACACCTGTTGGATTTATTTGTTCTAGTTACAGAGTAACACATTATTTCAAGATGAAAGAGGCAAAGGACAGTGTGCGCCACGTGTTTGGAGTCATGTGTACATCTTCCTCTCTTATTTATTTTGGGACATACGGGAGAGTCTAGGATGATTTTTGTCGCCTCTTAACATGCTGTTGATTTCGTGAAAATCTGTCAACAAACAAATATTCCTACAAGTTACAAGAGTAAATGTGCCGTAGTTTGTTTTGGTGTGTATTAGGGCATGGTATTTTAGATGTCATTTTTTATGGCAGTTAAAATACAAAGAGACACACACACACACACACACACACACACACACACACACACAGTCAGGTATTATCACATAAAGGATCTTCTTTAGTTTTCAGATGACCTAAACACTGTCTCTCGCAAACTTTAACCCCGACAGGCTGGATCCAGGGCTGACCTGTCGTCTCTGTGCGCTCAGCTCCTTCGCACTCTGGAAAGCCGACAGTCAGAGGGGCCGGCTCACTGGCTCACACACACCCTGCCGATCCTCAACACCATCCTCACACACAGCCCCGAGTGCCTCACAGAAGGTAACAGACAGAGAGTGGGGAAAATGTCCCAGTAAATTTAAAGCAAAGCTAAAAAAAAAGAAAGCTAAAGCTGGAGTGTGGGACTTCTACATATAAATAAACATCTGTTACATTTAAGCCTATCACAGCCAGGGAAAGCTCTCTGTATTTCTGGATATACCGGAGTTTTTGTGTCTGTGGTGACTTTGCCGCACACTGGAAATTATATTTTATGTCAGACAGCCAGAGCAAAAAGGGGGTAGAAATTCATTTATTTATTTTACCTTAAATTTGTTTTAGTTTTTTCTGTGTTTTGCTGTTTTGCACATATTTTCTGTTTTTTATGTTTTATCTGTCTGTGTGTGATTCTGAAGCTTTCTTCTTATACCATGTGTGCTGACAGTTTGAAATAATGATTGAAAAAGAAACAGGAAGCGAAGGAAAGGAAGCATGCGTTGACAGTGTTTACGTATTTACTCTCACTGCCAGAGGGGATAGATAAATGTCCCACACTCAAGCTTCAAATAGGAATCTAATCGGAGATCGAGCTGTTTTGCATGCACGTAAATCAGCATCCTTTGTTCTTCTCTACACCTGACCCACAGATCACGTGACCCTCCTGAGTAAAAAGCTTGTTGATTGGCTGCGTTATGCGAGCATCACTCAGGGAGGCGGTGCTTCCTCGGGCGGATTCTTCACAGGGCCCAGGTCACGTCAGGTCAGCAGTCCACGTTCACATTCAGCCTGCAGAGCAAACTCAAAGCTCACAGCTTTTCACTATAATGGGGCTGCATAGCTAACCTGTGGTTCATTTTGTAATAAAAGTAAAAAATAAAAATAAAAAAATTGCCACATTGCAGATTGGCATTCATAGTATATAGTAAAATGGCTTTGTTTAAGTCCATAAAATTGTGAGATTTAATTTTATTCTCAGGATTACAAAGATCTACATTATGTCCATTATTGCAGGGGGGTCCAATGGGATAGGAAAGTTTTACCAAAATGGCTGCCACGGCAACCAGGGTCCGAGTTTGTGATGGCCCAATATCCAGTTTTGTTTCTAATATATCCATAAACATGTCTGCCAAATTTGGTGCTTTCATCATAAAATGAATGATTGAACTGAACTGCTGATGTAAAAGTAGAGAAGGCTTTCTTTTCTCCTTCTCCTTCTTTATTCTTCGTGTTTGTATTTGTGTTTTCTCTCAGCCGGTGCCGATAGCGGAGCTGGACGGGACGGTGTCGAGTGATTTCTTCACCGTGCTGTGTGTGGGTCAGGGCTTCACTGAGGACCAGTGGATGAACGTCTACTCCTTTTCCATGCTTCGGCACTGGCTCCTCACCTATCACTCTGTTTCCAACGCCAACAGCACGTCTGACACCGGTATGACCTTTTTCCCACCACAACCATTTCCCATCTCATGCTCATCGCTTCATGTCATAGCTACAAAGTGCATATAAGGAGCATCAGCCTCAAAGTATCGGCCTCGAAGGCTGTAATTCGTTGGTATCTTGGATCTCAGATGTCCTGCTCTGTGTTTTCATCATCTCCAGCACAGAGGCTGCAGCTCAGCCTCTCCCACTCCCACTCCTTTTCTAATGGTAAGACATGTGACTGTGTGGATCTTCACTGCATGCACGTGCATCCGAGAAGCTTTAAACCAACTCTTACATTTACTGTCTAACTCCGGGGCTGCACAGGTCAACTCACAACGCTTGACATGATCACGACTTACAGTTGATCTAACGAATCATCTCACCTGAAACCTGATCTGTGACTTTTTAACTCCTCTTCAACTGGTGTCTGCATCTTTAACCCTTCCTTAATTAACCAAGTGCATTTACTCAACTGAAGTTGCAGGTATTTTCCATTTCATGCAACTTTAAACTGTAACTTCTACATGTCAGAGACAAATATTTTACTTTTTACTGCATATATAAATATTTTACTTTTTTTCTGACAGCTTTACTTAGTTTTGAGATTGTAAAAATACATTAGACTACTATACAATTCATAACATGACTCGCAGCGTATTAGCATACTGCACCTGTTTATTTACAGTTTGTATATTAAGACGGTGAGCCTGTTGTTTCTAGTTTCGGTCTCTATTTGGTTTGTTTTCTCTTGATAATTCTGTGACTAAATTTCTAATTTATATTAATTCTGGTTGTTTGACTGAAAGCCTTAGGGCTTTTTCCGTGCTACATTTTTTAAAATCTTTCTAAAGGGATATGATTATGTCACACAGTATTTTTAACATGTATAAAGCCAGTATATTTCCACATCTAATTGGGTGAATAAATGGCTTATTTCAACCAAAACAAATATAGTGATTGAAAGACAAAATAAGACAGTTTTTGTTGAGTTTTATTTCTTTCTGTTAACTTTGAATAAAGTGTGTTTTACGATGATAAAATTACTGTTTTTTCAAATTGAGTGCGGTGGGTTTGGCGATAGTAATTTTATTTAAATGAAGTAATTTTATTAGTAATTATTAATGTTGTCAGACACTTACAATAACAATCTGAGTCAGTGACATAAAATAAGCACTTTCAGTGGACGCATATTGATGGCAGTTACATTGAAGTCGGTTTTGCAGCTGCTGGTTGCAGCTCTCATTTAATACTGGATCGATTTTTATTCCCTTTAGTCACTTTGACACACTTTGTTGGCTTTGTTTTAGGTGTAACAATAAACAACGTTTCTGTTTATTTTACTAAACTTGACACTAAATCACTAGATCATTCTTTGTTGCTTCTGGCGGCTAAAATGAAAAGTTCCCCTTGATCGAAGTTTCTGTTTTTTTTGTAAACTTTTCCAGTCGTTCTAACTCCTGTTCTTCGTTTGGATTTGGCAACAAGCAGTCTGAGAATACAACATGTGGGCTTTAATTATAATAAATCATCATTTCTTTTAGAAGTTTTGAGTCATGACTTCTCAGTCCTGACCTTCCGTGTTGCAGATGACCGGTCGGAGGTGGACGGATCAGTGGTTTCCATGGTTTCTGCTACTTCCTCCTCCAGCCGATTGCTGCCCCCAAAGGAGCGGTTGAGAGAGAAGGCCTTCCAGTACTGCCAACGCCTTATCGAGCAGAGCGATCGCAGTGAGTCACAGTGTGTGTGTGTGTGTGTGTGTGTGTGTGTGTGTGTGTGTGTGTGTGTGTGTGTGTGTGTGTGTGTGTGTTTAACTGCACATTGTGTTTGTAAGTGAGAGAGAAAAGTTCTGTTGTAAATCCATATTTTGAATTAAAATCTTTTGCGTCTGTGCATTATGTTTTACTGTGTGTGAACAGTTGTGGTTTTTTTTCTGCTCTTTGTCTCAGAGGCGCTCAAAAGGACAGACGCAGACCTGCAGAAAGCGGTGAGCCCCTGTATCATTTATTAATATTAATCCTTGTACGGAAAGAAGCTGGCCAATAATAATATTAAGAAAAAAATACTCTGAATGACATGTTTGGGGTGTATTTCCTGTAATAATAACAGTCAGTAGTGTAAAGATGTGGTGTGTAAAGACCACCTCTCATTTTTTGATTTTGGGGGAATGTTGTGTCCATTAATCCAGTGTACATTTACACATATAACAGCTTAATAAAAATTAATTTATCTTAGAGCGCAAAGCCAATGTGGAAATGGCAAACCAAAAAACATTCAGTAAAAATAGTAAAGAAAGAATGACACAGAGAAAAAAGTAAAATACAGCACTTTTATTATACTTGTAATACAAACTTTATACCACATTTTTTAAATTCTGGTGCTTTTATTGTGTCGTCCTGTTTCCTCCCTCAGTGTCTGGTGGAGGCGGTGTGTATCCTGGACTGTGTGTGTGAAGAGGACGCCTCGCTGGTCTACCGAACGTTCCCGTCCATTAAAGCGCTCTTTGGCCGGCTCAGCTCAGACCTGTCGTTTGCCCGAGTCCTGCTGCCCATAGCTCAGTTCTACCTCAACCACGGTGTGTATGCACATCAGCACACACGTGCTCAACTTCTCATATGTGTCTTTTTTTTTGTCCAAATCCACACATGTAATGAAAGTGGTAATAATTTGTAGTAATTTGTTTTTTAGTTATACTCTCTGACTTCTGTTCACTCTCTTTCTGCTTGCATATGAATGTATACAAGCTGTATGTGACACTCTGTGTAGTATATGTATATGTGTATATATATATGTATGTGTGTGTGTGTGTGTGTGTGTGTGTGTAGGTGTGTAGGTGTATGTCAGGCACACACACCCATCTGAATGCTAGATCTTTTTTTGCCTCTTGTCCTGCATACCCATCAGACTGAACGCTTGATTTATTCCCTTTTTGTTTTTCTTTGTTTTTGTCCAATTCTGTTTTTTCAATGTTCTACTGTGTACTTTTATTTTACGTCTTTGTGTCACTTAATATCATCTCTTTTGTATGTTTATATCACCCTGCACGCTGCCTTTACTTGTTCTGTTATCGCCGCATTTCACAATGAAGAAAGTTCAAACAAAAAAGGTGGAAAAAGAGCAAGTTTTTACACATTGATGGTTCAGTGATACTGAAGGCGTTTGAAACGTGTATTTGAACCTCTTCTAGGCGAGATGGCTGCAGTGGATTGTGAGGGTGTGTGGAAGCTTGTGTTTGGCCGATTCCCCGCCGAGCTGTTTAACGACCACTTCCTGGCACATGAGCTTCTACGCTTCCTTCGACTCAACCTGGAGAGCCTGCAGCTCCGAGTCCCACAGTACACCCACACCTTCCCAAACCTGCTGAAGGTAAAAAAACAAGATGCTTTTGACTGTTTTATATTTTACATATAGCTGCTGTGTGCTAGTGAGGAGTACATGCTGTCTTCTTTCTGTCTGTCTCTGTAGTTCCTGGCGTGGGACAGCCCAGCGGTGGTGGATGACTTTATAGATCTGCTGCCCTCTCTGGTGACATCTGGAACTGCAGTGGAGCTCCTCCACACTCTGCTGGACCTGCCCTGTCTGTCCGCCACACTCGTCCTACAAGTCAGGTGCACAAACGCTTCAGAGCAAACGTGTCTGACAAAGTGTCCAAATTGTCCACCAGACAGATCTGACTGACCTTGCTGTGTGTGTGCTGCAGGTCAACTTGTTTGCCCATCTCTGAGCCCGGCGGCCGAGGCCTCCTGTCACTTGATGCATTTCGAAACCCAACTTTCCGAGGGCTTTTCCTCTTCCTGCTTCGAGGGGAAGCAGGTTCAGGTAATCACAGTTAAATTTAGGTCTTTTTTTCTGGAAACAAAGCAAAATTGAACCACTTCTTTCTCCCCCTACAGGAGACACGATTGACCGACTGAGCACGCTCCATGAGCTGCTGGCTGAGACCGCTGATTGGCCGAGAGTCGTTCAGTGCGCCCAGATTGTCCCTGTGATGTTGCACATTTTTTTCAACACAGTTATTACGGTGAAGAGATCAAATGTTTTCAGCAGATTCATCAGAATCACCGCACGTTGAAATGCTGGATGTTTAGTAACAGCTTTTAAAAACAATCAAATGTGTGTCTGTTTTTTAGGTAGCTGATGAGAAGCTCTTAGCCCATCTGATCCTGGTGATGCTGGAGCGAAGCAGCCTCCTCCTCAACATCCCCAAATATAATAAAGAGATTCACAGGTAGACCCAAACACACACAGTGAAACTAATGACAAACTCATGTATATAGATTTAATTTAATTTTTTTATTCTTAACCGGAAAACTGAAAATTTAAACACCTGTCTCAAATAGAGGCCTGGTCTGGTAGCCATGACGTTCATTTTATAGAAATTCATCGGATGCTGGATAGCTGCTGGAGATAATATTAGTTAGCTGTTCAGTTAATGCAAACAAATATGTATTTATGTGTAAACATTTGTCAATGTGGACATGCTACTCAATAATTCAGTTCATTTTACTAAAACAGTGAGCACCATGAGGACAGTATTATCAGCATCGTAAACAAGAGAGATGCAAAAAAAAGGGATTAATAAATGTAGAAGACTGTTTTATTCAAAAAAACTAAGAAAAAAAAGTCCAGTGAACTGTATTCATAATTATCATTATTATATTTTTTATTATTTATTATATTTATAAAAATGTATTTTTTTAACATTTATATTAAATTTTTTAAATTACTTTACAGAACTATTATACCTTTTTTCAGGTCATGTCTTGCTTTGTATTTTTTATTTTATTTTATTTTTTACTTTCTTGAGGGTTTTTCTTTATTTTTAGGGGGATTTTGACATTTTTTCAGGAAATTTTCTTGTACTTAGGTCATTTCTTCTTTTGTAGCTCAGTTCCTTCTTCCCCTGTTTTGAAAAAAACAATAGATAAAGCCAATTTGGCCAAGAGCCTGTTGACATCAGTGATTGAAGCAAATAATAGTCTGGGTTATTAAGTGAAGTTTAATGGTATTTTATCTAATTTATAGGGGTTTTTTTTGCATTTTTCTCCTGTTTCTGACTCTTGAAGTGCTGTAACGTGTGAATTTCCAGTGTGGCATTAATCTTATCTTAAAGTCTGCTGTCACCCTGATTTCCTCACTCGCTCCCTCCCTCTCTGTTTCTGCAGGGTGTTCAGCTGCCACCTGCTGAGGTTGTGCAAGCTCCACCCGTCTCTGGTGGTGGACCAGTCTCACGAGCTGCTGGAGTTCGCTGGAGCCACAGCCAACGTCTACAGCAAAGAGGAAATCTACACACACGTGGTAATGAAGCTGTGTGTCTGCGTGAGCATCACGCTGATTTAAAGATGATACTTGTTTCCTCTGATCCTGTACCCGGATCCTGTACAACAGTTCTCAAGCTTTTTGTGAAAACATCCTTTCATGGTGAAATATCACATTGAACTTGTTTGGATTTCAGGTGTGGGTGCTGGGAGAGTACCTCTCGGTGTCATGTGACTCTCGCTGCTCTGTGAGGCTCATCACTTCCTGTTTTGAGGCGTTGGAGGCGGTGCTGTTTGAGATCACTTCATCTGCCCCGCCACCTGGAGCGGCCCGCCCTGCCCCCAGAGCTGTTACCGCTCTAATGAGCGCTCTGGCGAAGCTGGCGTCACGATCACATGACCTCATACCCAGGTGACGACCATACACACACATTCTTTATTTTATTTTTTGTGCATACGTGATGTCATGAAACTGTGTTTTTATTTCTGTTTTAGGGTGTCTCTGTTCCTCTCCAAACTGAGGACGGTAACCAGAGGCGCTCCGGTTGCCTGGTGCTCTGATGAAGAGGACCTTGTTGCCATAGTAACACGAGGCGAGGAGTTGTGGTCGCTGCTGAAGGCCCCCGGTGTGGCTCAGAGCGTCCTGACCCCACCTCCGCATGTCATCACACCCCAGTGGCACAGAGACACCAACGTGGCCATGCCCCTGCGACTGCGGGTGCTCACCAACCTCACACACACAAAGTAATACACACACACACACACGCACACGTGCACACTCATGAAACAGGCATCCTAATGAATCTTTTTTGATTTTTGCACCTTCTTTTTGTAAATAAATGAAATCATGTGATTGAAACTTGAAGCACGTTTGCATCAACAAAACACACAGACTCTCCCGGTTCAATATAGTGTCTCTTCTTTAATACAGTGAAAATACAATTTTACAAAATAGATCATCTGATTAAAAAAAAAAAAAGAAGAAAAGCTCACTTCCTGAGTAAGTGCTCTGTTTTTCTGTTCAAACAGAAACAGTTGAACTACCAGAGATTAGGGAAAACCTGCAAGTGTGATCTAAACAGTGCCTGAAGTATGAAAACTGTAAAAGTAAAAATGGTGTCTAACGTGCCCATGTGTTAAAAGGAAACTTCAGTGTTGATGGTTTATGTAGTCAACTGAAGCAATATATTCCTCAATTTGTGCTGCATTGTCCAAAAAAGTTGCAGCTGCATAATCTTTTTCTTTCTCCATCAGGCGTTGTCATTTGATGTGACAGGGATGTAGTTGAAGAGCCACAGGCTCGATTTAACCTGTGGGTAGTCAGGGGGCTTTTTTGTTCATTTTTATTGTATTGCAAACTAGCAAACTTTTTCCGGCGAAAACAGCATCCTAAAATATGAATGCAGGGGATTTTATGGATGAGGATACATTTTACAGTGTTTTGGCTGATTTTATTCAAGCTAGAGTATGCAACCAAAGAAATGCAGCTGAGGCCGGCAGCTGAGGCCTGAAGCTGAGGCTGGCAGCTGAGGCCCGAAGCTGAGGCCTGAAGCTGAAGCCTGAAGCTGAGGCCTGAAGCTGAAGCCTGAAGCTGAGGCTGGCAGCTGAGGCCCGAAGCTGAGGCCCGAAGCTGAGGCCTGAAGCTGAAGCCTGAAGCTGAGGCCTGAAGCTGAGGTTGGCAGCTGAGGCCCGAAGCTGAGGCCTGAAGCTGAAGCCTGAAGCTGAGGCCCGAAGCTGAGGCCTGAAGCTGAAGCCTGAAGCTGAGGCCCGAAGCTGAGGCCTGAAGCTGAAGCCTGAAGCTGAGGCCGGCAGCTGAGGCCAGAAGCTGAGGCCGCACCTAACGCTATGTTTCAGTCAAAAAAGTAACAACTTAAGGCTAGTAGGCTTGTAATCCATATGGTTGTCAGAAGCACAATGCATGCTGGTACATGTAGGCACGGCCAGCACGGCTCTGTGAGCAGGAGAACTCCTCTCGGTTAATGCAACACGCACTGAGGGATTTTTGCCTCCGTTGACGACGTCTGCCATTAACACTGATTGGACATTTTCCATTTGAATTTTGGCATATTAAAGGATTTTAGGAAATTCTACTGCTGATAGAAAAGTGCTCAAGGATAAGAGTGCTTCACTGAAACAAAACAACTGGCAATCGTAGTCCTCTAAACAAGATAATCAGACAGCCTTGACATTCTTTGTGAATTTAACATCTGACCCAGAACAGAGTTAGTGCTACTCTAGCTCTACATTAGACTGCTCATCTTTCAGATAACATTACAGTAAATTATGAGAGGTGATTTGAGGCAGATTCAAGACTATAATATAAAATATAGTAAATCACAACAGAATCACGATCGGGCCAGCTCTACTGCAGCCCGTTATCCTCAACAGTCGACCTTTATCTGTCATCAGTGTCATATTTAGAAATATGGTGACCTTAAGTCTGTCTGCAGGTGGATTCATGTAGTCTGAAACCTCAGCTGTTTATAAAAAACAGTGGCAGCAGGTGTGTTTATAGTGCCAACTCTACTTTTCCATAATTTGCCGCTGTGCAAAATGGACAAAACTAATACAAAATAAAGTTGGGGTTAGCACCAATGCAAAGGAATGCCTCTGTAGTAAATTTTGGCACGTCTCTTTGGGTTGGAATATGTAAAGGGTGGAGTTCACTCGCCTGGGAAAGTTTAGCAGTTAAAGTCACAGACTTAAAGGAATAGTTTGACATTTTAGGTCAAAAAGCTCCTCGGCAGGAAGGCGCCGGGTGTGGAAATTTGCCCTGAGATGCTGAAGGCTCTGGACATTTTGGCTGATACGCCTTTTGAGAAAATGATGTTTGTTTTCTAATTTTGTAGGAAATTAGGAAACAGTCACAAGAAAATAACCTAAAAATTAGTTTAGGATGAAATTATTAGATATTTCTTTCTGAAAAAAAAACAGGGGAAATTATACATATAGGCTGATATGTGAGTGTATATTAGCACTTTTTCCAATTTTATTTCCTGTTTTTATTTTATTTATTTTTTACCTCTTTTTTTAATTATTAGGTCATTTTCTTGTTTTTTTCTCTTTTTTGTTTTTTTTTCAGGTCATTTTCTTGTAACTTTTTTCTTAAGGAATTTCTCTGTCATTTTGAATAATTTCATGTTAGGTTGCTCAATTTGGGGGGTTAAAACCCTGCATACTGTACCTTTAACTGAACATTGGTCATCTAAACTTTCTGGCACATAAAATGTTTCCATTTGTGCAATCGTCTCCCACGAGGTGACAAACGCAAATGACGATAATAACGTAACGTAATACCGTCTTATAAACCCAAATTCAAACTGTGTTTTTGCAGTCAGTCTGTATAATCAGCATGTTGAAATGACTTTTAGTTAAACAGTCGGCGTGTTTGCTGGTCAGATCAGCACCATCTGTGCAGCCTCATGAGTCGTGTTAGTTGTAGTCGAACCACAGCGTCCTCGAAACGCGTGATCTCAGGTGAGAGCGGTTAGTCACCTCGACGTCTGCAGCAGCGGCCCGGGTAAGTACAGGTACCTCCAGATGGCGTAATAATGGATGCACGCTCCTACTGCAACAAAAAGATGCCAGATGGCGTGAGCGAAAGGGACGAGGCCGTCGCTCTTGAAGAAGACCACGCCCACCACGTAGAAGACTCCTCCCAGCGCCAGCTCACACACACCTGAACGCTCCACCTGGAACAGTTCAAAACATTCATACACGTGAGGAGGAGGTAAAGAATGACAACAAGTCGGATTACTTGTTTTTATAATAGATCAAGTTTAACCCTTTGAAATCGAAGCGAATTATCAGGAGAGGTTTGTAAAAAGAAAATCACTTGAAAATAAATGAAGTTGAAATAAAAAAAAAACAAGAAAATTACCTTTTTCTTTTTTCTGTAACATAATTTTAAATGATGAAGTAAATAAGAAAATAATCTTCTGGATATTTTTCCATTTTTTCCCTTGTTTTGTTTTTTTTTTTAACTTTTTTTTTTCTGTTTTAGGGACGTTTCCTGCCAATTGGCTCATTTTGTTTTTTCCTGTTTTTTGAAGGAAATCAATACAATTTTCTCAGGTTTAAAATATTTAAATGCTAGTGAAAGATGTATACATGCAGCACAAGAAAACTGATGTAAAGGGTTTTTAAAAATTAATTTAAAAGTGCTTTATTATAGAAAATAAAAAGAGGCCATGATCCTGTTTTTTTCTGTTTGTAGTCCGTTATCTTGTAGACAGTTTTTTGAAACAGTTCTTTTCTTTTTTTTTTCCCTTTTCATGTATTCATTCGTGTTTGTTTGTTTCCTGTTATATTGTGTGGTTTTGGTCTTTGGATTTGTAGATTATCAGAAATACATAATAATGTCAACATTATTGCTGAGAGGAAGCCGACCTAAAAACACCCCGGAAAACAGTTAACTAACAGTAACTAAATATGATTTGTAGGTAACGGTCAGATACAAACCACCTGTTTCGTTTCTTTAAATACTGACAGTGTCTGATTCCCACACAATAGCAGGAAACCTGCTGCAGCGGAAGAGGGCTTACTTTTTTTTTTTTGTGCTCAGAAGCCGAGAAAGCTCACGCTTAAACCTTTGTGGTTTGTACTCACCATAGACAGGATGACCAAAGCAGGAACAGCCCCCATGGCCACATACCCAAACAACTCCACCAGCTTGTACCTGCAGGAAGAAAACATAACACCTCCAATCTGCTCTGCGATTGTTTCTGCTTCAAACAGCAGCTCAGTGTTTGCTGCAAACACTGTGAGGACGGGAGTTTGGTTTCAGGTTAATTGTGTCAAACGGGGACACAGAGCAGGGACACAAAGACAGACTGTGTTACCTCTCGTGGAAAAAGAAGACATACACGGATCCTACGCAGGCCATGACCCATATCAGCCAACGCATGTGGCACGCCCAGGGCCCCAGCTCCCTCAGCATCAACCTGAACACACACACACACACACACACACACACACACACACACACACACACAGAGCAGGACAGTCACTATCTGATAACCAGAGATGTTAAAATCCAGCAGACTGTATGTAACTTTGTCACCCACCAGGGAGAGTAGGAGGCAGCGATGAAGAAGTAGATGGCCATCCTGTCACACATGTGGAAACGCTGCTCCACCTTCCTGCACAAAGAGAGGGAGAGCTCATTTCTAAATCATGACAACTTTTATTTTATTTAATCCATAATCTCTAAACAGGACAGGAACTGAAGCTTTAAAGAGTAGAGGTTGACCAATATTGTTTTTTAGGGCTGATGCCGATACTGATAATTAGTATTTAAGACCAAAAATCAATGTTTGGCACCAATATGCATTTACAATAACAAAATATTTCTGCTGAAATTCAGAATTTTAAAATATAACAAACTCCAACACAAAACTTAATTTAAATTCTGACTGATTTTAACTGATTGTTTTCTGCTTGTTTTAGTTGACTCATTGTTCTATTATATTGCTTTATTATAATTTATGATTAAAAAAAAGATTTATGTCATTTTATTTGATGATTTTGTGTATTTTAATTGTTTGTTTTATGTTTTTTATTGTGTATTCAGGTCTCCCTTGAAAACGAGAACTCAATCTCAATGGGATTTACCTGATTAAATAAAGGTTTTTATATAGATGCCTTTAGCAAATGTTTAATCAAAACTGAAAATTTTAACATCATATACAGAAAGTTCCCTGCAGCTTTTTTTGTATAAAGTTCAGTTAAAATTTAAATTAAAAATAAATTAGTTCCTCTCATGCTGACACTTTCTTTGCAAGCATTGCAGACTGCCTTCCCTGGTGTCGGTTAAGTTTAATACGCACCCTTTTTCATTAATTGATTTTATCAGCAATCATTCAAATAAAACACAGACGCAGATAATCTGCAAAAAGCTAAAATATCAGCTCCAATAATCAGCCAGGCCGCTAATTTGTTGACCCATATTATAGAGTACTACAATTGGTTTCAGTAAACAGCAATTTTGCACAAATTCAAACTTGTCCTGACCCTGTCCTTCAACATATTAAGCAGTGTTTATTGTGTTTTTTGGACTTTTATATGGGATATGCCAGAGGAGTCCAAAGGCACATTTTGTTTTGGACATATTCTAGTTTAAAATATTTTTAAAAAATGAAGTAACCCTATCAGCTGAGTGTGCAGAAGTAACACCTTTGATGTTATGTCCAAGATGTTTATGTGTTGCACTGCAGAGATAATTATTGTAGAGCAGCCGGGGACAGCTGTGGGGACAGCTGTGGGGACAGCTGTCCCTTCTGTAATAACACATCCTGGCCTGAGAGGCGATAGTGAGTCACTGTAGTCTTTAGTGTGCTGCAGGAGAGGATGAAGAAGTTGAGCCAGCTGGAGTCAATGGAGTCAGTTTGAAGTTGCAGCCTCAGTGAATTAGTTAGTGATGGCAGAAGCTCCAGTAAAACAGCTGTTATCTCATCACAAGCAGCTCCCAGACGGACGCAGTGGGACAGCTCTTGGAGAGTCAAAAGATGCAGCTGGACACTGAAGGTGCAACGTTTCTTTTAGACTGGTAAGTAACATCTAAC
The DNA here is from genome assembly GCF_026936395.1 of Plectropomus leopardus. Lineage (NCBI taxonomy): Eukaryota > Metazoa > Chordata > Actinopteri > Perciformes > Serranidae > Plectropomus > Plectropomus leopardus. Next base: position 27,046,005 of record NC_142193.1, read on the forward strand.
GTTGGCTGTTTACCAAAACATATCTTTAGTGTAGCTAATAACACAAATGGCAGGCTTACAGTTTGTGATACACTTTTTAAAAGGTGCGATGAGACTGTTTTTTTGCTACTGTGGCGTCGCTAAAACTGAGCTAAGTAGCCTAAGCAAAGCTAAACTAAGCTAAACTAAGCTAAGCTAAGCTAAACTAAGCTAAGCTAAGCTAAGCTAAGCTAAATTAAGCTAAGGTGAGCTAAAAAGCCATAAAGTAAACTCTGCACAAACTTATTTTGACTGGTTTTTTTTGCTCTGCTGTCAGTTATGAGTTGCATATTTTATGACTGACTGTAAATTTCGGTTGTATGGACACAGTAGCAGACCGGCTGAAATAAAGTCGACCTGTTCACCTTGTTGTTAGTCTGGATTAGTTCGGCCACATTTGAAGAAAATGTCTGTGTGAAGTTTTTTATTATTAACCCTTTGAAACTTGGATCATCAGTTTTCTTGTTGTGGGTTCAGCCGCCTTTCACAAGTTTTTCGATTCTTTAAAAATAAAGCAAACTGGTTTGATTTCTCTTTAAAAAAACCAGGGAAAAGGCAATGACCAACTTGGCAAAACACGTCTAAAAATTTACAAGAAATAGTTGGAGGTGACAAGTCAATTACCTAAAAATGTGTTTTTTAAAAAGAGGGGATTATTAAGAAACTATCAAAAAAGTTAGGGAAAATGCCCCAAAAATGATATATATAATTAGAATAATTTTATATTTAAAATTATGTTACAGAAAAAAATATATAATAAACATATAAAATAAAACATAGGTTTTTTTCATCACTATTTTAGGTCTTTTTTTGTTTTTTACTCTTTTTTTGGCATATTTTCAGGTAACTTCTTGTAATGTTTTTGCTAATTATTGAGCTACATCTTGTTAAGTTGATGTTCTCTGTGTCTAATTTGCTCAGGTTTCAAAGGGTGAAAAGTTTTATGGGGGTCATGATAGAGGACAAATGGACTGCTTGTTTCTATCTGAGAGTGTGTCTGACTGTTAATATGCGAGCGGATTGTTTTTTAGAGAGTTGATGATGATGTGAAATACTTTCATTACCACGCCACATCTGTTGTTTGCTCTCAGGCCTTCTGGCTCCGTCATAATTAACAAACTGTACGTCTGAGATATGAATGTCTACCGGAGCAGCACGTAAACACACACATGCACATCTGCCAAATCCCTGCCAGCGTTTTCTGCTACACACACACACACACACACACACACACACACACACCGGAGGTGGCTGATTTTCCAGGCAGCGGTGTGGAAGAGTGTTGAGGTGACAAACAGGCCTGTCAGTCCGCTCCCGTAGAGCCAGGCAGCCATGCGATGCCATTGGTCCACAGACAGGAAGTAGAGCACAGACCCTCCCAACAGACTGGGGAGGATCCACAACTAGAAAAAGATCAGAAACACACACACGTACACACAAACACAGTTTAACATAATTTTCTCATTATACAAACACACACTGACTTTCACATTATGAGTAGACTTAACACTTTTCTTTAAAATGTGGTTTCATAAAAGTGTAACCACAAACAGTAGAAATGTAACCTGGCTTTTTAATTCGTAGATTTTCTTGACCAGCCTCGTGTGGGAATGTTATACTGTCTTGAAATGTCTTCCTGACATTGTTTACATTCCTTTCTCTTTGAATCCCACAGAACCAGCTGCAAGCTCTGTTACAGGAATAGTTCAGCATTTCGGGAAATACTCTGATACCCCTGCAGGTTTTTTAACCGCAGGATCACTCGCTAAAAATGAGTATTAGGCTCCTTTCTCACTGCCAGTAGTGGACGAGCGTGCCTTTCTGTTGTTTTTTACTAATGTGTCGCGTTTGATGTCATGGACAGGCTGGAAAACAGGTTAGTAAACAGTAAAAAGCAGCATGGAGTCCAGGGAAAATATTATATTAATGTCTAATTTATTAAGTCTCTCTTTCAAACTCAGTGCAAACTACACCTGGAAACACTTTTTCTTGGTCAGTCAGTATTTTGTTGTGGCCAAAAGGGTTGTTGATTTGAAAAAAAATCAAACCCAGAGTTCAAGTTTTGATCTTGAATTATTAAAAAAAAAAAAGGTCAAAATAAAATAAGTGTAGGAAAAGGTGATTTCAATTTAAATATAATTTTGATTCTTGATTCTGATTAATTTATTTCTTTTTAAAATTTTACTTACTTTTACTCACATTTGAGGTCTCATATTTTTCAGTTTCAGTTCCCCAATTATGTTACCTTCAGAAAATGTGGATACTTTAAACATGACTCAGCACTTTCTATACACTGTATTCAGCTGATTAGCAGTGATTTAAGTGATGCTCCGGACAAAGTTACATTCAAAAAGCTGTTTTAGACCACTCATGGCAATTATCAAAATATGGGAGCAGTAAAATATGCCAGATTGTGACGTTGACCAGCCATGCTTTAAAAAAATGTTTTCTATTTCCACAGAAGACTCTGAACGCAGCTCAGCATCACAGATTACAAAGACGTCCTCCTCACCAGGACAGCCTGCTGGCACAGTCGCAAAGGTAAGAAATGCTATTTTTTTGTGGAAAATTATCCTAAATATTGAAATGCTGGGCAGTTTTCGAAACATAGGGACATACAGAAAGATGTCTTTATGTGGGAAGTTTGTCAAAAACATTATCTAGCTTTATGCTGTTAGTTACTCCTAATGAATGTTACAGTCTTTAAAATGTCTCGCTAACATTAAGGCTGCACAGTAATAATACAGCAGAGTCATTTGGTATTAATACCAATACCATGACACACAAAGGCTGAATGTAACTGAGTGTTACTGGGATTTTTGTCCAGTGGAAAAAGGTCTTTATTCGCTTTCTTGTCAAGAGTTCAATGAGAAAATTGAACTCACTCACCTGTCTGTAGGGGTGTGACAAAAAACACAAAAAATGCTAAATACTCGCCAAATAGTCAAAACTATTCATACCAGCGGCGGTGCAAATTTGCAACAGCTCCAACATTATCATGCGATTGTTGTTTGACGTTGATAGATTGACGCCTTTATTTATTTATTGACGCTAAAAAAAACAGATTCCAGTTTTTTTAAATGTTGCTTTTCGCTGCATAATTTTTGTGCTCTGTGTGAAAGTACTTATGACAAAAACAAAAGGCAAATAAATGCACAAAAGACACCCTCCCTGTCCACCTAATGTTACTTCTAAGGCTCACAAATTAACATTTTATATCTTATGTTTAGTCCATAAAAAGTGTAAAAGTAAACACAGCCAAATTCTTACGGTAATGTACAGTTTTTCAAAATATAGTGCAACACTGCAAAACTTGATGCTTTTTGGAACCAATACCATTTTCCAGTTTCAAATTTCCCTTTTTCGTGATGTGTCAGTAAGTGGATTTTGGTATCTTTGGACAGAGGTAGGCGAGCTGTTACCCAGTTTCAGTCTTTAAGTTAAGCTAAAATAACTGCTGGCTGTAGCTTCGTATCTACCGAACAAACACACGAGAGTGGAATCAATCTTCTGATCAAACACTCCTGAAACGCATCTTTTAAAGGTGGAATTGATACTTGATGTTGACTGAATACACTGCGCTGTGAAGCGGCTCTTAAGGTGGCTGAGTGAGTGAATGAACAAAGTAAAAGGACACCACGGCCCATTTGAGGCTTTACAGTCATTACGGCCATGTTTCCTTCCATGTCTCTCTGTCTGTTTCATTCTCTGTCTGTCGCGCTCTGTCCGAGGCCGAAGCGTACAGGGATTACAGCAGATTAGAGAAAGCTACAGGCTGAATCACAGATTATAGTCTCTGTGGCAAGGCCAAAAATCCTCCATATTCTGCCTCATTCCTCGCAATCCTCTCCATCGTTTCGGAGGCTTCTCTGAACCGAAGACTCACTGAGCACAGAGAGCAGAGAGAGCAGGGCTGCACGATATGAGCAAAATATGCAATAATGTTGTTGGATATCGGGATAATGATATTATTTTTTGTGATAAATTAACAGATATTACTCAGTTCTTGACTAAGACTTGGATAGTACATATATTTCCTCAAACTTGGGTCTTAAGGGTGCGTCTCAACACTATTTGTACACGGCTGATCCTTTTTTTTTTTTAACATGCAGCTCCATGGCCCTCCAGAATGCAAAAAATACATATAACTGTGTAAAAAATGAACAAATATATAATAAAAAAAACTTTTTAAAAATAGAATGAATACCACATTGTACCGGCGGCAATGCAAAGCAGCAGAGCAACCATGTGGGTGTTTTTACATTTCACATTTTTAAAAAAATCAATCAAATCAATGCATCCTATAGTTTAAGCAATACAGTTAATTGATTCAGTGCCAGTTAATATGGCCTGCACTTAAAGACCTTTATAACCCACTGTATTATCATTTGGCAATATATGCACAGAGAGAAGCTGGCTGCAACCACATGATGCAAAGACATCTGTGCAGCCCGCCAACGTGGCGCGTCACATCCGTGCACCATGTATTTTGGCTATATGGTGTTGCAGTGCATGTCTACGTGCGTTTTTCATTTTCATTTTTTATTTAAATTTTCACTTGACTTTATTAAAAAAAAAAAGTTGCTGGGAACCTGCTGTATATGATGTTGAGTGTTTCAGTTTTTATTTAATAGTTGCTACAGGCATTGAAACAAAGGTTTGTGTTTTGTGCATATCGGTTATCGGTGTCATTAACCACTAATAAAACGTATCGGCCCTGAAAAAACAAAATCGGTCAACCCCTATAGTATTCCCGCTTCTCCAGACACCACTGGTTATTACTATATTCGAAATGTTATATTGCAGTTGTTCACGATGTGTTTATCACACAAGTTGACTTTGCGAATATATTGTAGAGCCTAACAGGTACGGTGTTTGACAGAGACAGTAAACCAGAAAAAAAAAACTCAAGGAGAGCTGAAAAAGCTTTCCTGAAAGTGTGTTTCTGTTTGTTCGGCTCACCCCATGTGTGGCACAGTTTGCAGCATGTTCGTATTCAGTGGGCTGGTATCTCTTACTGGCCGGGACCCTGCAGTTCATGAACCTGAGAGAGAGGTGAGGGGAGAGGGGGGAGACAGAGAGGGTGAGAGAGACGGACAGAGGGTGACGTTCAGGTAATAAATGCAGATCTGGAGGCAAAACAAGGTGCAGCTTTATTAGTTAATAAGTTACTGTGTGCTGAAGCCATGGAGGCCGGTTGTGTGTGTGTGTGTGTGTGTGTGTGTGTGTGTGTGTGTGTGATGGTCATTCTTGGAGGATTTACAGGTCTGTAATCCGCATCACGTTGTCTGAATTTTACTGTGCCTCATCGTTACCGGGGCAACTGTCTGCACTGCTATGGTCACCGGCGATGTCACTGCCTGTACTACAACAACAACAGCATACCACTGACCACTAACTGTATTTGCATTATTTGTTATGTTGCCATAAACTGCTGAGGAAGTGACTTTGTGTGTGTGTGTGTGTGTGTGTGTGTGTGTGTGTGTGTGTGTGTGTGTGTGTGTGTGTGTGTGCGCACGCGCGTGTGCCCGCGCACAGGCTATTTAATCAGCAGTAAATCTCTCAATCCCAGCTTACAGGGAAAAACACATCTGGAGATGTTACGAAACCACATTTTATACGTCAAGATGCACACACACACACACACACACACACACACACACACACACACACACACACAAACACACACACACACAAAAACACACACATGCACACTAACAAACACACATGCTCACTAATTTGAATGCAGCCTCTCGTGCAGGGCCACAGGTGTGTCTGCGTCGGTCAGCTGTGTTATTTGATTACACATTTAGGCCGCCTCATCATCACAAAGAAATCACACCTCATTCCCAACACACACACACACACCCACACACACACATGTCCCATAGCTGTTTATCTTTGTTATAGTGTACTATTTCTGCACAGTGAGGTAAAACTGAATCAGAAGAAGCAGACAGGGGGACACCATCTCTTGTCACAACCTTTTTCTAAAAGTGTATAAAACATCGGATCACCGAAACACTTCTGCTTATGTCGCTGGAGAAACTCTTGCATAACACAAACCTGACATCTGGCAACACAACAGAGTCCAAGCATTTCAAGCTGCACACATTTCAGTAAAAATGTGACTTCTATTAATCCCTTAAAAGTAGGGACAAGCGATTAATCGAAGTATTATCGTAATATGGCCGAGTGCAATATCCAAATCACAGGAGTTGCAACTTTTTGATGAAGGTAAAATGTGCCGCAGCACTTTTATGAATGAGGCACTGTGGTGCTGCAAAGATGCAAATCCCACAAATCATAATCCAGATGTCAGGGAACATGCTTGTTTAGTACAGACCCCAGCTGAAATACCATCATCGTCATTTTTGTTTTATTAAATAAAATGCAAAATTACCCGTCCTACAAAAATAGCAACTTATGTTGCAATATCAGAAAAATAACTATATAAATATATATATACAGTAGTATATATTACTATATTGTGCAAAAAAACTGCGATAAGTGATGAAAGTGATTAGAAGGGTAAATATTGCGGGAAATCACAATATCAATTTTATCTGCAGATAAAAGGAAACCAGTTACATCATTATGTGATTAAAGGCATCCTGTCTAGATTCAAAGCACGAGCTGCATATCTGATTTTCTAACGGACTAACTGTCTTTAAGCTGCTGCACTTTTGACTGATCTTGATCACTGATGTTGACAGTGGTTTGGTGGATGGAAAAAGCGTGAGACAGTAGAATTTGTGGGTTGTCTTATTTTAGGTTTCATCTTAAGGTGTGTGTGTTTTTTCTTCACACACCACCAGAGCCCTAACAACAATGTCAGTGTGTTTTCCTGCTTAGGTCAGGTTGGTGGTACGAGGCGCAGGGCTGCACAAAACACATCTGACTTTTAAACACAACCTTCACACTTATTTTTTTTCTTCCCTTGCTTACACACTAATATCGCAGCGTCATTACATACACGTTACTCTAAAGCAGGTTTACTCAACTTGCTTTTACCTTTTTGCAAAATGACAGGAGGCCAATTAACTGTTAAACAAACATGTATCATATGTATTAGATAAATGAATAAATATTAATAAATAAAGGCAAATACATCTCTACTTTTTTCCACTGAATTGCCTATTTTCAATAGTTTTCTGTCCTCACTCATCTTTGCTAAGATGTAAATCTGGATGAGCGGTCCAGCAGAGGTCAGGTGTATGCAGGGGTGTTTCTAGAAATTAATGGGGTTTTGGAGCTTATCTTAGATTTCTGTTAGGGGGTCCAGGGGGTCCTTCTCTGGCACTTTTTCATAAACAAGCTATATTTTAATATTTTTTATGCACCTTGGCGTCTTATTTACATCTGAAGTGCAAAAAAAACAAGCAGTATGAATCAATAAATATTCACAGTGAATTAAAAAATGGTCTGCACCCTATTACCCTTTTTCCACCAACATGGAAGTGGTTTCGCTCGGCTTCCTGCAATTAATTGTGAACCTTTTAGAGCATTTCAACCAAAAATAAATAGGTTCAGAGAAATCATCAGAAAATAAGAGCATGCAGTGGTCTTATTAGTAGTTGGTCCATGCTTGTTTTTTTAAAAAACTAATATCTGTAATAATAGAACAAAAGTTTGCAGGTAATCAATGTAAACTGCAATTTTGCCACTACTTTTTACTTCTGATGTGCTTTGTGCAGCGCCCTCCATTGATGACATATCCTTGATTATAGTTGTTCCTCCCAAAACCAGAGGAAACGCAGACTCACTAGCACCAAGGGTCCAGTAATCCTGGACAGGACTGGTTCAAGAGCTAATTTGGTGGAAAAGGGGTGTATGAGGGACCAGATTTAGCCAATGAGCCATAAATTGAGTAATACAGACTCTCTATTAAAGCTCTGCTCATATGTTAATATCTGCATAATTCCGACAACTGAACGCCAATTAATGCAGCTTGTATCACATGCTCTATCTTTGTCAAAACATAATCTGCAGAGAGAAAACATTTAGTAAGATTAGATTATTGTGTGGCTGTTGTTCCTTTAGTTTCCCCCTCAGTTCCACCGATGGGCCGTGCCAAGCGCATAACAAGAGAGCAGTATTTTTCTGAGCACTGTTGTGGTATTGTAGGGCTATCAATGGACCTGAATGTAGCACTCTGATGTCCTCTAATCGGTTATGACAGAACGTTGTGTGTGTGTGTGTGTGTGTGTGTGTGTGTGTGTGTGTGATGAACTGAAAGGACAGGATAGGGATTCACAGGCTCTGATCAGAGAGAGCATTGTTGTCCTCATCAGCACACTGTTCTTTCTCTTTTCTCCTTTTCAAGTTTTCAGACTCTGTGTTTTCCACACACTTGTTGTTGTTTCCCGCACGTGTGTGTGTCATGTGGTTCCATATATCTTTGTGTGTTTGTGTGTGTGGCGTGTTTTTACCTCATAAAGTGAGTGTTTGGTTACAAAAGCCCATTACAGCACATTCCATACATTAATAGGATTGGTTGCATCTGAGAGGATCAGAACCTTTGGGGGGGTCATTGTGTGATAGGAGTGTGCGTGCACGCGTGGGTGTTAGTGTGTGTGTTAGTGTGCATGTATGTGTGTGTGTCTGTGTGTGTGAGTGTGTGTGTGAGTGTGTATACACTCTGTAACTCCAGGGCTTTTCCTTTTACAGTAAAGATCAAGTTCATCTTCTCTGGGACTCAAACTCTAGTTCTCACGATTATCGCCATCTCCCACACACAAGCGAGCGCACACACACACACACACACACACACAAACATTAGTAGACATACACAGACATAGACGCTAACTGACTGATGAATGCATCCAAGCAGAATTCAGCGTGATATAAACTGCCGTGCATGTGATGCCACATCCGGTGAAATGCAGCAGCACATGATACAGAAAACTGACTGAACCACAAGAAACCTGGACAGCAGAGAAATGAATGAGAAGTAGAGCTGCAACAATTAATCGATTAATTTATAAGCTGTTAACTATTAAATATTAAATTAATCACCAAATAATATGATAATTAATCTATAGGTTTGAGTGTTTTTTAAGAGAAAATAAAGTCAGAATTCTCAGATTCTGGCTTCTTAAATGTGAATTTTCTCTGCTTTCTTTACTTTTTCATGACAATGAACTGAATATATTTGAGTTAAAGAAAACCAAGACATTTGAGGACGTCATCTAGGTCTTGGGGAAACACTGATCAATATTTTGCCACCATTTTCTAACATATTATAGACTAAACAACTAATCGCTTAATTGAGAAAATAATCACTCTACAATGAAAATAATCATTAGCAGCAGCACTAACAGAGAAGCACTTTGGTGGAAAAAATACTTTCAAGACGGCTGCGCACTGTATGATTTTTTAAAACTTGCATGATAAACACATCGAGAAAGACTGCGATACTGCACTCAGTTTAGTTTAAAAAGAGTATCAGTAGAAACCTTTACTTCAAAATGTATCATTACGATGCTGATGTGTTTGGCTCATCAGAGACGGGCCGCTAACCCAGCACCTGCTTATGTGTGCTCACCTTTAAATCACTAAAATCACTGAATAGTTTCACATTGAAGAAATCTTTGTTTTTTAACTACGGCGGCTGACATGAAAACGTAAACATCTTAAAAAGACCTGTCTAGAGCCAGTGTGTTTGGTTTGTCCAATCTGGGCTACTAACATGGCGGTGCAACATGGCGATCTGTGTAGATGAGGACCCGCTCCCTATGTAGATATAATCCGATCATTTTAAGGTAGCAAAAACACAACGATTCTTATTTTCAGTAATTATACACTAAACAAAAAATACTTATTCCACCTCTGCCAATTCATCCCACTAAATGCTACACACTGGAGCTTTAATAGAACAACTGATTTGTTGTATTTTAGCAGTATACTGAAAGCAGCAGAAGGGCACAACTAGGTTCACTTTAATAACTGTTTTTTATTGCAAATAATATCGTGATATTCAATACACGTTTTCCTAATATTGTGCAGCCCTAGGTCTGAAACTGAAAATGAAATTATGTTCTTTTCAACTGGTTGGGTACTTCAAAAAGTACATGATCTCCGAGCTCGTTACTTCTCTCTCTCTCTCTATCACACTCACACACACACACACACACGCACACACACACACACTCACACACACACACACACACACACACACACACACACACACACACACACACAAACTAATCTATAACGTCCCTGTGTTTGTCGCTGTGCCAGCGCGTTAGTGCGCATGGATGCACAGGATGTGTCACACATGAAAAACATGCTGCCAGCCAGATATCAGCAATGAAAGTTGACTAAGAATTTTTTCTTAAATTACCTTCCAAATTTTGTCTTCTTAAAGTCCATCTCGTGCGTAATGGGTCTGTGCGCGCGCGCGCGTTGGTGCGCTCTATTTACCAACAGCACACACACACACAGCAGCGAGCGTCGTCTCCTACGGATCCCCCATTCCGGATGTCCCACCGCCGCGCGTCCGAACATAAACACACAAGTCCGACAGAGGGGACATCGACCTGCAGAGTCAACTACACAACAAGTACACGACTTTATCTAAAGCGTCGGGACTCCTCCGGTGAGCAAACAACGAGCCATCCCGGTGGGAGCGCGGAGCCGATGTGCGCCGCGGCGAGAGACAGAGAGGAAACTGTGCAGAGTTTTGTTCCGAGTCTCAGATGTTTGCAGGATGTTCCGCGGGACTGGGTTTGTAACCCCTCCTCTCCTCTCCTCCCCTCCCCTTTCCCCATCCAGGCTGATGATAACACAGCAGCAAACAGTAACCGCTCCCCACCACACAACAACACACAACTCTCTCCGCGGCTCCGCTTTACATTTTCAACTGGCTGCACTGAGGGACATTTAGATGCTGCTGGAATTTAAACTATATGAAAATAACAAAAAATGATGATTAACAACTTAAAAACTTGCGCAAATTGGCTTGATTTCTTTTAAAAACATGGAAGGAAACGTTAAGCAAGAAATCAGTGAAAAGTCACAACAAAACTACCTGAAAGTAGAAGTAAATATTATTGATTGTTTTTTAAAAGTAGGAGAATTATAAATATCCCCCCCCCCTTCCCCATGCAGGCTGATGATAACAGCAGCAAACAGAAACTGCAACAACACATAACTCTCTCTGCTCTCAGTTTACATGTGCAACTGTCTGCGCTGTGGGACATTTAAGTGTTGCTGGAATTTAAACTACATGAAAAATACCCCAAAAAAAGACCCAAAAGTGACAACAAAACCTGAATAAACCTTTAAAATCTGCGCACATTAGCTTAATTTCTTTCAAAAACATGGTAAGAAGGCATAGAGCAACTTAATAAGAAATAAAAAGAAATTAGTGAAAAGTTACAACAAAATTACCAGCATTTAAATATCATTGTTATTATTATTATTATTAGTAATAGTGGTAGTAGTATTGTTATTATTATTATTAGTAGTAGTAGTAATTATTGTTGTTGTTGTTATTATAGGTATTATCATTATTGTAAGCATTTAAATTTATTTTTAAATGAAAAATAAATAATAATAAATTAAATAATTTTAAAAATGAACATATATATATTTTTAAATTTTCTTCTCCCATCATCATCATCTCATAACCTCTCTGATTTAATTTGTGACTCCAACAGGCAACAGCTAACAGAGCTACAAGGTAAATGATTTAATGTGTAATCTGAATCTGATCAAGTCTCAAACAGACAACAAAAGACCAGCAGCAGACAAATGCTGTTAATTGTTTTTGTTATAACTAAAATGATCCGTCTTTGTAGCAGCGTTTTGTTCCAGCCCTGTAGTACATTTATCTCATCATAATTAAAAAGGGAAGCCTGTCATTCGTTCTCTCAATTTCATTTTGCAGATCCACCCATGTCTCCTTACACACACACACACACACTCAAATTGCATGGAAAATTAAATATTATCCAACAATAACAGTGGCCAGCAGAGGCCCTTTGTGGCACTGTGCAGCAGCTGTGTGAGACAGAACAGATACATTATGCAAACACACACACACTCACACACAGACATTCAAACACGTTTCCACGCTTCAGAAACGTGTTACACATTCACCCCCGGCTGTGTTTACAGATAAGCTTCAAAATATCAGTGACAGGGTCCAGATGCGTATATTTGCTCGGCGTCTATGATATTCAAATTTGCCAGATAATATATTTTTGGCGCTTCACTAAGTAACATTTTCTGCTTTTACTATTGTATCATCATCATCACCGAATAAACTTTTCTCTGTGTACGCAGCTTTGCGCTCGGTGTCCCCAACCCTGGGCCCCCGTCTCTGTGTCCATCATGTTTATTTGGAAGCTATGGCTTGTGTAAACCAAAGGCCAGTACACAGTGTGTTGGAGCTCTGCCTGTGCTGACAGACCTCTGGAGGAGACGCAGACACTTGCCCCATGAAAACACTCAACTGGACCAAAGGACACAGCTGACACTGAATTATAACCTCACAAGAGCGAACAAAGAACTGAAAACGGAGTCACTGTGGTCATTTTACAAATGAAATTTTAAATAAATGCTCCTGTACTGCGCTTCAGTATATAAAAGAAGTAAAAAGTGGTCAAATAGTCCAATACTACACATTTATGTACTCTATAACATTCAGACTATTCACTACTTTTAGAATTTAAAGTGACAGTTCACCCCAATATCAGAAATACTAATAATATTTTTCCTCTTAGCCGTAGTGCAACTTATCAGTCTAGATTGTTTTGTCATTTGTCATAGAGTGTTGCAGATATCGGCCGTAGAGACGTCTGTTTTCTCTCCAGTATGGAGACTAGATGGCACTTGGCTTGTGGTGCTCAAAGTGCAAAAAAACTAAATTTAAAAAACTCAGCAGAAATGTCTCGTTCCAGAAATCATGACCCGCTTACTCAAGATAATTCACAGACCTTGTTGTGAGCAATTTCATGCAGGAACTATTTTCTTTTAACCGAACTGCACCCGCTAACTGTATCAATGAACGGACTGGTTTAACATTAATGCTGTAAAGGATAACACAGACATTCATTAAGAAAAAAGTGGATTAATCTTGGTGGGTTTTATTTCTCCTTAGTGCCGCTGAGTCTTTGTGGTTTTCTTGCTTTCTTTTCTTTATTTTTTAAATATTTGTGCCAATCAGCTTATAATGTCATCTGCAGCCTGTCTCTGGCTCTATGCTGGTATCCACTCAATGATTTGTGTAGCTCACAATCTCACCCTGACATGCTCAGACTTACACCTGAAACTGCAATGAAAGTAATGCATGCAGACAGAAACTGTGACTCACACCCCAAATTACGTGGTTGACACATCAGATCACAAACGTTTTTCCTTCTCGTCCCACGCCTCTGACTTTGCTGCCACCACAGTCATTATTGTAAATTTGTAAAGTGTTGATTCTTAACCAACGACTCATTGAAACGGGGCATTTTCGAAAATAATCCACAGCTAAAAGTAACAAAGGCTAAAATGATGAAGTTTAATGGAATTATCTGCCTTTATTTCACGTCCAAACCCGTCATATGCAACTTCATGGCCAAAACATGCTCATACCTGAACATTTACATATATGGACATTTGGTTTGATTTTATACATATTGAAACTGTTGGTGCTAATATGTGGCAGAATTATTGTTTGGTTCAAATTATATATTTGTGTAAATATAGCCTACCTGTGACATATATGATCTTTACATACAACATGTGTTAAAACAGTAGCCCACAGGCTCAATGCAGCCATGTGCAATTTTGACTTTTGTTTCTCAAAATACTACAAAATTGGAATTATTGTTATGTTATGATTTCCATTACTTAAGAATTATATTCTGTTATATACAGGTCAAGAAAAAAAAGGCAGATATGTCACATCACGGAGGCTAAACTTAAAAAATGAGAAAAATTCATATTGCCTACATTTTTAAATATGTTGCCTCTGCAGAATTTTTAATGCTTTCAATTTAATAGATTACAATAATTAAACTATTCAAAGGAAAATCTGCAAATCCTCAAATTTGAGAAGCTTAAAACATAAAATGTTTTAATGTTTTGCATGGAATATGATTTACATGATTATCAAAATAGTTACAGATTAATTTCTTAAGAAATTTACTTACTGACATTGTAGCTGCACTTGTTTATTTTCAGATGTTTTTAGACAAAAATAAAGATCTAAATTACTTAGTAACTTAAGTTATCAAATAACTGTAGTGCAGTTAAAAAAAGAAAATTTCTCTCTGAAGTATACTGGACTAGAGGTAGAAAGTGGCAATAGATTAACCCTTTAACCCTGGAGCAACATCACTTTTCATGTGCTGCTTTCAGATGCCTTTCAAAAGTATTTGAGCCCCAAACTGGTGTGATTTTTTTCCAAAAACGTGGGGGAAAAATTGCAAGAAATTAGTAGATTTAGTATGTTTGTTTGTTTGTTTTTTAACCTAGGGAAAATTTTCTAGAGAAAAAACACTTTAACACACACAACGCTAAATTACGTAATAAAAATTATGTTACAGAATTATTACACTTTTGTACCAGTTTGTCCCAGTCTAGTTTGCCTCATTTTTGTTTGCTTGTTTGTTTATTCATTAATTTTTTGTTTTTTAAACACATTTTCTGGGTTTTTTTGCACTTTTTTTGGTAATTTATTGTAATTTTTTGGGTCATTTCTTCTTGTGTTGATATGTCTTTGAAAGAAATCAAGCCATTTTGCTTAGGTTTCAAAGGGTTTTAACACTGACGGAAAGTTAAGTACCTTAAATTTATATTAAGGTTAAGTATTTGAGTAAATGCATTTAGTTACATTCAACCACTAACCTTTTTTAAATCTAATATTATCTTGGACATGCCATTCAGGGTACATTGTGTATCTTGCCTCACTCATTGCAGCTGCTGTTTGCGCATATTGACGGTGGGGGGCGCTGTTACATCAAATCATGAATAGTCATTGTGCAGCAGAGCGTTTCCAGGAGAGACTGTTTGCTGCTGCTTCAGATACGTTTTGTTGTGCTGCGTTCAGGCCTCTGCAACCTGTGAAAATTGGTTTGATTTCTTAGGAAAACAAGAAAATGACTTGAAAATTAGCTGTGAGGAGATTATTAGATATTATCAAGAAGAAAAAATGTCCAGAAGCTACATTTTTTAAACTCTTATAATTATATATTTAAAAAATGTAAAATGTTACGGAAAAAAAATCTTATTTTTAACATTAGCGCTTTTTTGGGGTCACTTTTTTGATTTCTTTTTGGTTTTTTTGTTTTTGTTTTTTTTTACTTTTTTTCCCCTTTTTTGCATAAGACTTATTCATTTCTTGATAATACTTGGGGCATTTCTTGTTAAGAAATCAAGCTAATTTGTTCGGGTTTTAAAGGGTTTAATTGTCATTTGTATTATATAGATAGATAGATAGATATGATAAACAACTAGGGAAAAATGTCCAGAAAACTAATTATATTTTTTATAATCAGATATTAGATTATTTTTAGTGTGTTCTTAAAGTTATTGTCTTGTTTGTCTTGCTTTATTTATTTATTGTACTTATTTTTAGTAATTTCTTTCTTGTTAAGTTGACTTCTATCCATGTTTTTGAAAGAAATCAAGCTAATTTGCTCGGATTTTAGGGTTTAATTATCATTTCCATTATATAGATATATTGATAGATATGATCAAACAACTCGGGAAAAATGTCCAGAAAACTAATAATATCATTTATATAGTTGCTTGTCGCCTTTTCCCCATGTTCTTGAAAGAAATCAAGCCCATTTGCGAAGGTTTGAAGGGTAAAAATAATTAAAGCCAAATTGCTCGGGGTTCAAATGATTTTAAAAAAATGTTCCCAAAATGTGATGTCTCTTTAAAGGTACCGCACGCTGCGTGCTCTGAGCATGCGCAGTGAGAGGGAGCAACAGCCCCTCTGAAAAACAACAACAATCAGCTTCAGCGGGGCTCAGAAACAGAGATGGCTCCCTGAAGCTCAGCACTTCTGGCCCTGAACACAGTGCTAATCCCGGTCCAACTGCTGCTATTTCCACCGGAGCTTTATATGTCGATGGTGCCGAGCTCATGAACTTGGCCAGTCAGAGCGGGGATGCTGGCGGAAGCCAGCTCCTCTTCGCCAACTTCAACCAGGACAACACGTAAGACAGGGCCGGGACAGGGTCCGGGTCCGACGGCCTGTGCTGCTGTCAAGCTAGCCGACGTTAGCTAGCTCAGTGTGGACATGTCTGGGCACGTCACGGGGTGACAGGGCTTCACGTGAGACAGTCTGGACGTGGTTTCTCACGTTTTAAATGAGTAAATATACACAGTGGCGTTAGCCAGCTGAGTTAAGTGTCCGGGTGAAGCGAGGCTGCGTGCTGTTTCCCCCCGTCATTAGCATAGCTTTGGAGCTAACATGATGCTGAGGCTAACTTTAGCCACAATACACATGTAGGTTAGGTGTCATGTAACTGCATGGCAGGCTGAGGTGACGATTGTTATGATTGATATACGTAAATGTAGATGGTAAACATAGCTGAAGTCTGTTTTGTGTGTTTTATGACGCAAATGTTGAGTGGCTGTTATTTTTTAGGGCTGGCGCTGCAGTTTGGGGATGTTTTATAATGCTGAAACAGACACAAAGTGGATTACTGTGTTTTACAAAGACAGACTTAAATAAGACGTTTAGCTGTGTTTGTTGTTGAAGGGATAGTCCGATATATGTACTTGTAGCTGCTCTGGACCGTAGAGGCCTGGTTTTACTGTAAAGCTGCTCCAGCTGTGTGTGGTCACTGTCCCAATCTGACCAGTACACCCAGTGAACATGACACAGTATTTGTTATTGTAGATGTACAAGGAAACTGTTTGCTTACTCTCAGGTGTACACAAACTGGGAAAAAAAACATCAGATGAATGCTAAATTAAAACATTAAGACAAGATAAAAACAAGGTAAAAAAAACAAATGATGACAAGCTAAAACAGTGACAAATACCTCAAAACACAAAATATAATAATGGTGTTAATATGAAGTGTGTCTTACATATCAGTAAATAAATAGCATCAACTGGGACTGCTAGAATTAAACTGGCTGATTTTTCCAGTGTCAAGCGTCAAAAGCAAAAAGCGTCTTACCAGAAAATGTTAAAGTCCCCTATTAAAATACTACTGGAGTAGTGAAGTGCATAAATTACCCAACTGAAATATTCTTGCCTCTCTTGAATGTATATTTAACATACATTGCACATATTAATTATTATATATTCTTATTTCTACTTATGTGTATCTCCTGTTGTACATTGTAGCATCATACACATATTTTATATTTCTAACTTAGCATACTAGTTTTATACATGGTATTAAAGCATAAAGCACATTGTTTTGTATTTTTTACACACTTTACATTCTCTGTTCATTACACATTTATATTTCACATATAGTGTCTACTAGTGTCAGCATTGTAGCATATTGCACTTTTTTCCATCTTACATACTTTATACTTGTACTTTATTTCTACTTCTATAATGCAATGTGCTTTACATCAGAGCGACTGCCCCCCGGGGGCTTAATTAAGTATTTTCTGATTCAAAAGTCTTCAAGTATAATTATATTTACTGCACTAAATTACCAAGTTATTTTTATGATATTTAGTCCACTTAAGTATTGAAGTAGTAAAAAAAAAAAAAAACAAGTTTCCGAGGGGAAATGTAGTGGAGTAAAAATATACATTTTGTTTAAGAAATGTGGTGGAGTAAAAGTTGAAGTTGACAGAAATATACAAATGTATGTAAGTACAAATACTCCCCCAAAATACTATTATCTCTGAATTACATTACACCACTGGTGAAATGAGTCTTTGAGCCTTGAGTCTGTCTGCATCTGATGTGTTTATATAATGTAATTGCTGATGCAGTGAGTGTTTAATGCTGCTTTTGTGTCTGTCTGTTATTTTTCAAAGGTCCTTAGCTGTTGGCACCAAATCAGGATACAAGTTTTTCTCCCTGTCCTCTGTGGACAAATTGGAGCAGATATATGAATGTAGTAAGTATTGTGTTAGCTCTGTTCTTATTTTCAAATGTCTTCTCTGTCTTGTCAGTCTCTTTAATAAGGGAACAGACTGAGTGCAGAAACCTTGTTCATGTTCAGTTGGTTTAAAAACAACATTGCTATTTTTTTATATTTTTGCGCAGCCATATTTTTGTGAGTCATTGTGTTTAATGCATGCTGTCTAGACTCAATCACTGCACCATAAGAGCATTTAAAATATTAATAAAGTTTGTCAGCACTTTTCCACACACTCTAATACAATAAGATCACTCCTCATGATTGGATTTATATAATTTATGATATGATCTCTGCACAGTCTTGTTATACATGCGAGTTCTCATGTTTGATGAGTTCACGTTTACCTCTCGATAATCCTGTTCAGTTTGCAGATTCAGTGAAAAGCAGCTAGTAGGAAATGAGTGTTTTGGGCCAGTAAGTGCTCTAATCTATAATTCATATACCCAGCTTTTGCTGTATACGTTTCCTGAACATAAATAGGTTGCTTAAAATTTTGCAGGTGCGTTCAGGAACAGTGAAACCTCTGTGAATCAGCTTACTGTTAAAATGTGGTTATTATATCATGTTTTTATTTTGACCATTTCACTCCTAAAATGTTCCAGTCACAGTGAGGCAGCTTATAAAACACGACAGGAGTGAAAGGTTGTGAAATGATGGTTTGCGTGTCTGCAGCGGACACGGAAGATGTGTGCATCGTGGAGCGCCTGTTCTCCAGCAGCCTGGTGGCCATCGTCAGCCTGAAGGCCCCCAGGAAGCTCAAAGTCTGTCATTTCAAGAAGGGAACCGAAATCTGCAACTACTCCTATTCCAACACCATACTGGCTGTCAAGCTCAACAGACAGGTAGGAAGACGAGAGTAAAGACATACCTGTCTGTCAGGTGTTTTGTTTCATGCATTTTCTCTTGAAATAGTCACAAATTCAACAACTGAAGACATATTTATCTTGTGTAAAAGTCATAGTAGCTACAGCTGGGTGTCGTCCAAAAAAGTTTGATACCAGTACTTATACCTTTACTTTGATACCTAAATAACATTAAAATATGTTGCACATAGAATATTGCATAGCAATTTCTTTTTTGTATAAAATGGAAGCATTTTATTTTTCAATATCTGATGGAGAAGGGGTGGGATTAAATAAGTTTTTACTCCCTCCCACTCCTTTTCGGATATGTTTGTATTTTTATGTATTACTATATTATATCCTGATTGTTTTTCATTCTATTTTTTTTAACATATATATAATAAATAAAGATCAAATCAAATTCAAATCAAATAATGCTTCCTGAAAGATACGTTTTTTTCAATATCAATTTATAAAATCCATTTAAACAAAAAGGGAAATCACATTACACAACATAACACCAATCTTTTCTGCAATTTTCTCTTTTTTTCACATATTGCATTGTGTGCTATTGGCATTGAGCCTGATAAAATCGAGCCACACTTTTGTTCTCCTCTTAGTCGTTTGTTATGCAACACACTCTGTAGTCAAGCCTCTCAAAATACAACAACACCAACACGTAACATAGCGTTTTTCATGTATTTCATGGGCGTAGCAGCGTTTTTCATGTATACATCTACGACAGCCAATCACCAGCATTATTAGATATTGATACAAGCATGCTGCGTGCTTATTGACTCACTGATGCCGATAAGATTTACAACTAAAGTATTGAAATTTGGGATTGAATGATAAGGCATTTTTTGGTATTTGATAGTATCTGAGCAATTGGGTCAGTACTTTTAAGAAGCAGAGTTTGGTACCCAGCACTTTGCTGTAGTTAGTTTATATATTAGTACACCAAAATATCCTGATACTGTTTACTTCAGACAGTGATGACAGATGTTTTGTGGTTCCTCTGCAGAGGCTGATCGTGTGTCTGGAGGAGTCACTTTACATTCACAACATCCGAGACATGAAAGTGCTGCACACTATCAGAGAAACTCCCCCCAACCCTTCAGGTGAGTCTAAAGAATGATGAGCAATATAGTGTGTGTGTGTGTGTGTGTGTGTGTGTGTGTGTGTGTGTGTGTGTGTGTGTGTGTGTGTGTAGTGTTGTTTAGTAGTATGTGGTATATGGTAGTAAAATACTCAAAGGGGGAGATAAACATAAGAAATGCTTTGGAATAGGTTGTTTTCCTTTTTTCAAAATACTATGCAATCAAATTGAAACCATGGACGTGACTTTCCTCTGGTTTTTGGTGCTTTTGGTTTCGCTTTCATTTCTATGAGTTTATTTTTGTTTCACAATTGACTTCATTTTGTTTGCTGTTGCCCTGAAGGCTGAAAACTGTCACTGCGGTCTGAGTTACTTCTAAGATGTTTGTCTGTTTAATACACCCACTGAACAAACACCCACTCTCACTGTCAGGACTATTTTAACCAGTGAGACGATTGTAGTCTCACTCTGTACTTGAGTCATTCTTTCACTCTCGCTTACAGTCAGATGAACGTGGTTCTGTTGGAATCTGATTCATCCTTCCTGCTTTCTTAATGAGTTTGCATTTGTGCTCATATTTCTCCAGGATTGTGTGCCTTGTCCATCAGCAATGATAACTGTTATCTGGCCTACCCAGGCAGCGCTACGATAGGAGAAGTTCAAGTGTTTGACACAGTCAACCTGGTAGGTGAACACCAGCTCAGTGAAGCTCCCTGCACCTCTCTGTCTTTCTCTAAAAGGCTCTGACATACCAAGCCGACTGTCTGTTGCAGGTCAGTGTCAGGACATCAGTGAGAGTCGCTCGCTCTAGTTTTTGCAGTGTGTCCTGCGCTGTTGGCAGTGCATCGGTCCTTGTCAACTTTTTTTTTTGGATGTTTCGGCATGTTGAACTTGCGTCTTAGACAGCGGAGTCCGTTGGTGAATAAAATCACTCGGATTGGTAGTTCAGCCCATCACACAAGAAGAGAAATGGAAGTTATGCAAACAAACAATTAAAGTCGTGGGGGTGTGAGATCAAAACAGACTTGTTCTTTTTATTTGAGATTATTTTTTATCCATTGAGGTCTTTAACAAAAACAGTTTGTAATTGTGTTATTGTCAGCAAACGCACGACAAATATCCTTTGTTCTTTTAACACGGGGTTCTGTACTAACTGGCTAACTATTGTTAGTTTCCTATTTTGAATTGCAAATGCAAACGACTGCCATCTGCAGGTACTAAGAGTTATTGTTATGTAGAGAAATTTTCTCTCAGGATATACGTTAGTAGGAGGAACTTTTTGGCCGCGACACAAGCAATGTAAAGTGATGCAACAGACAGTCTTCATCACTACTAGTTCACTGATGTCGGTTTGGTGTGTCTGGGCCTTAAAACATGACCACAATATAAAATGTTTGGATATAAATACTTAAGAAAAAACTAGTAGCAAGCTCCACAATGATTTGGAGACCCAAAAAGGGCAAGAAAAGGATCCATCCTTTAATAAAGCCCTTATAATTAATCTTCCAGCCTTTCCTCCTCAGCTCATATTTCCTTGCATGTATACAATAACCGGTCATGTAACACAGTCAGTTGTTGCTTGTATAACTGATGTGCTGTTTATTTCGTAATGTTTAGTGCGTGTGACTGTAGGAAGAGACCGAAGCTTAAATGGAATATAAATTGCCCTTTGAGGCTCCGTCCTCCCTCTTCTGACAGCCAGTGTTTCCTGTCATCAGTCACAGCTGATACTCGCTTGTTTTGTCTTTTCTGAAGTAGCTCGTCTCTAACTCGCGTCCCTGTGTTTTCCAGCGAGCGGCTAATATGATTCCAGCCCACGACAGCCCATTAGCGGCTCTGGCTTTCGATGCCAGTGGAACCAAACTGGCCACAGCCTCAGAGAAGGTAACTTAGTCGATGTTTATGCGGCTTATTTGTGTGTATTTCTTGTTTTCCGCCTGAACAAATACACATCACTGTGGTTGCTTCTCCTCAAAGTGTTGTCATCCTCTGCGTCTCTTTCACTTCCGCCCAGGGAACAGTGATCCGTGTCTTCTCAATCCCAGAGGGACAGAAGCTCTTTGAGTTTCGACGGGGAGTCAAAAGGTAGATGATTTAATGATTGATGGTCTCAGGGTTCCCGCGGATCCATAAAAAGTCTTAAAAGGCATTAAATTCATTCTATAAATAAGGCTTAGATCACAATTTTAAAAGACTTAAAAAAGCTAAGACGTGAAAAAGGATATTATTAATCTTTTTTTTAAGACATTGCAGTGTAAAATAAATAAAAATAATTCTTATTATTGATTATTTAAAAAAAAAAAAGAAAGAAATTCACCGTATTTAACGTCATACAGCGGAGGACAGAGGAACCAACAAAACAACACGTGTACATTTACCACATCCCATAAAATGAAATATAAACAACCTTTTTTAAGGCAAACCAAATGAATGCTTTTTTGACCACAGAATATGGTTTTTGTTTTTCACGTGTTCAACTTGGGGAAGTTAAAAAAAATCACCATTTGAAGTCGATCACCTAACTTTTAACTTGCCAAAAAAAAGAAAAAAAGTCATGTTTTATGTTGTAATTAACATTTGGACAGAGTTGTCCATAACCCTTTGTTATCTCGGTTCATGTTTTTCTTTATTCAGTTGTAGTTTTTGTAAAATTGGTGTTTAATGTCATTTCGATTGGCATTAAAAAAGTCTTAAATTTAACTTTCTTTAAACTGTAGGAACCGTGGGTGGACAAACATTCAGAAATTAAAGCTGTTTTACTGTGCTGGACGAGCACAGTTTTGTATCTGTGTTTGTGTTTGTATGTTCTGTAGATTTGTGTTCACGTGTGTTTCCTCTCAGGTGTGTGAGCATCTGCTCGCTGGCGTTCAGCATGGAAGGCCTGTACCTGTCGGCCTCCAGCAACACAGAAACGGTCCATATCTTCAAATTAGAGACGCAGAAGGAGAAGTATGTGTGAGTATCTTTCTGTTTCCCGTCTACGTGGTCAGGTTTTTAAGGAGCTTCTGAGATTTCCTGCCTGGGCACCAGACAAATCTTCAATTTCATGTTTTATTTGGTCTGGCAAAAGCGTCTGATCCCCCTCTGCTTTGGACAAATTGCAAGTTCATTGAGATCTGATGGGCCAGTCACAGCTGTTTATCTAATGTGGGGTGTGTTTGAGACGAAGACCGTGAAGAGAGGAGCTACGTGAAGGCATTTTCAAAAACAACCGAGGTGGCTGCAGCTGATGTGCAATTTTCTGTAAAAGCGTTTCTGTGATGCTATATTTTTGCTGAAACTACACTTGAAGCTTTTATTAAAGAAAGGAAGACGTGGGGCGCTTAATAGCTCAGTTGGTAGAGCGGGTGCCCCATGTACAGGGGCTACATCCTCGCCACAGCAGCCATGGGTTCGATTCTGACCTCGGCCCTTTTGCTTTATGTCATTCCCGCTTTGTCCTCCTTTAACACTTAAGCTGTCCTGTCAAATAAAGGCAAAAATCCCAAAGCAGAATCTTTAAAGAACAAAAAAGAAAGACGTGTCCGCTCCCCTTTTGTGACCTCGTAACTTTGTGCGCCTGACTTCCCTCATCTGAAACACAAGCTCACAAATTCAGTTTAAACGCACTTTATTATACCGACTCATAAAATACCAGCTCATCTCTGCACGCTGTAGTCTGCTTAAATTTTTGGACCCGCTTTTCACCAAGTCTTGCCATAACATGCATTGATTAGCTGGTACCACTGTGGTGCTATTGGTCATCTACACCAGGCGAACGTGGTCACTGGTCGCTCAGCGATGTGTCACATGTTAAAAACCCTTCGATAACGCCCCTCGGGAATCATAAATGAACTGCGAGCCTTCAGAATAATTTGAATTTGAAATCTGGCTGTGTGGTGTGTGTGTGGTGTGTGTGTAGGCCAGCGGAGGAGCCCACCACATGGGGAGGGTACCTGGGCAAGGTCCTGATGGCGTCCACCACCTATCTGCCTTCTCAGGTTACAGAGATGTTCACCCAGGGGCGAGCCTTCGCCACCGTACGTCTGCCCTTCTGCGGACATAAGAACATCTGCGCCTTAGCTGTGTGAGTATACATATACACACACATATACACACGCATACTCACATCTATGTAAATGCAGAGGTAGGAGTAAAACACACATATTCAAGTCCTTGATTCGCCCGTCTGTACGTACTCTGTTATTAAAAATATGAACGTCATCGTCACATGTTGTTCATGTTATGATCATAATTTGTTCCAGGACGCCCCTGAGACGACATATCCGTCAAATCAATCATCTGTGATGTGTTAAATTCAGTTGATGATGTTTACTGAGGCAGTCCTGCTGATGCTGCTCATACTAATCACCAGTTTTGCTGCTTCTACGAAATATTAATAGCTGAACCTCCTGTGGCTCTGGATTTAATCTGAGAAGATGTTTCTCAACAACACAGTTGCTCATTTTAATGAAGGAGTCTTAATGGCTGTTGAATCAGTCTGTAACTTAGTCCTTTGAGGAGGAAGTGCTTCAGATCATTACTTCAGCTGAACACAGCTGTGATCCAAACAGGAACATACGAGCCGTCGTAGCTAAATTTGGTTTTCAGTAAATCAGTCACTTTATAAAAATATGAGCTCTTAGTGAATCTTTGTTTTTATCGTTTGACATCAGGATTCAGAAGATCCCCAGGTTGTTGGTGGCAGCAGCTGATGGTTACCTGTATCTGTACAACCTGGATCCACAAGAGGGAGGGGAGTGCACGCTAATGAAGCAGCACAGGTAACACACACACACATACACACACGCAGTGATAATACATACACTTAAATATGAAGTTTTACACAACCAGCAGCCTGAGGTTTGAGAGTTTCTGTTCTCCTCAGGTTAGACGGCAGTGCTGAGCCAGCCAATGAGATCCTTGAGCAGGGGACACATGACCGCCCACTTGTGGCCCAAACCTACAGTGCTGCTGTCACTAAAGGTATGACTTGTATGGTATGACTAACACTTCTATTTTTTTTACTATACTATTTTTACTCTAATTTTCCATGAAGTTTTGTGGAGAGGACTCTGTCACTTGGTGCTTGTAAGGAAGTAGTCGTGTTGAGTTTATAATATTTCCAGAGGAATTAGAGTTATATAAGTCAATATTAATTCGCTGTGCTTTTTCATTGGAAAATGTCTTCTTCTGTTTTCATTACTTCTGTTCCATATTTTGAATTCAATGCTTTCCTTTAGAAAAATGTACCATGTTATTTAGGGCACGTGCAGTGTTTCTTTAGCACCATGTTGAAATAGAAGTAAAGTGATAAGTTTCTTATAAAATTTGCATATTTATGGGCGCCTGGTGGCTGAGTTGGTAGAGCGCGCGCCTCATATTCAGAGGCTATGTGTCCTTGACGCAGCAGCTCTGGGTTTGAGTCCAACTGGCCCTTTGCTGCATGACGTCTCCACTCTCTCATCCCCATTTCCTGTCATCTCTCCAGCTGTCCTATCAAAAAAAAAGCCCTAATAATACCTTTAAAAAATGTATCAACCAGCACAATTCAGTGCATTTGTTCTTTTTCTCAGCCTCATTGTAACAAAAAGGGCCTAAATATTGCCTTGTTTTTTTTCTTTTCTTTTTTAAATTTTTTTACTATAGTAAGAGCCTGTTTACACCTGTAAATAAAATGCATCTTGGGTGATCCGATCACAAGTGGGCAGCACTAAATACAGACGAAAACAACCACCAAGACGCATTGTGATCCGATTTCTCAAACCACCTGCCAAAGTGGTCTGGGACGCATTTGACCACATATCTTTTGTAATGTAAACACTAAAGGACTATGTCATCAGTGCATGATGTGGTGTTTTTTTTGGTGACAGTGCACCAATGCTCTGCCATAACTTTGTGCTATGGAACAGACAATGTTGAATTCTGCCGTCCGTGATATCTTCAGCTTTACCGACACAACCACTAACGTGACTGTCCAAAGTGTGAACTCGTAACTGTGTGCGTGGCCCTTTTATTTCTAGCCTAAACGGGCAGTAACGAAATCTGAGCACCTGGTCGGGTTTAGATGTTTGATAGACAGCTGTGAATGGTGATGTGTCTCAGCTGTTCACTTGTGTTCAGGTTACTGAAATGCATGTTTACACCACGTGTAAACAGGCTCTAAATTACTGCTGACTGCCCGTCGTGTGCTGCTGGTGTAGTCCTGTTATGGTGCTCACAGCAAATGGAACTGCTGCACTGAACAAAACAAGAAATAGAGTTTAATCTCTTTTCTGTCAACAAAAATAAAGACAGGTTTTCGTCCTGTTTTTATTTTTTAACCTACATTTTAGTCTTTTTTGTCAGCAATATTACAAAGAGGTTTGGTGTTATTTAACGGTGCTGTCTCGTCACTGTGTCGTCTCAGCCATGGAGAAAAGGTTGTTGACGAACATATTTACTCTGGGTTGTTAACTGATATTAAGTACCTTTGACCTCCCGTCTCCTAGGTTACTGCGAAGAGCAGGGCGCCGTAGGAGGAGCTGGGCTAGAAGATGACCTCAACGACTTGCGCTTAGAGGAGGAGAACGAGCAACCGCCGCTCATCCTTGAAACTGACTGACTTAACGGACGGCTGTACCCACCAATCAGAGGGCTCCTCTGGTGCTGCTATGAACACGTGACACAAGGGGGGCACGGGCAGGATCAAAGAACGGGAGCGTTTTTAAACGCTCAAAGTGTTGAAGAACCTGTCTATCTGTGCGTTTGTCTGTTCACATACATGTCGACCTTTTTCTCTCCTCCT
This sequence comes from Plectropomus leopardus, assembly GCF_026936395.1. Taxonomy (NCBI): domain Eukaryota; kingdom Metazoa; phylum Chordata; class Actinopteri; order Perciformes; family Serranidae; genus Plectropomus; species Plectropomus leopardus. The sequence continues at coordinate 27,072,797 of NC_142193.1, forward strand.
CCCTCCCTCCTCTCCGCGCTCCCTTTTCCCTCAGTTTCGCCTGTGCAGGCCAAACTGACGCTTTGCATGTACATGTGCCAACTGCTAAAAAAAACATGCTCCAATGTGAAAATCTGTGAGTGTGTGTGGTGGACGTTTGAGCAAAATAAAAGAAAAAAAATGTAGCTGTGTCTCCACTCGAGACACACAGACGCAAGCACTGTGTAAAATGAAAGTGATTGTGTAAGTGCCTCTCTGCCCCAGTGTCTCGGTTTCTTCTGTTTGAGAGGGACGATCTCTGCATTGGCTCAATAAAAATCTATTTTCAGTTGTCGGATCTTAATCGAGGATGTGTGTGCTGTCTTTTCTGACTCGTGTACAGTCACACACTGTCCTGAGAGGAGTGTGGCTCCAGTTTACCCTCCAAAGATTGATTTAGAAGCCTTTGGCATGAGGCAGAGGTGTTTGCAATTAAGAGTGTGTGTTTGTGCGCTTGTTGTGAGGCCTGTGTGTGTGTGCTGGGCATGTACATTAGCAAAACACTGAATAATTAGCCTCCACTTGCCTCCCCCCTCTTCTCACTTTTACCTCATCCAAACAAGCAGAGGCGCAGTGGCCCTCCCCCCCTCCCCTCTCCTCAGGCCTGCAGTCATTGGTTGTTTTTAAACTCTGATATTAATGATCTTTTTTAAATCTACATAATCGATCATAACCAATGATGTTTCATGCGTAAGAAAACATGCATGGTGTTGTTGACGTGGTACTTTTGTCCATACATCGAAGACGTTTGGGCGGTGAGGGTCAGTTAAGAAAGGCAGGAGCTCCTCCTCACCTTACTGTATCTTTACTTTGTACATTACTAGATGTGGCAAGATATCATATTGTCAGGTTATGACCGTGGCGTGAAGATTTCACACTCTCTGGGACAGTGTGTCTGGCCGTCAAATGAACTGTGGATTATAATTTGATTGATCTGGAGCTCATCAGCTGGGCCAGGATGCTGCATGATTCCCCCATTAATCCCATGGTGTCTGAGGCCGCTAAACGAGGATTAGCCACGGGATTGTCGAGCATTTTCTAATGATTTTGTACAAAATGTGAAACGTTCATCTGAAACTAAAATGAAAATAAATTCCATGTTGATGTATGAGATAGGTGCCTTTTGTTCCTGTTACACTATGGTGGTAACTTGCTTTTTTTGTATCCTTTTAATCAGAATCAGAAATAGTTTTTTGATTTTTCGGGGGGATATTGTGGTTTGCTACAGTCGCTCTGATGCCAAGCATAGAGAATTATAGAGAGTAGAGATGAGAACCAGTGCAAAGTATGTAAAAATATAAAATATGAATCCAGTAGTAATGTAAACAATTAACACTAGTATGCAAATATTTTTAAAAATATCTATAAATATGTATGTGCTGAGTGTGTAAATTGTTTAAAAGTATAACATAAAATAGAAATCCTGTAGTAATAAAAACAATCAGCACTAGTATGAGTATTTGAAATATAATTATGTATAATGCCTGTACATTTGTAAGCAGTCTCTTATGGTCATTTTCTTGTGTGTTTTTTTTTTGTTTTAATATTTAACCAACTTCTTTTCTTTTTAACCTTTTTTTGGGGCATTTTTTGTGTTTATTGATAGGACATCAGAGGACTCAGCCTATATGGGGCACACACTCTACCTGGAGAGCTAGAGGTCATCCTGCTAATTTCTTTAAATAATGTTTGGTTAGTCTATTTTATGAAAGTAACAATAAATAAATAAATAAAAATATCCCAACATTTATATTTTTATATATTCACAATTATGTTACAGAAAAAAATATATAGTCCTATACATTTGTTGGCACTTTCTTAAGGTAATTTTTCCTTGTTTATTTATTTCTTTTGTTATTCTGTTTTGTTTTTTGTTTTAAATAATTATTATTTTTACGTAATTTTAGATATTTACTCCATCTGTTTTCATGAAAAAATATATATATATATTTTATTTATTTATAATTTTTACCAACTGGCATCATAGTGCGTACTAAAGAGGTTTAATTGTCTATTGTTGGCAAAATATGACCATAAAAAAGATGATTCAACAATTAGTTCCGACCAAGCACTCTGATTGGACAGGACTCCTTCCGCGAGCACGAATAGCAGCACTGGGACTTTAACTCTGTATGTATCACTCCGCTCTACAGGTGTTCTGGAGCCATTAAGTACACTAACCGTTAAATAACCGACATTAACGGTCGTCGTAACTAACTTACCGCAAAGGGGAACATATTTTAACTGATTTCACTATAATACATCCATGATTTTAAGAAATAAAATTTGAGTTAAATAATGATTGGTCGTCGGAAGAGTACGAAGCGAAGGAAAGAAGTGCGGAAACTTTATTGCAAATCTTCAGGTATGTTCACATGACACCGGAAGACCTAGCAAGTACCGATTAAACTGTAAACTTATCGACATCACAGGTTAGCCACCAAAAACAGACTTTTATTTTACGGGTATAATAATATAATAAATACTTGGAAACTTCCAGATATATGCTTATTATACAAATTAGATGGCCCGTGGTAAGGTGTACAGCCAGCTTAAATAAAGTAGCTAGCTAGTTAGCAGGAGCGTAAATGTGTTACTTAGCAACAGTCCGGTTCTTGTAAAGTTGCGGAAATATTTGTTTGGTCTACAAATAATGTTGAGTAGCCCAAAATTTTTTGTTATGAATGCTTAGTATTGGTCTCCAACATTAGGAAACGTCCGGATGCTAACTTGCATATGTTGGCCATTTTGCATAATTTACCTTGTTTGTATAAATGTGAATAATTACACGGACAGTATTTCAGCCACTGTTTGGCCAATTTGGACATTACCTGGTTGGTTTTGGGGGGATTTGAGGATGCTGAATCCATTTTTGATATTTTCAAAATTCAAAATTTATGTTTTAAATTAGATGTCTACATATTTTAGGTCATTTTAGATAATTTTGTCTGGTACAAATGTCTATTGCAGAGTAGGACAATCTGATAGGTACAGATGTCTATCAGAATGGCCTACCACCTGTATAAATAGAGTCATACAGTATCTGGAGAAGGTCAATTTAATAGGGACAAATGTCTATCAGAATGGTTCAATGATTATTTATTTAGATTTATATGTAATATTTATATTTTTTTCTGTACATATAATATGTTGTTTTACATCAGATTTGAAGAAAGTGAGTTAAATATTCAAAATATATCCCTGAGTTTTTACAATCGCTGCTCCATTTCCTCCCTCTGAATAAGTCATAGACTATTTTGCTCATTTGCTTGCACTTTATTAAGACTTTGCAGCCGGCAAATGCACACACACTTTTAATGCACACACAGGAGTTACACACACAGGTGGGCTCTCTATCGTTGATGTGAGAGCACAGCTTCACCCACTCTTCCCTCCCAGAGTACAGACACCAACGAGGCACGGATACACATACTAATAAACAGTAAGGCACTTTACAGATCCATGAGAGCAAAGGTTAGAAACAACCAACGCTCTGTACCTGACAGTAACAAAACGTCCAGGTTTACATTCAAAGCCTGCAGACACATACAGTACATTTAAGGCAAACTAACAGTAAAACATACATTAGCGTGCAGGCTAAAATTGACTACAGGTTAAGTGAGCAACTCTAAGACTACATTGATTAAGACTATTGGTGATGTTAAAGACTCTTTAATCATTTAAGACTTTCTAAGGAGCTCTGTCTGGGCTTTTTTAAGACTTTTCTTAAGCTCATACTTCCTCAATGAAGTGTCATCTGGAGGGCTGAATGGGTGTGTGTCACTGTGGAGCACAAAGAAAACACAAGCTGAACAATACTGTGTGTTTTCAAATCGAAATGAAATGCTCAGATAGATAATCCTCCTCTGTTTACCTGCTGGTGATGTGTGTGTCTCTTCTCTCCTCTACCCGTCCTGTCCTCCACTGCTGGGCTTTGTGACCTGGACAATCTCCACCGAGGTGAAGCCTTTGGTGGTGGAGGCTCGGTTCCTCATCCTCATTTTATTCAGGGTCATCTCCGCCACTTCTGCGCGCTCCTCGGCATCATCCAGTTCATGGATGGTCTTCCTGTACTTAGACAGACTTGTATTGGCCTGCTCCTCCTACAGAGACACGGGCAACTGGTTTGTCACAAAATGTCCTACACAATGTCTTCAGCAAGCTCTCTAACATGTCTGTTTTTTATTTGACCCTTTGACACCTGAGCAAGTTATCTTCTTTCAAAATTATGGGAAAAAGGAAATGAGCAACTTAACAAAGATCGACCCAAAAATTTGCTCACAAAAAAAAAGTAAAAAGTTGCAAAAAAATTACCTGAAAATTAGCAATAAAACAAATTTTAAAAAAACAGTAAAAAGGAAAAAAAATCTTAAAAAATATACCTACACATACATATATATTTAATATATATAGATATAATTTTAAATAGATAATGATAATAATCTTAAATATAGTTTATTCTCATTTTTCTCTCTCCGCCTCTCTTTTTCAAAAAGAGTTGTTGACAATGCTCCATTAAATATAAAGCTACAGCCTGGCTGGCACCAACTGCTGATTAGCTTAGCAGTGGCGGCAGTTATCTATTTATGGCAGGAAGTTACTGCTTCCAGCCATGAAACAGTCTGACACACAATCCCCGATAATACAGCAAATTCCCCCTTTTTTTTTTTTTTTTTTTTACAGATTAAACAAATAAGACATAACATGCTAATTAAAAAGCTTTACAGTGAAAGCATATAGTCTAAGCTGCAGCTGTTTGATTCTGCAGCAAAGGGCAGCCAAACTAAAAGCTGACAAAGTTAAACTTTTGCGACAAATTGCGGCCAGAGAATTCAGTTGACCTAACATGTTGACCTTGTTTATGTTACATAGACTATCATCCTGCCTGAACCACATGCACATGAGCACACCTCACAGCTGCAGAAAATGTAATTATTGCAGTGTTTCAGTTAGAGGTGTAAGTAGGTCGATTTTTTGACAGGTCTGTTTCACTGTTTCTAGTATTCATGCTGAGCTTAGTTACTAAACTACCCTTAACAATCCTACAGACACGAGAGCAGTATCACTGTTCTCATCTAACACTCTGCAAGAAAGACAATAAAGCTCTTTGTATAAGCTAAATCTTATAAAATCTCAAAAGAAATCCCCTAAAATATGTACTTACAAAGAGCTTGTTCCTGAAGACATCACAGAAAATGCAAATCATTCATTAAAAAAGAGGTAAAAATAAGACTTTTAAATCCAGTGCCACTCAAACTCACAGCTTCTTCTATCTGCCGTTTGTAGGACTTGAGCTTGTTCTGGAGTTTCTCCACCAGCTCCTGCATGCGCTGATTGGTCTTGTGATCCTCCTCCGTCTGGAAGATCAACTCCTTGAGGCGTCGCTCTCCCTTACGGAGACTTTTCACCGTCTCCATGTGGCGCTTCTGCTCCTGGTCCAGCTCATTCTCCACCTCCTTGATCTAAATCAACACAATATGTGGATTAGAGACCTCGGCCAGGTGGGTGTCTGACCTGTTCACATTATGTCACTTTGCTCACCCTGGTTTCCAGTTTCTGGATGGTGCGTTTCCCAGCCTTCAGAGCCTGCTGCTCAGCCTCCTCCAGCTTCAGAGTGAGGTCTCTGATGTTCTGCTCCTGGTTCCTCTTGACTTTCTCCAGGTGGGAGCTGCGGTCCTGCTCCTGACGAAGCTCCTCACACAGGCGCGTTGCCTGGAGAAAGACACATACATGAACGCTCAGTTTATTTTGAGATGAACTGTGTCGTTATGCCTTTACTATGATATTTTTTGTGGATTCATGCAGCTTACATCAGTCACAGCCTTCTTGGCTCTCTCATCAGCAGAGCGAAACTCTGAGATCAGCTCTTCATTCTCACTGGACAGTCGGGTGACGTCAGCCTCCAGTTTTCTCTTTAGGATCGTCAGACTTTGGTTCTAGAGCGAGAACATTTGAAAATATTAGTTGAGATTATGTAAAGTAAAGAAAATGACAGCAACAGGAAATTAAACAAAAAACAAACCCTTTGAAACCTGTCACCTAAGGTTTCAAAGGGTTAAGAATCAAGTACAATGGGATTATAAAACCATCAGTACCTGCATGCTGATCTCACTGAACCTCTCCGTGGTGTCCACCAGCTCCTGCTCGATTTGCTTGCGGGCCCTCTCGGACGCCTCCAGGCCTCCTCTCAGCTCCTCCATCTCTCCCTGTATCAGGCACAGCCGCCGCTCCTGCAGGCTGTACTTCTCTCTCAGCTCGTCGTGCTGACGAGCGTCCTCGTCCATCTGCACCTGCAGATCCTGGATGGGACACACGAAGATTACTGCCATCATATTTTTAAACTGCGATGTTTTTCTAAGCAGTTTCTTCAAATAAAACTCCTACTTTGATCTGCTGCTGCAGCTTCTTGAGGGTTTTGACCAGCTCAGCGTTGTTCCTGTTGGCATGCTCCAGCTGGATCTCCATCTCGTTCAAGTCTCCCTCCATCTTCTTCTTCATCCTTATAGCCTCGGCACGACCTTTGGCCTCTGCCTCCAGGCTCGCCTGCAGTGACTCCACTGCACGCGCATGGTTCTTTCTATTCGGCATAAATGAAACAGGTCGTAGTTAAGGACTGTTTGGGTATGAAACACAGACAGAAATCCAAATTTCGTCTTTTTTCTTTCATCATGCCGATAAATGAACACAATTCAGACTGAGGGGAGAATTCTTTGTGTATTGTAGCCGCTGATGGCACTATAATTTGTGTAGCACTTGCAACAGCTATCTGCCCTGTCTCAAGGTCCAAGTGCAGTTTGCCTTTTTTGTGTTTGATTGCAGCTGTGTATGTGTGTGTGTGTGTGTGTGTGTGTGTGTGTGTGTGTTCACTCTTTAAGGAAGCTTGTCCTTTCAGAGCATCTGTTTTCTAACCTGGTGACTTCAAACTCCTCTTCCTTCTCGTGGATCCTGCGGTCGATGTCAGCCTTGACTTGAGCGAGCTCCAGCTGTACACGGACCAGCTTACCTTCCTCCACCTGGACACACACACAAACACACATTTAGCAGTTTAAAACAAGACAACTGTGCTTGTATTTACAGAAGCAACAGGCTCTCGTTCAACTCTCAAAGTCAAGTCATTTTGTCATTATTTTTCCAAAATTCATGTAAATCATTTTCTTAAATATCAACATTTAGAACTCACACATGCCAAGTTTTTTCATAACCAAAAGAATCTTTCAGTACCTCCAGCGAAGCTTCGGCCTCCTCCAGAGCCAGCTGCAGCTCCTCCTTCTCCACCTCAAGTTTCTTTTTCACCTTCTGCAGCTCGTGGACGCTGCGGCCTCCTTCCCCAAGCTGGTCAACCAGCTCCCTGATCTCCTCTGAGGGGAGAAAAGACACATTCTCGAGCAATAAAACATGAGCGCATGCTGTGGATAAGGACAAGACTACACACTTTTCCCATAATTATCTAGTGTCCATTAATTGCAGCTGTTCGCAGGTACCTGAGAGGGTTTTGTTTTCCTTGCGGACGATCTCTATCTGATCCTGGCTCTCCTCGTAGGCTGTCTTCAGCTTGTAGAGCTCTGTCATGTAGGAGCGGCTCTCCTTCTGGCTGTTGTCCAGTTCCAGTTGCAGCTCCTCGTTCTTTTGGCTCCACTCGGCTGCCAGCTTGTCGAAAACTCGCTGCTTTTTATCCAGAGCTGCTGCTGCTGCGTTGGACTAGTCACATAGACACAAAGGAAGGAAATATCCCTTTTTGTGATTTTAAGATTATTTCTGCGCCTCAGATGTTGGTAGTTTTATATATAATGGGGAAAGAGACCCGAGATGTAATAACATGGGTGGATAGGTTAAGAAACAATACAGGATAACTGATTATTAGTTTACAAGTTGCTGGTTACAGGTTTAGAAATGCAAATCTTTACCGTCCGATCAAAATCAGTATATAAAGACATGATTTTGGGCTCTATTGACTTGTGATTGCAAATGTTTTTAGAGTCGATATTTAATAAATCAACTAAATAACAAATATATGGATGAATCAATAATATGCCACATACAGTACTGCGAAAGCATACATTTTTAATATGGGTTTGTGGTCACAGCAGAAAAGTCATGCAGACAGTTTCATATGTGTTGAGATACAGTCATTTATTTGTGTGCTTGCCAGTGTGTGTTTGCGTGTGTGTGTGTGTACCCTCTCCAGGTCTATGGTGAGGTCCTCCACTTCTCCCTGCAGCCTCTGCTTGACCTTATCCAAGCTGGCAGCTCTGGCTTGGGCCGCCTCCGCTGCCTCCTCAGCCTCCTGGAGACGCGCTGCAAGTTTTCGCCTGGAGGAGAGTGGGTGGAGAGGGGGAACCGTGGGATTACATTAAAAGTATCGAGACAAGTTTATTTGTATTGTTACAGCCACCCTTTATACACAAGGGTGATGTATAAAAGTTTTTATTTGATTTACAGCAGCAGCTGCTGCATTTTTTAGCACTTTTCCACCTACTTGGTCTCCTCCAGCTCCTCGGTGCGGTGGATGGCGTCTGTTTCATACTTGCTCCTCCAGGAGGTGACGTCAGCGTTGAGCTTGGACACGAGGCGCTGCAGCTCCCCGCGGGCTTCTGACTCCTCCTCCAGCTGCTCCTTCATCAGGGAGAGGTCGTGACGGGCGTTAGCCAAGCCCACAACCGCTGTGTTACGGCCCTGCAGAGTGGGAGAGACACATTACGGTTTATATGAGTTTTAAAGGCAACAAAACGAAAACTAAAGAAACAAGAGGATGTTTGCGTCTCAACAAATGACGGCCATGGTTATACCTTATTCTCCTCGTCCACCTGTCGCTTGAGCTCGTCGATCTGCGTGGTGAGAGAGGCCTTGAGCCTGGTCACCTGCGTCAGCTTACTCTGCATGTCCTCCAGCTCCCTGCTCATGTCATTGTTCTCGGCTAAACACACGAGAAAAGGAATAGACTGTAAAAACTCCAAGTAACAGTGTTTGTGGCCGTTCGTGTGTTTGTGTGTTCTCACCAGTCAGGTGGATTTTGGCCGTGTTGAGCTCCGTCTGAGTGCGCTCCATCTCAGCCAGGCGAGCGTTGGCCTCTGCCAGGTTGTCCTCCAGCTTGTGGACATGGGCCTCAGAGTTCATCTACACATGTGAGTGTGCATGAGTTTATATCCATGTATGGTGTGTTTTCTTGGTGGAGTTAATCACATTAGATTTTCCGTTGTACCTTTGCTTTCTGAGTGGCCTCCATCGTGGCGTTGAGATCTTCGATCTCCGCCTTCATGCTCTGTCTGTCCTTCTCCAGTTTAACTTTAAGCCTGGTCAGGTTCTCCAGCTGCTCGCCCAGCTCTGCCATCGCGTCTGAGTGCTTCTTCCTCAGCGTCGCCGCTGTGGCCTCCGACTGGAGCGCTGCCTCCTCCAGCTCTCGCCTCAGCTTCAGCAGTTCTGTCTCCCGCTTCCTGTTCTGCTCAATCTAAAGGGTTGTAGAAGTTTAAAAAAACAGAGGTACAAGTTGTCCAACCAAAACAAAAACTGAATTTTTACCACCACCTGACTGAGTCTTTCTCACCTGGGCGACAGTGGCTCCTCCTGCCTCCTCCAGCCTATCACTGAGGTCCTCTAGATCTCGGGATAGCTCTGCTCTCTGCTTCTCCACCTTTCAGAGAACAGGAAACTTTAATCTCTAACTGTAATAAGTGATATCCCACCTGTCTAATTCTGCAGTTATAGATGAGGTTTATCTGCACCTTGGCTCTGTTGGCTCGTTCAGCTTCCAGCTCTTCCTCCAGCTCCTCAATGCGGCCCTGAAAAAAAAGATAAATGTGTGCAGGAGTACAAACAACAATAACCAACATCTTTAAAACCAGATTATTTATCATCCCCCTTTACTCTTTCAGCTCCTCATTTTCACCCTGTTCCCTACTTCCTCATTTTATATTTATTCTGCCCTTTTTTTTAATGTTCTATTTCCTCCATGCAATCATCTCACCTTTACAGCACCAGAATAATTTCTCACTCTGCTGACCTCATGCAGCATTCATCACCTCACATTTACCCCTGCTAAAAACCAATCATGCCGGGCTGCTCATAGGATTTGCAAATACTGCATTAAATTCACCAACATTGGGAGTTATTTGAATTTTATTGACAGACACAACAGGCTTAAAAGCTCCTCCTCACTAGTTGACTTAATTGATAAACATGTCAAACCACAGATGGAGTGATTTAAACCAGCTAATGTCGAGCTTTGTGGAACGAAAGCCGGGAAACTTTTTGCACATCTGACCACAAACCTGGTGCTCTTTGAGCTTGCGGCTGAGCATGGAGCTGAGGGCCTGTTCGTCCTCCAGCTTCGAGTTCATGTTGTTGATCTCAAAGTCTCTCCTGTAAGAACAGACAAAAAACACACACACAGCAGGGGGAGATTAGGAGCTAACTGTGTGTAAAAGGGTGTAAGGGACATACACATTGTATTCCTACTGTATTGATAAGAGCTTGTTTTGTATGTTAAAGAGGAAGACAAATGTCAAGATATGTCTAAAGCTTTTATGAACTTGTCAGCTTCTGTCCGTATTTGCGTAGTCTTTTGTCTCTCACTTCTTGATGACTTCTTCCAGGTCAATTTTTGCGTTCTCCATCTCATTCAGATTCTCTATCGTCATCTTCAGGTCTCCCTCAGCCTTCCTCCTCGCTTTCTCCACCTCTGCCCTGATCCTCTTCTCCTGCTCCCAGCTGTCCTCCAGCTACACACACACACACACACACACACACACACACATATACATAAACATGAATAAGACACTAATTCTGACTAAATAAGTCATTAGGACAAATCATTTTTCAAGTCACATACCTCGTTCACTTGGGAGTTGAGCTTGCTGTTGGTCTTGGTCAGATGGTTAACTTTGTCTTCCTCTATTTGGAGGTCCTCCACAGTTTTCTGATTCAATCATAACAACGTATAACTTGGTCACTATTAAAAGCATAAAAAAGGTGTTTGAAATACTTTTTCATGCGCATGCATGTTGCTGTGTGTTTGTCTACCTGTTGCAGTTCCTCCAGAGCTCTCTTTTCCTTCTGCAGCTTGCTGATATGGTCGTCTCTCTGGCTCAGGTCACCCGTCAGAGTTCGCACCTTAAAGTCCAGACCCTGAACACACCATTGAACAGAATTCAACTCTTGTGTGCATTAATCCAGCTGTTTCCAGGTACGGACAGTATTAAGTGAAATAGCTTCATCTCCACAGCTGCTGTACTTCATTTTGTCTCTCCTCTACCTGTTTCTCCTTCTCAGTCTTGGCTAGTGTGGACTCTAGAGACTCCAGATCTCTCTTCAGCTCATTCAGTTCCCCTTCCAGCTGTCTCCTCTGGCCATGGAGGGAGGCTGTGTTCCCCTCTTCTTCCTCCAGGCGCTCACGCAGATCCTAAATCCAGACACAGGTCAGTTCTTCAGCTTTTTTCCACACATATGATTATCCAAAACTTCTTATTAATTCTACACATGCAGTTTCTTGCATGCTTTAAATATTATATACATAATAATGTCAGCTATCACTTACAGCATCATTCTTCTAGATGGTCTGCAAATCTCCTTTTAATGAATGTACAATGTTAGCTGAGTAGAAATAGCTAACAGCTGATGCTTGTTTGTTGCAGTATTAGTACCCCAGAGGAATTTTACTGCCATATACAGTATTACAGAGATGAATACATGTAATGTGCATCTACACAAATATGGTTTGTGTACAACATATTACCTGCACTGACTCCTCCAGATGGACCTTTTGGTGCATCAGCTGGGTGCAGCGCTCCTCAGCATCGCCCAGCGTGTCCTGCTCCTGTGAAGAGACAAGGAGATGGAGCATTTATATGTGAGTATATAGTGTTTCTTTGTGTGTAAATAACTGCACGGGAGCAATGACAAAGAAACGGTATATCACTGGCTCTGGCTTGTAAATAGTTCATGTGCCCTTTTTGAGCACTGGTGAAAATTTTGAGCACAAATTTCAATAAGAGCTGTTTGCTTTTTAACAAAAGAAAAAACTGGTTTCATTTGTGTTCAGTCAAGTCCTAGATAACTGACTAGTCACTGGTTCCAACACTTGGTATGTTTACCCCCACTAGGGGTCGCCAAAGCGTCATGCCAGGCCTGGCGCCTTCTTGATTTTAAGGGGTGTAAGAAAACTTTCTGAAAGTATATATCTATACAGTAGCTCTATATCCCAGCATTTCATTCATCAAAATCATTTGAACGCATCTTAATACACACCAGCATCAGTTAAAAAGCACTACTGTGTGTACTTACTGCAGCCAGCGCCAGGGCGAGGTCGTTCTTCTCCTGTGACAGAGTGACCATCTTCCCGTCCAGATCTTTGATCTTCCCTTCCAGCTCCTTCACCCTCTCCACTGCCACCCGCAGCTCCTCTTCCTTCGCCTTAAAAATCTCCTCCTGACGGGCAACCATCAGCAGCGGCTTCACCTGAGGAAGTGAGGTAAAAAAGGATGACGATGAAGACTGTACAGATGATAATTTACCATAAGGAGGCCAAAATTCTGCACTTTACCTTATTGTAGAGTTTCCACCAGCCCCAGAAGCGTAACTGAAGGAACTTCCTCACGTTGCGCTGGATGGCCATCAGTGCAATTCTGTATCACACACGACAGCAGAAACAATGTTATTACAAACAAACATGTACTAAGTACTACTACTACACAGAAACGCAGGCGCACACTGACCGTCTGTCCACCATCTTCTTAAACTCGATCCTCATCAGAGTTCCTCTGAGTTGAGCCTGCAGCATCGTTATGATCTTTGCCAGCCGCTCGTCACGCATGTCCTCCATTTTTGCCAGGACACCTGCGCGGAAAAACACCTGCAGAAGGAAACACAAACAGGTGAAAGACAGAAGAACAGAAAGGTTGAGAAAAAGAGGAAAACAGAGAGAAAGCTATAAGACTTAAATCAGATACACACTGTCATGCAATAAGCAACAGTGTACAAATGTGATTCAACTTTAATGTATTTAACACTGATTTAAATGTATTTGTCCAATGAGAGATGTCATTTAATGTGTTTTCTCGCTGATTATAAGAGTGGCGTACCTTGGTGTGGCCGATGCGGTACTCCATATTATCCAGGCCGACAGAATTCAGGATGAGCTCAGAGGCCTTCTTATTGTCAACGAATCCCTTTGGGATGACGTTGGGGTTGAGGATGTAGTACCTAAGAGACATTAGGAAAGGCAAAATGTTACAGTAGTCAATTTTTTTTTTTATGAAGTAGTTTTTTCTTATATTGATTTTTACAATAAACAAAAATATATATATAAATAAGACGGCGCCCATAACATTCTAATTGGTTTTTAATGATAATAAGCAACGATAATCTAACATAGACTATGACTCACCTCACCCAAAATCCTGCCTCAGTATCCCTTAACCACCCACCTAAACCTACCACCATATCACTCATCCTCCCAAAAACAATAAACTGATTCCTAAGGAGATGAGTAACAATAGGTTTACATAATATGTGCCAGCAATTCATCTGCAGGTTTTAGGGATTACTCCAGTCGACATAAGTTAAATTAACATGGAGATAAATGCTAGTATAATGGAGATGAATAAAAAAAGAGAGTAGGAGTCAGACCTTTGCTTGAATTCTGGGTACTGTAGTCTGTTTGGGAATCCTTTCCTGCAGATGCGTATGCCCTCTAGCACGCCGTTACAGGCTAACTGGTGCAGGATCAGATGGTTATCCGTCACACCTTTACAGCGTGGAAGACAGAAATTCAAGTGGATAGTAAACCATTTACCAATGTCTCAAACTGAATACATCTTTTATATATAGTGAGACAGATTGTATGCTTCATAATACGCCTAAAATACATAAAGTGGCTTCAAGATTCTGACCTCAGCTGTTCACCCACTGACCTGGCTTCTTGAACTCATTGGGCACGATGCAGCGGACGAAGTGTGGAGCAGTGCTTCGCAGGGTGCTCATCAGCTTGTTCAGTTGTTCCTGTTGTGCACAAAGGAGACCTGTGAGTATGTTGTGAGAGTCACAGTTTTCTTGTATACGTGTGTAAGCGTCCCTGTGTATCTGTGTGAGTTACCCTGTAGAAGTTGGAGACGGTTTGAAAAGATGAGCCTTTCTTCTGTTTCTTGGTTCCTCCAGCGGCCTCGTCCTCTTTGAAGAGCTGAGCCAGCAGAGGCATCGAGGACTTCTGGAAGAGTCCAACCACCGTCTCATTCAGAGGGTCTTTGTTCTTCTCCAGCCAGTGAGCGATGTTGTAGCCGACCTGTGAGCGGCCCAAACAGCATTAATAGACCAAGGTCTGTACACAGTTACACATGCTGCTTTACATTCAGAGATATCAAGTACTGTGTTGACAGAGGAGGATGCACTTTGGCACTTTACTTATAGAAATACTTCACCCCCGAATGACTATTTGTGTACTCAATTACTATGTGGTATTTGTGAAGAGAACTTTGTTTTTCTTGCATGCGTCCATGGTGAATGAACAATTCAGAACCCGAAAAGTCTTGATTAACTGAAGTCATTGGGGTCCAACAGTGACAACAGCAAAACTACATCAGAACATCTGTTTATAACGGAAACAACTTGTGCAGTATGATCCAAGTCTCATTTATTCAGTCATATGCTCAGTATTCCCCAAACATACAGCTATTTCCAACAGGTAAATGAATGGAAAGTGAAACAAAGTTCTCTTCATAAATTCAACATAACACGGGTCGAGGAATTGATTTACAAATGGTCGTTTTGTATTTTTAAAAATGGGTAAGGGCTAAAATTTGTTAATATTTGTAACACTTTTGTAATTTGTAATTTTTTTTACTGCTGCTTAGTCTTGAAACTTAAATAAGTAATGCAATCTTTGTTTTATCATTTTTGATTATTATTCTGATTTATGAGGGGGTATCTTCATATGCCATGTTGGCCTTAACCTCTCCTGCACAATGTTCAGACTTCTAACTGTCTTTTTTGATGTACACTTATGTGCAAATAAACGTAACTAAACTTATCTCAACGGAAACACACGCATTCTTCCACATCTCTGTGAAGGCGTTTGTCAAGTACTCACAGTGCCGGCATAGTGCACCAGTTCAAAATGAACCTCTGGTCCTTTCTTCCCCCCTTTCGGCTTGAGGAAGTTGGAGGACTTGCCCACGTGGTTTTCATACAGAGCTGCTTTGAAGGTCGCGTCTGTTGCCTTTGGAAACACACACTGCTCCTCCAGGATGGAGAAGATCCCCATAGGCTAGAGAGGGAGGAAGGAATAGAAAACGAATACGCTGTACTTAACATACTGTATATCAGTGTTTGTGCACTTTACGCTGACTGTGTGCTACCTTCTCCAGCAGGTCAATGCAGGCCTGCAGGTCGAGGCCGAAGTCGATGAAGACCCAGTCGATGCCCTCCTTCTTGTACTCCTCCTGCTCCAGCACAAACATGTGGTGGTTGAAGAACTGCTGCAGCTTCTCGTTGGTGAAGTTAATGCACAGCTGCTCAAAGCTGTTGAACTGGAGAAGAAACACGGAGTTGGATCGTGGAGATGAGAGGTAAGATATCCTTACAAATAATGTTGCAGACAAGACACGTCTTATTCAATTATCAATTCAAAACTCACCTCAAAGATCTCAAACCCAGCAATGTCCAGCACTCCTATGAAGTACTGTCGCTGCATCTTGGTGTCCAAGGTCCTATTGATGCGGTGCACCATCCA
The DNA here is from genome assembly GCF_026936395.1 of Plectropomus leopardus. NCBI lineage: Eukaryota > Metazoa > Chordata > Actinopteri > Perciformes > Serranidae > Plectropomus > Plectropomus leopardus. Next base: position 27,088,533 of record NC_142193.1, read on the forward strand.
CTTGAACATACGGTCGTAGATGGCCTTTGCCAGAGCACCGATGGAGTACACACACTGGTCCTGGTTCTGACCTGACATTTCAGATCCAAAGATTTTAAATGAGTGAGTTGTCTACTGTCATTGAGTAGTCTTTGTGTACAAATTGAATCATTTAAAAAATGTTTTTGCAATACCTTTGGTCACAAACTCATTGCCAACCTTGACCCTGGGGCGCGTTATACCCTTCTGCAGCTCCCCAGAGTTGATGGCCATGAGGTGAGCGACTTTGTCCGCCACTTGGGGGAGCGGAAAAAAGAGCAGACAAGGAATTAGTTAAATTATTTCAACAATGTCTCGTAGCACACGCTGACAAAATGGGCCAGAACAGAATATAGAAATGAGATTGGGACTGATGAAAGAAAAAACTGAGAAAAGGCCAGAATGAGGTGGACTTTTTATACCCTCAGTGGAATCCACATCAGCCTGTTCCTCTCTGGCTTTCTGTTTGAACTTCATGTTGCCGAAGTGCATTATGCCTCCGGTCAACTGGTACACGCTCATCTTCTCCTCAGAAGTGAAACCCAGGACATCAAAGGCCTCCTGTGGACAGACAAGCAAAGAGAGAGAGAGGACAGAGAGGAGAATATCAGTGCTGCACAAGTTACACAAAGAAAAGCAATAGCACCATCAACAGGCTCATTTATATAACCTCTCATCAATCATGCAAAGACGCACAGCGCTGTATGTCAGTCTTTATTACCGATTCAGAGTCAAAGAGCAACATGAATAGCTCAGCTCACACAGAACAACTATGAACTCACATCAGTGAGCAGCAGTTCCTCCCCATCATCCACGTTATCGACCACAGTGACTCCCTGACACACCCACACATACTGTTTGGGGTCTGGCTTCAGCAGCAGAGCCTCTGGAAGACAGAACAATCCTCCTTTGTCACAAGCAGATTTGAGAAACTATTATGTGTGTATGAAAAAAGCTTAGGGCAAATTTTGAATTTTTCAGCACTTAGTGTTCATAAGTTAAACACCTCTAGCAGTAAAAAAGGATTTGTAGTTTGTAATATCTGCCTAAATGCACTTTAATTTCATATGAAGCGGTAACATTGATGGTTTAATTTTCTCACCTATGAGCTCTGGCTTCCTTCCAGACAGGAGTTGGTAGAAGATGTGGTATCCTCTCTCAGCGGCCTGCTGGGAAATCACTCTTGATTTCTCTAGCAGATCTGAAGCACACACACAGGCATAGACACAGAAAAAAACACAACAGACCCAATAAGACAAACTGTTTTCAAGGAGGCTAATTAAATTCCTGTCACAGCTAATGTTTTTCAACATGATCACATCTTAATTTAATTAAATACAGCATATACAAAGAAACAAATGTTGGTATTTGACTAAAATGAACCACTCACAGCTCTCAATGTCGGCACCAGCCAGCTTAGCTGTCGGCCCAAAGTGGATTCGGATAAACTTTCCCTGAAAGGACACATAAATATTATTCTCACAGATTTGATGTTGTCATCACATAGTAGGGGTGGGGATTGATATAGTATAGTAAAGCTGTATGTTTGTTAGGCTACATCGAATCGATACAAGGACGCCAAGTATTGATTTTTTTAATCATATAAATGATTAATATTACAAATACAAATGCTTTTGGTAGCCTAATAAAAATCAATTGCTTTTTCAGTCCACTAATGACAATTTACTGAAATTAAAATGCTTAAAATGAGATGAACAGACTGACAACTTAATCTTATGAGATCAATAGATGTGAACAAAGTTTTCCTTCAGGGACATAATTTGCAGTTTTCAAAAAAGGTAATAAGTCGTGATATATCTCAATATATATCACAATATTAAGCATATCACAACATATTTAAAATCATAATTATGTGATTCCCACCCCTATCACATGGCTATTAATTATTTCATTTGAGGATGTAAAAAATCATCTGATGAAGATTTTTGTTCATGTTTCCCTACAAAGCGTGAGGAGTTGTTGTTCCTGATGGTCTTGGCGTTGCCAAATGCCTCCAGCACCGGGTTAGCCTGAATGATCTGGTCCTCCAGAGAGCCCTGAGAGAAGAGAAGAAGAAAAGAAATTTGCATGATTTGTAAGTAAGAAAAGCAAAGCACAGAATCATGTACACAAACACACACTTGCCTTGGAGTCGGGAGCTTTGCTCCCAGACGCTCCAACATTGGCAAAATACTGGATGACCTTCTTGGTGTTTTCAGTCTTGCCAGCACCAGATTCTCCACTGGAGGACAAATACAAAGAAGTTAATAATAGCTGGACATGCTGGCTACACATTTTATTTGTAGGGGACATAAAGCATGTCGTCCTTACGTGATCAGCATAGACTGGTTCTCATGCTCTGCGATGATGATGGGACATAAAGGGAGCCGGAGAGAAACGGAGAGAGTGTGAGAGAGATGGGAATAATTACTGCTGATTTCCCTCTGAGCAGATCAGAGGACTGCTGATGTTCTCTGTCAGCAGCACCAACAGCACAGACAGCTGTCAGCGCTCCCCTGATGCCATATAATGGCTTCAAATATTTTTCTGCTCCCTGAACAAATCATCACGCACCACACTGATTACACAGCAACTGTCCCACTCCCTCTTTCCACATACAGAGCAGTATAATGACTTTCAGGCAACTCGTCTCCAGAGGGTTCAACCCAAATCACCACATGCCACTTGCGTGCTCTTTGCCAACCGTCCCTCCCTCACCCTCCAGTGACCTATAGGTGATTAAAATGTTTTCCCTCTACTCTTTTAAGCCCCCCTACCATCGCCCTGTAATCACGCTCTCCTCACCCATCAGCATGTCGTGGTAGGCATTGTCAGAGATGGAGAAGAGGTGAGGAGGAACTTCACTGCGTTTCTTCCCCTTGTATATCTGGGCCACTTTAGCGCCGTAGATGGGCAGCCATTTGTACGGGTTGATGGTCACACAGAAGAGGCCTGAGTAAGTCTAGAAAGGGAACATATGAGGATGTTTGAAGGATGCAGCTGGATAAAATGATTCGCAAACTCAGAAATGTGGGAACATATCCAGTTCATAGACAAACTTACGTGCCTCTCCCTCCCCTTCCTCTTGTGTCTCTAACTTTCCTATCTAACCAACGCATTTAAAGAGAAACGCTGTATAAGTCCACAATTTGATATCTAAATATGGAAATATATAAAGTTCAATACAGTTGATGTGTTGTTTTGTGATAAAGCGCTGTATCTTTTTGTTACATCCTATTTCCATGTTAAGCCTGATGAGTTAGGGGACAGACAGATTTTTTTTTTTTTAAAAAAAGAGCACAGTCAAAATCAGCAGAGGTTATGAAATTCTGATTTTAATCTAGTATTGGTAACGCTCCCAAAACATTGGATCCTACATTTTCATAATGCACCAATAACATCTCTTAATTGGACCCATGCTGTCTGGTAAATGCCAGTGCATTCTCATCCCAGGTCACAAAATACAGACGCTTCCTGCAGCATCGATACCGACTTTGATATCACCCTTTGGCATTTCTATGAGACGCACCCTATTTCTGGGAGGTGATTTTCCATGATTTCAAAGAGGAATTGTGGATTCAAAACTTCCAGATAATCCGCTCAACTTTTGAAGAGTTATGTGATGCAATAACAGCTCCTGTAGCACCTGCTGCATCATGCCTGAGGGAGCCAGTTCCTACTGACAAGCACATAGCCATGGTATCATGTGACCTATAAAAGTGAAAAAATGTATCCATTGCAGTTTTGTGAAATATGGCTTTCTTTTAATTGCCTGAAATACGACCTCATGTGAGCATAAAACCTTTTTCTGCAATAAAAGGGAGTTTTATTTCAAAATTGACATGTTTCCATTAAGCATATTTTATATTCGCAATTTCTGAGACTGTTTTCACAGGCTGGTACTCCCCATGTCATATTAAGTGATGTGTGTGTAAACTGAATGCTGAACCTGCTGCATTACGCTTTTAGTTAAACGTGCCTTAATAATATAGTAACAGTTCTTTGGGGGAAAAAAAACAACGTTTTTCTCCTGTCCATGCGGTTTCATGTGGACTTGGTTTTGAATTTACGTGGTGCTGTAACATTCTTACATAGATCCTCATGTTGATGTAGCGGCTGCGCAGGTTTTCCAAGACGCTGGCCTCGTTGAGGAAAGTGAGGTTGGCCATGTCGCTGGCCTGGTAGAACTTAGGAGGGTTCATCTGCTGGATGTCATCCCTCCTCACGGTCACAGTCTGATCAGAAGGACAGTCACTTAATCAATGCATCATCATGAGATTATTAACATTTCTTTTGACATCAGCTCACTTTTACTCCACAAATATAAAAAAAATAACATCTCACAGTGTTCTTGGAGGTCTTGACGGTGACTTTGTCCCCGTCTTCAGACTGGATCTCCCCAGCAATGAAAGCCTCCTTTTCATCTTTGACCCAGCAGGAGCGCTTGATGTCGTATGGTTTATTCATGGCATCCAGGCGCTCCTTCTCTGAGGGAAGCAGGAACGGCATGGGGTCCACATCGTCCCCGCACTCCCCTTTGTATGGCATGGCTGCTGCTGCTGCTGTTGCCACCAACACACACCAACCAACTGACCAGCTCACTCACCTCGAGGCTGAGCAACAGAGACAAAGTGGAGTTAGTAATAGTAGTAAGAAGAAGGAACTTGACCATCATGTTTGACTCAGATACTCACTAATGCAGGAGGTGGAGGTACGCTCAGGAGGAATATGGGTGTGTGAGCTGAGGCCATGCAGTTATATATCAGACCCTCTCCTTCCTGATATGGTCACAGCTCTAAAACCAGCCATCACCCTGAGGTCTCATCCCTCCGATCTGCCTGGCAGCGCAAGATCTGGGAATTCTTCAGTCTGCCTCCATCCATCTGGACTTTCCCTTGAAGGCCATCACTCAGGCTGAACCCGTCTCCTCTCCTCAGCCCATCCCTCGATCCATCTTCTCCTCCGCTCCGCCTTCCCACACCTCGATTTTCATCCTACCATGCATCTGCTGGGATTTGGGATGAGCGAGGCATCTTAAATTAAAACCACTGACATTCAGTTGCTCTACAGAGTGCCCAGTATGATGCAGCTTCAACGAAACCAACTCTTATCCGTATATATAAGTAAATGTGGGTCATATGTTATATTAAAACAATCCCATAGTGGAGACAGTGACAGATTGCTGAGGCATCATGGCAGTATTATGAGACAAATCTTTTTGTCATTTTTGGTTGTTTTGTGCATCCTTTATGCCATTTTGTGTCTCTGTGAGATAATGTTGTGGGTTTTTTTAGGGTACTTTTATGTCTTTTGAAGTCATTTTTACCTTTTATTGGTCATTTGCCCCTTTTTATTGTCATTTTGTGTCTTTTTCCTTGTTGTTTTACATCTTCTTGTAGAAATTTGTTTTTCTCTTTGGTTGTTTTGCCCGATTTTAGTTTATTTGTGTCTCCTTGTCATCGTTTTGCAAATCTTTGAGGTAACTTTTAAAAACTTTTTTTAAGGTAATTTGACAACAATATTTTGTGTCTTTTGTTGTCATTTCTTGAGCAGGAGCCACGACAGATTTATACTGACGCTAATCACACACAGAATCATCCTCAGGGGACTTAACGGTCTAACTTGGTCCAAAAGCCTATAAAAACTCCATATTTTTCAGACAGTTTTCTAAAGCAATATTGTGTTGGAAATCTTGGCTAACGGTTGAATTTTCTGGCATCCCACAGATTCTTAAGTGCAGAAAATGTTACCAATTTTAATAATTTCACTGTTCCTCTTTATCTCTTTCCTTTCCTTTTTTAAAGTCAAATTAAGTTTCTTTTTCATCCCTTTCTCTTTTTTCTGATTTAATGATTTTGCAGGAACAAACTCACATTTGGTCGCCCGATGGGATTTCCCAACTGTTCTTTGCAATGAATGACTTCATCCTCATTATCTGTGTGTGTGTGTGTGTGTGTGTGTGTGTGTGTGTGTGTGTGTGTGTGTCCCAGAGGTATAACTAAGTTTGTCTCTATGATTGGAATTATTTAAGTAGTTGTGAACACACTCAGTTGGCCTCAGGGGTTCCAACGGCACTTTGAATAACTCATACACTCACAGTACACACACACACACACACACACACACACACACACACACACACACACACACACACACACACACACACACACATAATCACGTAATCATACTAACAGCTGTACATGACCGGCTCTGAGGGATAAACTGATTTGTGTGTGTGTGTATTTTTCTGGCAGTTCTAGTGTACGGCCACCTGTGGAGTGTTGACACATACAGTACATGATACATACAACCACAAGTGGGAGTCAGAGAGATGAAATGCGGTTTTCGATTTCAAAAAGTGTGAAGAAGAGACTGAAACAAAAAAAAAAGCCTCTATAAAGAGTAAGACTGTAATATCTTAAAATCATTACTGTCACCTGTGCCCCTTGCTTTCATGAGGGGACTGTTTCATGAGGAAGAGAAAGGACTGTGTGCGTCGTTTCAAACTGCGGCACAACAGACAGCAAATGGATATAAAGGTTGCAACTGCATTATGTTTTTGTAAAGTATGTGCGTGAGCCTCGGCTCTGGATGTGTGTGGTGTCCTGCAAGCCGTTTTCACTGCTTATGTGGATTTACTGTGTCCTGTAAACAGGCCTGTGAGAGGGTCCATTGTTCGACCAGCTAATACTGCCGCCATGCAGCTAACCCCGGCGCTGCTAAAGAGCCAAATCCCTCCAGCCATTATCCCTGCCCACCCAGCTCGCCCACAAACTTCATCAGAAGGTACCGTACTGCACAATGCCGACAAACAGTCTGAAAGCAGATCATGATTTCAGATGAAGTAATGCATTTAAATGAACCTGATTTTATGCAATATCTGCATGCTTGGGTGATCGTCTCATCTGCATTATCACCATTATTATAATTGCACACAAAGGCGGTTTGAACCTCATATGAAGTCTTTTATCTTGTTGCATGCAAACGTTTGTTGGAGACTCCAAAAAAGTAACTGCCTGTAAGGGATGACCTCTCATTATCAGGTCAACAGTTCAGCAGCGTGCTTGTCTTCAAATTGACTTTAGATTTTAACAACCATTAGATGGATTTCCGTGTAATTTGGTACAGATATTTGTCCATAGTGTTCAGAGGAGGAATCTTTGTTACTGTTATGCAGTGGTGGGATGTAACAAAGTACATTTACAAGTACATAAGTGCAATTTTAAAGTACTTGTACTCTTCACTATTTCTATTTTATACAACTTGTTTCTACTCCACTACATTTCAGAGGGAAATTTTGCACTTTTGACTCCCCCAGTTTCATAGTTACTTTGCAGTTTCAGAAAATCAAAACAAAAATGAATCAACTGATAAATTATGGTTTATTATTGTGGGTTAAGATGCACAGCAGTAAACATTCGTAGCTCCACTTATAACATTAAAGTGATGTACACTTTATTGCATCACTTTTTATAATCTAGTAACATAATGTGATTCCTTCATTCTGCATAGTGAGTATTTTTAATTTTGGAACTTTTAAGTACATTTTCAGGGTAATGCTTTTGAACTTTTACTTTAAAAAAATCTTAGGACTGTACTCTGTGACAACTCACTAGACCTTAAACTTTGGGTTCAATCAACACAAATTTTGGAACAAATATGTATTAGATAATACACTCTTTTTGGGTAAAAACAAATCTAGCACATGCTCACATTTAATTCAAACAAAGACACTGACAGACACCAATCTGTTAATCCACTAAAATCACAGTAACCTTTTCAAAATGTAGACGTGGTCTCATTGTTGCTCTGCTTTTGTCTTCTGATCACAAATGTTTTGGATGAATCTTCTATTTGAAAATGTATTTGAAACTGTATGTAAGAGGTGTCCACAAAACCTTAAATACATTAATATTATCTAATGTTAGTTTTTAAATAATTTAGGCAATTAATTAGGAGGGTTAATATAGGCAACAGTCAAAAACAAGTTCTTTTAAATAGTGAAATTATTAATGATAGCCTACGCAATTAAAAGTTAATGATATTTGGAGATCATGTGGGTAGAACAGAATAACTGTAAAATGATATATAACATCTCTGACTTTTCTTACCTCACAGATATACTCATATTGTCCATGTAGTGATGTTTGAGGAGATTGAATGTAGGGAGACGGATAAATATCTTTAGGGGCACTGCGTTCTGAGTCATAGAAACAAAATGAATGATGATAGATTAATTGCATTGTCATAGTAGCAATGTAGCCCTTAACATGGGAGCCTATGGTGACTAAAAGCAGGTAACTTAATACCTAGATTGACATATAAATAAATATATCTGCATGTCAAGTCTCTCATTTACCCAGAGTTTAGTTTACTTCTAAAAATAAATAAATAATATATAATCCATAATGAATAAATAATTGTCAGATTTGAATTTAAATAATAGAAATGGGTAAATTAATAAATAAGCAAACAGGGAAATTTGTTCATTAAGGGTCGTTTTTAAAAGTAAAACTGAGGGTTAAAAGAGAGCTTTACGGGCGCGCCCACGCTTCCCGGACGCGAGCCCGTAACGTTCTACCGTTAAGGACATGACGTCAGTACGTGCTTGAGCCTGCCCGAAAATGCTCTCCCGTGTTGTTGGATTTCGAAAGAGCGCAGGACTTCGCGATGAAATAATACATTTTTACCCGTGAGGAGAACACAAACAAACCGCATGTTTTTAAACTGAAGTTATTCGCGTTCCCGTTAAGTGGCGAAACGGCGTTTTTGGGAGACTCCGACGGGAAGTTTGTGTGATCGTTTTTCCCGGAGTGATGTCGAATCCTGGGACTCGGAGGAACGGGTCCAGCATCAAAATCCGACTGACAGGTAAAAAAACGACACCGAGAGAGAAAGCGCTTACGGTGCACGTTTTAACCGGAGCTAAAAGGTTTCACCTACGAGCCTCTGCTGTAAAGTGATGATATTTGTAGCCATAACAAAACATCTCGGAGTGTCTTTGGGGCTCGCGGCTCCGCTGTTTGCCCAAACATCCGGTTTTTGTGTGGCACAAGTGCTAGCCTGTTAGCTCGGATGCTAACCAAATTACCGAGAGGACAGTCAAGAAGCTGTTCACTATCATGTGGGTTTCACAGCTGAGACAGACAACTAGTCAACTGCTCACAGCTCACCTGAAACACCGACTCTTGAAAGCTAGAAACTTTATCACGCTAACACTTGTTTCCTAGCGTTAGCTTATGATAACATTGTAGTTACCGTTGACCGCTAACGCCTGCTAGCTACACCCATTTTTTGGGTTGACCAGCCGAGCACAGAGCTTGACCTGAATGCGACGAGCTCTGCATGAATGTCCAGCTACAGCTTCTCCTAAAATCAATCCCTCAGTAGATTTGGCATGCTAGCCTAGATTACCCATGAGTATTGATTGGCTTGTGTCAGCTGTGGCAAGACAAACGTCGGACTCGTTGAACTTCATTTCATTTTTAATTGTTCCGGTAATGTTAACACACAACAATCAGATTTACACTCACAACAACTCTAATACACACAAGAGAAATGAGCAGAAGAAAAAAAATTGTCTCTCTTGTATTTTACGTGCCCATTTTAACAAGAAAAATATATTTAAAAAGAAATACAGTACTGTGTTCAAGTCTCAGGTCGCTTTAAGCCATGTTATGTTAGCAGTGTTATAATGGCCATAAATATTTATTATTAGTAGTCCATTTACTAAGATGCAACCAGAACTTACAGCGAATTTGTATATAATATTAAAAGCACAAATATTTCAAGAAAAAACAACTTCAACAAGCTAAAGTTGCAAGTATTTAGTGACCTAAGTCTTTTGCACAGTACTGTATAAGTTAATTTTTGAGATACTGGATTCCTTCTCCTTTTTGGACATTTGAATATTGAATCATGTCTATTTATGTTGTTAATGAGAATTTATATATTCAGAGTTTGCATTAGGCTTATTGATCATTTTATTGTTGTTATATTTTAGATCTATTCATAACCTGTTCAGAATAAATAAATCAGAGATTAAAAAAATGTTAGCAGAGAGAATCACACATTCCCAGAGTCCACGATGACTTCTTAAAACATGCTGTTTTGTTTGTTGGACAAATAGTCCAATAGAGCTGCATTGATTAGTAGATTAATCGGTTAGTCAATTGATGAAAACCAAGCCCCGACAAGGTTTGGAAAGTGACTTTTTAGTTTGCCTTTCACTGTGGCGTGTGGATTCCAAAATCTACCTGCCACTCAGTAGTTTTAAATTGGGGTTTTTTTGCAGGTGAGTGAAGCAAATCTGGAGTTTTTTTGGAGTAGAGGGTTTTTACCAGACCAGGAGATGCTTCTGTTGGGAATCTTGAGTAGCCTCTGTGTGATTGTGGCCAGCACAGATAAACGATATGAGCAAGACGTGTGATAGGTGAAGAAGTGTGTCAGATAAGTTCAAGTTTATCTGTAGTCAAAAAAGATGCTTGCTCTGCTCTCTTGACATCCACTTTCGGAAAAGAAAATATACAGACAGCATGTGGCACTTAATCAGCATTTAAGAGCTCACTTATCCTCAAAAACATCCATCACAATCATGCACTACTCGATGTTCCCTCCTGAACCAGTGCATACAAACCACAAGACGAAATATTTAGTCTGCTGGCAAGCACATTTTGGTGCGTGTTTGCTCAACTTTGAATCAGAAGGACAAGGCGTCTGCCCAGCGGCACAGAGTGGTCATTTCCATTTGAATAGAGGCCCCTGGGTGCCCAGTGGGGTTACATTAGCTACAGTAAAAACCATTGTTCCAGCTGTGTGTGAGAAAGAATGAGAGAGAGACTCCTGTGTGCCCTACAGAGGGGAGCCTGACCCCAAAACGAACAAAATATCTGAGTTCAGTCCCCCAAAAGAGCACGTGTCAGGGTAAGAATAAGTTGGAAATCTTACATAGCACATATAAAGGTTGCCAGTGTTTTTTGTTTTGAAAAAAGCAAAGTAAGTGTTAGATCATAAGGCGGTTAGAACTCTGTACTGTTCACTTATTTTGCCATACTTCAGTTATTGCGTGGGAGTCTGAGGCAACACATACATGAATAATATGAAGCCGTTAATACGAAAAATGAGCAGTAAGAATTATTCACAAGGTGGACTCCATTGAATATACCAACAGACTTTTCTTACAACAGGATCATTGAAACTTAAAGAATTAATTGAGTTACAAACTTTATTATTCATGTATAAGGCAAAAAGGAGAGTACTACATGAAATTTACAAAAGTTTGTTTTGATTTCAGAGGATGAGGAACTTAAAAGGAAATTGAATTTTAATCACCAGTTTGCACGGACTGCATTAAAGCAGATATGCTGCAGTACGTACAGTTTCTGTTAATTAATTTTCTTTTTAATGACAACCTAAAAATTCAGCCAGTGTCAATTTGGTATAGACCAATCAATGAACTGATAAACCAAGAAAAGAACGGATTGAATAACTGACGATAAGAATAATCCTTAGCTGCAGCCATAGTGAGAAGAAATACATGCATCAGTGTTAGTGCTGTTACGATACTTCTAACTTCAGTGCAATGCCTCGAAAAATGTTGATATTTGATACCATATTTGACACCACAGGGAAAACTTGACATAATAATTATTATTATTATTTATTAAAAGATAAATATGACAAGGCTTGAAAACAACTGCTTTTCTTGGTTGGTAGCAGAGAACAGCAGAGTGGAAGTAGTAAACATGAACAATAAGACCACACAGCTTACTGGTGTAATAATACTGCAGAAAATAAGTATGGAAACCATTTTAAATATTCAGAATCGATAAATCAATACTTTGACAACACTAACATCCTGTACGAGACGTAAGTAAAAATAAATGTCAGGACACTAAATTTAAAAAACAGTATATTTTAGAAATAAAGCTTGCAGAGTACATTTTTATTTATATTTTTGAGCAGAAAAGAAAAAAATTACTGGCCATAGCTTCTCAAATATGAAATTTGTCTGGATTTCTTAGTCTTGTATGATAGTAAACTGTAAATCGTTGGGGTTTGGACTCTGTCAAACAAAACAACACATTTGAAGAAGTCATCTGCTTACATTTTATAGAACAATCAATCAATCAAGAAAATAATTGACAAATTATTTGACAATGACAATAATCCTAAGCAGCCTTAGTAAAAGGACATTCAGTTAAAGTACTATCATCCATCAGTGTTATTATAGGGTCAATACTAAAATAGAAAATTAAATGCAAGTATTCTGGTAAAATGACCGAAATGCATGAATTCTGTGAAAAGTGGTACGTAATCAGACAGTTGTGTTTTCAGATAAGTCAAGACAAAAGAAAGTAGTGAAAGTGTGTATGGATGTACTGTGGAGGGTGTGTGTGTTTTGGATGTGCGTAAACCCGTCACTCATTATTTCAGCCTGGATGCAAACAGAGGTTATTGCCCCCGACTGAGCCCCGCCCCCACAGGTATGAGTGGAATTCTAATTGGGTGAGGAATGTGTGATGAGCCAATGGGAGTGCAATGCTGCGCGGCTGGCCAGCACTGTGTTTAGTCTGTCAGAGAGAGGGGTTGTTTGGCCTACATCAGAAAGGCCTGTGTGTCTGTGGCGAGGACACAGACAAAGACCAGACGAGTTCACATTTCAGAGACCGCGATGGGTTTTTATGGACTTGTTTTAGCTAGCCAAGAGGTGATTTTGTGGTTAGGCTTAAGTTAGCTGAAGGGGAAGTGCTCTACAGGAAGAGAACCACATTATCTTTAGGTTTCATGATCTGGTGAGATGTGAATGGACAGTATTCAACTTTATAGAGAACAGGACTGCAGCTCATGATTATTTTCACTGATTGTTTTCTCGATTAATTGATTTAGTTGTTTGGTCTATAAAATGTCAAAGATGGTGAACGTTTTTGATCAGTGTTTTCTGAAGCACAAGATTACGTCCCCAAATGATTTTTTTTTTCAACATCCCCAAAATATTTTATTTACTGTTAAAGAGGAGTAGCGAAACCAGAAAATATTCAGATTTAAGGAGCCAAGATCTAAGAATTTTGACTTCTTTTTCTTAAAAAAAAACCCATTATTGCTTATCAGATTAATTGGCAATTAATTTGATGATTAACAACCAATTAATGAATCAGGCAACTGTTGCAGCTCTAGTAGAGAAACACTTGCTAAAAGGAGATGCCTATCTGGATAAGGTCTCTGTATTGAACCTTAATACTTCTTGAAACTGAGTATCAAACACCGTCAAGTACTGGAAGTGAAACTACTGTTTATTTTAGGGGTGTACGGGATAATTAGAAGCTTCATTCACAATGTTGACATTTGAATTCAAAATCAATATTTGAATGCTACAGCTTTGTTGTTGTTGTTGTTGTTGTTGTTGTTGTTGTTGTTGTTGTTGTTTTGCGTGTCTATTCTTTCTGTTAAAACCTCAGTATTTCTGTATAGTTGCAGATTAAGCCACACTATTATTATTACTACTACTATTATTATTATTATTAATGCGTTTGATTCTAATAGTGGCTGCGTAGGATTGTTTCAGACTTGTGTGATCCAAACAATTCAGATAACCCTAGAGCATTGTTTAATCCAAAAGTCAAAATTTATTTAAAAGATAGATGTAATCTCCTCCAAAACTCACAATATGTTTTTATCTACTGAAATATTCTGTCTCAATCCATATTTGTTCCCATTTAGCCTTTCAAAATTAAAAAACACATTTTCACTGCGGTCTAAAAACTGTTTGCTCTCCTGCTTGTCAAACACAAAGGGAGGCACACACCCGTATTAATGGCACAGCAATTTAACCGCACCATAAATACATTTATATAACCACAATTCCAAAAACATCTATTTTGGTTTTAACACTTTTATAGTGAAAAGACTGACTTATTTAATCTGAGGAATCACTTTATTCATATTGATGGTTTTGTTCAAGGATTTCTTTTCTGTCTTTTTTCTCTTTTTTAAGACACTGGGGTCATAAAATATGACAACAGAAATGTGACCCTTCATGTCAAAGCCTTAATATTAGCTTGAATGTAAAAATGTCCATTTGGTACAGCTCTAGTTTTGTTGTTATTTGATAAAATATCGCTTGTTTAAATAATATTTATTAATTTTTATTTATGTCCCTATGATGTCAGCGACACTTGATGTTGATAATCCTGATAAGTTCAGTTTACTCTGATACAGCCTTTAAAACCAGGAAAAGACAATGCTTGCCAAATTAGGACGTCAAAATTTAAGTAGATATCTAGTCTCATGTCCCAATATCATAACATTTCTTTTTTGCCCAGCTAACTCTCGGTACTTGCACGACATCGAAAATTTCTAACAACACCCGACCCAGTTCAGTCTGCGGTTTTTAAAGAATCTTCGTTCCCTCACTGCCGACGAGGCTTGAATGCAAAATACAGCCAAGAAATGGGTCAAATAGTAGAAAAAAGGGTGTTTTTGTTTGGGAATGAATGAGCTTTATTGTGAAGAAAAAATGCCGTCTAATGAATGAGAGAATCTGTGATTCAGCAGGATAATGTTAATTTGGTCATAGAAGCAACACGTGCTGCTCAGGTTTTGTTGCCAGGTAGTCGGATTGAAGGGCTCAAGAGTAAAGAGCGCGAGGGGAAGAGAGTGAAAGGGGGGAATCATGCTTACTTAGGAAGCAGCATAAGCACTTCTAATCCTCTCACTTACTGAGCCGGCAGCTTGTGCAGACACACACACATACACTCTTAAAAGCACACAAATGTAGAATTGGAGGGACTGAGAATGTGACGCCGTTGCTCAAACAAGCACATCGATAAAGCAAATACAGAAATGAAACCTACTTTTTGTGTTTGTGTGGCAGACTGCTCTGTGTGAGTGTTTATGGTGCTGGGCATGTTATTAAGTAGGTGAGATATTTACTCACGTGCCCGCTCGCAGCTGCTTTTGTATTTGTAGCTGAGAGGAGAAGGCAACACAGGAAGTGATGTCATTGTAATCTCACCTACTTCACATGTGAACCTGTGAGTACCCTCTGCAACAGTACTGTCTAGTCAGAAAGATCTTAGTATTCATATTTTCTGGCTCGATCTGCGATCACGAGTACTGATTGCGCCTTGGCATCTTTTCAAATGGACTTGACCGTTATTTTGATTTAGGAAGCTTTAACGAGCTTCTGAGCGTCTACAGTTTTATGGTTCCTGTCATTACCTGAAAAATAGCAAGTGCTCTCTGTGCTTAAAGAAGTATTTCACTGCCCAAAAGATGGTCTTTTCATAAAACTGGGTTGTCTCTGCATGTAAAAGATGCAAATACTGTTGAAATTGGTGCTAAATGACCATAAAAATCATACAGAAAGGGCTCTGACATTCGCTTTCGCTCAAGAGGTAGAAAACGTACCACTTCTTAACCAGCACTGTCAGGTTTTACCAATTGATCTCAGAATTTTCAGCCTTCGTTTTTACAATTCAGGCAAGAGTAGGACGCCCACTTCCTTTTCCCAAACTCTCGTTTCATGGTTTCACTGTTTGATCTGAGTTTAAGAGAGGGGGGGCTCTCTGGATCTACACTTTTTACCACAGTTCATTCACACATACTACCCACATTGTTATGATACAAAGCTGGTTGGAAATCTGCAAAGTATTCAGGACAGCTCAACCCAAAATCAAAAATATATATTTCCCCTCCTGATTGTAGTGCCGTTTATTAAGATAGATCGTTTTGGTGTGGGTTGCAGAGTGTTGCAGATATCGGCCGTAGAGATGTCCGCCTTCTCTCCATTATAATGGAGCTAGACCGCACTCTGCTTGTGGTGCTCAACGCGCTAAAAAATACATTTGAAAAACTCAACACCACTGAGTTAGCTAACATTACAGCTTGGCCAGGGAGGACGCCATTTATGTTTACATCTCATGCTGTCACGACCCTCTTGTTGATGAGAGACGCGCACTTCCTTCTGCGTTGGTGGGTGTAGTTCTGTAAAAAGAAAACTTTTTCTATTTGAAACTAACAACAAGGTCTGTAGGTTATTTTAAAAAAACGGGTCATGATTTCTGGAAAGAGACATTGCTGAGTTTTTCAAATGTATTTTTTGGCCCATGAGTGGAGTTACAACTAGTTCAAGTATATTAGAGAGAAAGCAGAAGACCGATATCTCCAACAGTTGACGACTCACACCAAAATATTGATAAATAGCACCACAAATAAGAGGAAAAATATGCATTTTTGATTGGGTGGGAACTGTGCCTTAAGTTGCAAGAGTAGAGCTGGATCGCAGAAATGTTTGTTGGCGATGGTTGATTGCTGAAACATGTTGTGGCGTCAGATTCCTGGTGGAGTTGCTGGAGATGTACAGAGGTAGCTCCTTTGTTCATCATCTCCCTTGAAGCGTTTCTTCTTTTTCCCTCAAGATTGGATGAATACAATTCTCCCCCGCCGGCTCTCTGTAGCTCTCAGGTTTAAAAAAAAAAAAAAAAGGAACGGACATAAATGCCAAAAAAAGAAAGCGACAGTGGGGAAATTGAGGACCAGCTGAGCTGTAGCTGTGTGTGTCTTTACCAGCCGTGACCTTGGCAGAATGAGGAATTTCCTGAGACGCTGAGAAAGAGCCTGTCACACATTGAGTGCCACAGAAGAGCTGGTCAAGAGGCGGAAAAAGAGAGACGGGGTGAAATTAGGGGTGTTCCTCCTTTGTCTCTGCCAGGAGATTGGAGGACATGAGGGGTGGAGAGCAAAGCAGGGACAGTGACGGACAAAGTCTTCCTCTTCTGCTCGTCTGAAAGAGGAAGCAGGGGCAAATTAGAAACTCGATTCTCCTCCACTCCAGCTGTGTTTCTGTCGTTGTGTTCGTGGAGAAAAGATGAGGTCTCAGTGAGGAATGTCTGAGTCAGGAGGAGGAGGAATGGAAGGGGTTGATGAGGAAGAGAGAAGGATATCCTGCAGCCATTCTCCACGGGTTAATCACAGGAAATAAACCACGCCAAGCCAGACACATCTACGCCACCACACAGTCACCACATCCTAAACCGCTGGCTGGCTGACTAACTTCCTAGATGGAAGTCTGGGCCAAACCAGATCACGGCAGATTTTAATTGCACCTCAAAGCCATGATAACGGTGTCAGGTGGGCTGGCGGATCAGTTAGGATCAGTTTGAGCCGTTTGTTTCTGAGCCAAGACAATATGACGCTAATGCAGCCCCATCCTTGTTAAATTAACACAGATTGTTAGGTTTGCAATTAACAATTTGTTTCAATATTGATTAATCACTCTGAGATGACGTTCATATAGCTGGCTTATTTGCATTAACCCTTTAAAACCTGCAGCAAAATCAGTTTTCTTGTCTAGCTTTCAGATGCTTTTACAAGTATTTAAATCTTTGAATTCCAAGAAACTTGGTGTGTTTACTTAAAAAAACAGGGAAAGGGAATGAGCAACTTGGTAGGAAATGTTCAATAAACTGCTAAGAATTAGTAGAATTAGTAAGTTATTTTTGAAAAGCTAGGGAAAATGTCTAGGGGAAAAATTACATAATTACATACATAATTACATATTAAAAAATATGTTTAATTTTATTTTTTTAAAGAAATTTGGGTAATTTCCTACATGTTTTTGAAAAAAAACCAAACAAGTTTAATTTCTTTCAAAAACAAGAAAATGACCTAGAAAAAGTGCTGAAACTGTTTTTTTGTGAAAGGCATCTGAACGCAGCTCCAGAAAACTGATGTTGATCCGGGTTTCAAAGGGTTAAATGATGACACCAATTTATGTTTTAAAACTGAGAAAAGCAGCCAATCCTCATATAAAAAAACGATAGTAAAAGAAATGTTTGGCATTCTGTCTTAAAAAAATAACCAAATGACTACATGATAATCAAGATAGCTGATTAGTCAGCTAGTTGTTTCAGCTCTGTTTAGTGACATGAAGCCCAGTTTGAAGCTGGTAGAGATGTGCAGGAGGAAACAGCCTTCAGGATTTCACTCCTCCCCCTCCAAGACAGCCCGTCTCTCCTCCCGTCTAACTGCATGAAGATGACTGACATGATGTAGTTACACATTCCACCTCATTGGTCAGAGAGGCTCCCATTTATTCTGTCTTGAAAGAGAAAAGCAGAGAAATTAGGCCAAAGGTATTTCTCAAAAACACTCTGGTCAGACAGCAATTTATCTTAATTATCTGTCAGTCAGTGTAAGTTCCTAAAAGTTTTCTGCTGTAATGGAGGAATCCAAATGCTTATTTAACATCTGTACTCGTGTGTGATGCTCCACAGTAGCTTCCATACTGTGCTCCACGAAGGAGTGTGAATTAACACCTCAACTACATGAGGAGACGTTATGAGGAGCGTTTTACATCGCTGTTCTATAGATTTGTTCTGCTGTATTTAACATTGGCTGCTGTTACATGGACAGTTTCTTCAGTCAGATTGAAGTCATTCTGATAGAGATTCCAACTCAACTGTTTACATGGATCCTAAAAAAAGAGTGACCCAATAAAATGTGCATTTACACGCCCCAAACCATTTAATCAGAACATAGCTTATATGACCCATGTAAACATGGTCCCACCCACTGTCAAGCATCTAATCTGGTGGAAATATAAGAGAAGAAGAATTTTATTTCCAACTTTACAGAGAAAATTCAATTAATTCAGTACATAAATTATGGAAGAAGCGGTTCCCCCTGTTAATATTATTTAGTAGTAAGTAACGTAAGTGTAACTTAAGTTATTATCTGTAGCTGCTAATTACACATGTCCCCGAAACACCTCGCATGCAGACTATCGATGTTCTGTAAATGTCACATTTGCAGGCCACTGCTGCAGGTTGACTGTTGCGTCCAGTCAAATAATCAATTTATTAATCAGAGCATTCACATTAAAGCCCAGCACTAGCAGAGTGCTAAATATTTTTTAAATTTATTAACGATTGTTAACAAACATCCACGTAAGCACAAGAATTGAAACTGTGCAATTCCATGTAACCCGAAAGTTGATTGTTTGTATACTGACCATTCTGGCATTCAACACTCACTTCTTGAACAAAGTTTTATCAATTGTAGGAAGCCATATTTCATAATTTGTTGCAGACAAAAGAAGTGTGGCGCCTTCTCCAGTGGCAACAACAGAAAGAGGCACTATCAATCATAGCTGACGTTTGCATAGTTTAATACTTAATCATTTCATCACAAAGTGTTTTAAATTGGTCTCTATCAGGGTGACTTGTTTCTTACCAACACCTGAAGCTAATTTAGTACATGTTTTTGCATGTTTTGTGTCCACAGAGCTGGACATTTAGACATACAGTGTAAATATTATTATAGTTTTCATGTCAGTTACACCTTACGTTTCAGTCCATTTTTAAGTGTGTTACATCAGCCCTGAATACAAACATGCAGCTTGTTTTTGTCCAATGCCCACTCTGCCCTATAATCAAGACCAGTGTTTGTGACTGACGGGACGCGATTATGTTTCTAAGAATTAGTTTATTGTGGTTCTGCTGGGTGTTTTTTAAGGTTTACAGCGGAGTTCGTCGAGCTGACCCAGAATGACATGTCAGTTCTCGCACCGCACAGGCTGTCTGGCAAATAAATAACAAGGAATTGCACACAAACCCACAGACACACACAATAAACTAAATACTTAACACACAAACTGAGGGTCAGTTAAGTTTTGCTCTCTGGATCCACAAAGATGATGTGGCAGAGAAGGCATCCTGCCACTCGCTGTGGGCGGCCTGTGGATGGATATGTATGTGTGTGTGTGTGTGTGTGTGTGTGTGTGTGTGTGTGTGTGTGTGTGTGTCTGTGTGTGTGTGTGTGTGTGTGTGTGTGTGTGTTTGCGTGTGCAGCGATCCTGACACCGGCCTATACTTTACTGCTCATTCTTGTTAGCACGTCACATAAGTTTTCCTGCTCGTTGCCGTCCTCTTGGCATTCATATATTATCCTAACCAGCATTCTTCCTCCACACAGTTTTTATGTGCACCAGCATACATTTATTTATACCAGCCTACACACAGACAGATCATTTACATATTTGTGTGTGTGGAATTTTTGTTCATGATGTTTTGTTTTTTTCTTTGCAGTATTATGTGCCAAGAACCTCGCAAAGAAAGACTTCTTTCGTAAGTACGGCCGTTATGGCGCTTATGTTCATTGCATGAATTATGGTGATTGGTATACATGATGAGATGTGTTTCAATAAGGGTCTGTGTGTGCCAACAAAACCAAGACTGTAGATTGGTTGGTATAGCTTTGTGTTTGTGGTGTGTGTATTTGTTTGTGTCTAAAGCCTCTTTTACACTACCTGTTAAAGGTGTGAATTTCGTGTCGTTATTCCGCCTCGATGTTCTGTATAAAAGGTAAACTTGAGGAATTTGGGAGTTGTCCTGTGTTTAAGCCAGAAGTGGAGGTAGTAACGAATCAACATCTGTGTAAAAGGGACAGCCGGCTTGAAGGGACAATGGATGGGATGAGTGTGATGTTTCACTGACGTCTTATGAGTGTGACCCACAGCTGAGTGACTCAAAGGTCCAGTATGTAGGACTTCAAGGCATCTTTGGCAGAAATGGTGTATAATATTCATTACTATGTTTTCATTAGTTTATAATTACTGAACGAAGAACGAGCTGTTATCTTCACATGGAGGCCAGATAGGGACAGTCGCATATCCTCATCAGCCACGATACTTAAGTTTCAGCTCTGCAATCACACAGCTAGATGCCACCAAATCCTGCACGCTAGACCTTTAAAAAACAGCTAATATCATTTAGAAGTTAACTCAAAGACAGCAGCTGAAAATGTCCCCAAATTGGAAAACAATGAGGTGCAGAAGCTCTTTACCATCAGAGCTGAGGACAAGATCATCTGCCATTTAAGCGACAGTAACCGATTGATTTTGCCTTGTTATTCTATTGTTATTATTTAGAAAACGCCCCCCAATGCACATGTTGTATGTTACACCAGAGGCTGACGTAGTTGTTGTACACGCCATGACCGTCATGCCTCTCTTAAATCACATAGTGACCTGACATTATGTCTGAGTTGCTTGGCTGTTAATAAAAAACAAAGCTGACCTCAAGATCATCTATGACGGTCTACCTCTAGAGTCTTTGATAGTCTTCCCATTTGATACTGTGTGGTCTGTTGGCCTGTTTTGTATTTATCTGTTTATCAGAAAGTTCAATATAAATATTGACCAGAAACAAACAGATACTGTAAATAAAAAGTGCCATTGTTGTCTCTCAGCTCTGTGTCATGATGATATGCATTTCTAACTCGTCCTCACACTCATTTCAGCCAGTTTCCACATGCTATGATGACATTATGCACTAGATAGTATATGCTGTTATTGCCTTATAGCTTTTCACACTGCAGGCCAGTCTCAGTAAAGGTACAGATAAGAAGAAGAATCTGCTGTAGTACAAACCTGAGCACTGTTGTGGAGATAAGTTATCTGCAGTACTTAAGCCAGTTGAGATAGTTCTAATATTTTGACATGATCTTGTTTGTGATTCAATGTGATGGATGCAAACATTTAATTTGAGCTGTGTGCTGCAGGCCTGCCAGATCCATTTGCCAAGGTTGTGGTGGACGGATCAGGTCAATGCCACTCGACAGACACAGTCAAGAGCACACTGGACCCCAAATGGAATCAGCACTACGACCTGTGAGTCTCCCGCAACGTGTTTGAATGTTTCTTTACTGTTTTTACTAGAATTTAACAATAAATTTAAAAGATGTCCTCGTTGTTTTAACCAATTTGGTCCTCTGTCTTAGACCGGTGTTGCAAAAATGAAGTGTTTCAATAAGGGACACATGATATTTGAGCTAATATGGTACTTTTTACAAGCTTCCTCTGTCTAATGTTTGAGTGGCAAAACTTAAGATTTTTTTTCAAGATGTTCAGATCATGCTGATATCACACTGTGCTCAAACTATTGGAAAACATGGAGCAGACACATGACACATGTCTTACATCTGTTTTTCAGCTACATTGGAAAGACAGACTCCATCACCATCAGTATATGGAACCACAAGAAGATCCATAAACGACAGGGGGCGGGCTTCCTGGGCTGCATACGACTGCTTTCTAATGCCATCAGCAGGCTAAAAGACACAGGATGTACGTCTGTCTTTCTATGTGCAGCCCTCTGATTTTTAATACACATAAATTCAAATCACAGATGTTTATTAAACAGGAACAGCCTTCAGTTTGTGTTTTCTTTTCTCCTCTTCTTGCAGACCAGCGTCTGGATCTGTGTAAGCTGAACCCCTCGGACAGCGACGCAGTGCGGGGGCAGATAGTAGGTGAGGCTGCTCGCACAGATAAATTATCATTACAAATGACCCCCATCGGCTCGCTCCCCATGTCCCTTTTGTTTCCCTCTGTGCATATTCTGCCCTCCCGCTCTGTCATCTCTCTGACCTTTACCGCCTGCTTGTTTCCAGTGAGCTTACAGACGCGAGACCGCATCGGCAGTGGAGGCCCCGTGGTGGACTGCAGAGGACTGTTGGAAAATGATGGGTGGGTGTGTCAATAGATTTTTAGGTTGCCAGTGTATAATAACATGCTTCTGTGCTGAATTCTTCCCTCCTCATTGATATATTTCCTCTTAGATTTTAGAGTGCTTTCCTGTATATCCTGTTTTTTTCCTGTTTTTCAGGAGCACCTAAAATACTTTTTGATCTACATATGATTATACAGAGAAACCAGTCGTCTCTCATTTGCCATATAACACTATTTCACTGTTTCCACCAAAATAGAGATGGTTTTGTTCAGGTTCCCGGTCCTAAATTTGAACTGTTAAGCATTTCAACCAAAAATAAATCGGTTCAGAACCCAAAAAGTTGGTTCACAGTCCGGGTTGAAACCGATGCAGTCCTTAATGAGACAGATAATCAATATTTTGAAGCGATGTACACTTACAATATGAACAAAAGTCTTTACGTCCAAATTTAAAATTTGGGATTTAACAAACTCCAACACAAAACTTTGTTTAAATGTCTTTAGTGAATGTTAAATCAAAACCAAAATTTTCAACAATATACAGAGGAAGTTCCCAGTAACTTTTGAATATATTTTATAATGTCAAGTGAAAATTTAAGAATATTAAGAAAATTAAGAATAGTTTCCTGAGGTTTAGCAGAGTAAAAATTCATCCCATGCTGACACAATCTGATACAGATTATCGGCAATATTTTTGACCTTGAGTGCGAACCATGATGACGTCAGCAGGCGTGTCATGTTCTGCAGGTCGGAGAGAGAGGCTGAAGAAGACAACAACAGAGAAATCAAATGTAAAATCATCAGACAAAAACAAGCATGCGGTGGTCTCGTTAGTAGTTGATCCTTTCTTTTTGGGGGGCTAAAAACAAGTATCTATAATAACAGAAGAAAACGTCACAGTATACACAGTATATTTAGCAATTTTTCTACCACTGTTTACTTTCGTTGTGCATTGTGCTGCAGTCTGCGTGATGACACGCCCTTGATTACAGTAGAGGCTGGTTCGCTCTACACCACCAACGTTTCAAGAATTCTGAACCGAACTGGTTCAAGAACCAGAGCTAATTTGGTAGAAACAGTGATATTTACTTTTCAAGCACTGGAGAAAAAAAACACTAAAATGCTTGGGCAAATATCAGCCTAAAATGTAGGAAATCCTGAATACTTAATGATTAATCCTTCATGAAAATATCAGCCATTCAGGCATTTGGCCAAAAATCTCCCAACAGTGTTCAGCTGGATTGAGATCTGGCGACTGTGAAGTCCTGAGCGTACCATTCACATAATTTTCATAGTCCTGAAACAATTCAGTGGAGTGTCAACGAATGACCTGTAAAAAAGTATTTGAATTTATTTTTTAAGCTTCAGGTTTTACTTGTCTGTTTAATGTAATGACCAATGTCAATATTCTGTTAACTTATCAAATACAATCCTTAAAGTCTTATGTCAATACCAAGATTCTTCTCGGTCACATTTGGATCCCTCGTGAAGCTGAACTGAGACTTTTTGGTGCGTGTTTATCTGCAAGACGACTTTAGTCACAGTTATTATTTGTTTGATTCTCTCCCAAATCTCTGCTCCTCTGAGTTCAAAATAAGAGCACTTGACTCATCATGTGCTCCAGTGAAACACTAAGTATGACTTTAGTTGTGTGTGTGTGTGTTTAGGCCTGTGTTTGAGGGATGTTTCAGTGAAGAGCCGCTGCCCTACTCCGACCCCACTGGTGCGGCGGGGGGCGGGAACTGTCGCCTAGACTCACCCAGTCAGGAGGGCCGTCTTCAGACGCAGCGAATCAGAGGGCAGGACTCCAGAGGCCATGGCCACACCCCTCAGAACAGACCTCATGGGCACCAGCCGCCTGATCTGCCAGAGGGATATGGTCAGACAGACATTCCTCTTGATAGTTAACCGATCTCAAAATCTCTTGTGTTGTATCCATTACGTAACATCTTTCTTCTTTTTCTTAAAACAGAGCAAAGAACAACAGTGCAGGGCCAGGTGTACTTCCTTCACACACAGACAGGCGTCAGCACTTGGCACGACCCTCGGATACCGCGGTACGATTGCACTTCAGTCATGTCTAGTCCAAGCATAACCTGAAACGAGATGAACCTTGAATAAGCCCTGCTGACAATCTAGGTCACTGCAGCAGCAGCAGAGGAAGAGGACAAAGAATGATATAACGGAAACAGAGAACAGTTGAAATTGCCACATGAGGGTTATATTTGAGCGTTATAGAGCAGATATACAGCATTTGTGTAATGCTCTGTAATATGAAGCCCCCCTCCACTCAAAGATATGTTTATCTTATGTTTATGGCCCCTAAAATATCTGACCTCGACTGTGCTGATTCTAACTGTGCAAAGCTTGTTTTCATATTCCTCTACTGAAGGTGATGTTGATGAGATTTGCTTAAATTTGACATTCAAACAATGCCAGGCAAAATAGATAATCACGCCCTCACCGCAAAGTCGATCGCAGTCTAACACCCCTTTGCCACCAAAATTAGCGCATGCACGTGGATTTTTCAAACACACGTAAACCCACTAAATACAGGAAAACATAATCTTTTGGAACTGTTAAACTGGCAATGTGCAGATCCTGTGAGAAAAACCCTGAATGCATACTAGAATATTTTCGGGTGTTTGCGGATCCATGTACGCGAGAATCATTCTCCAAATGTTTATCATATGAACACAGTTTTTTTTTTTTTTTTTAAAGCAAAGGAAAGACTTTTCGGTAGGGCCAATCTTGTCCTTGGCTCAGACTGTATGGAGTTTTGGACCTCATTGTTTCCCACGTAGTCTGACGTTTTCGGCTGCTGTCCTTCTTGGTTGAGTAAGCCGCTAACTGCTACTAGCTGCTTTGAACATTAACACACCATCAAAACTCCCATCCCTCTTTATACATAGACCTCGAGGTCGAGAGGGCTGTTACTACCTCTGTTGCTGGCTTAAAGGTGATAAAACTCTGTCCCCCCATTCCACGACTGTACAGAGAGATTATACAGAGCTTGTAAACCAGCATAACAGTGTGATATTCTTTACGATATTTCTTTACCTTTTATGTGGGGAAACATGTTAAACAAAAAATGAATCATAGCAGAGTATTATTACATACTTAAAACATGTGTAGGGAGGCTTTAAATATTTTTTCTATTATTATAACTGGGGGATTTCACATTTAAACCGCTAGATGTGTTCAGAAATGTATGAAAATCGGCCTTTGCTTTCTTTATCGCAAAACACTACATGCCATTCCCTGATAGACCCTGCTTCTGTCGCCTGTTGACTTTAAAGGTCTGTATTTTCCTTATTTTGCTCTGCACTAATCATACCAACAGATTAAGCGTAAATCTCAGGTTATTTCCTTCAGCCTGGCGCCTGGCTTTAAGGCAGTATGAGGGGTTAAGAGCGTACAGTATGTAGGGTCAGAGCGGTTGCAGACAGAGGTCTGGTTGAAGGCTGCAGCCTCACCAGGCTGAATTGGTGCAGTGTATTCCTGCTGCTGGCCGAAGTCTCAGTCCGATTCCTTGTTACTGGTGCAGGGACCTGGCCAGTGTGAGCTGTGAGGAGCTTGGGCCGTTGCCAGTGGGCTGGGAGGTCCGAAGCACCGTGTCGGGCCGGATCTACTTTGTGGACCACAACAACCGAACGACACAGTTCACAGACCCGCGCCTACACACCATTATCAGGTACAAGCACACACACACTTGAAATACTCTCATGGCAAAATCAATCCACACCTGGGTGGCATGACACATACAAAATAAGTGGTTTCAAGACTAATCTGTGGTTAATCTAATCTGTCACGGCTGTAATGCTGAACGCAGACTGGTTCTGACCTACTAACAGTCATCAGCTCTGTTAATAATCGTGTGATTTCCAGAAATGTGGGCTTATGTAGATTTAGCTGCTCTGAGTGAATGCAGCGTGTAATCCAGTATGCTCTTTTTTTCTGTCTTTCCGTCAACTCTTCATCTGACCGTCTGTCATGTTCTCTGTCCTCCTTTATGTCTTCCCACCTCCAGCCAGCAATCCCAAGCGAAGGAGTCCTCACAACCCCCCCAGATGGATGTGGGGGGTGAGGAAGGAGGCGGAGGAGGTGTGGGCGGGGGAGGAGGAGGAGTCGATGGAGACGTGGCGGCACGCTACGAGAGAGACTTGGTGCACAAGTTGAAGCTGCTTCGACATGAGCTGTCCTTGCAGCAGCCTCAAGCAGGACACTGTCGCATAGAAGTGTCCCGAGAGGAGATCTTTGAGGTGGGTGCTGCAGTTTTTCTCCCGTGAAGGACACAGAACCACACAATGATGCTGTCTCTCTCAGACACGCAGATAGATGGGACATTTGTGCCAGTGTGGAGCTATGGAGGCAGTGTGGATAGAGTGGGCAGCTCCTGTGAAAGTTTACATTCATACAGACACGTCCACGCTCCTCCTGACTCATACACCAGTCACAACAACCTATTCTTTCTCTGGAGGGGAGCACAAAAGAAGCACTGATTGTGCTTATTAATAAACTGTTAAACAGAACATCACTAATCTAAAGGGTTATGTTCACATCTTGAAGACAGCCTCTCCACACAGTTATTTGCACGAGATCAGATTTGCGTGTCCAGACATCAGTAAGCTGTCTGCGTGGGTTCCTGTAGTAATGCCGTAGGCATCAGTAACTACGGAGCCACACTGCAGCCTTCCAGGCATGAGAGGTCCATCATTTCGAACTCCAAACAATCGCACTGTCAAGTGCTATTATTTGGGGGTGCCCACCAAGTGCCAGCAGACAACAGACAAGAACTGTTGTCCTCCTTGTTGTCCCTCATGGCGCGCTGGTAGTAGCATCATGGATTCAGCACTTGCGTCACTCTTGATATGATGTCATTGTTGTGTGTCGCAGAAATATGATTTTAGGACAAATCTGTAAAATTCTGACTAGAATCGCATTTCAAACCACCTCCAATTTTTTTTTATACAACTAGCAAAAATTGCATTCCATCTGTTTTTTTCCCATCCATAATTTCTAAATTCAGTATGGGTATCACCCTGATATGCAAAAAAAATGAGATTAAGGCTGGCAGTCTAAAAAAAGTGTATATTTGTTTTTGTAAATGTCTGTAGGTGGCCTTATGTAGCACCTGTCAGATTGTCAAGAATTTGAGCAGGTAGTCTAAGGTCTAATTGTTTTTTTCTTAATGTTAATGTTTGTGTCTGTGGTTATGTATTAATAAAGTTTCTGTGTGTGTACAGGAGTCATATCGACAGATAATGAAGATGAGGCCCAAAGACCTGAAGAAGCGTCTTATGGTGAAGTTCAGAGGAGAGGAGGGCCTGGACTACGGTGGCGTGGCCAGGTAAGTTACCATTTAACCTGTGAGATATCTGTAGAGCTTCTGCGAAGCATCGGTGAGCCCCTTGGCTCTTATCTTTTAACAGTTCACACACAGCGCTCAAGCACTGATTTGCCTCTGATCTGGGGCTTTTGTCGGGGAGCTCCAAAAACTGTCTGTGAATAGAAAATCAGGGCTGAAGTCGTGGAGTGTGAACTTGGCATTAGTGAACTAAACCTGGTGCAGGCTGGCGATGGTGAACTGCTGCAGAGCCTCCACAGGGGAGAGAAAAGATTGGGCTTAAAAAAGTGCTACATCTGTTCATTAGAGGTGGTTTTAAAGGAGACTTCGGTGAACACACAAACTACATCATATCACTTTAAAATTTCGTGTCAGTTTTCTCATTGTTTAATAAATGATGAAATTAATAAGTTTCTATGTGAGGTTTGAACATTTGTTAACAATATTTTGGTTGTCTGCAGGGAGTGGCTCTACCTGCTGTGTCATGAAATGTTGAACCCTTATTACGGGCTGTTCCAGTACTCAACAGACAATATCTACACACTACAGATCAACCCCGACTCCTCCATTAACCCTGTGAGTACAAACACACACGTACACGTACACACATAGGGCGCAGTTGAAGTGAGTAAGGGGATTCTCTCTGACTCCATGCCTCTGTCTCCATCTTTGTCTGTCCCTCCGTCTGTCACTTTGTTTCAGGACCACCTGTCTTATTTCCACTTTGTGGGTCGTGTGATGGGCCTGGCAGTTTTTCACGGTCACTACATCAACGGGAGCTTCACGCTTCCCTTCTACAAACAGCTGCTAGGCAAACCCATCCAGCTCAATGACCTGGAGACCACCGACCCGGAGTTGCACAAGAGCCTCGTCTGGATATTGTGAGCAAGAAGCAGAGAGCTTTTTTTTTGTTTTTTATCTTGAACTATTTCTTAGTTTATGTCCTGCACTGTTACCTAAATTGATAAAGACAGATTTTCCATTTTTAACTTGTTTTAATACTCTGCGCAGAGAGAACGACATCACTTCAGTCCTCGACCACACGTTCTGCGTGGAGCACAACGCCTTTGGGAAGTTCTTACAACATGAACTGAAACCTAACGGCCGCAATATCCCCGTCACCGAGGAGAACAAAAAAGAATACGTAAGGTAAAGACAGTGAGATGTTTTGTCTTTAACGTAGGCGTTATCCAAACCGTGCACTTGATACAGAGCGTAAAAGATATGTATCATCTTGTCAGCTGAAAGGGCTCCTGTGTGCACAGTACAGTCTATACATACAGTACAGTTTACAGTTTGTGTGTTTGTATTTTTCAGACTTTATGTGAACTGGAGGTTTATGCGTGGAATTGAAGCCCAGTTTCTGGCTCTACAGAAGGGATTCAGTGAGCTCATCCCCCAGCACCTCCTCAAACCTTTCGACCATAAAGAACTCGAGGTACATGTTCTGCCCAAATCATCACCTGCCGTAATATGTGGTTTGCTGTGTCACCTTTGCTTCTTCTTAATATTCTCCCTCTTTCTCAAACCTCTTCCTCTCCAGTTGATCATCGGTGGACTGGGGAAGATAGACCTTGCAGACTGGAAGACGAACACCCGGCTGAAGCACTGTACAAGTGAAAGCAACGTGGTGCGGTGGTTCTGGCAGGCGGTGGAGGCATTCAGCGAGGAGAGGAGAGGACGCCTCCTGCAGTTCGTCACGGGCTCCACCAGGGTCCCTTTACAAGGGTTCAAGGCGCTGCAGGGTGGGTCATGCACTGGCTTAGACAACACAAACACACACACACACACACACACACACACACACACACACACACACACACACACACACACACACACGCTGTAATCACATCAGACACTATGTTTGTTTGATGCAAACATTTGGTCTGCTTATTGGGTTTATTTGTCTTCCTGAGGATTGATAGGAAAAGACCCTGTTTGCTGTGTTTGAACCTAATTAGACTTTGAACTGATTAGACATATATAGACTTTTTTGGGCATTTTTACTACAAGAATATATAGGACATAGGGATGTGCACAGATACTTACAGACCTCATTTTTTAGCTGTAACTAAATTATTTTCTTTATCGATTAAACTGACAGCTATTTTTTTTAAATTAACCAATTCATTGTGTTACCTGTAGAATGTCAGGAAATAGTGAAAAAGTCTGACAGTCCAAAACCGAAAAATATTCAGTTCACTATCAAGTAACAAAAGCATCAAATTGTCCCATTTTAAAGGCTAAAAAGCCAAATGTTTGTCATTTTTGCTTAAAATAAAATCTGTAAAGATTTATTAATTATCCAAAATAGTTTCCAATCAATTCTTTTGTCCATAGACTATTATTCACTAATCCGGACATTCACTTATACGCTGCCTGCTTGTAGGGATGTCCCAATTTGTGGTATTACCCCTAATCCAGACTCAAGACTGTTATTTTCAGTATCTGTCAATAATGAGTCCTCGTGCAACATTTATATTGTTTAACACACTCGTAGCTTGCTGTTGCACATCGCACCCTGAAAGGGATAGTTCAGATTTTTGAAGTGGGGTTGTGTGAGGTACTTATCCGCTCAGTGTATTACAGACAGTCGATGTCAGTGAGTCAGCAGGCCCCAGTCTGGAGTAGCAGGCAGGGAAGCTAAGCAATGTACTGCTGGGGGTGGGGGGGTCAGCAACAAAACATATTTTATCCACCTAAAAAAAATCAATATCAGCCTAAGCGTATGCTATATTTAGAATATTTTTAAGACTTACCTTGCCGTCAGACAGCTCTTTTCATTACACTACATTTTCTCAGCTGTAGAACTCCCATATTCCCGTGCATAAGCCCGACCGTAACGTGCACCGTATTAGGCTGCAGATCAGCTGTTTAGGTCAGACTCATAGTGGTTTCTAGACAAGACAACAAATACAAGGAAATAAATAAAAAAAAGTTAGTGATCATGACAGTGAAGACAAAATGTGGAGACAAGAGGACACCTTTGTAAACCAGAGAATACAGCAGAAGAACATTTCCAGAGGCAGACTTGTTTAGAAATACGGGTGTAATGTGGTTTAGAAAGTAGTGCCAAAGGAAAGGGCTTTTAGATGGCAAGGTAAAGTGGTGAAAATATTCATAACATAGCGCCCACTTAGAATGATATAGAGTTTTTTTAAGGTGGCTAAATGACATGTAGCTGTTGCCCCCGTCCACAGCAGTAGTGTTTTGTTTCTGTGGCGGTGTTCCTGTCTGCTTCTCCAAACTAACATCTACTGTTTGTAACACACAAAGTATTAGTACCTCATAAAACCCCACTTTAAAAAACTATCCCTCTAAGATAGAGAAAACTTGAATTTAAGTTTGCAAAAACAATTCAGTTAAAACATGAACGGCTCTAAATTAAGAAACTACATCTTGCATCGCCTGGTTTGTTGCAACAGAAAGTTCGGACAGGATCTCGGCCACCACTTTTGATGCTCAGCATAAGCAAAATACTGTATCACAAATGCATGTCCACATATTTTTCTTACATTAGACCTGCATGCCCATGAAGGCATCAACTGATTTATTTGGTAAACTTTGATTTGATGTGAGTTTTTACTGTTTAAAGACTGCTGAGTGTTTCTGTGTACCAGAATAGAGCAGTGATAACTAGAATGTATGTGTGTAAGGTTCTACAGGTTCTGCAGGACCAAGACTCTTCACCATCCATTTGATAGACGCCAACACAGACAACCTGCCCAAGGCCCACACATGGTAAGAAAAACAAAAGACAAGATGCATGTTTCTCTTTTTTATTTACAGATGGGTACGTGTGATGTCACTAAACGTCCTCTTTTTGTCTCTAGTTTTAACCGGATAGACATCCCTCCCTACGAGTCTTATGAGAAACTCTACGAGAAACTGCTGACGGCTGTGGAGGAGACCTGCGGCTTCGCTGTCGAGTGATCGGTCC
Source organism: Plectropomus leopardus (assembly GCF_026936395.1). Taxonomy (NCBI): domain Eukaryota; kingdom Metazoa; phylum Chordata; class Actinopteri; order Perciformes; family Serranidae; genus Plectropomus; species Plectropomus leopardus. The sequence continues at coordinate 27,120,348 of NC_142193.1, forward strand.
ACAAACCAACATACACACAGTCACACTTGCGCTTGCACTTGCACACAAACTATTTTGACATTTGACATATACTATATACACACACACATCAACAGAATATCGAGTATACGCGGAGTATACAGAGCGGCCAAGCATCACAAGAACACGCGGTCTCTCGCCACCTCTTCACCACCGAACTGTTGGGGGTTAAAGGAGGAAGCACAGCGGGAGAGGAAGAGAAAAAAAAAAAAAAAACAAAAGGAAAAAAAGACAAAAAAAATAAAAAAGTATTTTAAAATTTTTCAAATGTTTTGAAGAAGCATTTTTATCCTTCAGTTTTAACAAGCTATGATGTCATTCTTCAGAATGTCTACCGCCGCAGCGACTCACAACGACACGAGTCAACGGACAGAATCGGCCAATCACATGCGAGCCTGCGAACTTTAAAATCAAACGTGTGAAGAACAAGGCGGATTGTCTTTCTGTCTGACAAGCTGATTGATTGACTAGTATTCATGCTTCATGTTTAACCACTGTCGTGTATCAGAACGTGCGCATGTTCGTGTGATTGTGCGATACAGCGAGAGAGTGAGACTGTATTTGTGTGTGTGTGTGTGTGTGTGTGTGTGTGTGTGTGTGTGTGTGTGTGTGTGTGTGTGTGTGTGTGTGTGTGTGTGTGTGTGTGTGTGTGTGTATGTGTCAGGCATGGCACCCGGTTACGCTGTAAAACGATCAAATGAGCCTGCTCCTCTGTTTGGTAACTTTTTTGTCTCTTCCGTTTGTATCTGCGACCACTCTGTCTGATCCACTCTGATATTTTATTATTTATTACTAAGTGATTACTGACCAAGCTGCTATCTGCTCTACGAAGAGCCCACACTAATCTCTCCATCACCCCCTCTATCAGAGTTGAAGGGTCAATTCACTTGTAATTCAAGTAATCCACAAAGTGGGTTTTATTGAATTTTGTTACATTTTTTTAATATTCACATTATTGCGGAGAAATTCTCTTTGTCAGTGTATGAAACTGTTAGTGTTTTGGTGTTTTAAAGGTCCAGTGTGTAAGATTTAGGGGGATAAAATGGCAGAAATTGATTTTAAGTATGTTTTCTTTAGTTTTCGTCTACGGAGGTCGCTGTGTTGCACCTCCATGTTTCTACAGTAGCCCTGATCGCACAAACCAAACACTGGCTCTATACAGGGAGAATCACGTTTCGACAGCCACCGTACTGAACAGCTGCTCCGCGCTAAGCCAAACAGCATTGGAAAAATGCGGATTTGTAACATAAAACTGCTTTATTTAGTGTTTTTATCAGTTTAAATCGGTGGGTTAGATTGTTTTAGAAAGGAGGAGACCTCTATGGATAATTCGTCTCCCGGTAAAAATCTTCTGAACGTCCGGATTTTAAGTTTTCAGAGAAAAAAGGCTAGCACACTTTAGCAGGTGCTCTTCACAGACTGACTGAAAAGCATTGGAGAAACACTGATTTATGAAGTGTAACTGCTTTATTTAGTGTTTTTAGTGTTACATCACTGGGTCGGTCTGTGATGAGACAGAAACAGATCTCCGCAAATAATTCGGCTCCTGGTAAAAATCTCTTGAATGTCTTATCAGGTAAAATAGTTGAGCACACGCTAGCAGGTGCTGGGCTAGTGGCACGTCTGAGACGAGCCGAACAGAATCACAGAAACGCTGATTTCTATTGTGAAACTGCTTTATTCAGTGTTTTCATCTGTGATACCTCCACAGATAATTTGGCTCCTGGTAAAAACCGCCTGAACGTCTCGATTAGGAGAATAAGTGAGCACACTTTGACGAATGCTTGTCATGGACATACCAAACAGTGTTGGAGAAAAAGTGATTTTAACGTGATTCTGCTTTATGTAGTGTTTTTACGCTTTTAATCACCTCATCAGTTTGTTTTGGAGAGGAAGAGACCTCTGCAGATAATTCGGCTCCCGTTAAAAACCTCCAGAACAATGAACGCAGAAAGAATTTTAATCAGAATAAGTTTCAGCTGGTTGCATTTGGCAGTTCTCACCACTAGATGTCACTAAATTCACCTAAATCCTACACACTGCTCCTTTAAATGCCATGTTACATTCATTTAACGTGAAAGGGATTGATCCTCCCAGCCCTAATTTTAAAACCTAACTCTCCCGACGTTATAGAGGTCCGAGGGCGCGACCTGGATATTTAATAAAAATGAGCCACGAGGACAGAAAGAAGGAGTTCAGGAATTCTTTGGTTGTATGTGACATGTATAATAAAATCTCACAAGCCTTTTTCATACATGTTTCATCATCCATTTCACCATCTTTATTATTTTTTTCTTTGTGGCCCTGATGTTTCTCTGCCCGTCTCTTTTTCTTCATAGCCTGAATGTTAGAAAAAGTAGTCCTCGTCTTCAAGACCACCATGAATGAACAAAGTCTCTCTGCAGTCATTTATCCTCCAACGAAGTGAATGAAATCAAAAACCTAAATGTCGAGCGAGTAACGTGGAAAACAAAATTGGGATTTGTTGTAGATTGATAACTGAAGACTGTTAAGCAGTATCATTTCAATCTGCATTTTCTAGGTTCACTGTGTAATGGATGCAAGAGTATTGTAACTTACTATGTACTAAACATTTATGAAAAAATACAATGTAAATAAGATTATATTAAAAGAAATTAAATTGAAAATAAATTCCTTGTGTCCTGTGTTTTTTCTTTTTGTTTATGGCAATTAAAATCGATAAATATTCTCTGTATATACGTTTATCTAATAAAGTTTATGGAGTATTTTAATACTATTGATAGGAAGAGAAGGAAAGACTGTTATATTTCATCAACATTTCCAGCAGTTGACAGCAAAAATCTGTAGCAAATCTTAGTGTGCAGTTGTAATTTTTATATAATTGCTTTTGAAGTATAATGTATGCCTATCCTAACTGGAAATATAGATTTTATAGTGTGATTTTTTTGTCCCTTCATAATTTTGATACTTGAAATGAAATATATATATTATTTCGAAATCATATTGTCCAAAATTATTATGGTTAACTAAAACGAAACCAAAAACTCAGTGAAAACAACATTGTAATTGAGTGAAATAAAAATGCAAACTACATTTTAGAAAAAAAAAAAATTAACAGTATTGTGCAAATCACAAATCTGTCAAAAATAAAATGAATATAATTAATTTGGAGATTTTTAAAGAAAACATACCTTTGAAACTTACAGGTTTTTATAAGACCTAAATAAATAATAAATAAATACAAAATGTAAGTATGATGTCCCTCCCATAAGGCAATATATATATTATATATAACTCCTTCCGCAATGCATAAAAACTGTGTGCCTCCTACATTTTGCACTTCCCCTCCCATATCATAAATATTGAACAGTCCCTTATCCCTGAAATAATGTAATAGAAAAAGAAAACTAAAACTTACTGTGAAACTAATAAAAACTAAACACTTTTAGACAATAAAAGCTCAAATCAAACTCACTTAGGTAACAAAGTTAAGCTAAACTAAATTGAAAACAGAGTTAAAAACTAAATAAAAAATAAAACAAATGTCAGTCAGTCATTTTCTGTAACCGCTCGTCCTCGTAAGGGTCGCGGGGGGGCTGGAGCCAATCCCAGCTGTCATCGGGCGGAAATAAAACAAATGAAAAATACAAATAAACTATAATAACTATTTATTTATTCATTTTACATTTGGCCTTGGTAACTCAGTAAATAAGTTTTGTACACATCAATTTAAAAAAATGCGTCCAAGGACCACATTTCCCAGAAGTCCACGCCTGTACGTAGTTCCCGTACGCGTGACGTTGCTCCTGTTCTTGTTTTGGCAGTTTGTTTCGGTATTCACGGATTGTCAGTCCACCAAGAAGGCGTTTTGTACTGGTTAACCACCACGAAGCTGCGGTATTGTACATTTCTGAATGTGTTTTCTTCATACTTTGATATTAAACTGCACATTGTGGGTTTGAAGCGATGTTACGGACAGAAATGCGGACAGAAGTGAGCTAACTACTTAACCTATCAGCTAGCTAGCAACCCAAGCTAATCAGCATTAGCCTAGCTGGGAGCAGGGGTTTGTTCCGTGTGTCTGCGCGGAAATGATCGATTTCTGTTCTGACTTGTTTGTTTTTAACCACAGAATCTCGAACTTAAAGCTAACGCTACGATATTTGTTGTAGTGTCAACGCGATGAATACAACGTAAGTTCACAGAGCTAGTATTTTTAACAGTGGCAGCTGCTCGCCGTGTTAGCGTCTGCTGTGTAACAACATGTAAGATTTACATTGATTTCACGCCAACTTTAATCAGATCGAGGACGACTAGGGCTGGGTTAGCAGGCAAAGATGACGGAGTGAACGTTTCAACACACTGCTGTGGGATCAGGGAGGCCAAAACAACAAATCAACTTTCAGTTACCTAGCTAAGGTTATTTTCTAACCGCCTCAGACGGATAAATAAAGTGTTAAAATCTAAATTGAACTGAACTTCCAGCTGGTAAAACGAATCTTTTCCATGTTTTCTGTTCTCTGTAAATAATTCTGTTGTTTATTTATTAACCTTCTCACCAAACTTCATTTAAGAAAGTCTCGTTAAATAATAAGATTTTTTTTCTCAATGCTAGTAGGAGCGTGAAGAAACTGACCACCGAGAATGGGACTAGTACGAGTTTAAAAACATTTTTTTTCAATGCAGTTTGATTATTATTAATAATAATGATAATAAACTTGATATGTGTAGCATCTTTCATACATGAAATGCAGCCCAACGTGCTTTACAAGAGAGACATTACATGCATCAAGTGCTTCACATCAAAAGACATGAAGACATAGAAATTTTATAAATAAATGATTGAGTTAATCATTAAATCAGGACTGAGTTTTCTTAAAGACGTTTTGAAAGTAGGAGCATTAATAAATGACAATTAGTGACACAGATAACAGGACTGCTGTGAGTTAAAAAAAAAACATACGTTCTTAAATATAATGAAGTTTGATGAGAAGTTTTATGAATAAGCGATTGAGTAAACGCAGAGGACAGGACTCTTATGATTAAGCTTCCTCTTCGTTAAGTTCTCTTTTGCTAACGTGCCGTATAAGCTGCTCAATGAACAGTTGCATTCACACTGATCAGCCTTACCATTAAAACCATTGGCTGGTTAAGTGAATTAAAATTGACCATTAAATTCCAGTGCAATGCTCTACTGGGAAACGTTAGGTCCTGGCGTTCATGTGCATGCCATTAAACTTCCCCCACCAACTCAAAGACCAAGTACCCCCTTCATGGCAACAGCAATTCCTGATGGCATCGACGGAAAATATAAAATATTATATTAATTTATGCTGTTTTATTTGTATTTTTTTTATTTTATATTATTTATTTATTATATTTTATTTTATTATTATATTAAATATAAAATATAATATTTTCCTTAATTATTTTTTTAAAATAATAGTCTAAATCTACTAATTTCTTGCAATTTTTGGAACATTTCCAAGATGCTTATCGCCCTTTTCCGATGTTTTTGAAATAAATTGAACCAGTTTGCCTCGAAGATTTCAAAGGTTCAAATACCTGTGAAAGGTGACTGAAAACAGCACAAGAAAAGTGATGTCACACCAGGTTTCAAAGGGTTAAACAAGCTTTTTATTAGTATAATTGATACATTTAAAAATTTATTTATTTATTTTTCAGTTATATTCAGACAACTTTCCTTCTGAAGTGTCAATACCTGCAGAATTTGGAAAACATATGGGCACATATGGATAAGATGCACTTCTGTATGTATGATTAAGATTAGATTCTGCACAAAACTAAATAGAAAAAATTAGGTCATTAAAAAAATGTATGAGTGAAAAGTGTGTAAAAAATCTCTTGAAAAACAGAAAAATAAAATTGAGATTCTCTGTCCTGTTGTGCGTTTTTTTTTCAATACTGCAGATATGTAAATGTGCATGATTACTTTCAATTTTCATAGCATGATATAACTTGAAACCGGCATGCTGCTGCAATCCTAGCACCGGCACGCCCCACAGTTGCTTAATCAGATTGGGATTTGGGGAATTTAGATGCCAGGTGGACACTTTTTGTCACATTGATTCAGAGCGTTTTTTATGGTGTGATATGGCGTATCGTCCTGCTGGGAGAGTGCTGTTGCCAAGAAGCGGGGGTGCTTGGTCTGTAACAGTGTTTGGGTGGGTCGAGTATGTCAGGTGGCATCCACATGAATTCACAAGGTTTCCCAGCAGAACATAAAATTATAATGAGATGATCAATGTTATTCGCTTCAGCAGCCTGTGGTTTTAACGTTTTTTATGAGCTTTGTGTACTTATGGGAACAGGGTGGAAACGTCCCCTCACGTGACTGGCAAATGTTATGATAAGTCAGACATTTCAAAGTGAAAACATTTATTGAAATTTCAGGGGAATACCAGCACCTTAACTGTGTGTGTGTGTGTGTGTGTGTGTGTGTGTGTGTAATAGATGATACTGACTCAGCAGTGAGTCTGTGTGGGCTGATTCAGGGAGCTGGTAAGTGTAGTTTCACAATGGCAGATGGAGGCAGCGATGATGATGTCATTCACCTGGCAAGCTTCAACGTCCACCGCAGCCAAGGTGAGACACATTTTCACTTTGATTTCAGCAGCAATATGTATGCTAGTGCCAGTTTGTGACAGATATTTAGTGGCACATTAACACCACGCTGCTATTTGCACCTGCAGGTGTAGGTTAAGAATGAGGCAACACATGTTTTTTTGTCTTTTACAGCATTGAAATTATAACTTATAAAACCCCAAAGACAAGACTTCATGTGAGGAAAACCTGTCCATAATGTGAACATTAATATTCCTCCCATTTGTTCTCTTATTTATATATTTTTCTTTGGCGTAAGCAAATAATGTCTGTGAAACATGGACATGGGGGAGGGAACTCATTAATTTTTGAAATTTTAATGTGTTTCTGCATGAACACAATAACAAATCAGAAGAAAATTTACTTTTTTTTTAAACGTTTCTGATGTTATTGTAGTTAACTAATTTATTCTGTCTATATTTGGGACCTAATTGATCAAAGTGGGCATTTGACACATAATAGAAATAGAAGTAGTGATCTTGATTAGGAATCTATTAGAAATGGTCTTGAAACAAATTTCTTTTCTTAATATTTTCTTAATATGACAGCTGTGTGCGGGAGTTTCTCTCTTTGTTTTTAGATTTCTCCTTCCTCCTGCCCAGAACATTTCTTAGTTACAAATATTTAAAAAATATATATATTAAGGGAACCTTCTAAAATGTTAATTTGTTTCTGGCTAACATAATAATTACATAAAAAAAATTAAAAACTGGCTCATATCATGTTTTTTTTCTCTTTGATACACTTTGCCTTAAAGGCATAAATAGCTGCACATGATACAGATTATAAATATTTATATTTCACTGCGTTTTCGTAGGCTCCCGTTCACGTAAGAGGGAGCTCATCACCATTTCGGATGACTCGGATGAGGAGCCTCTGACTCTGGTACCTGCCAGCCCCGTTTTAGTCCCGGACGATGCAGACGATGACGACGTCAGCATTTTGGAGGTGACTGATGAAACCTGCTCTTAAAGCCCCCCTTTTTACAATAATGTGTTTTTCTTATTTTTATGTGCCCTAAAATGTGAGACTTTGACTATACTGACTTGTGTCCGTGAAAAGTTTGTCACTAGAGAGGTGTTTTCACATTGCTCTGCTGACATGGAGGCCAGTACGAGCCAACCTCGCCTCGTTTTCTTTTTCTAGTTAACAGGCAGCTGCAGTTTGCACCAACTGCAGATGACAAAGTGACGACTGATCTACACATACAAGGAATAAGAATGATTTGTCTCTTTGCCTCCTGTGTTTTCATGCAGCCGCTGACTCCTGCACGCAGACACGTGATTCGCCCAGCAGCAAAATGGAGCGGGGGCTTGCACAACCTAATTCAAGTCGTAGATCATAGTAGCGCAACTTCTGGGGTTCCCACTGTGGACCCCGGCTCTGCCCCCTCTACCTCCAGAGATGCCAAGGCCAGCTCCTCCACAGTAAGGCCAGCCATACGGACACAGACTGCGGTGCAGTCTAGCGCCTCCGGACACACACATCCAGCACCTGGCTCCTCATCACACGCACCGTCTCAGCCAAAACTTAACACAAACTCACAGGAGGACGGTACGTCAGCACACACGAAAGTGGAACTCCATGCAGTGTCTATCCAAACCCCATCTACCTCCACAAACGCCAAGGCTAGCGCCAATACATCCACACCAGTACTTCATCAGCCTCAGCCGAGCACATCTGGACTCACACAGCCACAAGCTTCAGCACACGCAGTGTTGGAGCCCCAGGCGAGCACCTCTACCAGTGCCACACACTATTCCTGTGCGGTTGCATCAAATTCTTCTGCAAAGACTCAAGAAAAAGCGAGTACAAGCGCGCATTCACAAGACAATCCTCAGGCCAGTACTTCTGCACACACACAGACACAGTCTCAGCCCGGTACATCCACACAGCTCCAGTCCAGCAGGACCGCAAACCTGCAGCCCCACCTCCTCCAGGTGAAGGAGGTGAAACTAGTCGTTCTTCCCCAGCAGCCGAGCATCCAAGCGTCCGCTCTCATAACCCAACCCCAGCTGCAGCTCAGGCCCCAGAACCTGCTGCAGCCAGTGACGCTCCATCGCATGCAGGGCAATCTCATTCAGATCGAGCCCCAGCCCCTGGCCCAGGCCCCCGCCCAGCCTGCAGCCCAGGCCCCTCAACCCCCTCAGGTCGTACCGGTCATCCCCCCTGCAGTGCTAATAGCTGCAGCCCCGGAGAGACTCGGACCTCCAGAGGCAGGTCACCGCATCATCCTGGGGAGCCAAGCGCCTGGGGAGGCTGTCCCCAATCCTCCGCCGCAGGCCGGTGCCTCTGGTGTGGTCCTACCAGCCCGCAGCCTGCACATCAGGGTGCCTAACATGAACTCGAACCCTCCCGCTCCTCCAGCTACCACGGCTTCAGTCCCCGAAAATGGGGGAGAGGCACGTCTTATCCTGGCTCCAGCTCCAGAGAGGGTGAATCCAGCCCTGGGTCTGGTCGCGGTCCCTCCTGCACCAGAGGACATCCCCCGAATAGAGGATGCGCGGCCAGGTCCCTCTGCACCACGAGAGAGAGCAGAGCAGCAGCCGCTCGTCAGAGCCCTAATCACTGGTGTTGTGAGTATCGCATAAGCGACGCGTGCACTGATTCACTCTGCAGCTCCGCTCTCTGCCTCATGAGCTCATCTGCTGGTTTATATCAAGTTTAATGATTTTAATTTTGCTTCTCACCTCCTCTGTCCCAAACACATCCCTCCTGTTCAACTCTGTGTGTGTCCTCTACAGTTGGATCTGTTCCCAGATGTCCAAGAGGCCTATGTAGCAGAACTGATCCAACAGAATAATGTGAAAGACTTGAATGTGTAAGAAAGAATCAACCTTTTTATTCTCCAGTTCTTCTTTTAAAATGATAAGCGATTCAGCCTCTCAGGAAATTAATACCTGATAAATTTTCTAGTTTTGCTGCTGATTCCTTTATACTTATGTACTCTGTTTTCTTAAGGTGTTATTGTTATTTACAAGTACAATTGAAAATCAGGCAGCACAACAATAGTTTGCACCTCATGCAAGCCAGCAAGAACCAAAAAAAAGGGGGAAAATGTAACAAGCAAACGACAAAAGCAGAAACAGCAACAACACCTACAAAAACCAAAACCAACTAACATTGAACAAATATACAGATAGATACAATTTTAAATTAAAAAAGAAAATAGATAAAAACTTGCTTTCTAACTGTAGCAAGTGAATGAATGTGCATGAGTGTAACTGCGTGCTTTATCAAAGTAAAATGTTTTAATATGGTGACTGTTCTTTCTGTATTCTTTATAAATTATTATTTTTGTATGTTGATGTATTCAGATACATTTGACTTTGATGAATTTTATTGTAGCTTAAAGCTCTTTCCCTTTTTCATTTTAAGGATTTATTAAACTGTCGAAAGTGCCTGACTTAAGAGTTTATCCATCTTTAAAGACTAAGTTATATTTGTTTCTAATAGAAGAGTTTTGACTGGTCATTCAAACAGTCTTATGATATAGCAGAATATTTTTATTATTTTTATTCTCACTTTAATCGTATTCAATGCACACTTCATTGCCTCACATGCAGCAGAGCGCAGATCTCAAATCTGTATAGTTAGATTTGCTCTGTGTAGGTAGATATGTATTGAGAGACCATGATACCTGTGTGTGTGTGTGTGTGTGTGTGTGTGTGTGTGTGTGTGTGTGTGTGTGTGTGTGTGTGTGTGTGTGTGTGTGTGTGTGTGTGAGTGAGTAAGTTTGCTCTCATGCAGCTCCTCTCTACTGTGTTTTCAGTATCTGTAACCTGCTGTTGGAGAATCCAGAGTATCCGAGGGGGGACACCGCAGCAGCAACAGCAGCTCCCACCAGCATCCTACTGGAGTCTGGAGACACCCAGACAGAGGTGTGTGTCTGCGTCTTTGTGTGTGTCTGCGTCTTTGTGTGTGTCTGTTAAAGGCGTCATTGAGTAGTTCAGTTTCTCAGTAAAATGCTGATGTTTAAACACCACACTTGGGTTTACTTAAGTTAGGATGTTGTGGTGTAAGTCAGTGCAAGTGTATATTTCAAGAACACGTCACCCGCCCAAATAAATATTTGTATATCAGTTTCTAACTCCATGTTGAGTAATATTTGTGCAGAAAACTTGTTTTTTTGCCTCCATGGTAAACAAAGAATAAAAAACGGAGAAAATTCTGGATTTATTTAAGTAACAAGGGTCCACGTTTAACAGGAGCAACACTGTATTGAAACTTCTGTTTACAAACTCTCACACAGTTCGTGCTGTATAATCTGTTTCATATGTCCAGTGGTATGCTCAGTATTTCCCTAAAAGACAGCTTTCTGACGGGGAACTGAAAGTGAAATTTGTCTTTTGTCTCTTCAAAGCCAGACTTCATTTACAAAAACAGTGATGTTAATTCACTGAACACAGGCACTGCAGGTCCACTGCTGCCCAGATCAGTTAGTTAGTATTATTGTGTAACTTTGTTGTTTAAAAGGGTTAGTTCGGGATCACGAAAGTCACACAATAACACAAAAACTACCGATAGAAGCAGCTTTAGATTAGCAGCGCTCAGATCAGCCAGTGTTAAGCAGGAAAGAAATACTGTTTTTGTTTTGTCTATGGAGTCTGGTTTTGAAGAGCATAAATAAGTTTCCCTTTCAGTTCAGTTTCCTGTCAAAAAGCGCCGTGTGTTCGGAAAGTACTGAGCATACGACCAGATAAATGAGACTTGGATTATACTGTATGAGTTATGTGAGAGTTTGAAAAAAAAAATGTTTTAATAAGGTATTGCTGTTGGGCCCCTATGACTTAAAGTCAAGATTTTTTTGAGGATTTCAGGGTTTTTCCTTCACTGGAGGCATGTAAGAGATCACAAATTCAGCATTAGACGGGCTGGTGTTGAGTATTCCCTAAACATCCCCACCAGCATAATAAGCACCATGTTTAGTGTGCATGCAAACTGAAGAACTGAAAAAACGAGGAAGGATAGATTGTTCCTTATTATATAATTATGTCAATCAAGCTCAGCAGACAAATATACACTTTATAATGGAGCTTTTCTCAGTGTCTGTCACCACATTATGACTCTGTGCTGATTTGGGCAGAAAATATACTGAAAAAGCATCTGCGTTATGTGAGTGAGACAGATGAACCATGACTTTATTTATATAGTTTTTTCCTAAACAAACTTAGCAGAGTTCTTTAAACACAAAAAAAGCATAGAAGAAGAAATAATCTCACCTCAGGCTCTGTGACTTGTTCACACAAAACAGCAGATAATGCACAAACAGACCTTCAGTCTCTCCTGCTGGAAACCTGACGATTCAGCTGTTCTCCCACCACACAGTCATATTAAAAAAAACACCTCATGTGTCAAAATTGCACTTACAGTCATTTTTCTCTAGTTGCTCTGATGCCAGCTCCATGCCATCTTTGCATCACATGTCTCAGTGTCTTTGTGCTGTCTTTATGTTTTTTTCCAGGTGACAGAGGACCTGTTTGACTATGCCAAACTGGGCGCGGTGGGACCTGAGGCTGTGATGCAGGCTGCCGACTTGCTCATGGCAGATTTCAGGATGCTCAGCTGTCAGGACATCAAATGGGCCCTCAACGCTCTGAAGGGACACTATGCAATCACACGCAAGGTACCTGTGGTCTCATAATAGACCTTCCACCTTTACTTTCCTGCTCTCTTTTACAAATTTTACATTAATTCCTGCTCTCCCAGGCCTTATGTGAAGCTCTGAAGAAGTGGCAAGATTCAGGGGACCCCTCAGGAAAGAGACGACGGAGCAGAGCCTCCTCGGAGCGCTGCTACGTGGATTTCCATTTTGAGCACGGTGAGTAAACGTGTGCATGTTGCATGCATTGGCTTTTGTTCCTATATGCACAAGCCAATTTTTAAAATAACGCTTACGCTGTTATTTCATTTGCAAAAGCTTCAGTGACGGAGCTTGACTTCAGATTTTGCAGTTGCATCATCGGACAACATTTTAATACTTTTTCTGTTTCTCGTCAGAAATCTCTGGGGCTCCATCATTGTTCTAGACAAGTGCTTTTAGTTTGCTGTCAGTGTCGCTAATTTAAACCAGCTTCCTTTTGTCCAGCAGGTTCAGTAAAGTTTGACAAGAGGATGTACTTCTTGGAGAATGACCGTCGCTACTGCAGGACGTACAGCAATCTGGAAGCTTCTGTGCAGAAGGAGCTTTCTTTCTATCAGCAGAAAGCCAAGGAATGGGCAGAGGTACACACACACACACACACACACACACACGCACGCACACACACACACGCACGCACACACACACACACACACACACACACACACACACACACACACACACACACACAGAGGCACAGGTGCACATTTTTCGTTTTTCTGTGAAAGTCATTCTTTATGTTATTCACAATTTCTCTCTGTCACCCAGGTTATATCCATGGCTTCAGACTTGATCTAAATTCACATTTTTTGCATTATTTTATTGAGCATGCTGTCGTAAATTCAGTTTTATGCAAATGAACAGTGAGTTTAGGGTGTTATTTTTTTCCATCAGCATAATATTGCTATAGGCCAAGGAGAAAATGACATGAGACATTAGATAACTCAGACAAGTAAGAGATGACACACGATGAGATGTCCATTATCGACTATGAAAGTAAAGATATTAATTCATATTTTTGTGCATTTTGCAATCAAGATACCAAATTTTCCACGCCATAACTCATTTTAGCCACTTCACTTGTTTCTTCAGGGTAGCATCAAAAGCTTTGACTAATTAATTCCTGGAGTAATCATTACCGTCCTGACTTTAATACTCCTATCTGTGCTTTTTTTTTTTTTTCTTTTTCCGCCCAGTTATATTTTGTTGTTACTTCCCTCATCCCCTCAGCCTGATCGGGGAACAACATGACTTCCAGCTCTTTGCACCATTTACCAAGACTTGGCTGCCTTTAGGTGTAGCACTCAAAGGAAACAAACACTCTTGTTTTGGAGAAAAGGAGCATGGCTCATGTCCCTGTTTACCAGCTCTCTCTGTCTCTCTCCAGCACGAGGACTTCCTGCTGGCTCTGCAGGTCAATGAGGACGAATACAAGAAGGTAGGAAGCTCACACACCTCAGACAAACTGCTGTAACCTTCACAGTGGATCAGACTGTCAGTATTTTGTTTAAAAAATTGATTCTCAATTGAATTTCCAAAACATATATTCTGTTACAAAACAGTATATAAAAATGCTGTGGTAAAAAGACTAAAGCAGAAACTTTGTCAGGCTTCTGGTTCGCTTGTTCAGGATAGTGTTGGCTGGTCTGATGATGACTTCTGAATGTATATTTAACCCTTTGAAACCTCAGCAAATGGGCCTGATTTATTTCAAAAACACGGAAAGAGGGCGAGGAGCAGCTCACCAAAAAACAACCCAAGAACTTGCAAGACATGGGTACAAATTTCAAATTAAATAGCATAAAAAAAAAAAAACAGTATAATGTAAAAACAAACAAGAAATTACCTTAAAAAGAATACAAAAAACATATAATTTTATAATTTTTATATATAATTAGAATTATAAATCTTGTTTTCTGGAAGATTTCCCCTAGTCTTTTTTGGGGTTATTTTTTAATAATCCCCATCATGCTAATTGTCAGATCATTACCTGTTATTTTTATTTTTATGCAATTAATGGGACCTTCTTGCTCTTTAAGTTTTTCTCCATGTTTTCAAAACAAGTCAAACCAATATTCTCAGGTTTCAGAGGCTTAAAATGGCTACGTCATTATTATGGTTACATTCAGAGTAATTTTGGGACCTTGATTAAAATGGATCTTTCTCTTCCCCTCAAAGGCAAACAGCAGAATGTGACTGGTTTTCTAATATCCAAATCCCAGAAAAGCACTTTATTCATAATATATGTTGTAGATTTGCTGCTTTGTTGGTTAATTTAACTTCTCAGTCTCGAACCAAGAGGCGTTTGACACTTTAACTTTAAAAAGACGATTACCTGCAAAATGCTCCACCACAAAACAAATCTCCATGTTTGATTCTCTCGTAGGACGGCCAGCTGATCGAGTGCGGCTGCTGCTACGGGGAGTTTGCGTTTGAGAAGATGACGCAGTGTTCAGACGGCCACCTGTTCTGTAAAGAGTGCCTGGTCAAATACGCTCAGGAGGCAGTGTTTGGCTCCGGAAAGGTACACAAACACACACACACACACACACACACACACACACACACACAAGCACAGTGGTTTTTTTTCTCACATTTGAATCGTACATGTCTGCTTATGTTGCCAGGCAACTATAAATGACTTTCCTATAAAAAGCAATGTCTTGCTGAGCTGGAAAATTGGTATACAAAGGGATGTGCCAGTCAAATAAATGTGAATATAGTCGCTATAGATTCAAAAACTGGTCTGAAAGAAAGATATTTTTTGTAAATATTTAGAAATCTAACATACATTTCTTGATGTTGTCATAAATATTTTTCTTCTGCTCTGAAATGTAACACAATTATGTAAAAACACAGTGAGCAATAGGGTAATGTGTGCAGGATTTGTAGTAAAACATGAAAAAAACAACTAATCACATCCTGAGTTTTGAGTTTATTAGTGACACCTGAAAAATCTGCTACAGTCCAATCAAACAGCTCCGTGATTGTTTTTATCTGCCACTGGTTCATCCTCATCACATCATTGCATTACATTACAGAGAAAAATGTTTTTAATTATTTTGTCCACCTTGATTTGATTTGGCACATATAAAAAACGACAATGTTGTACTTTTCGAGAAAGACGTGCAGGGAAACCCAGAAAACATTCAAGGAGCTCGACAAGTGGGGTTCCCTACGAAACTCTCAATCAAAAAAGTATCAAGTTGTCTTTTTGTTTTTTATTTTCATTGTTTTAATATATACAGACTGTTATAGAATATAAATTGGAAGGGAAACGCAGATGAGGACATAAATAATTATGTAAAGAAGAAGAATAAAAGGTAAACATGAAAAAACACACATCGATGTTCAGCTGTTGTTATAGCAGGGTATTTTTCACTAATTTTATTCAACGATGAAGGGGAAAGTTTAACCAGGTGAGGAATAAATATGTCAGGTAGGACCATAATGTGTAATAATCTGGGAGGTGGGGTTTATTTACGTTGTTTGTACGTATACTGAGTGTTGGCTGAAGGTGTCTGTGTGCGTTGACGTTGCAGTCGGAGCTGAGCTGCATGGAGGGGGGCTGCCCGTGCTCCTACCCGGTGTGTGAGCTGGAGAAGGTCCTCCCGGAGAACATACTGTGTAAATACTACGAGAGGCAGGCGGAGGAGGCGGTCGCTGCCACCTGTGCTGATGAACTCGTGCGGTAAGCGTGCGTGGATTCTTTTCACAACATGCATTTGTTGCACACATATTTTTCACATATTTTGTTTTCATTCTTTCACAGAGCAGAAATAACTGATAAGTCGATCAACTGAAAATTTAATGGCAACAATTTCAATATTGTAATAATTGTTTAACTCATTTTATGAGCCAAAAAAGGCTGAAATTTCCTCAGCTCAGCTTCTCAAATGTGACAATCATGAGCTGTTTCCTTTTCTGCTTTGTTATGAAACACCGCCTGATTTTGAGATAGCAGCTTGGATGTAACGGGCATTTTTAAAATATATTTTCCAATATTTTATAGACTGAACCACAAATCGACAACTTAAGGAAATAATCAGAGGATTAGTCAATAAAGGAAGTACTTATTTGTTGCAGCCTTGATCCTTGATGGGCAGTGAACAGGTCGGCTCACACAGGCGAAGTTCAGAGTTGCATACTCGTGTACTGCCTACTACATACTCACTCTGTATGTACTTCATACTGTTACATGAATAGTTGAGTTTTCTACTGAGGTATGCTCAAAAAATATGACAGTTATCACATGACTGACTCCGAAAATGTTGCAGCAAATTTCCAAACAGGCGTTATTGGGAAAAACTGACAACATAATCGGATCTAAATAATCTTAATAGACATTTACAGCTCTTTGACTGGCTCAGAATCTCTGCCGTTACTGGCCGTAGTCTGAAGAGACGCAATGCACTGTGGGAGCATTAAAAATGTCTAGTAAGATCACAACCTTGTACTTAGAAATTCTTGCCAATCTACTATATATATATATATATATATATATATATATATATATATATATATATATATATATATATATATATATATATATATATATATATATATATATATATATATATGTATATATGTATGTATGTATAAAAGTCTTGTTCATATATATTGGAGTCGTATTCACTCTTGGTTTTTAGTGTTTGACAGGTCTTTAATAAATTTTAAACTTGCAGTCTACTCTGTATGTCTGTTAATTTATGGTCTATAAAGATGAGCTGTACACTGATGAAGGAGCTTAAATAATGTCTGTCTGTTTCCTCACAGTGGGATACTTTTTCTTCTGGGTTTTTTGCGTCTCTTGTGCAGCTGCATCATAAATTTTACACACTAATCCTCCTTCCTTTCTGTTTTTTGTTTATTTTTCAGGTGTCCATTTTGCAATTTCCCAGCCCTGTTGGACAAAGACATGTCTCTGTTTAGCTGTCCCAACCCTCGGTGCCGCAAGGTCAGTCCCACTCTGTATCTATTAAGTTCATTAAACACTTTGAGGTTTTGGGGAATCCAGGCTGTTGCGTTGCTGCTGTTCTCTGCCGACAGATCGTGACTGTAAAGGAAATGTAGGTTAAAACTCTTACACACTTTATGCATCAACTGATGAAATCCCATACGGCTCAGAGTAAAATCACGCTGCACAAAACATTTGAATCCAACATCATGAATTATTCAGTCCGTCGTGACAGTACAAGCCTGAAAGCTCCGCGTGCAGCAGCGTCCACTTCAGCATAAATCAGCTCGGTGCGGCCCGGACATGAGGCAGAGATCAAGTCTGTCGCCGTCAGAAAGATTGATGAACACGTTTCTGCAGATGATGAAACGGTTCCATCTGGCGAGGTCGCCACCTCTGTCTCCCTCTCTGTTTATGTGCGGGCCTCCTCCCTCTGTCTGAGGAATGCAGGGGGAGACTTCGCTTCGTGTCTGCCAAGGCCGTCACTCGGATTCCAGTCTAAAGTTTCCATTATTCGGCAGAAAACACACATAAACACCCACAATCATTTTCTCACTCCTGCCACACAAACACAACCCGCCCTTCTTCTCCTGATGTGTCTTTTTGTTTCTGTTCTTGTGTCTCACACTCAGTCCTGCCACGCTCACACACACACACACACACACACACACACACACACACACACACACACACACACACACACACACACACACACACACACACACACACACACACACACACACACACACACACATACATACACTGCTACTATCACTACATTCCTGTAATGAGAGAGATCAACACCCCACAAACGTCATAAATGTGTATTTTCACCTCCTGGTACCAGACCTCCAGTTTATGTCAACTGATGATCTGAAGATGTTAAACATATAAATGATTGGCTGAAATTTAAAGCATGCATTGAGAGAAAGCTTGACATGCAAAATAATGATTTGTTTGTCAGTTACTCGCTGCGTTTTACCTTGAAATTGCAGAGGAAATTTTGTTTTTCCCACATGCCTCCACAGTGGATGAAGAATTCTTCATCAACTGGGCGATGTGGTCCTAAAATAATATCACGATAATTCAGGGCATTTTTGCAATAACGACATTCTTGATGATAAGACGAAATACAGAAAAATATTATATTATTAACTTCAAGAACATAAAATTGCAACAAAATAAGTGATATAGTTTTATGTGTCAACATAAAGGTTACAGTTTGATTTTAAATGTTTGAAAATGCTTCACAATGGTTAATTTGGGGGTGAAGTATTCATGTAAGCCCATATATTTAAAGCTTTGAGCCCAGAGCAAATTGGTTTGATTTCTTTAAAAAACATGGGAAAAAGCCACTGAGCAACTTGGTAAGAAATTTATAGATTTAGAAAACTCTTTAAAAAAAAAAAAGGAAATAAATGTATAGGGGAAAAAAGAAAAAAGCTTGAGAAAAACTATATTTATAATGATCATAATTACATATTTTGGTAGTGTGTTTTTGTTGTTTTTTAATGTAATCAGGGCATCCTTGTAGAAAAGAGCTTGCTCTCAATGGTCTTTCCTGTTTAAATAAAGGTTAGTGAGAATAATATTCAAAATGAAGTTACAAAATTATTCTAATTTTAATTTCTTAGGTCAATTTTAGATGTTTTTTTTACTTTCTTTTCCCCTTTTCTTTACTTTTTTCAAAATTTCAGGTAATTTTTTGTACTTTTTAATGAATTTCTTCCTAAATTTTGGGTCATAGCTCATTGCTTTCTTCCCGTGTCTTTGAAAGAAATCAAGCCAGTTTTCTCAGGTTTGAAAGGGTTAAGCGCTTGAATATGAGATTGCTCTACTGGTCTTATAATGTCCCAGTACAAGTTATACAATTGTTATTTCAGTCATTGCTTGAAAAGCAGCAAAGCCTTAAATGTAACCCGACAAATGTTTGAGGTTGTATAAATGCAAAAAGCTCTGTTCAGCAGAGGACGTCCGTCCTGTCTCCTGCTGTTCTGTCCTTTGGCCTGTAGATGGCGTCAGAGGTCCACAGCGGCTGAGCTGCAGTGTCTCTGCACAGCTGCATCCCATTACATTCTCACACACACCCAAAGATACAGAAAAGTTAGACATGCACCAGATATGTTGGTCTGAAATCTTTTTGAATGTCATTCGAGAAAGCAAAGGCCGCAAATTTAAATAAACTGTTAGAATATTTTTATATTCAACAGTCTTACAGGGACACTTATTAAGGAAGCAGCTCGTTTTTTGTGAAGTCACTAAAAGGCCACAGAAAGGTAACACAGCTTGCTTCCTCTTTCCTGTGTTTAGGAATCAGGATGTGAGTCTGTGGCTGCTGCGGTGTGTGTTTTCTGTAGAGTCTGTGTTTCCTCATTGTGGTTGAACCCTCGAAAACCCACACATTGCCACAAGACTATCAGCATAATGCAGACTCTTTTACCGCATCTCTGTTTTTGTATCAGCATTATAGATCTTTGCAGCATCTATGCTTTTTTATTTATTTTTTTATCCTGGTCCCCATCAGCATGAGCTCAGTTGGAGACGGTTGTTGTACAGTCGGCCCGCTCAGCCTGCGAGCAGGGAGGGGCTTCATTATGTAACTGACACACTTCTGTGAGCCCACCCGCCTTCTCCCACACCGCCGCCTCATTGGCCGGCCGCACGATCCACTCCCCTCTGACTGGTCTCTAACTGGTTGGACACACTTCTGCCTCCGTTTCAAATGTGGTTCAGATCAAGTTTGACCCAGTTTCTCCTCCCTCTTTTTCCTTTTCTCCTGCTCCTCACACACACACACACACACAGACACACACAAACTAATGTATTCCACATGTGGTTATGAGGACATTTGGCTTGTTACCGGCCTGCGTACGATTACTTCATGAAAGTAGAGGAATGTAAAATGTAGGCCACTGGGAGGCTGTCAGAGTGAAAACAAGAGCTGAGATCTGGACACTGAAGTCTTTGTGCATCTTGTGTGTTATCACATCTTGATTGCAGTAAAAACCACCTCCCAACAAAACCCCCCCAAAAAAAAAACCCACACTCATGCACTCTCTCTACGGCCCCCCAATCAGAGGCTGTGCAAGCTGCTCGCACTGCCTTATAAGGGCTGCTGCAGCCGGCTGCACCACGAGAGAGGAGATAGAAGGAGATCCAGAGGAAGAGAGGCAAGGTATGAATGAGGAAGGAGGAAGGTGATGCTCGGTGGGAGGAAGGAGGGGAGGAGGGGAGGAAGGAGGGTAGGACCCGAGGGAGAGGAGAGCAGGGAGTGCAGGACGAGTTAGAACAGGATGGGTGGAGTTAATGGACGTTGAATTAAAACAGCTAAACATGCACACATTTCCCAATTCAAGCTGTTCAAATGCTGCCATTTGCACACTAGGATTTTTTTTTTTGTCATTCAAATTTTTATTCATTTAAACATTGTGACTGTATACAAAATTACATATGATAAAGGTATAAGAGGATCCACAGTCAGAAAAAGAAACCAAGTTATGTACTTAATGTCAGTATAAAGAGGCAAATAATACAAGACCACATTTGTTTTGTTGTTTATTTTATTAGTAGTAATATTCATCTTATTATTTCTGTAATGGACTGATTGTTTGTTGTGTTTTTTGTTTTTCTTTTTGGTTATGCTGACCAACAGTTATTGTTATTATAACATAACATGTTGTCTGTGCAGAGAGACGAGAAATATGTTTGGGACTGGGTTGGAAATAGCAGGACTCACTAACATGTTGATAAATTGCTGAATTTTCTACCAACATGCAAGTGTTTCTGTTCTGGTTCCCAAATCTAATTTTAAACTGTTCAGAGGCAGCAGTGGAGAATTTGTCAGATAAAAAAAAACATGCAGCGGTCTCATTAGCAGCTGGTTCATGCTTTTTTTGTTGATAAAAATCAAATATCTTCAGTAACAGAACAAAATTTTACAATCTAATCTGCAATTCTTTTGTACTGTTTACTTATTTTGTGCATTATGCAACGCCCGGCATTAATGAAACATCCTTGATTACAAAGGTTTGTCACAAAACTGGTGGAAACAGGGTTCCCTGGATATCACCAGGAATCCTGAACCAAACCAGTCTGTTAATCCGGCCTGTGTGGGCTCTCCCAGTTACAAGCTGCTGCGATAAAAACCTGTCAGTCCAAACTCTGGCGGTATGAGAGATTTCTTTCCTGATAGACGTGGCTGTTGGGATTCTGGCACATTATGAAGTTGCGGCGTCGCTGGCTGTATTTCTGGCCGCGTTATAAGAACTCAGGTGTGTTTCTGCGTCTCAACACACTGTCAAACACGTCCCAGACACACACTTTCACGCTGTCCCTCCTCCTGCTCTCAGGGTTACCACTAGGGGGTGATCTTTCACTGCTCTGCCTCCCGTCCTCCTCCCCTCCTCCCCTCCTCCCCTCTCTGTCTTTGTATGATCCACCTTTTTTCACTAGAGTCCAAATCTGCGCCCTCTTGTCTTGCACAGAACCCCTCCTCTAAAGACCCACATTTAACTAACGGCACCGTTTTCTCGTCGTGCTTTGTGCTCATGCTTCCTCCTGCTCGGACACTCTCTCATGAATCAAAAAACACAACAAAAATGTGAGCACAGTGGGTCTACTTTTCATCCGTTTCCTGTTTAAAAAGTGCTCTTCCTTTGCTCAAAGCTGCTGCTTTTTTTGTTAAACTTTTTATTTATTTTTTTAATTGTCATCAAATCATTTCATGCGTCGTACTCAATACATAGCTCATGTATTGATGACATTTCTTTTTGAAATGATAATTTATCTGAATATTTACGTGAAATTTCACCCAGTTATACATCGGAATAACAAACAATCTCAGAAATACACATAAAAACAGACAATGATGGTAGTTACAGTACAGGTTTAAATCTTTTAAGTGTTTTCGTAATTTTGAAATCGTAGATAAATATCTCTGATCCCATTTTTATATTTAAAATTCTGCTATGTCATAATTCTATAAATTTTTCCTTTATCATAATTTCAACCTCTCTGTACGGCAATGAAGGGCTGAAAAAGAAGAAAATAGCTGCTTCAATTTGACTTTAAAGATCCTTCAGGGAGTCTTTAGGCGTTTCTATCCAAACGGCATCAAACGCCAACGAAAACTCCAGCTTCTCCCGCTCAGTCCTCCACCCTTTGGCTGACCTTGCACGCACGCACACACACACGCACACACACACACACACACACACATACACACACACACACTCAGAATGAATATTATGAGCTCTTGAAACTAGTGGTGACTGAAATAACAAAAAAACACACAGTGACTGAAGGATTTGCAAAGAGGTCACAGGATGTAGCCATCGCAGGGTTTCCCTCCCAGTTTAACGGTCAGACTGGAGATTTCGATCACACTTGTGCTGCATCAGCTGTCATACGCCACGCTCTTCAATATTCGATGAGCGGTTCAAATATTAATGGTGACACCACTTAGCTCAGGGTTACTGAGGGAGGCGACGCCGTCAGTGCAGCAGGCCCTTTAGCTGAACGTCTCGGGCTGACAAGGAGGTTGGAGGATGGAGTTGCTGTTTCTAAGCAACCAGGCAGTCAGCGGCGAGCAAATCACACTCTTGCTGCAGTCACACACACATTTGCAGGGAGGGCCACACCTAGTAGCTGTGTGTCTGAGCGAGTCCAAGTCCCTGCAGTGGCAGCACCAGCAGCATATAGAGCAGACTCTGACTGCAGGGCTGCTCTTATTCAGCAGCAACTGGATGAGGAGCAGTGACGGGCGGATGTGAGAATTAGAGATAATGTGATGAAAAACATATAAGTAAATAATGTTTCGAGGATATTCTAATAAAAAGATTTGCTGTTTTTGCTTTCTTTGTTTTTCTTTTCTCTAACAAATCAAGACACTCTACATTTGTCATATTTTTGTCTTTTTTTTCTCTTCAGGAGAGCTGCAGGAAGTGCCATGTCCAGTGGAAGCAGCATGTGGGGAAGACGTGTGAGCAGGTCCTGGAGAGGGACGAGATCCGCATGAGGGTGCTGTTGTAAGTGTTCATAAGGCCGAGACACACGACATGTCTTTTACCGTCTGGAAAACACGAGATCCAACACTGGGTGCTGCTCCTGTGCCAACTTTCAAGGGCGCGAGGGCAGAGTGCACCTGAAGCTGCAGAGCAACCATAACCAGCCACATTTTTCATTTCATTTATTTTATTTATAAGGACAACACACATTCATTAACGTTTCTGTAAACGTGCCAGTGGTAGCCATCTGCATAATTTTCAACTGTAGTCCTTTGGAAGATTTTGTCGAACCTGCAAAATGATCAAATTTGCATAACAACGGCAGCAGGACGCCATAAAGACAGCAAGAGCTACAACAAACAGTAACTCCCGAGACAGAACAAAAGTCCCGCAGAGCAACAAGAAACAGTAGAACAACAGTACAAAACAACAGCAACAGCAGCTTTTTAGCACAAATAGCCGTGCACATAGCCGACTTGACAGAAATCCTGAATGCAGAACTGATCATCTTCCAAGTTTCATAAGTAGGCTCGGGTGGTTTCTGTTTTTTCAAATTTCCCCAGAATTTCATGGGAGTAAACGGTTTGTGATGGTGTCAGTGTGTGGCGTTTCTCTCTGTTTTCTCACTGTCCCGTCTGCTCCTCTCTCAGAGAGGATGCTGGGTAAACAGCTCAGTTTCCCGGACAACGCTCCAGGAAGTGAAGAGGCCGGCTGCTTCCCGTGGCCCAGCAGGCCCACAGGCAGTACTTCCTGTTTTGAGCCGTGCACAGATCCTCTTACTTCCTGGTGCTGAAAGAGACAGGAAGTGTCCTGGTAGAGACATCAGTGGAGCAGGACGAGCAGCGCGGACCTGATGCTTTTAACAGCACGTAACAGAAAGAAGCACGATATTATGCCGCTACAGAAATTAGGGGGTTGGTGTTTCATAAGCACAGATGATGAAGAACGAGGACACTTCAGTGGACTTGGTGTAAAGTTTTTCTTTTTTTAAACAGAGCTATAATGATAACGAGAATTATCTTATATCAAGACATTTATATTGGATATTTTTGGATTCCCCGCCATCGGAGTCCGTAGTGTCAAAGAATCAGTGAATGGCAACACTGGCACACCGACTCCAAATGTGTGTTTCAGTAACTTCCATCCTAGTTGGATAGTTCACCCAAAAATGAAAATTCAGTAATTATCTACTAACAGTTTGTGGACTGCAATCAACAAGCTCCTCTGTAGGTCAGCATCCCCTCGTGTAGACAGTGCACTCAGATTTAAAATCCTCAAGATTTTTAACACTGATAAACTTTGTCCTCCATTCCTGCGCTGAACCAAAGAGCATCAAGCAGGAACATTATGGAGCTACAATAACAGCCACGAGAGAGAAGACCGCGCCCGCCCGGGGGTCTGTGGCTCATTATTTACTCTCGTGTCCCAAAATCATGTCGACTAAATGATAAAACGATTTACATGAAAACATCTCTCTCTGTTTGACCCTGAAACTGAACCTTACGGCCGCGCGTTAACGCCTGCAAGGAAAAACTAACATGAACCTGATCAAAAAATCTCTGATTTCACTTAGAGATTAAAAAACACACGAGTTCATCGGAGCACCTACACAGAGTCAGGTCGTCAGCTGTGTTTTTGGCAGCACTGTTGAGTCTCTCTTTGACTCTACTTTTGTGTCGTACTCTCCTGTTCATGAACTTGCGTTTTACTCTGTTTACGTGCAGCGAGGAGCGCATGACGGCAGCTCGCGTGAGGAAATGTGTCAAATGCGGGACGGGCCTGGTCAAGTCGGAGGGCTGCAACCGGATGTCGTGTCGCTGCGGCAGCTTCATGTGCTACCTCTGCAGAGAGCCCATCACCGGCTACAACCACTTCTGCCAGCACGCCCGCTCGCCCGGCGCTCCCTGCCGTCACTGCCGCAAGTGCTCCCTCTGGACCGACCCCACGGTAATCCCTCAGACATGCTCTCTGCCTATGAGCTTTTATTTTGAAGATATTTTTCATCCGGCCTGGCTTGGTGTAAATTGTTAATGTGGCCCCATTTTTTTTTCTGTTACAGTAATGACAGACTTGTATGTTGTCGGATTAAAAAAAAAAAAAAAGAAAAACTTGGCAAAAATGTCTAGAAAATGATATGTGTAAGCAGTGTAATTATATATTTAAAAGTATGCTATAGATAAAAATGTTACATACATAATCTTTATACTTATACATACGTAGGTCTGTTCTTTTACAGCTTTCTTTGGGACTTTTTTTTTTTTTAACTTTTCTTTCTTTCTGCTTATTTTCAGGGAATTTTCTTGTTGTTATTCACTAATTTCTTGTTAATTTTTGGGCCATGTCTTGTTAATTTCCTCGTGGCCTTATCCCCGTGTATTTTGAAGAAATCAAATCAATGTGCTCAGGTTTCAGACGGTTAAAGGTATCTGGTTATTTGGTCACATTATTCAGTAACCTTCAGTCAGTACACATCCGAGATATTTCTCTTCCCCCCATAAACACGTTTAGTACCTCTCCCTGCACTTTGACCCCGACCATCTGACTCAGTGGCCGCCCACGGTGACCTGGCCGCAGCATCACTGGCAACCAGAAGCAACAATTAGTCCCCGAGCAGTTAATGAGCTGGAGCCGCTCCAGCAGCTCTAGAGAGCCATCAGAGCCGGCCAAGAGCTCGTCTCCAAGGCACTGCCAAGAAATGGATAAATACTGGTAACCAGAGGGCCAGCTGAGGGCCGACGGAAGAGGCCGACTGCTCTCTTGTCATTATTTATAGGTTTCCCTCGTCAATAATGAAAATAAAGGAAGCCCCAACGAAACAAATGCACACAGTTCAATAAGTGCGCTTAAAGGAAAACTTCACCCCATAACTCAGACAATGTTGCATAAAATTTGTGAAGATTGTTTTTCTCACGTGTCTCTGTGAAAGTAGAATCCAAAACTGGAGAAAATTCGGGATGAGTTAAAGTAATTTGGGACTGCGTTTAACAACCGCAGAACTATATCAGAGCGTTATAAACGTGTATAAACTCTCAGGCAACCTGTGCAGCATAACTCAAGTCACAAACGGCACTTTCCGAGGAGGAACTGAACTTAATGTGAATTTCACAAAAACAGTAATTTTACCTGACTGGACACAGGAGCTGCTGGTCTAACACCTCCTCCTTCAGTTAGTCTGTTCGTGTTATTGTTTGACTTTAGTGGATTTGAACTAACGCTTTAAAACACCAAAGTCACACAATGTTTGGGAAGTACGGAGCATACGACTGGATAAATGAGACTTGCTGCATGAGTTGTGTGAGAGTTTATAAACAGATGTTTTGATATAGTGTTAATCACAGCCCCCTGTGACTTTAATTCATCAAGAATTTTCTCCATTTTTGGATTTTTCATTCACCTCGGAGGCACATGAGAAAAACAAAGTTTTCCTCACAAAGTAAGTGACACACAGATGATCTTTTTGAGGATTAAATATTCCTTTAACCCCTTTTTCAGGCTACAGAAACACATGAAACAAACTAGTGCATCAGTCAAAAATGACGACACGGTCTGCAGTCCCGCCCTCCACAGCAGCTCTGACCTTTTCTGCAGACACTTTTCTCCAGACTCAGACACAACAAGCCTGCAGCTAAACAAGCGCTGTGTCGGCTAAAGCCTCCTTTACACTCATGCATGACTGCTGTATCTGTCACGCTGCAGGTTAATTATCTAAGAACCACAAGAGTTCATTTCACTTCGATAAAACAGTAAACCTGTTGTTGTCCTCATCTCATTAAAAACTTGCGTGTGTGTTTCTGCAGCAAGACGATGAGCGAATCATTCAGGAGATCCAGAAGGAAGGAGAGGCAGAGCTGAATAAGAAGACTGCAGGTCAGTGTCACTCTGATGAGTTCACCCCAAAAGTGAAATACACATTTTCCCTCTTACCTGCAGAGCTAATAATCGATCTAGATTGTTTTGGTGTGAGTTGCCGAGTGTTGGAGATATCGATTGTAAAGATGTCTGCCTCCTCTCAAATATGATGGGACAGGAAATAACGTGGCCATTGCTGCTCAAAGCGCCAAAAAAATACATTTGAAACATCCACGGACCTTGTTGTGAGCAGTTTCATGTGGGAACTATTTTCTTTTAATCAAACCAAACCCGCCAGCAGCATCACTGAGCGGAGGGAGGTGTGCATCCACTCTCAACTAGCACCACTGAGGCAGCAAATGTCACAGCTCAGCTGAGGAGGACGCCTTAATGTTTACATCTCGCACTGTCACGAGCCTCTCACTGAGGGACGCTTCCCTCCGTGCGGTGATATGGCCAACAGGTGTAGTTCTGTCGAAAGAAAGTAGTTCCTTCATGAAACTGTTCAAAACAAGATGTATGGATTATTTTGAGTAACCAGGTCATGATTTCTGGAAAGAGACATTGCTGTTGAGTTTTTTTAATTTCTCAATTTTATGGGATTTTTTTTTGGCCCTTTGAGCACCACAAGCCGAGTGCCGTCTAGTTCTGTTATATTGGAGAGAAGGCAGACATCTTTACGGCCGATATCTCCAACAATCTGGAGACGCACTGTCGGTAAAACCAGAAATATGTGTTGTTGTTTTGTGGGTGAACTTTCCCTCTCAGGTTAAGGCTCAGTGTATAAACTGAAGAAAAATATTTCTTTGGAGCTGTCGAAACTATTAATTATTGCTCCGTGTTCTCGTTTATCATCTCCTCTTCAGACTGATGAAGAAATGTGGTGAATTATGTTCCCTGGCAGGGAAACGTTGCACTGCAGCAACATTATTCTTCCTCTCTGCTGCTTCCTCTGTGTCTTTTTGACCATTATTTATTCAGACAAGCCGGCTGTTTTCAACATAAACCGGCAGCAGTTGCAGGAATGTTTCCTGCGTTTGGTTTGTCTGAATGTGTTTGTGTAAATCTGAGGCGAGGGGGTTCGATTCAAAGCTGCAGGAAGTCTGACAACATTTCGGCGAGAAATAAAACCACACAGGAAGATCTGGTCCATCGATAACTTTTTCTTCTTCTCTCAGATAATTCAGGGAAGAGGGTCGGCCCCCCTCCGGAGCCCATCCCCGACGCCAAACGGCCACGTGTGGGCCCGCCACCCGAAAACCCGCAGAACCCGAACCCCGTTGCCCCTCCTCACCCGCAGGCGGTACAAGCTCCTCTGTTCGTGCCTCCACGCGCTCGCTACCCGCAGCCTCTGCCTCAGGGCAGGATGTTAGTCATTCCCCGGCAGCCCCCGGCCCCGTACGTGCCCCCCCTACAGCACCTGCCCCCTCTGAACAACAACAACAACAACAACCACCACCACCACCATCACCACCACCACAACCCGCCCATCAACCCTCATCACCAAAACATGGACATGATGGACCTGCCCATGCACTACGGACCGCCGCACCGCTACTACAGACGCTTTTAACACACACAAACGCTCACTACGGTTCTACTTTTCATTTCAGGGCTGTTTTTGAGATGTAGTTTTGTATCTTTTTCTGTGTGAGTCACTGTTTTCTACTCCTTCTCTGCATCCGTTTTCACAGCTCGTGTGTGCTCTTGCGGATTTCAAACCTGCCGCTCGACACGAAAGAACTCGTCGAGACGTCGAAACACGCTGAAATGATAAGTGCGCTGTGGACAGACACATCCGGACACTTTGCCTTCTGCCGAATTTGGGACTTCAATAATGGATCGGATCCCCACGTTACCTGTTCCTTTCTCTTTCCGTTTGAATAAATTTGGGGTTGAACTGATGAACAGTTTAGAATCTTGAGACAATTTATTTCCAGTTTATACAGATATTTTTGAGAACATAATTGAAAAAAATCAGTTAGCATTCCCTTCTGTATCTTTTGTGTAATGTGTGAGACCACACAGTTTTCTAATAAAGTGTCAAGGTCACATTGAGTTTAAACTTTGCCTCTTTAAAGGTTGAATGTGGGATTTTATGGCGTTTAGCGGAGAGGTAGCATAACTGAAACTTCTCCCACGTGCCAAGCATGTAGGAGAACTACAGCGACGCGAAAACGTAAATCGCCCCATCTAGAGCCAGCTTTTGATTCGCCGATTCTGGGCCACCTTAGAAACAGCATGGGGGACTTAGTAGATATTAATGGCTGAGTCTAAAAAGAAAGCAAACTCGATTTTCATTTTCAGGTGATTACACGCTAATTAAAACATAGTTATGAATATTAGATTACGTTTCTGCGATCCGTTCCCCCCGAAATTCTACACTTTAAATGTTTTATGTTTTTATGCTTCTGCGAGGCGTTTTAATTTTGGGTTGTCGAGCCACATGTCTGTTTGTCTGTCCTGTGAACACAGTATCTCAAGAACGCCTTAAAGGAATTTCCTTTAATTTGGCACAAACGTCCACTTTGACTCAATGATGAAAATGATCTTGATGTTTGAGTCACGGTCACTGTGACTTTCTGTCTCTCATTTCTCATTAGAGCAAAATCACAAGAAGGCCTTGAGGGAATTTCCTCAAATTTGGTCCAAACGTTCACTTGGACTCAACAATAAAATTCTGAGATTTTGGTGGTCATAGGTCAAACATCAAGGTCACTGTGACCTTGTCTGTCTCATCCTCATGAATGTGATTTTCTTAAGAAGGCCTTGAGGGAATATCTTCAAATTTGGCACAAACGTTAACTTGGGACACAAGAATGAACTGATTGGAATTTGGTGGTCAAAGGTCAAGGTCACTGTAACCTCACAAAACATGTTTTTGCCACAAATCAAGACTTCATACACTAATTATAACAACATTTTGTGTCATGGCAATTATGACATTTTATAAACAAAAGGTCAAAGGTCAGCTTCACTGTGACATCATAATTTTCTTCAGAAACACTCTTCTGGCCATTTTTCAGTGTCTTAAATGGGGAACAAAATGGGAGACGTTGAGTCAGACGCTGAATTGGTGACACTAATCTTGAAAATGTGCTAATTGTGAGGTTGAAGTGAGTGTGAAGGATACATATTTTAGAGTGTGCAACTTTTCAGCAGCGTTCATGTTTGCAGCATTTCCTGCTGTCATTGCTACACGAGTCTGGATGTCGGTGGAGTCATACAGCCGCAAGCTGGCAGCTCTACTCATAAAAACCAAGATAAAGGTCATTTCTCTCTTCTTACTACCTTCCTTTCTGTCTCTTTCTGCTGAGTCTCTCTCCCCCTCCCCCCTCGTCTCATGCAGAGAAAGGGGCTGACTCATGATAACTGAGCCCCTCCGGCTGTGCACCAATCACATGACAGAACCGGTGCTCTCTGTCCGCCAATCAGCGTGCAGCGACAGCCGGGCTTTGTGATGTTACCGAGAGAGGGGCCTTCTTTGTTCAGCCAAGTGTGCTGCGAGTGTGACAAATCATTTTGCTACACACACACTCAGTCACACACTCACGGCCTCTCGTCTCTTTGCATGCAGACTGTAAAAGTAGCACAGCGAAGCCCCGTTATAGCCCAGGGGTCCTAATGGTTTTAGTCATGGGTGGTACGAGACAGGCTGTGTTTGTACGAGAGCCAGAATTAGACTTTAATCACATTCAGCATCTTCTAACACCAGCTGAGCCGCCATGAATGAAGCGATGTGTGTTGTATTTAACAAAGACACACGAGGACATGGAGGGGCCTCCGTGAGAATATGAATGGTGGAGTTACAGCAGTTTATTACTGTGTAAGTCAAGCATTTTGAGACGGTAAACATATGCACATTAAAATGAAATGAGTAATTTAATTTTTTATATTCTGGCATAGCATTCACAGAAACTATATAGCTTAAATATGAGAAAATAAAAAGACAGTTAATGGCTTCTAGGCACTTATTCCTCCAGCTATGATAAAAACAGAAGTAAATATTTTGGAGGAAAACCGAGACTATTGCCACAAAGTAAAAAAACAAACCCAGTTGAAGCGTTACTCCAGAGATTTAGTGTTGCACGTTCATTATTGGGGGATTTATGAGGTACAGATTAAAAGGAAGGTTCACCCCAAAATAATAATAATAATAAAAGATAAAAAACATTAATCTAGATTGTTTTGTTTCAGGTTGCAGAGTGATTGAGATATCGGCCATAGAGAGGACATATTACTTTAATTATTTTGGAAATATGTTCAGTGCTGGCAATGTGTTCGAAGTGTTGTATACTGGACGTTATACTATGGAAACCCTTTTTCATAGAGTGAAATATTGAATATCCACATATTTCAAATGCATTTATCTGGGTAAAATTGCCACAATGGTCAACATACAACAACAAGACATGAGACAAGTACAGTACAACATACAACAATAAATATAGCACCAGGCATAGTCACGGAAGGAGCGCAACAGTCTTCCACAGCAACAATATTAAAATGTTAAAAAATATTCTGTATAACTGCCTCCAAATTTGGAGTATAACTGCCTCTGAAAATAAAAGAAAAGAAAATGATACATTAATAAAAATTTAAGAAAAATAATAATAATAACATTTTTTTTAAAAAATTTAAAAAATCAGGTGCTGTTGCCTCCCTGATATAGAAATTTATTTAATTTTAATGATTCAGGAAGGAATTCAAAATGTCGATGTTCAATTAATTTTACTACACTATTTCACTTTTTAAAAATATATAGCAAAAATTAAGTTTCCTTTGTGTTCAGATGAAGGCCCCTTATGTTAAGTGTGCCACTCATAAAGATTTTTTATTTATTTATTTTATTTCTTTTTTTTATTAATTAATGTATTAGTAATTAACAGTTAGTTTCAACCGAGCAATCTGATTGGACAGGAGACGTTTCACGAGGGCACTTTTACCTCTTCCTGTATCACTCCGCCATACAGGTGTTCTGAATTACACTAACCGTTAGCTTACATTAACTGTCATCATAACAAACTTTTAACCAAAAAGAGGAACATATTTCTACATAATATAAAAACATATTTGAGATAAACAACGAATGGCCGCCAGAAAGGACGAAGGGAAGAAGGGAGGACTAGAAACTTCACGGAAAACCTCAAGGTATGTTCATATGTCTTCAGAAGAGTTAGCCTGCTAAAATAGCTAAACCGACTTTCAACAGACTCTAATTTCATTTGTAGTTAAATACATGGAAACACACAGATAAATGTACCTGATAAAAAAACAAAACAAAATACTAGCTTAAATAAAATAGAAAGCTAGTTAGCAGGAACATGAACGTGTTGCTTGGCAACAGTGTCCAGATGCGGAACTATTTGTGCGGGACTACTTTATATATTATATGTATTACATTATATTACAATACACATTATACTGTTGTGTATGTATATATTGTATTGGACATAATCAGTGAATAATAATTTGCCACATTTTACTGTTAAAATATTTATGGTGCTTATTGTATAAAAGCAAACAAATCTGGCGACCAAATTGTGTGTTACACCATCTGTTGGCGCCGCCATTGTTGCGGTGGCAACTGACTGCTGCCTGCTGATAGTGACAACCATAAAGTATTAAACAATAACGTTTAACACGATGATAACAGCCGCTTTGGTAACGACGTGAGGCAGTGGCCACCAGTTACGATGAATGTACCTAATCAGGTGATGAAGTGTAATTACTAGCTAACATTAGCTAGCACAATCAATAAAGAGCTGCATTACTTTATTTAACGTTGTACATGTTCTGTTTGCAACGCCGACCTGATGACTTTGTGGTTATTTGGTTGCCATAGTTTAAGCAAACAACGTTTAATTTGACAATAACGCTACAGTTAGTTGACTGAGTTTATTTTTATTTCTGCAGCATCTAGCAGTGTTAACTTAGCTTCCCTGTTTCACCACGTTAGGCTCAGCAGCTGCAGCTGATCACTGAGATCAGCAGAGATTACCGATCGGGCTGCTGTTATTGTGAACGAAAATGTTGTCCCTTGCACGCCCAGGGAAGTATTTAAGTAAATCTAAGTGTATTTGACATTTTTTTCCAAAGTTGAAGTTTGCCACTACTGTTGGAGCAGTCGAGAACTGCACAGCATTTCCCCAAAGTCCCAGATATTATTATTAAAAGTAACGTGTCGCAGAAAGTAAAGGGAAAAGTAGTAAAGTGCACTTCTCAGTACAGCTTGTATATACAAAGGCGCGCGGGAGATGCCGCCGCATTAATGGCGACTTGTTTACTTTCGGTACTTTCTCGGATTTATTTAGTGATAGTAATGGCAGTACAGCACTCCCTCTCGTGATATTACTTAATTTTGGACTTTTCGTTCAGGCTGCAGTGGACTACATGCCTTTTTTTTTAATTTTTTGCTGGATTTGGTTCAAACTGACGGTCGTCTGATGAAGACATCAAAGGTAAGCTGTTTCATTTTTATTATTGATGATGACATGGAGGGAAGTCAAGTGATTTTGGACACATTGTGGCTGAAAACCACCTAAAACTCTGAATATTACCATGGCTCCTTTTAGAGCTTTTTAGAGATTGCTGCTGCTGTATTTTTTATATTTAAAAAAGGCTATATGTTGCAAAGTAAAAATAATTTAGAAACTTTTGACCTAAGAACACATGGAGATCCATGTTCAGGTAAACATGTCACCAAAAACTCTCTCTGCCTGTTTCCTTGGTGCCATTTTGCCTTCAATGTACGTGTGTGTATGTAATGTGTTGTGGTTTACATGGATCACTGCATCATCTTAAATAGTTTTTAAGTAACAAACATTCAAAAGTCTCCAATGTGACTGGATGACAAACAATAGCCACAGATGTAAAAGCTTACTTGCCCCATTTTACCTGATGTCCTAAATTACCTGACTTCCCCCCAGGCTTGTTATGAATGCTTTTTTTTTTTTAAATGGCGTTGTTTGTTGCTGCTTGTGTTGCAGACCGCCGTGTCTGCTTGGTTATTGTATTATGTGGCAGGAGGCCACACGTTGCTTGCACACTTGTAGTTTGTTGTCATGTGTGGGTCGTTTGGTGGCTTGATCGTGTTGGCTTTATTGCTGTGTGGCTGTAACTTATGGGCATCCAACATCACTGAATGTTGTATATTTGTGTTTGCCTTCTATCCTTGGTTGCCCGCTTTAGGGTTTGGCAATATATTGATAAGGTATCAATGTAGTTATATGAGACTAGATATTATCTTAGATTTTGGATATCATAGTATTGTAAGTTTTGTGTTTTCCTGGTTTTAAAGGCTGCATTACAGTAAAGAGATGTTCTTTTCTGAACTTAACAGATTATTCTAGCTGTTCTATTATTTGCCATTAATCTCTAATTATATCCACACGACTCATGATAAATTATCAAAAATCTCATTGTGTCAATATTTTGTGAATAGTCAACCCTACAATACTGTCAAAACAACTATATCGAGGTATTTTGGTATTTCTCCATATCGCCCAGTCCTAGCTAACCCACTAGTTAAGTCTTTTTATCCTGTTTTGTGGATGTTTGAGCAATATTTCTGGTAAAATCCATGGTGCCGACCATGGTTCTGAAATAGCCTGTCAGCAGTTGTGCTGCTTCAATATCAGCAATTCACTTTGTAATGATAAATCCATGGCAGTGTCCGTGGTGCTGAAATTGTGCATCTTTTTGTAGTCTGCATTTCTCTCTGATCTGGTTCTCCGTCTCTGTAGTTTTCCCCTTGTATCCGTATTGCATCAAAACCAAAATGAATAAACAAGGTAAGGTTCACAACAGGTTTTCAGCACCATAAAACCATGTGATCCTGCCCCCAAATTACTTCTCCTGGACAGACATGTTTGTCAAAGAGTGAATTTTAAAATATATATATAAATAATACAAATAAAATTAAATGATGTCCAATTGAGGTTTTTTAATTTAATACTGTAGCAAATGTACACGGTATTATAACTTACAATTTTCATACCATGGTATACCTAAATATAGTATATCACTGTAACCTTATGATATAAATACACACACAGAGTAATTTTTGAAATATTTCAGGCTGGATGAAAGTGACGGATCATAGCTTCAGCCACACTGCTAGCATGGCAACAAATGCTGAGACATCCTGACTCGTAGTTCTTTAAAAACACTGAACCCCGCACTCTCTCGTGTCTTTCATTAGTCTCTCCCTGCCTGGAAAAAATTAAAGTTTCCATGTGGACCCAAGCAGAGATTACGAATGCTGCGTACACTTCTTATGACATCACTATGACATCAGACTCGACAAAGCCACAGCAGACTATTGTTGACATTATGCTCCATGATAAATAAAGTTATTCTAATGTTTTCATCAGAGTTTGTATGTGTGTGTGACTCCCATGATCACCGTAAACATGGTGGCTGCTCAGCTGACTGTGTTCACCATGACCTTAGCCCGTGACCTTTCACCCTGACTGTGGCTGCTGACACAAAGAGTACAGAGCCATGATGAGCCAGAATCCCTGAAAACAATTAAGTCTTTCTTGATAAACCGTAGAATAAGAGTTTTATTCTTTTCTTGTCCTTGAACGCACCCTGGGGTCCTCCAGACGAGTGTGTGGGTCCCGGATTACAGTCGGATAGTATTATAGAGTATAATCTGCTAATGAGTCATTAATTCAATGAACAAAGGACGGGATTAAGTGATAAGGCTCAATAAAGGAGATTTCTGGCAGTGCAGTGCTGTCAGTCATACACACTCGGAGGTCCAACACTCAGTCTGAAATGAAAATTAATATCCGGTTAGATGGAAAATCGATTATTTAAAGTTAGAGACAGAAGTTGTAAATGCACTCAAGAAGGACAGGTTGAAGAATCATTTTTCATTGCATTTTATGATCTAAATCATCTTACCTGACATGAGGAGGCTGTTTGTTACAAAACCTTGGAATATAAACACCGTTATGATATTAGACAATCTGACTGTCAAACCAAGGCTTTAAGTCATATGCTCTTTGTTGTTTATACGAGCTCTTTTTTTCTGCCATGCCATCAGCATGGCTCTGTGTCAGTCAGTCCTCCACTTTTATGCTCACAGAGCATGAATCCATACCAGGTCCCCAGGAACACTGCTCAGCCTGTCAGACAATTTTTATCAATGGCCATTTGCGTTATTGTAGCAAAAAAATCCCCCGTGGCCCAAAAGCATTTTCCCCATGGACCATGATTGTAAAAGACATGTCTGTAAAAGTGATAAAAGGACACCTTGGACTGCAAACAAGGTCTATTATGACTCTTTATATTCTGAAATCTAGAGCCGTGGTGGTTTTATGTTTGGAAAACTTTCCACATGCTGGGAAAAGCTATTTAAAAATCAGCTGGTAACATACCATGGAAGTAAACCCAGAAGCTATGAAACTCTCTCGGCGTATGCACCAGGTGTGCAACTCCATTGGAATAATTTGCTGCCATCTCTGCATCAAGTATCTAAATATTTCTATACATCTATTATTATATTACAGACTTGGGCCAAAGACTATATAGAGGCCTAATGTTAGCATGAAAATCACTATCTCAGTGACTGTTTACATCATGCTAGCCACTTTTTAATATCTCTGGGTTTTTAGCAATGTCAGCGATGTTGCAAATCAGTGAGCAGGACTGTTTTATGGTAAAATAGATTTTCTTGTAAGCAAATAATCAACAGATTCCTTTCTGCTTCATTCATTTACTGATTCTTTAGAAAATGTGATTATAAATCACAGTGTATACATTAATATTGCAATTACATATACTATGAAAGAGGATCTCACTCACATGGCCTACACTCAATCTCAAAGCCAGTTAACAATCGATCTGATGCAATACGTCTCTGAGGGCCGAGGGCCAATATTTTAGATTGATCCAGTGAAGCCAGCGGATATCCGAGCCAAGATTGGCTCTGTCATGTGCCAGTCATTTCTGCTTATCTCCATAAACAGACATCTGCATATGAATGCAGATACTTTTTTAAAAAGTGTATAAATAGCTTACTTATTGTCAGACAATAGCCGATTCTGAGATTACATATCGGCCAATGCATTCTGCCTCTCGCCGATCACGACTGACGTGATTGGTCAATACTCGGCCTACGAGGACTTCAAACAGAGAGAAGAACATCTTGTCCAGTTGCATGCAGATTCTGCATACATATGCAAAATCTGTTTACATATATGAGCCCACACCTAACTTGTTTTTCTCTAGTGTCGATCTTTGTTTTTTTATTCGTTATTCAGTTTTATCTCTTTCATGCAGTAAGTAAAGCCCCTTTAACTGTCATTGTGTATGAATGTGCCTTATCTGTAAAATAATATTCCTTATTCAAAGCACTGAATACAAACCATCAGCCTGTTCAGTGAATAGGCTGTTGTGGGGCTGATGCTCTGAATGGGTTTTGGTGACGTAGATTTTAGATGCATATCTCTTTCCTGAAAATATGAACCAGACATGACCTACATATCTCCCTGACACCTGAGAGGGACAAACACCGACTCTGCCGCAGCTTCCTGTTTCTGTCAGCGACTGTGACTGTAACAGTACCATGTGTCTACACACAAACACACACATTTTGTGCGGTGACCGAGACAACCTTCACACCCCGAGAGTCACACATTGTGTATGATTGTGCATGTGTGTGTGTGTGTTTGCATATTAAAGCCCTCTGCTGCCTCGTCCTCCAGGACCGCTGGTGTCTGGCAGCATTTGCTCCCCAGACGGTTTCTGCTGCTCCATCTCCGCTGGCAGTGTTTGAGTCTGTTGTTGTTTGTGTGTATCTTTAATGAGTGTGTATATTTTTAATGAGTGTGTGCTTTTACAGCTGCACCTCTCAGTACAGCCGCTGGTGCAGTCTTTGTGTTTCATACCTGCTGACTTGTTAAACAATGATATAGCCTCATATTGTTGGTCATTTTTTGGCTTGTACAATTTGATCTACATGAAGATTTACTTTTATATCTGCCTAGTTTGTAATTTGTGTGACTCAGTTCCTACTAACAAGCGCATATCAATAGCATCATATTACCTAAAAGCGCCATTGCATTCTTGGCAAAATAAAGCTTTTTTTTAGGCGTATTTTTTATTCACAATTTCAGTTTGCACAATTTGAGGGTGAATGGAAACCCGCCTATTGTAAACATGTTTGCACACTTACGTTGGCACTTATCTCAAAGCACTGGCTTGCTATAATTAGCTACATGTGGTTCACTTTTACGGTGTCCACTGAAATGACATACACAGCAGATGTAGAAGTATGCCGTAAGCGCCCTCTCTCTCTCTGATGACTGATGATCTGTCATATTGAGTCAACCTGCTTTTCATCCTGCACAGACCCACGATGCTCCTTCACATCCCCTAAAGAGATTACTGACTGACCCACTGACCCACTGACTCACTGCACGACCACGTGAGCCATGGTAAAACATGGGTGGACGTAGATTTGATTAGAGCAAGGAGAGCCGGTAGAGAGGCAGTCGCACACACACACACACACACACACACACACACATATGCTCTGCAGTGGAGTAGATGGGAGGAATATAAGAGGAAGGATCAGGAGTAGTTCAGCAGAGTTTGGCCTTGTGCTGTTTCCTCAATGATGAGGTCTTTTCTGATCAAAGGCAGACGCCCCCGCCCTCTTCCTCCTCCTCCTGCTCCCCAGGGCTCCTCATCCTAACCCCCCCTCTAAGCTCTTTGCGCCCCCCCACCCACTCAAACCACACAAGCCTCCCTGGGCCTCAGTCAGCCGCATTTGGGATGTAATGAAGGTTTTTGACATTTCTGGCCCTTGACAACGACGCACACTCGCTCCCTCGCCTCTTTGATTCAGACCTCTGTCTGGCAGCTGCTGTTTCCATGGTAACGAGGCAGTCAGTGGAGGTGGGGGGGGGGGCTCAGATGTAGGTGGAGACGGCGGCCATTTCGCACACAGCCCCTCCTCCCCCTTCTTGTTCATTTGTTCTGAGAGAGCCTGCAGCCTGACACTTTACCCACAAACCACTGCACCCATTTCTGGGATCTGGGTCATATTTTGAGTGACTCATCTTTTCAGTAGAAATGTTCGGAAGAGGGAGGAGGAATCGGAGAGAAAGAGGGATGGAGGGATGGAGGGATTGATGGTTGAAGCAGGCGGAGGGGGGAGAGAGATTAGGTGGGACATGAGGCAGCAGAGGGGAGGAGATTAGGTGGAGGGCTGGTGTGTGTTTGTTTTGCCATGTTGGGTGTTCCTCAGGGATCTGCAAGCCTGACGAGTGGTGGCGGTGGCGGTGGCGGGGTGGGGGTGGGGGA
Source organism: Plectropomus leopardus (assembly GCF_026936395.1). NCBI lineage: Eukaryota > Metazoa > Chordata > Actinopteri > Perciformes > Serranidae > Plectropomus > Plectropomus leopardus. The sequence goes on from NC_142193.1 coordinate 27,159,745, forward strand.
TTACAGACCTGCTCTGGAGGCTCCATCATTACATTACCAGCCTGAATGGGATTCATGTGTGTGAATCTCTGAGAGGGGGTTGCCCTTTTTCTGCACTAAGAATAAATGTTTCAGCACAAAGGCTCTATTCAGGGGACAGGAAAAAATGTGTGTGTTTCCATATGTACTGGTGTGTGTGCGTGTGTGTAAGTGGGACAGCACATGGAGCTGCTGTGGTCAGAAACTGGCAGCAGACCAAGCGTGAAGCACTGTGATTATGTGAGAAACTAACAGAGCGCAAGAAAAGGCTGCGATTTCCAGAGCTTTGCAGGTTTATGTCTGCCATAGTGTTTTGTAGGTAGAAAATCATCATGAGAGACAAACAAGTATTTAGCCTGAGAGCCTTAAAGGAATAGTTCAAATTTTTTGAAATGGTATTATATGGATTACTTATCCATAGTCATACATACATTCATACATTACAGACAGTAGATGTCAATCGGCACGCCCACAAGCAATATACTGTAGTGGAACAGGGGCAGCAAAACATATTTTAGCCACCTAAAAAAGGTTCTTCCTCTTTTTTATGGTTTTAACCATAACCACATTTCACATTTCACATTTCACATTTCACCACATCGATGTCACTTATTGACCAAATGAGTTGTCATATAACAGTTATTGGCAAAAAATCAAATATTGTGCTTCCTGCTGGTGAGGATGTTAACTTCTTGCCTGGAAAATGTAGCTTAGCTTCAGTTTTTTTTAGTATGACATCATGTAGGAAAATAGTCAGTTAGGTAAGGAGGACAGTCATCAAGAGAGAACAAAAAGAAACAATAAAAGAGACTTGTAGCGTTCCAAATCCCAGTTTTATTGGTCGTTGGATTTCAGGTGAACCAATGGCACGAGAGAGAGGTTAATCCACAATATCAAAAAAATTATACAAAATAATAATACAAAAAGAAGTTCCAGTTATACAAAGCAAAGATGTGGATTCTCTTTTTTCATCTTTTTTTCCTACTGCCCAAAAACTCAAGAGTAAGGCACAGTCATTACCACATGTTTACCCTTCCACATCCGTTTGTCTAAGCCTTGGTCTTGGTTACTCTTGGAGACGCGAGCTTCTCCGAGGACAACCACTCCTTTTATTCACTTGAGATTCTCAACCCTTCATGCCAAAACGTTAAAAACTTGAGAGAAAATTGGACGGATTTGGTGAGGAGCTGGCTACATCATGGATCATTTCATGGGGCTACAATGATTGGTTTTTCCATACTGATTTTCACATCAGAGGAATGATGACGATGGACTGATGAGCCCAATAATTCATGGCCCAGAGCCGAGATAATCTTCACTGTATTGTAAAAATCAGTAGACAGAAACCAGTGTGTTGTGGAGAAAGCTGAAGGGTAGAGAATCAAAGATGGGCGCATTGTGCTACATGACTGCAAAACAGACATTTCAGTTAAATAGACGACAAATTCAAACTCTGCTTCTTATTCTTTTAAACGTTTCCTTTCCCCACCTTCACCGGCGAGTCAGGGGACACAAAAATCCAACAAAAACAAACGCAATTTGGTTACATCTCATTGTGAAGGCTGCCGTGACACTTTTTAAAGCTCAGACAGAAATTAAAGACGAAGCAGATTTAAGAAATTAAGGGCACTCTTTCAGCACCTTCGGTTACATGGCAAGGCTCTCAAGTGCGGGGGGGCAGGGACGCAGCGCAAAATCACCATCTGTTGGTCCAGACAGCACGAGATGCTCGATAACATCACTGAATATGCCATGAGTTAGTAGCACCAGGTTCCAGTTGTGTGTGTGAGATGACAGTTTGTTGATCCAGTATCAAAGGTTTGGTCGAGATAAAGGCTGAGGTCTAAGGTTTGGGATTCAAAAAGCAGCTTTCAAAAAAGGGTCTATAAATCATTTCACTCCAGTTACTAAGGTTACCTACTGTACCCATGATAATGTCTGTGCCTTGGACATAGAAAAAGAAATCCAACTGTGTGTCAGGGTTTTTGTTTTTTTTTTCAAACTTCCAGTAAGACAGGTGAGTGCAGTAAACAAACAATGTGTGTCCGCACCGTTTCTATTTTTAATTTCTGTATACTGTTCTCGGGACAATAGGTTTGGCGCGTGGAGGAGGGGGGTAAGTGTTTTTAACTTCCTACATCCTGTCAAGGAAACTATAAAAGAAGGAAAGGACGTGATGTCAGAAAACAGCATTCAAATTTTGTATTGGAGCCAGAATTTGGTGCTACTTTTATTGAGAACAATAGAGTGAGCACGTCAAGTCCCATCATAACCCATCATATCTTCACTTTTTCAACTTTGACTGAAAAATCCTTCTAAAAAATACAAAAGATGCTTTTTTAACTTACTTTGCTCATTCATTTTCCTGTTATTGGCTGTGTTGGTCATTACGGCAGAAGAATGGGATCGTCATATCTTCGTTTGCGACCTGTCACTTTAACTGGAATCGAAGTAATTTGTCACCACATTAATTTTGTGGAAGCATTTTTCAGTCAAACTAAAACAACAAAGATATGATGGTTTATAATGCTGTGTTGCTCCACTGACTTCACTAGAAGTAGCACAACTGCAAAATTACAACGCTGTCACTGACGTCATGACCTTTACATCGTTTATATTTTCCTTGATTTGGTCCAGGAAAAATCCCCAGCAACCAGTGAGAATACAGCTAGAGAACAACACAGGTTTACATTTGAATATCTTACAGTTGAGATGAGAAGGAGTGGGAGGGGGTGAAACCCGTCAGTAACATCATTTTCGATATCTTTATCATCATCAGATCCACTCCAGTTATATCACAGAGTCATCACACAGAGGCATTGGAGCCTGCTCATGAAAACAAACATACTCGGCCTGGTCTGACAGAAGCAGAAGATCCGTTTCTACAGGATGCAACCGCCCAAAAACAGACCCGCCGTCTCCGTCCAGCTGACAGGAAGCAGCTCAAGATTGGATCTGTTTTTGGAGATTAGATCAGGTAGAGGCAGATCTCGCAGACCAGGTCAGACACCATAAATACTGCCACCATGTGCTGCTCACACAGACAATAGAGACAAGTAGAAAGATGAGGGGGTTAAACTCAGAGAGGAGGGGGCTCTTTAAATGTGGCTCTGCTCTGCTCTGGGAAAGGGACGGCCCAATCATAAGGCGAGGAGGGAGTGAGCGGCAGGTCGAGCAGCGAACCAGATCGGAGCAGAAAAAAGTGCACAGCCCCACGGTAACTATGGCAACAGATAAAGGTCGGCGCTGCAGAGCAGAGCTGGGAGAGGAAGGATAAAGGGAAGGAAAAGGGAGGCAGGAGAGAGAGGAGCATCCTCTCTGCTTCTGTCCTCCCTGTTCTCTCTGTGCAGTTTATCAACATATAAAGTCAGGTTATAATATGAGGAGCAGAGGAGGAGCGGGGCGGGGGTTGTGGATAGGTAGATGTGAGGGCGGGTTGTGCTGCGTCGCCACACTTCTTTGCAGCAGTGGGCGACCACATCCCAGCTTCCCTCAGTACTCCCAGAGTGTGGCGGTCTCCAGATCATCTGCGTTGGCCTTCAGCACGCCGGCGTGGTCGCCGCGTAGGTACTTGCCGTCAGCAGCGTGGCGGATGGCCAGCTTGTTGTAGTCGCAGAACTCGAAGAGGAAGTCGATGGGCGTGTCACTGCTGCTCACCACTGACTGCTCGTTACCCACCATCCAGTATTTACCCGTGGAGTCTGCAGAAGGAGAGGAGAATGACAGTGTAGATTTTGGGAGTATCGTGCCACAGAAAGGTGGGGGAAGGGGGTTAAAAATGTAGGAGGGAACAAAATATTTGGCTTAAAATTGCTTTGTTTGAATTACATAATGTGAAGGCGAGGAAATTATCCGAATCAAATCCCTCTTTTTGGCACAAATGTAAATCCATAATGAGAGTTAATGATTTAATCCTTCGTATGCCTGAGGAGGTCCCTCCACACGCCCTCACAGGCAATACCTTCCTGCAAGCTGTGCAACACTGCTGCACATGTGCAGGTTTACATGCCACAACACGTCCTTCAGCAAGACCCCAACGCTTTTTACACAAACATCATGCGATATCAGTTCCTTCTGTATGCCTCTTTGCATTGTTACACAAAGCCAAATGGCAGCAGCGTCATTCTGCACAAAAACAAAGGCATTAACATGGCGGTAACAGTCTCTGCTTTGAGGGTTCGTCAGAATCTCATTGTTTTCCCAATTTGCGGACATTCATGGCCACTGTTCTTCTTCGTTGAGTTAGCTGGTAACTGCTACAGCTTTTTAAATCTCCCATGGTTGGTTGCAAGCATAACACACTGTCACATCACACCCATCCTGCCCATGATCTTGTCCTGCAAATTTATATTTATACATTTATATTTCAATTTCACTTTTATCCTCGTGCAAGACTATTGCCATTGTTTTTATTTCATCCTTCTTGCCATGATAATTGATTTTTTTTTTAAAATGTATCTTTGTGTAGTTACATTGCTTTTTTTGGTGCAACATTATACTTTGCAATATTGTTTTGATCACACAGGCTGGTGTAGTATTTTAGGGCAGTTGAAATACATAAAGGCCGGGTAACTCTTCCTCATCTGTAGGTGACATCTAATTCATGTCATCAGTGTAGACTGTCTTTTGTTTTTCTGTGTGTCTCACCTGGCTGTATAGTATAACTTGTGATTGCAGCTTTGTGTAGCACTGTAGCCCAAGACAAATTTTGCTCAGGGCATAAAGTTTTATCTTCTATCTATACAGACACTATTTCGAAACAATTTACCACCTTCAGTGGCAGATTTCAGGCAAGTTAACTCAGTCAACTCTCTCCACTCATTACATGATCGTACCTTATGTACAAAACTGTCAGGCAGCACAAAACAAAACCCTTAAACTGACCTTGCAGGCTGTACGCTCCGTCTCTGAACTCCAGGGTGAAGTAGTCATAGGAGGAGCGGTTAGAGTCAAGCGTCCCCGTCACCTTTCTGCAGCCGATGAAGCCGTGCTCCCCACGAAGCACGATGATCGGACGGTTAATCAGCTTCATGAGAAATTCCTCAGACTCACCTGGAGACAGACAAAGGGCACAACGTGTTAAAACTGCTCTAAAGACACAACCTGAATTTAGTTCACCGTGTGCTTAATTGATTTAAATTTAACATATACTACGCAGGATCTTTGGTTACTGTTTGTAAACACATTCATCAGCGAAAGTGAATGTAAAGCCAACCCCATTCACTCTTGTTTGGTGTTTTTCCTCTTAATATTTTAAAATATATATTAATTTAATAAACCACCTCACCTAATGAGAAGAAAGTAATAAAGTACAGGCCGTTGTCAAAGTCTTTGCAGTAAAATACACTGCCTCACACTTCTAATAGGTCATAAGTGATGATTGAGAGGGATTCGCTCTGTATGAGTCTGATTTGTTAGTAAAGTCCTGTATAGTGTACCTTTAAACAACACTTTTGGCTTTAATTTTCAAAGATACCAAAGTCTGTGCGTTTAAAACACCAACTTGTGCATTTGCAGCTCACTGTTTGAATTCAGAGTGCTGAGTTTTCATTCATCTCATTAAAAATTTATGCAGAGCAACTTGGCTTCAAACATGCCCTAAAAAGAGCTCTGTGGTAGCCAACAGCTCCCTAATCACAAACTGCAGCACAAGGAGAAAGCTGCAGCTTTGATCCACTAAAGCCAGCACCCAGCGCCCTCTTCATAATTGAACTATCTTCTGATCTGCTTGCTGACATGATGCTTGTTATTTTGCAGCAATGAAGATAGTTACTCTAATGACCAAACTGTGTACAAAGTCTTCTCACTGGCTGCTTGTGACATCTGTGTTAGCTGGTGTTATTAAAAAGGTACAGAGCTGGCCATTTTGTGTAACATGCTTATACATGGCCTCGCTGAGAGTTTGATGAGAGTTTGATGAGAAGATAAGTATCTTATACCTGTTCATTGAATGTAAAGCTGGATATGTAGTAGGGCGCTTCACACTTAACTATTGTTGCTCAACACAAATGAAACAGTCACGACAATTATAAAAACAGGAATTTGTGCCCCCAGACCAGATCCCTTACTTAAGTAAAAATACCTGCATTCAAAATCCTGAACTAAAAGCACAGAAGTGTTGAAGTACATGCTCTGCAATAAAATGTCCCCTGTGACAGATATATTACTACGTATGACGTTATTAGACATTTTACACTGATGCATCATATCATACTGAAGTACTCAAGTAGAGAACTTGCGTAAAACCGTCTTTCCTCCAGGGTTTTTGTGTCATAGAAAAAGCTCCTCAGTGACTCTGCATACTCTAGAGTTTTCTCATGATGTTTCTAATTAACATGATTGACTTAGAAAGAAACACAGCATGAACATGGCAGACGAACAAAGACAAAGATTGCAACAAAGCTAATTCTCCAAAGAGTAAACAGCAGCGTTCTGCTGTTACGAAACAGAACGGGTGCTGAAGCCTCTGAAGCCCAGAAACTACAGGAACATCCAGCCATGATTTAATTCCCACACTGTGCTGAAATCCCCCATCGCTGCTGAAAATTAAATCAGTTAGCTACGTGTCATTGTCTGAACGGCTGAATCAACAAATCTCACTGACCGGCAGAGTCGATGGTGGCTGCTAGCTGGCCGTTTTTCTTGGCGGCGACGTATTTCCCATTGGCAGCCCGAAGAGTCAGCCTCTTCCCACGCCACTCAATGTCAAAGTAGCAATTAGCTGACCTGCAACGGAGGGAGGGAAAGTGAAGGAATGAGAGTTAAGCAGGATAATTACATTTACATGGCAGTTAGAGATCCAGTGGCACACTTGTGTGAGTGTCAGGTGTAAACATGCATTCACATTTAACCCTCCTGTTGCTCAGAAAACTACACTCAGCTGTTTAATCCAGAGCCTAAGTACCTGCTGGGTAATTGGATATGTTGGCTCAAGGTAGAGAGATAAGCTTCACTTGTAGTCTTTGTTTAAGTTGAATCAAGTTCTTCATTAATCTTTCTCTTTGCAGCTTTCTGTTTCATACTGCTGTCACATTCTGCCTTGCTGTCTTTTAGAGAAGCTCTGAAACATTCTCCAAAATATATTTTCTCAAACAGCAGAAAGAGGTCTTCACTTAGTGGAAGAAAAGATTTTTGTGGTCTAATCTGTGAGGAGAGTCAGATGTCAAGAATGTGATGAAGGAATTTGGAGGACTTCCTGCAGAGCGCTGCAGTGTGTCAGTGACTGTCTCTGCTGTCTTATCTTTAAGAAATGTTGCTGTGTTAATGCGGGACACATGTTCCTCTAACCAGCCTCAACCTGGATCAGATTTCTGTTGTGCTCTGTATCATTTCTTTATCTACTTCATCTGCAGCTTCCCTTGTTGCAGTGCTGTTTATCAGTATAGATAGTTTTGGTATGAGCTGCCTAGCATTGGAGATATTGGCCATAGAGGTGTCTGCCTTCTCTCCAATATAATGGAACTAGATGGCACTTGGCTCTTTCCAGAAATCACGACTGGTTAACTCCACATAATCCACTTACCTTGTGAAAAGATTCATGTAGGAACTATTTTCTTTCTACTGAACAACTGCCAACCGCACTACCGTGTAGTTACAGCTCTACTGAGGAGCACGCCATTAATGTTCACATCCCACACTGTCATGAGCTTCTCGTTTTGAGTTGGGTAACGTTCACTTGTGAACCCCTGATGGTACTGGTACCTTTTTACGGTAGCCTTCTTTACTCTTTCTGTAATAACATTTTTTTTAACAAGCTTCAGTCAAGAAGAGATTTGGCTCCTCAGCTCTTTTCTAATCACACACAGTATTAAGACTGCCTGTCTGCTTGCTTGTGTGTGTGTGTGTGTGTCTGCTCATCTCTCTTGCTCTCTCTTTAGATTCAGCTGAGGAATATGTGTAATGAGAGTGTGATGTATTGGTGTTGCGTGATAGTTTTGGTATGCTGGGAAGTCAACAGAGCTGCGTGGATAGCCTCCCAGCTTGGGGGCATTGCTTCACTTCTGCCTCATTTCTGAACATGGCGGCACCGCGGACCTCTGTTGGCTCTGCCGTGTAGCACCCCCAAGCAGGGAAACAATGGATGCAATGGAGTTCTGTGGGCAACCTGGCCTTCTAACCCAAGTGCACAAATGGCCACCTGGCAGAAAAGTGCAGCTGTTGATTCGCTGTCATTGGCAAAAAGGAAGCACCGGCTCTATCATATAATTGGTGCACTGCTTAATGGGGGGCCCAGTTATGATGAGTCAGCTTCTTTTCTACTTCCAGCGCCCTTGCCTTGTTGGGAGTACTTTAATTTACGTGTAGGAACTATTTTCTGTCTACTATACTACACCCACCAACAGTATCACTGATCAGGAGGAAGCGTGCATCTACTCATGACCGAGCTTGTGACAGCATGAGACGCTCCAACACTGTGCAACTCACAAAAAAACAATCTGGATTTACAAACTTACTTTTACTGCACGTAAAAGGAAAAATATGTATTTTTGATTTGAGGGTGAACCGTCTCTTTGAGGATGAAAACTTTACGCTTCTAATCATGAGTCTATTTGGGACCTCACAGAGAAATAATCTCTGAGCACACGGTGAGATGTCAAAGGTCAGAGGTCAACAGCAGCACTCTGGCCGAGCAGAGCCGCTGCACATGAAAGAAAATCGCTCTCTACAGGTTGTGGTTGGACACAAATGCACTTAATCTCCCACAAGATGCCACAGCCATGAGATGAGGTCACTCACTCTTCACCTCCCACTCACATCATCCACCCCCTACAGTGCACACACACACACACACACACACACACAAACACACACACACACACACACAGACAAAAAAACCCCTCCTATGTCATGTCACAGCTCACATTACTCGAGGGACTACAGACTCAGAGCTTTGACGGATAAGTATCAGGTTCTCTGTAATCGCTCACAGATTGGAACAGGTGTGGTTGTGCTGAATTTTGACGTTTAGGACGAGTTTTTATCTGAGTAGAGAAGAGGAGACATGACAGTGATGTGTGTGTGATGCGTACTTGGTGGAGGCGGTGCACTGCAGTCCGCCGTTAGCAGTCAGGGTCCAGTATTTCCCAGCGGCGGTCCGGAATGCGCACTTCCTGTTCTCGCGGCAAATCTCCACCTGGAAAACCTCCTGGTCGCCCTCCTCATCCTGATTGGCTGACAGGTCCATACCTGGGCGGGGTCAGACAGTTGGGGGAGAGCGTTTAGCTAAAATACGGGCCAGTGGGTCAGTCATTAACATACATGTGAGGGCTGCAAATAGCCTCAGAGGATGACCATTAACAACCAACAGTTCAGTGTGCGCACACACAGACACCCACACACATCCTCTGGTCAGGATCAGACAAACTAAATGAGCAACATCAGATGGGTTTGGAGGATTAGTGGAGGATTTCACACAGCTGCACACCCACACACACATCTGTCACCGTCCAGACAGACCCCACTGCAGTTCAAAGGATCAGCCGTCATGGTGGACGGTCACTACATACAGAAAAAAAACACACATGCCCACAAGAATCTTCACTGTCATCTACCACGAAGGGAGACATCAACGGTGAGAGCTGCAACAGTTAAAATATGTATCTAAAACTATTTTGATAATCAATTAATTAGTGAGTTAATTGCGTAAGTAGATACTGAAGAGTCTAAAGCCATGCCAGGCTCTGTGAGGCTCTGCTTAGGCACAGCAGTGCTTTGAGCTAACGTCAGCATGATGTCATCAGGATTCATCCTCTTGGCACCATCAGACTGATCTCATTCACTGATTGTATATTTACAAAAAGTAATGCACACAGCCCACAAACACCCGGTAAAAAGCAGCCGACGTGAATCATTTTCCCCATTGAGTCCCGTATGACGGGAGAGCGATCTGGTGCAAAGCTTTTACTGATGCAGTCACGCTGCATATCGTCCAGGATATGATATAAATGAATTCATGTCAATATGTTGCCATTGCACAAAACATCCCCACATTTTGGGACCCATTATAACGGAGATAATGGCGCACACACTCTGACATTACAAGTGAAAATTTCCAGTTTCTGTGTCTTCACTTCAACATTGAAAACAAAGCTGCTAAAATTTTTTACTAAAGATACTCTCTTAGTGACATAAAAAGCAAGCCATTTTAAAAAAAAATACCCCTGTGCATGTGGACTAGGCCTAAATCTGTAGTCAAAAAGACAAATGTGAATGTCTGTCTGTGTGTCCATACACCCAACTGTATGTTTACAGAAATCCAGACCTCATTAAAATCACATCAACCCCTCGACAGCTTTTCAGAGCGACAAAGAAGCAAACAAACATGACTGAACTTTAGGGTGAAGACACATGACCCTCCAGTGTACCACTCCCCCCACACACACTTCATGCAGCACAATGTATGCTATTGTTTATGATGAGGTCATGGCGTGGACGGACCTATAGCCAGAGGGCTCATAGAGAGAGAGATGAACTGTCTGTTGGACTGCTGTGTAAATGTGTGCAGAGCGACAGAGCGACAGAGAGAGAGAAAGAAAGATGTGTTTGAGAAAACAAACCGGCACACTCATGTGTTCCCCATCCGTCTCCCTCTTCATGTGTGACGCCCTCCCCCACTCCACCTCATTTTTTCCCATGTTCTCTTACAGCCTCATAAATCTGCCCTAAAATGCTGTTAAACAATAAACAATATCATCATGTGGGTCATAAATTCATGCTTTACTATAAGATGAGTCCAACATTCCTATCTGTTTGAAGTTTTGTGATAATGAAATGGTAGCTCATACACCCCTAAGGCCTTTACACATGGGCAAATTTTTTTGTGTGATTACAGCACAGTCCATATGTACACGAGTATTTTTGTAAAATGGGTTTTCCCTCGAAAAAAATTTATATTCACACACACTGTTATGAAATATCTTTGTCCAAATGCAAACGCAACTGAAGCGCTGTCAGGAGTATGCCGAACCAACAGGCAGTGATATAACTAACCATAAAGCCACATGAAGAATTCAATGTTGGCCAGTCAGCAGCCTAAGAAAAAGCTATTACCTGAGAAGCTGGGAGCTCCAAAGTGCCCTCTGAGGACTCTGTCCCTCAGTATAGTGGAAAAGTTACTTTACATTTATGTGTATACAAGTAAAAAGTCCTATTAGCAAAGTTAGAGCAAGCACTATTTTGGTCATGTCTGATACCTTATTTGTGATACCTCACAAAAGGTGCAAAAAACTGTGCACACTCCACGATTCAAGCCAAGATCTCCCGTTAATATGTCAACACTGAAAACACATTCTAAAAATCATCACCCACGATAGAGGTTTTTTAAAAAAGGTTTGTTTCTAGTGACCTAAATTGCAGTTTGAATTTGGGCAGAAGGCCTACTACTCTTATTATGAGTGCGTTTAAATAAATTATGAATATTATGGGGCAAAAAAGTAACATTTTGCCTTGCTTTTGCCACTCGTTTTCATACAGTCTTAACAGTTTCACAATATCTTTGGTCGGCATTCTTTTCCATTAAACCATGACACAGTTAGTCTCAGTATAAGCTGGACTCTGTCTCTAACTGAAGCCAGAGGTGAACTTTTATTAAAAGATGTTAAGCCACAGAGCAGCATTACGTAAGGAGCTCATCACAAAAGAATTTCTGCTCATATTCTGTGTCTGAAAAAAAGCAAAAGAAATACATATCGCCCCTCTCCCGTCGAGCGGCCGCTAAAGTCAACTTAGAAACTCGGGAACTCTGGCCTCTGCGGACAGATTGAATTTCTCTGTAGAAATATGTGTGGATGCACACGTACAAACGCAACACACACACACACACACACACACACACACACACACACACACACACACACACACACACACACACACACACACAGATGATTGAGAGGGAAAATATAAGTGACCATAATGGGAACCACATAGTGCAGGGGGTGGGGGGGTGGGGGCGTCAAACAAGATGAAATGTAAGTTTAGCTGCAACAGACAGGGAGGGTTTAGAGGAACACATTAGAGGAGGAGGAGAGGAGGAAAAAATGAGGAGAAAAGAGGGTCAGCTGCTCCTCGCCTCCAGGACCATCAGTCACTTCACTGATCTCTCCTCTAATCCTCGCTGCTTCCTGCTCGGCCAACACATTCACTCTGTACAGTAGCACCGCAGAGAACATTTATTACTGAGGCAGGAGAGGAAACCATCTGCTGGAAGCTTCTACACACCAAGAACTGACTGCAGGATTACTGACTCACCTACGTCATGCTTTAGCTCCTTAAAACAAGGAAAAATAACCTGCGATGTTCAATTCAACTCAAACTATGATAAATTATAAGGACTTATTCTTTAGATGTTTGCAGTTTATCAGCCAATGACTTTGACTCATGAAACATAATCATTAGCTCAATGTTAATAATATCTAATTTAATCAAAGTTGTAAGCTTGCTTTGAAGAAAAAACTATATAAAAAAAAACATTAAAACTAAGTGGGTAGGAAGGTAGAATCTCAATTAGTGGAACCACCTAAGCTGCACAAAAAACACTAAATTTTTTAAAAATGGTAAATGGACTGCACTTGTATAGTGCCTTTCTAGTCTTCTGATCACTCAGAGCACTTTCACACGACATATCACATTCACCCATTCACACACATTCACACACTGGTGGCTGAGGCTACCATACACGGTGCCACCTGCTACACATTAACCAATTATACGCACTCACACTCCGATGGCGCAGCATCGGGAGCACTTTGGGGCTCAGTATCTTGCCTAAGGATACTTTGACATGTTGACTGGAGGAGCCGGGGATCGTACCTTCCAATTGGAGGACAACCCGCTCTACCTCTGAGCCACAGAAGCTCCAGTTAAAATTGGGGCAGCTCATTATAACCTAGTGATAATTTAGTTATAATAGCTAAAAATTCGTGTGCAGTTGTTTATTAAAAAATAATGTTAAAAACAACAATTTACTGTCTTTTCTGGAGGGTGTATAAACTGAGGGAAGGGTTAAGTACTGCTCACATTTGAACTGATACTGGTTCCCGTACCAAATAACACCTTTTTTTTCTGTATTGTATTCTCATTTTCTCTGTATTGACATAAATGATAAACCGCAGGGGTGGTAGTAGTGGACTAAAATTATATAGAAAAGAAATCGATCAGTCCCTAAAACTATTGTGGCAGGTGGCTCTGCAGCGGCTCTTTCATCTCTTGTTTTAACCCGGTATTCTCAACTTGATGGACTCTCAGGTACCAAAATTTGGCACCAATGGATTTTACATAGTTCAGCGGTACCCAACCCTAGTTGAGAGGGGCTGGTGGGCAGATTTTGTAGCCTTTGGACTGAGCCACTCTAGCCGTTTCCCTTTTTCCAGTCTTACTAAGTCAACTGTAGCTTCATATTTATCATACAGACATCAGAGTGATGTAATGTCTTCTCATCTAACTTTCAGCAAAAAAACAAATGGGCATATTTCCCAAAATGTCAAACTATTCCTTTTTTCTTTAGTCTGTTACCAAAAAATATAAAGGAAACACGAGACAATGTGGCCCAACAGCTATAAACCAATCCTTAAAATACTGTATTCTGTGCAGAATCGAAATACTTTTGGCTCCCAAGAATAATAATAATTAAATTAAAAACTCAACATTTCTGGCTAAACTGTCTAACTGATAGATATTGAATATGTGCAAGAAGTATTAGTTTTTATGGAGTTCAGCTTAGGAATATCAAGAAAAGAGTAAAAAGATTTACATTTAAAATAAGAAGGACACAGAGAGAGCAAAGAACCCAAGGCTGAATGCCCTATCTTGGCAACGAAAGTGAAAAAATTGGTGCATCTGTCCTGTGATTTGGATCCGCTCCAAAATGTAATAGGTTCTTCCTTCACTGATGCTACACTCTTCAACCGAGTTTCATTGAAATCGGGTCAGTAGTTTTCCATAATCCTGCTGACGAACCAACAATCAAACAAACCTCCTTGGCAGACGTCATAAAAAAAAAGTTTACATTTCTATTATTTCACAACCTCACCTTGTCATTGGAAAATCAAAAATCTCGAATGTATGAATGTTTCAATAAAACTCTACATAAATCCACACTAGTTAAAGTCAGTCATCGTCCCAACACCGTTTTCAGTTATGAGAAGAAAGGAAAAAAAATTTCACTATATGAAAATGAACCAGACGCATTTAACCAGGCTGTACTGTGAACAGAATAACACTGTTTTACATCTGAGCTGGTTTGAATAATTATTCACTAAAAATCACTTGATTTGAATTTATGCGGGTATGTCTTTTCAGTGCTGTCAAAGAGGTTTTTATTCTTGTCAACATTATTTAAAGACCTAAACGCTTTGAGGGAATTAGGATGATATCTGCCTAGTCTGTCTGTAGATAGGAGGAAGTGTTTGTCTCTTTTCACTGAAGCTCAGTGTCTCATCTGAACATATACAACCTTTTAAACTGGCCACGAGTTATCACATGGAAAGAAAAATACTGGCGGGTACACACACAGCGTGAAAACACAACACTGACGGAGACAAAACAGTGACGCTGAGGCCCACGGAGACTTCAGCCGTGACCCAGAGAGAGGCCTACTGTCAGGGTTCATCTATGTGAGCGTGTGTGTGAGTGCGTGTGTGTGTGTGTGTGAGTCTGTTTTATACCCAGATGTGCCTACACTGATCACTGTGTGAGGCTCACAGGGTTAATGGAGCCGGAGGGAAGAGGGTCACGTACACACACACACACACACACACACACACACACACACACACACACACACAGTGTCCCTCTGCAGCAGACCACACCAAAAGAAGTGACCACACATCTAGAATCCACCCAAACCACACCAAACAGAGCACAACACACACACACACACACACACACACACACACACACACACACACACACACACACACACACACACACACACACACACACACACACACACACACTCTTGAAAACAACCCCTCTATCTTTCAGTCCACCCCACCCACCGCATTCAGCCTGATGGCGGCAGGCACAGATTGTTGGCCTCGGTTGCTGTGAGCCAGCAGTACCGGAGGCCTGCTGTGAACGCACGCGATTGTATGAAGAGTGTGTGTGTGTGTGTGTGTGTGTGTGTGTGTGTGTGTGTGTGTGTCCTATTGTTCGGCAGGCCTGACCGAGGAGGCGACCAGCTGGGGCACAAACAGGGAGGCAGATCGTCGGCCTTTGTTCTGATCCAAACACACATACACACAGAGCGACAAGCCAGTCAGCCTACACACTGAACACTGTAACGCTGCTGCTCATACAGTACAGACAATATAAACACCACACACTACTCTGATCTTCCTCTAACAAATGCAAAAAAACGAGGTCATGCATGCTAGATACAGTATTGAGCCTGGGGATGTCCTAAATTTTTTGGTTGAATTGATTTCCGCCTCATTCTGTGCTCAGTGTGTTTCAAAAATCGACTGAAGAACAGTCGGACTGTGAGTTAGAGGACATTAAAGGGTAACTTTGCTGTGTTTTCCTAAATGGCTAATGGGAACAAAAAAAATGAAATTGTTTGAGCACTGAGAGAGAGTGCTGCAGTCAGTACCAGTGAAACAGGCTGCAATGTATCCACTCTGGGCACCTGCGCACCATCAACTATAAGTGCCGGTTTTGCCACTCACAGGCTCAGATTGCTATTTAAAGTGTCTGAAAGGATCCATATAGAAATAAACCTTTTTGTTAGAGAGTAAGATCCTTTTTTTTAAACCAGAAACAGCCCCAAAATGGCTCACATAACCCGCCAAACTCCATTCAAATAAACAGTAGTTTTAATGTGTACAGAGCCAACATATTTTCACATGTAACTAAGTGAATTAAGGGTTTATTTTAGCCAAATCAGAGTTGGTGATTGTTGGAACAATGGAAAGATGAACCAAGACAATTTTTGTGAGTTTTATTTTGTTTCTGTCTACTCTGAAAGTGTGTTTTACGAAAAACAAAATTAAAAAATTAAAACACTGTCAGGTGTGATGATAGTGACTTTAGGGCCGATTCTGGTTAAACATAAACAAACTTACTCTTTAACAAAACGGTCAATTCAATAATGTTTGGGCACTTAGTATAATAATCTGAGCCTGTCTGTGGCAAAAATAAGCACTTTTATAGGACATAAACTGACGGTGCAAACATGCCTTAAGTGGTTATATTGCAGCCCTACCAGACTAACTTAAATATTGTTGTCTCCATTAGTCACTTGACACAAAAGCATGAAAAATAGGGTCCAGGTTGAAAAATACCACCTTTACTCTTTATTGTGTGACACACCCAGAGCAGAATAACACACTGAGACTGTGACCAGCTGAAGTCTAACCTATAATAAAGCAGATGACATTAAGGAGAAGAGACTCCCTGGTGCTCTGCAGTCGACACGAGGCAACTCCCCTGGCACGCTCCCAACACACACAAACTCACACAAACACACATAACGACAGTCTGAAAACACACAAACATACTGAAGGTCTATAAACACATCAACGCGTCAGCGTGTCGCAGCCTGTGGACACCAAGGATGCATGGATTTATTGAGTCCCTGCTATTTTCCGCTGTCGGCTGAATGTGTGTGCGTTCCGATGTGTTGTAGACGGAGCAAATCATCACCCCTCACCCTGCAGGGATTAACTCACACCAGCCAAGGTCGGGGTTGTGTGGCTCATGTCTCATTTCCTGCCAGCGGGAGGGTGGAGGATACAGAAAGGGTGTCAGGGTTGAATCATGGCCAGACACAACACCGAACCTCAGTTTCTGTCTTCCGCTCTCAACACACACGCGCGCACACACACACACACACACACACACACACACACACACACACACACACACACACACACACACACACACACACACACACACACACACACACACACACACACACACACACACACAAATCATGATTCGAAGCCTGACTGTAACTCTGGTTTGAGTGCTTGCACTCGAGTCTGCAGAAGTTGTAAACTTTGAGCTGTTTTCCGGCAGTAATCTGAACAAAGAGTGGTTGTTTGAACTGTAACCCACAAAAGTCCATTGCTAAAGAATGGGTTGGCATTTTGGGAAATATGCGTGTTTGCTTTTTTCCTGAGAGTTCAGTGAAAAGATTGATACCCCTCTCATATTTATAGAGTGAATATGAAGCGACAGCCAGCAGTCAGTTAGCTTAGCTTATCACAAAGACTGGAAACAGATGGAAACAGCACATCTATAAGCTCACTAATCAACATTTTATATCTTGCTGGTTTTAATTTGTATAAAAAAAAAAAAATAAGTTTAAAACAATGCTTTGTGGGTCTTGGACAGTGTCCAAAATTGACCTTTTGACCCACCAGCCAAGGTGGCTGATGGATGAGAAAATCCACCAACCAAGCCTATTTTTTACCGGCTAAAATGACAAATTGCTTTTTTTGTTTCAAATATATATTTGTGTCAGTACATTTCATTAAATAATAGTGTATTATGTTGAAGGCAAACTTAAAAAAGAGTCCTGTAATGTAAACAGTGCTACACGATTAAGCCTGTTTCCCTAAATGACAAACTATGTCTTAAACATGTGACTGTGTCCTCGCAGAGTTGCACAGCATTTTGTATCCTTTTATGTGGCTTTAGTCATGTTTTATAGGACTTCATACATCCAAACCAAGTCTAGTAAAGCCAGTTTCCAGTCAATAAACAGGAGATTAGTGACAGGATGCAGCCAGAAAACAATCACAGTGCACTCAAATGTTAAATATCTGACACAAAAAACAGCCCATTCCCAGCCGGGTCAAACTCCAGAGATACAGTTAGGTGCTGAAACTGATGAAACCCCTCAGGATTAAATCTCAGAAAGGACCACCAGTCAGCACTCAGCGGTCACACAAGTAGCCGACAGGATATGATGACCTCTCATCCATTTAGCTGACAAACCGGCGCTCAGTCTCCACTCACACTCACACCACAGTTTCGGGCAGAACAGACCACTTAAAAGGCCACTGAGCTGCAGGCTAACTGACTGATAATAGCGTCTCAGTCCATATGAGGGCCGTTAAACAGCCTCTCAGGGAATTTGTGACCACCTCTGTGCCAGGGTCGAGGAGAGTGGACTTTATGGTCAGGAAACACAGGGTCAGATTAATTTTATGAATTATGAAGGGTGTGAGCACAATTCAGAGGACAGCAGAAGTCTGAGGACTGTTGTAATGTGAATAGTTGTAATGACTAGTTTTCATGCAGCAGATGTACAACAAAGTACATGAGAACAAACATCACTGGAAGTAAAAAGAGGTTTAAACCCATATGACTGCTCATTTCGCTTCCAGCGTAAGGACTGCTTAAGTATATACGAAAACATTTTTTCTTAAAGTCCTCCGAAGTGCGTTTCAATGTTCCTGCCATACTCACGATACCATCTAATGACAGAAGTCTAGATTTTATCTTGAACATAGTCACGAAATCAACCGTTTTGATTTGACAAAGCAGCTTTTGGACTGACCCACTTCAGCTCGCTCATGTCAAAAACCTTCGGCTGCTAATGAAAACCAGCCAACTTCAGCTGCCATCTTGGCTGAGTTCTGCCAGGCAAATAAGCGCTGCAGAAAGGAGCTACAAGCAGCTGTCGGTTTGAAAAACATCTGGAGCCCGTTTAATTCCACTCAACATTTAATCCACATCACAATGATCCAGTTGTTGGACGGTTGAACGTGGTCTTCCTGTTAAAGATTCAGACCTCCTGCTCGTTTTGGAAAGATTTGAGCTGCAGGGTGGCAGACATGACATTTAATCAGTCCTTGATTAAAGATACACTGATTCAGCTTTTTCTTTCTCAATAACGGTTCTGATGTCTCAAATCCAGGACTACTGTCTACGTTACTCATTTGGGATTTAGCACCAAAAAGTATGTCAGCGAAACAACTAACAGCGAACACAGGATTTCTGACATTATCAAGGAAATCGTGTTCAAAATGTATCCTGTGAAGAAGAGGTCGACAGATTAACGGCCTGGTCGATTATCGGGGCCGATATTTGGCATTTTGCCGATTATCTGTATCAGCATTTTATTTTAATGATCACAGATAAAATTAAATAATTAAAAATTGCAAAGAAAGTGTCAGCATGGGAGGAACTTTTACTTTGCAAAACCTAAGAAATATACTTTGAATGTATTAAAATTTCACTTGACTTTATAAAAAAAGTTGCTGATAACATGCTGTATGTTGAACGTTTCAGTTTTGATTGAACATTTGCTAAAGGCATTTAAACAAAGTTTTGTGTTGGAGCTATGTACATGCTCCAATGCACATTGGTTTCATTATCAGTTACTGGTCACATAAACTACTGATAATCGGTATCAGTCCTGATTATTTTAATGTAGGCCTAAAGCTCGAGCGTCACACACTTGCCCAGCGTGAGCAGGATGTTGCTGTGACGTTTCACTGAATTGTATTTTCCACAACAAAAAGACATAATCTGATTTGGCAAAATGTCTCACAGACAGCAATCACATTTTTCACTTGGGGGATTATTAAAGTGCAATTCACGCTCTCACTACAGAGCACACAATCCAAGTCCAACAGATCTGTTTAAAAATCACCAGCATTAATAATGTTTTCATGACCCCCTTTTTTTTCCAACCTCCACCTTCAAAACTGGCCTCCATTTTGTGTCCGAACAACACTCGAGACAAAAAGAGTCACAGGCGGCAGACAGAAAAGTGGAAAAATACGCCGTCAACAAGTAAACAAAACAAATGAGCTCAGGGTGTAACAGAGAGACCGGAGCAGGAAATAATCAGATACACCGATCATACTTTCAGAAAAGAGGACGCAAAACCACTAAACCGCACAGTACTCTCAGACACTAAATATAGATTTAAAGAGCATGAATTAGTATATTCCTATCATTCATTACAGCACAGAGTCAGTGCGACAGTCGCTCTGCTTTCTCGCAGCTTCATGATCGTTTTCCTGCTGACTCAAAGAGGTTTTTAGATTCACACGCTGACTCTACACTGAAGAGCAGCGGTGAAAGTCAAGGATTCATTCACGACAGAAGGTGGTTATCTATTTAGACACCCATCACCGTGAGCGATGTCACCGATAATGACCTCAGACGGAGGCGCAGCCGGGCCTGGAGGAGCAGAGAGGAGCGGGGGAGGGGGGGAGGATGGGAAAGAAGAAATGATAAAAGAAGGGAGGCACAGCGAGCAAAGAGGTGAAAGGAGGTGATGGTGAGGACGAGATGGAAAAAGTAAGGAGGGGCGAGGGAAGAAAAGGAAGGAAGAAGGTGGAGGGACAGGCTTGTATCTCTGCCCGCTCTGACAGCTGACAACCACACACACACGGACAACGTTAACTCTCACACACACACAAACACTGATCCAATGTGAAAAGGAAAGCAGGACTAACCGGTTACAGAGACGGATTATGTTTTTCTGTATTTTGTGTAAATATTAAATATAGTGTAGCACTGCTGTGTGTGCACGACCAAAGTTTCAAACAATAAGGAAAATGTATGTAGAAGTCATTTCTGAGAGCAAAAAACCTTCCAGTTGGTCTCAATACTCAGTTTCCAGAGTTATTTCCACTGTGGCTGCAGTATGACGTCAGTGCGCAGAGTTTCTTTATATGTTCATCTGCTCCAGGCGCACCGCTGCAAGAGTTTACATCACAGACACCTCTGCATGAAGATGCGTGCTGGCGTCAGGGCCACATATAATCGTGGTTTACAACATTGTACATTTTCCCTGATTTTGGATCATATTCTCGTTGGAACAAGTTCGGTTGTGTTTAGAAGCTTGTTTTGTGGGTTTTTCACAGTAGAAGAGTGACGCTCTTTTCAGTTATTCAGCAACTACATTGCCATCACACATGTAGCTACATGCTAACATAAGGAAAACGTGAACTTTGATGCTGATGTAATTGTTTCAGTGATTTTGGATCAATGGATCAATTCTTTTTTTATTTAATTCTTCCTGTGTGCACTGTCCCTTTGTTTCTGCAATGTTGGAAATGTCCCCACTGTGGGACCTTATCTTATATTCCTATTTAAACACAGTTGTGTTATGAAGCTTTTATTGGTGAATTTTAAAGGAAAAAAGTGCCGCTACACATAGGGAGATCATTTTTTATTGGTATTTATACCATTATTGAGACTCCTTATTGGTCCGATCTTTATTGACACCACTGTCGATACTTTTCTATCATTTAGTGAAAAGATGAGACAACTACGTCTTCAACAGAACTGGTTTTGTAAGACGTAATGTTACATAATGGACCAACGGTTCTCTACAGCAGTATCGAAAACTCAAATATTGATTTTCGGGTGCTTCGGGAGCTATACACATAGTGATTCCTCCGCTGCAAGTTCACTGCTACATGTAGCTACATGCTACCGTCAGGAGAAACATCTTGGTTGCTGATGTTGTTAATTTCTCGCTGATTTCAGATCATATTCCTGCTAGAACGTCTCCGGCTGTGTTTAGAAGCTTTAATTGGTGATTTTTCACAGTGGAAATTACCCCCATTTTCAGTCATTTTCTGTGTGTTTACACTACACACACTGCTACATGTAGCAACATGTCAGGAAAACATGTATTGTTTGCTGATGTTGCTTATTTCTCCATGATTTCAGACCATGTGCCTGCTGGAACATGTCCAGTTGTGATTAGAAGCTTTAATTGGTAATTAATTAATTGGGCTATGTATTATATATAGTATAATATAATATTTGTTCTTATAAAACATCTGGATTAAATTAGCATACATAGTAATTTTAGTAACAATTTGCAGTTTTTGAGACATTATTCGTCCATCTTTCCTCTCGTCTATCTACGGAGCTGTTCAGCTTCGTGCCAGTTGAGCCTCTTACCAGTTTAAGGCTGTTTTACATTTGAATGATGGCACACGCTCACATGACGCTGTGTGTGTGTGTGTGTGTGTGTGTGTGTGTGTGTGTGTGTGTGTGTGTGTGTGTGTGTGTGTGTGTGTGTGTGTGTGTGTGTGTGTTCACAGGGCCAAGAACTCTTTGTTAACACTCTTTTCATGTCTGTGGTCTGTAAAATTCGCTGAAAACACTTACAGCTCACATGGACAATACTCAGTGTGCCTTTATCACCTCGTTTTTTCAACTTTGTGGGTTTTCCCTCCATTTCAGTGTCTTGGAGTTTGATGGATATAGATGTACATTTAGGGGTTGTGAACTGCGGTCTAACCAGCCATTGTTTATGTGTGTTGATCATTAGCATATCATACAGCACTTCTTTATAAACAAGCTCTATTCTGATAGCATTTCGTGCACTCTGGCACCTCATGTATACTTACAAATACAGACATCCCCAGAGTGAATCATTTATTTTTATTGTAAATTAGAAAATGGCTGAGGGGCTGTAAGTTGAGTATCACTGACCTACACTAATGTGTGTGTGTGTGTGTGTGTGTGTGTGTGTGTGTGTGTGTGTGTGTGTGTGTGTGTGTGTGCTGCAGGGGGGGATGCAGTCTGACATTCCATCACTTTAACCCTTTATCTGCCAGAGGATGAGATACCAACAAACACACTCAGACACACTCTCTCTCTCTGTGTCTTTCACTCTGTCTTTCTCTCTCTCTCTCTCTCTCTCACACACACACATACACACACATACACACACTGGTAGGAGCACCGGGCCTTCAGCACACACACACACCGGGCCACCACACCCACCTTGCCGGGTGGAGACGTTCCTCTCGTTGGCGGCGGTGAGCACGACCTGCGGGTGGCTCTGCTCCAGCACGAACAGCTCGTCCTTGCCCACGCGCGCGCTCTTACCGGACTTCATGGTACCGGAGGGCCCGGAGGGCGCGAGGTACCTGCCGCTACAGTCCCTGAAGGCCACCTTGCCGGAGCGGAACTCCAGCGTGTATCCGGTGCTCCTGTCCGTGGTGGCGACCAGCGCGCCGTCGTTCCTCAGGAACCGGTTGTCGGAGGTCTGCAGGTGGTAGCGCTGCTCGCGGAACACCAGCGTGATCATGGAGTCCACCCCCCACGGGACGTCCCGGTCGATGGCGATCTCGTCCACCTTGCCGCTCAGGTGCGCGTACCGCTTGCGCGTCATGCTGAAGATGTTCACCTGCGGGTGCATGGCGATGTGCACGCTCCATTTCTCCGCCACAGACGCGGTCTGCGCGAAGCAGATGATCCGGTCCTCGGTGCCGCCCAGGTACCGGCCGTGCGGCTCGGACTGCAGCGACCAGCGGCCGTCATCGTGGGCGGTGATGATGAACCGGCACTCCGGGCCCGGGGTCTCGCTGTCTCCGGTAACGTTCCCGTCCTTATCGGCGGCGATGTACCGGCCCAGATGTGACTTGAGGTGGAAGACGTTGCCGCTGGCCTCGTCGCCGCTCTGCTCCAAAGTCCAGATCTGCTTCTTTTTCATGCTCGAGGCGGAGGCGTTGATCTTGAAGCCGAAGGTCTCCGCCGTGAGGTATTTGTTCCCGCAGTTGATCAGACCGAACTGGATCTGCAGCATGTCGCTGGTTCCGTTAGTCGCGCCGTTAGTTGTCATCGTTGGTTCTGTGCGCTCGAGCCTCGGACCGGACCGGTTCTGTCTGAGAGGGATGGGGGGGGGGCGGTTCTGATAAGCGAGCTCGCGGCTGAAATTGTGGGATGCTGTGCTGCCTCGCGTGCTTCTCTTTGTTTGGGGAGTGTGTGTGTGTGTATGTGTGTGTGTGTGTGGCTGAGAGTGAGTCTGTGAGCGCGCGCCACCGGTCCTCAGTGCTCTGCCTGTCTCAGCAGCGCGAGCCCGCCGCCACAACTGCAGCCTATATAACCATCAGTGACGTCGTGCTGCTGGCCACGCCCCCTAAAATGGACTTAAATCTCTTTAATTTCTCCTTCTCTTACAGCTCCTCTCGTTTTGCTACTTTTAGTTTGTGTTTACCAAAAGTCTCATCAGGCACATTATGCAGACAGAGGCGTAGGTTTCTCAGCAGCATTGCGGGGGACACGTGAAAAAAGGGATCAGGGTGTCCTTCGCCAGAAAATTTTGAGCATCAAGCACTTAATTTTCTTCCGAGGCAAAGATATGAGCAGCATAAACTGTCACCCAGAATGCCCTGAAATCTTCTTTGTGAAGTAAATATCTATATCTCCCCCCCTGTATTTTTTTCTCTCTTCTTTTTCTGTTTCCTTTATCTCTTGATGTAAGATAAGATGTATTTTCATCTCTGTTACTGTTATTCTTGATGTTAATGTAATGGTATGATTTTTCAATAAAGGAAATAACGACTTTAGAGACCTATGCTAGTGCACAAGTGGACTAAACCATTTTGTGCCTTTAAAGGGATATCAAAACAGTGTGGGCAGTATGTGTAAATGAACTGCGGTAAACTTCCCTCCATCCAGCCAGTGCCTGGCTATACCTCCTCCCCCCGCCGAAACACAGCCAAACCACTTAATAATATGAAGAAGAAAATACGAAAATGTGGAGGTACAGCCTGTATTTCAGCCTGAGAGCCAGTGAAACACCAAATTACATAATTTACATAATTTGGTCTGGGATGGTGCGCTGCATTCTGGTAGTTGTAGGTTTTCTACCTTATGAGCAAAGGCAACCTTTTTCTATCTTGTCTCTCGTCATTTAACCCTAATTTCAAAAGCATTTGCGTCTTTCTGCTGCATAGACGGCCTAGTTTTATGTGAGGACCCTCTTTATATCGACAGAGTACATTTTTAATGTTTTGAAACTTGAGTAAAATTGGCTCAGTCTTTTTTAAAAACATGAGAATAACTCAATGAGCAACTTCAAAAGAAATTACCCAAAATAAGAAAGAATTTAGTAACAAGTTACAAGAAAATGACCTGAAAATTAGCAAACACAAAAAATGAAAAAGAAAAGGGAAACAGCTTCAGAAAGTGCTAGAAATGTAAATCTAACTAAATATATAATCATAATTACAGAATTATTTTCAAATGATTATTTTCTAATATTTTTTCCTCTCTCTCTGTCATTTTTCTGTCTTTTTTAAACTAATTTTTGGGTCATTTTTTGGCCAGCTTTTCCCAATTTCCTGCAATTTGCAGGGCATCTCTTGCCAAGTTGCTCATTGCTTTTTTAGCAATGTTTTTCAAAGAAATCAAACCATTTTGCTCAGGCTTCAAAGATGTAAATGCTGGTGCAAGACGTCTGAATGTAACACAAGAAACTGAAGTGGATCCACGTTTTGAAGGTTTAAGCTCTAAACTCAGAAGTGTGATAACTCATAATGTGACCCCTTCACAAATATTCATATAGGGAATCTGTGTCGCACCAACTGATAACATCATATTACTGTCTCTCTGTCTCTCACACTGATCAGATGGACTCAGCATTTCAATCATGAGGCCGGGGTGTGTGTGCATCCACACACAAAGCTCTATTCATGGCCTGAGCACGCACATCAGAGGGCAGGAAAGGCCCGGCTCCACAAACAAAGAGGCCAAACAGATCATACTGGCATCTTCACAGTGCTCGTGCATGAGCGCGCACTCAAACACACACAAGTGTGCAAAGCGTGGGGGTCATCATATCAGCAGCAGCTGCACACTTAGACGTGTCTTATAATGAAAATACACACACACACAAACACACACACAGAGCAGTCAAAGAGGAAGTTTCTACCTCATTTCTCTGCTGTTAAAGAGTTTCTCTTTCCAACACGGATGCTGCTCAGCTGCGTGTCTGTAAGTGAGCGATGAGAGATTAGTGGTTTAGTCCTCCGCGTCCTCGACAACCCACACATCATTTATGCAAAAGATGTCTAATCTGGGATCAGAGCTGCTTTTACAGTTCAGCAGGTGTCCAAACACCCTGACCTTAGACCTCTGATTTACAAATGAAGTTATCTGCCAGGATCAGTGTATTAACCCTCTGAATCTTGTATTGACGTTACTTTGCTTATGCTGCCTTCAGGTGCCTTTCACACCTGTTTAACCCTTTGAACCTTGAGCACATTGATGCTTTCAAAAGCACGGGAAAAAGGGCAGTGAGCAACTTGGCAAGAAGTTATCTGCAAATTGCAAGAAGTTTGCAGATTTAGAAAATTATTCTGTTAAAAGCTAGGAAAAAATGTTTCAGAAAAAAACACTAAGTAAAAACTATATTATTATCATAATTACATATTTAAGAAATGTATATAGTTTTTATACTCTCTTCCAAGTCTTGTTTGCCTTTTTTGTTTTTACTGATTTTCTATTTCTTTCTCCTATTTTTTCTTGGAATTTTTTTTATTCATTTCTTGCAAATTTTGGGGTAATTTCCTCTTATGTTGCCTTCTTCCCTTGTTTTTGAAAGAAATAAAACCAGTTTGCTCAGGTTTCAAACTGTTAATATTCAGTGTTTGAATGGCATTTTAAAGGAGCAGTGTGTAGGATTTAGTGGCAGCGCTCTTCGACCTGTTTATGACAATCACCTGCTGATGTGAGCCAACTTTTTTCCAATCTAGATGTTCAGAAGGTTTTTACCAGGAGCTGAATTGTCCACAGAAGTCTCTTCCTCTCTAAAACAAAAAGACCCTTTCATTTTAAACTGATGGAAACACAAAATAAAGCAGTTTCATAGTAAAATTCAGTTTTTTTCCTGTGCTGTTTGTCTTGTCACAGAGGGGCTGTTACAGCTACAGCGGACGATGAGAAAATGTAAATGTTCCTATTTAGATAAAGTGTTTACGGCTACTGATGAAACATGGCTCCTACTACTTACTGTATAATACTCCAATTCTGCTAATATATTCCCCGAAATCCTACACACTTGATCTTTAACTTTACTAGAGTCTGATCAGAGCATCTTCTCTGTTTTATTGCTTCTCTGCTCTATCTGGACTCTTAAAATTGACAGGAAAATGAAGCAGAAGTAATCATCCTTTTCACATAAATAAATGATATTCATATATTATGACTGTCACAACCAGTGTGCGTCAAAGTACTTCCCTCATCCTCCCCCCTGCATGCTGGTGGGTCTGCAAACGGAAAAGTAATCTGACCCTGAGAATGTAATCTAATCAACTGTAATCTCTTTCTCTCCTGCAGTCTGGGTAAATCCAATCTGCAGACAGAACATCTTCAAACAAATCACATTTCAATGTAATTTCAGCTCCAGAATCACGCAGTAATAATATCAACAGACTTGTTCTGATACATTTTTGCCTGTTTGTGTGGGGCAATATGTATTCCTAATAGCCTGAGTTACAAAACTGACTTTCACAAAGATGTCTGAGCTGTTTCCTGCACCGGAGCTGCATCAAGAACAACATTAAAGGGATAATTCGGATTTTTCTGTTTATTTGTTTTTCTCTTACGTCTGAGTTATCATTTTTAAAAAATGTATTTTATTTATGTTTTTTTCTTTTGCTAGAAATTTTATGGGCTTGAATCAGTAATGTCCGTGTATGGAAAAAAGGTGCATGAATTTTATAAGAACATATCAAAAAGAGAACAGAGCAGCCTAATGAAGACATTTAAAGATAAATAAAAAAATTTAATACAGAAAAAACTTCTAAAATCACAGCTTGCCTCAGTTTTTGTAAGGGTGAAACAAACAAGATACAATATTTTGACAGTGCAGGAGGAACTCAAACCTTTTGTTTTGAGTCTTTACATTAAGCTATAATAACTTCCATCTTCACACTGAATGAGAGTGGTATCGATCTACACATCTAGGTCTTGCAAAAAAAAAGTGAAAAAGTGCATTTTCCAAAATAAGCAAAAAGCACGAATGCAGAATGACTGCTCCTAAAATGGAAGGAGTCCAGTATTTGGAGCTGACCGACAGTGTCTGGTGCAGCAGCATCAATAAGCTTTTTCTGCAAAGTGCAGATCCCTCACATCATCGATGCCAACTGCAGCACAAATTAACAGCGAGGGTTCGGATAAATCATTGATGTAGTTTGTTGTGGGATTAACAGACAGTCAACGCTCACAGATGCTCCACTGTAAGTTTGTTTGTCAGGAAATGTTGATTCCAAAGTCGTCACATCCATTTTATACTATATCGCTAAAATAATAAGTGTTCAGTGTGTGAAATTGTAGAAATACAATAAACTTATATCACAATTGACATTGATGAGTGCCGCTGCGCACGTAGCAGTTTCTCAAACTTCATACACGAAGTGACTGAGCTACAATGTGGCTATGGAAACAGGAATTCACATTTATCATGCAAGTAATCGTACTAGCATTCAAATGTGAAATGTCATCATAAAAATCCAGCAGAGATATAAGAAAATATTAAATACTCCAAGTTAAGAGGGATATAATAAATGTACAGATGAGATGATGATGCTTTAGCTATAATTTTGACATCCGTCTAACATTGTTAGAAAGTTTAAAATGATGTGTAAAAATAAGATTTTCACTCGGTACTGGGATTGAGGGGGTTTGACAATCACCAGGTGTTTACAGGGGTTACTGTTCATGTGTATTTTTTCCTAGTTTATCATCCTCTTTTTTTCTATAAATATTAATGAAAATTTGTAGATATCTGATTTTGGATGTGTGCTTGCATACATATATGTTTAGTTAATTAGAGTATAATTTTAAATTGATAAGGGCGCCGGTTGATTAAAATTCGATGATTTATGGTGAATGGGTGGGATTAAATAAGTAATAACTTCTTCTCACTCCTTTTCGAATATGTAAACCAGGTCTTAATGTGTTTGACATTTTCTTTTGCTTTATTTTGTTCATCGTCTGTAAAAATTACTTTTTCAAAAGGCGCTGTTCTCCTTTGAATTAGCTGCTAGGCTAACAGCTGTTTTTTAAATCTCCAGCAGCTGGTCGCACACATAAACATGTCGGACATTATATACAGAACGGCGAGGCAGCATAATATTCCCGCCTTGAACAGGCAGTGTAAATGCATCTTATGTGTCAGCCCTGTGATATCCTATCCAGGGTGCACCCCGCCTCTCGCTTAATGTCAGCTGGGATAGGCTCCAGCCCCCCCGCGACCCCTAACAGGATAAGTGGTACAGAAAATTAATGAATGAATGAATATGCAGTGGTTGTCGTTGTAGATTTGCATATCACAGAAGACTTACTGGCGTTGGTGGAGGTCTGCGCTCTCTGTATATCCTGGTATTATGAATCTAGTTATGATTGGGGTTTGCAGTCCTTTGAGATGGTTTCATCATAGCTGGGCTGTCTCCACAAATGATCGAGCTCTGCTTCTGATTCGGCCACGGTTCTTACATGAACTGAGCATCTTTAACATGTTACTGTCTGGTTAAAAGCTTACTGCGATAACCTCAGAAACTATCATGATGTGAGAACTCTGTTGCAGTCAAAAGGGCTGCAGAGTGATAACCGTACAAATAGTGCTTATAGAGTTAATTCAGTACTGGACTGAACACTGTCAGAATCAGAGCTGGACGTTGTGGCTTTCGATGCATTGACCCATTCGAGTAAAAAGATATCCTCGAAAAAATGTATGCAAGCCACGGCAGCCAAAATAATGTCACGCTAGTATAATGTAGCGTGTGTGTGAGAGAGTGTGAGAGCGTGTGTGTTTGTGTGTCAGTGTGCGAGTGTGGATTTGCTTCTCTCCACATCCTTTGACTATCTTTCTCATTAGATGTGTGTTTCCACTGTTACAAATGTAAAATCATTTGTGTTTCAAGGGAGATGCTTTTGTCATACCACACACACACACACGTGCACACATGTCCACATGCACACAGGCACACTCATTATCTCTTGTTCTCTGATTATGCATCTCTTACAGAGATTTTGACCCTGATAGTTAGCATAGTTAGCAGTGATTGTTGATAACATGATTACACCGCTCTTCATCCAAACACACATATGCAAGCACACGCACACCCCTGTGAGAGCCCGCCACGAGTCGCACACTGCTGGTCAGAAAGAAGAGAGAGGGGAAGCTATCTTTGTTCACAAGCCCAGCTTTGAGGACGGTTGCCATGGTGACCAGCCTCAAATCTGTTGGTTGATGAAGGGCAGGCAGTCTGCTGCAGGGAGCACACACACACACACACTTGAGTGCACACTGACACACTGACACACTTGCTGCACTCCCAACACCTGCAGACGGCGCAGCACTGCAGCACTGCGTCAGAACACACAAAGCAGACCAATCAGCATCCTCGCCCAACACACACCTCTGAGCTGGAGCCAATCAGAGCGTCCCTGCCACGGCTGTATTATAATGTCAGCCAATCAGGAGGCATCAGTCCAGATGTGTCTGAAAGATATTGGCCAACCAGCATCCAGATTGTGAGAAGTTTTTTATGGAAATAAAAAGTCTGAGTCCGGTTAATTTAATCGCTTTAATTTCCTCGTCCTTTGTACTTGGCTGCAGCTGTGGAGATGTTGTTGAGGCTTTTAGTCATGAATGCAATAAAAGTAAAATAAAGATGCATCTAATAAAGAGAAAAACAATAAAGTGGAAACATCAGCTGAGGAAGGAAGGATATGAAGAGAATAAGAAAGGAAGAATGAATGATGTGAATATGAAGAGAGAGAGATGGGGAGAGCTGAGGGGCATCTGTGTCTCTGACCTACATTCAGTCATACTCAGTATTGTATGAGGGTGAGTGGGTGCATACAAATGTGTCCGCAGTGTCCTTGGTCAACATGTTGGATCAACTTCAATCAGATTTGGCAGGTTCGGGGTGGCGATACGCAGCAGAATGATTATGAAAAGCATGTGTGTCAGCTCTCCTGCATTAACCCACATTTCACAGTGAATATTGACCGACTTAATGGATGCAACGGTTGGCGTTCACTGGCTGAGAGAGTTGGGGTCAGTAGGTGGGTTTCCATTAACCCTCAAATTGCACAAATTGAAATTATGAATATAAAATACTCCAAATGGAAATACCTCAATTTCATAAAAACTCCCATTTACCGCAAAAAAGAGGTGGTATTTCAGACAATGTGAAAAAGCCATATTTCGCAAAACTGCAATGGAAGCACTTTTTTTGCTTTTATAGGTCACGTGATGTGCAACAGAGTCACATGACATCCCAAACATCATGTACAAAAAACATGATGCAGCAGGCACTACAAGAGGTGTTTTTGCATTGCATAAAGTTGAGTGGATCATCTGCAAGTTTTGAATCCGCAATTCCTCTGTTTTGTAGACTATCACTCTCAGAAATCCCTCATATGTGAAGTTAAAGTTAAAGTTAGGACTTGAGACTTGACTCAGGGCTTGACTTGGGACTTGAGGACCTAAAACTTGCAATGATAACTTGATTCCACCTCTGCCAGTAAATCATTTGGCGTAGTTTCAGGCAGATGACGCAAACCTCTCATTGTTTCCAGAAAAGCATGAATCTCTAATGATTTTTTCAGTGACTCGTCACTCCTCAGTCCCTAATGAGATTTATTCTAGAGAGCAGATGACGTGACACTTTTTGCACTTAACTCTGATTACAGCTGGTCTTTCTATTGATCCTATTGATCATTTCCCTCTCAGTTTTTTCCCTTCGTCTTTATCTGGTTGCTCGAATCATGTTTCCTCAGAAACAAAAGAAAGAGAACAAATTTTGTTCTTTAAAGCTGAACAATTCCTGTTAGATAATATATTAGCAATGCACGATGGCCAATATGCCGATGTATAACAAATATTATGGCTGATAACCAATACCAATATCGATATATGCACTTTTTTGCCCACCTTACTTTAGCAACATCGACTGTGACAGTGCACCTAGTGGAAATAGTATGTATTTTCTCTATATGCCAAATATGGTAAAAATTACGTTATCAGGTGGAAAATACTCAAAATGACAAATTCCACAGCAAAATCCCAGAATGACACCCAGAAATAATACAGTGCATGTTTTTATGCTTTGATGGCTGTGGGATCAAAAACTGCAGTTTGAATGGGTTTCAATGGCGCATCTTTTGCACTTAACAGTATGAACGTAACAATTTTGTTTACACAGTGTATTTTAGACTTATTGTAGGAGCTGAGCTGGAAATTCCAGGTTTAAACAAAAATACACAATCGTGCCAAAATGTATGACATATGCATGAACACAGCCAAAATTCTCAAAAAACTAAGAATGAAAAGCGCATCAAATGTGCCCAACATCCCCTAAGGGTTAATGTTTACATCTTGCACTATCACAAGCCTCTCATGTTCGAGCTGACGCACGCTTCCTTCTACACACGGGTCAACATGATGGGTGTAGTTTGGTAGAAAGAAAACAGTTCCTATGAAACTGCTCACAACAAGGTCTGTGGGTTATTTTGTGTAACCAGGTCATGATATCTGGAAAGAGACATTGCTGTTGAATTTTTTAAACGTACTCTTTTGGATAAACATCAGCATGTTAGCATGTTAGAGATGGCGAGTTCTTATCAGCAGATGGAAAAACCTTTACTGAAACACGACTCAAAGGTCTTTTTTAAATGTGCAGTGAAACAATGCTAGAAGTGTGAAACGGCTGTGTGAGTGAGTAAGTGAGCTCTGTGTGTGTGCATTTGTCTCTTGCAATCACTGAGGAATGTGTGTGTGTGTTTGCTCATGAGTGTGTGTGCGCACAGCTGCAGCCCCATCAAGGGCCTCCTCTCCACCAACAAAGAGCTGGAAGCTTGAGCCACTGGGGAGCACCACACACTCCCCTCTTGCCATCGCCTCCATTCTGCACACAGCGGTCAGGTCAAAGGGCAGCACATGTGTGTGTGTGTGTGCCTGTGCCCATGTGTGTGCTTTGGGGGTGCCTCCAGCTCCTCCACCCCCGTATTGTCATGGCGACAGCAAAGCAGTCGAGCCAAGATCAGCAGAGCAACTTCATAGCTTCTCCCTCTGTTTAACATATTATGAAGTGTGTGTGCGTGTGTGTGTGTGTGTGTGTGTGTGCAGCCATGATGCCTGTAGCAGACAGAAAGATGTAGGTCAGTCAAGAGAAACAGAGCAAACTGCAGGGAGTGTGTTTGTGTGTCAGCGTGTCTGTGTGTGTGTCTGTATGTTAGAGTCATGTATGTCTGCGTGTGTGTGTGTGTGTGCGTGTGTGATATCATGACGGTCAGCTATGTGTGCAACTGTCACATTATCTCCTGTTCAGCTCACCATCCCCCCACAGCAGACACACTGAGTTCTGTGGGAGATGAAACGAGACGTTTTTCCTCTCAAGGTCGCGTGAATGCATCCACTGCTTTCTGTGTGGGGTTTTTTTTTTGTGTGTGTGTGTGTGTGTGTGTGTGTGTGAATTGATTGCAAGGGCTGATTGGCGCCTGCAGCACTGACTGCAGGGAAACTTGATCAGGATGCCACTAAAAATACTTCTTCCTGCCTCTCAGCGAGGGCCTGTGACATCACATCCTGTCCTGAATGAATGAACACTGTTACTGTGGTCAGTCGGCTGAATATCCCTCCTTCCTTTTTGTTAATAACACATTGAGCAACTTCTTTGATCTCTGAAGCAGCTGCAGTTTTATTAAAACTTCTCATCTTAAAAAAGAAATGGACTTGTGATGATCTGTAGAGAATAGACTCTATTGTAGAGGTGGTCTTGTTTACAGGTGGTAACTTATTTACAGTTAAATATCTTAAAGCTGCATTAACTGATGTTTTGGTTACTTGGGGGCAGCAGAACAAGCTGTAAACACAACAAATTATCTCCTTATAATGTTGATATAGCGTCATTAAACATTGAGCCGCCACAGAGCAACATTAGCATTCATGTTTCTGTTCACCTGATGAATGTAAGTTCAAAATTCACTCTCTTTCAGCTCTGTTTTGGTCTCCACCAACTCTTGAGGACATTTCGCTCTTTAGTTGTTAAATGCTTTTCTTTGTGCAACATGTTCTCATTCCCAGAGCGTCAAATACAGCAGCCTGGTCAAACTGTACGATTTTAGAAATGCTTTTGTTTATTCCAACTTATATTGTATGAGGAAAACGTCTGCGATGTAAAGCCAAAAGCTCACGATTAATGTGCTCAAACTGTACAGTTCAATCGTTAAGTCGCAACCTGAGAGCTCACACCGTTTGTGTAAAGACCGGGAGGTATTAGTGACAATACTCACAAGCATTAATCTGTGCAATCCTGTGCCTGGAAAAAATATTACCAGGCAGCTTTTCTTCCTTTCTTCCATAAATTGAAAATGTTGCGTGGCTCTTTAATTTCTGTCGAGAGACAATCATCAGAAGTGTCAGCCTCTAGTTGTTTAATCCACTGATGATATAAAAATACTGATTAGAACTAGGGCTGTCAGCATCAATGCATTAATCTTGATGCGATCAAGGTCCATACATAACGCTTTATTTTTTTAATCACATTGATCATCGCCTGACATTGCTGTTCAGAGTCAGTGCTGGATCAGATAGGGCTGCATCACACTGATCCTGCTCTGCTCCATGGTTGTCGTGGAGACGAGAGCAAGTTGACAATAGTGGGATCCAGGATCCAAGGTGGTGTAAATCAAAATGTGATATGCTGCGCCCACACAGTCTGGAGAAATATCATTATCTTCAAAATGAGCTGTTTTGAACCAGATTTTCTAATGGTTTGGGAACATTTATTTTCACTCAACTTTGATATAATATGTGCATTCTTACTATTTCAATCCATGCTTCCAGAGGCTTTAACGCTGCAATAGGATATTTATTTGACTATTTAATATTACTCTCATTACTAACTTGTCATAATTGTGTTTCTTTCTGTTTCATTAGATTCAACTCTGTTAAAGTTCAGTCCTGTTCGGTCTCCTCACTCCTGGAGTCTAAAGGAGCTCTGTAGCTCCACCCACTGGCTGCAGCCGCAAACTGCACCCTCAGATCATCCACCCACTCATGAATCCATTTCACTGTCACACACACATCTACACTGAGCAACACATGTGTATCCACAACGGATACACACACACACACACACACACACTTGAGGGTACATGTTGAACTGGCAGGTGTTGCTGGTCATTGCCACCACTTTCCTGTTGTATCCCCTGAGCCCTTTCTTCCTCTCCCCCACTTTACCTCATCCTCTCTCTCTTTCTCTCTCTCCCTCTCTCTCACACACACACACTCTTTCTTCTCTTCCTCTCTCATCAGCTTTTAATCTTTCTCTCTTTGGCCAATAAGGCGTTTTAGATGCTAATGATATGCCCTTTTGCGACAAAGGGTTGGAGGTCCCCCTTACAAAGCCTCTCTGGACACACACACACACACACACACACACACACACACACACACACACACACACACGCACACACACACCAGCTGTTCTCTGTTGGCCTCTTATTACACAGACCCCCTGAAAGATTTAGCTGCTCTGGGTCTTTTCCTTTTTACACACACTTATACAGTACACACACACATACATATATTAAAGCACACACTTTGTATTTTGCAAGCATGAGCAGACTCAGAGTGAACAAGTTTGATTAAATATTTTTGTAAATTTGAAGATTTTAGGGTGAAACATGATCGATTTAAATGATTTTACAGTAAATTTGTCGTGTTTTTTATTCATGATTGGTTTCAATCTCCTGCTGTGAATAATTGATGATTGAGAAATGATAATGGAAGACAGCATGTGTGTGACAGACACACACCATCTGCTGACACACACACACACACACACACACACACACACACACACACACACACACACAGTGGGATCATTAACATCTGGTGCAGATGGCCATCTTAAACACACTGACCAGCAGCCCTTGAGGGCGAACCAGGGGGTAAACTGGTTTGATCCCAGTATACAGACAGATACAGTAGATTTACCTCGTGATAGAACATGATGCAGCTTTATTTTCTCCTAAGAGTTTACCGACAGATTTAATTTGGTAAATATTCCTTTAAAAGGACTTTTTTTTTGCAACCAAGGAAAATAAATGCACATTTCTGCAAACTGCAGAAAACACTATAATGTAACGGTTACATTTCAGCAAAGCCGTGGTTAATGTTTGGGTTTATTTTTGAGAGTAATGACGTCTTAAAATATAGCAACAGACATTCAAACTTGCATTCAAAATCTCAAACTATCCATCCACTTTATATATAGATAGATAGAAAGACTGAGAGAGAGAGAGAGAACGACCACCTCTTGTATGATACAACAAACGCTGATTCTCTGTTGGTTAAGAAAAGCATAAATATTTTTTTGTTTTTGTATACGATACCATACCTGCTACAGCTCAGAATAAGCCAAACTAACAGGAAAAATTGACAAAACTTGATTCAAAAGTTTTTCACATTTGGAAGAGTCTGTCTCTCAGTTCTGCTCCTTCCTGCTGAACAACAGATCTGCATCTGCTGGAGAGGACTGAGGTGAGTTAACCTCAGCTCTCTGCTCTCAACCAAAGACCAGAGGTGTGATATGTTTATGATATCAGAAGTAAATGGAGTAAAACTGCTTTCAATTTTGTCGCTGCAGCAGCCTAATTTCCTGCAGGGATCGATCAGTCAAGTTTCCTCTTATCTTAAAATTTACTGTTTGGCAAGATAAAATTAAAACGTGTCAGTCACAATTTGAAAAGCACGAAGATAACTTTTTTTTCTTCCACATAGAAGGTTACATTTTCCGTCCAGTTCATCTGTTATTTTATCTCAAAATATAATATGAGATATAATATCTCAAAAGTTTTCTTGTCAAACATTTCACGAAAAGAAACGGCAAAGGAAGAAGTGATTGATTTTTTAAATGGATCTGGCAATATTTTAAAGATTTCTGTAAATTGAGAAACAGGACATGTATGAAAATTTCACCTCTTCTCCCGTGAATCATGACATTTGGTTTAATGACATCAAATCTTGCATATTTGCCCAGTTATGTTCAGTTACTTTGTGTATCCTGGATTGAAAAGCATATGGTAAAAAAAAAGATTTCTCTGGATGTATGTGCAAACTTTTTGTGAGTAAAAATGAAAGAGGACTCAGGTTTCCCAACAAGGTCACCAGAAAAATATTAAACTTTCCGGTGTTGTATGAGTCATCGGACTGACTGCAGTGCTGACTAACATATTTAAATGTTTACTATATTAACAGAAAACTAAAGAAGACAACAGCATACTGTGATGTTTCTTGTTAATATAAAAATAATAATAAAAAAAATAAATAAATAATAATAATAATAACCTTCCCTTTTTTTAATCAAATGATTGTCAACAGCAGTTGTAAATAAAAGAAACAGAAGCAGAATGACTTCTACATGGGGGGTTTGGGGTAGTGTACAGGGTACTTTCCCATGTTAAGTTTTACTTTTAGTGTTTATTGCAAGCAACATAATACCCCATTAAACTAGTTCCTGTTTTACTTCTAAAATGATGTGTCAACAGGATTTTTCACGGGATGACTCAGCGGGACGTTTAGTGGTCTATAAGGTTTATATCTGAGAGCAAACAACTGAAAAACATTGAACTTCAAAGCATTTTAAACCCTTTTTTTCAGAAACACATTTTGCTAAATTGTGTTTGTAATATAAAATAAAATTTCCAAACTCATAACAGTCATTGACACTGACACAACAGACATGCTTGAGAGACAACACAACAGTTTTTGATATTGGTTTGGTGTAACCGAGCAACATCTCAGACTTAGATGCGAGGAGAGGAGAGGAGACAAGGAAAGGAATCGAGGATGTAAAAGTTGAGAAAAC
Organism: Plectropomus leopardus; assembly: GCF_026936395.1. Lineage (NCBI taxonomy): Eukaryota > Metazoa > Chordata > Actinopteri > Perciformes > Serranidae > Plectropomus > Plectropomus leopardus. The sequence goes on from NC_142193.1 coordinate 27,197,361, forward strand.
AGAAGACGAGACCATTGAGTTGCTTTATTTTCGCTTCTTAATGCAAAACCTCATGCACTGTTTTATTCTTATTTTCCTGCACTCGGATACAGTGACGATCCTAGACTCTTGGGGTTCCCAGGCAAAGGGGCCCGTTTCATTGCATCGATAGTTAAACCGAACACTGTGTGTGTGACAGCTACAGGGAGTTAGCTGACTGTCCTAATTAACATTTTCCGGCTGTCATACCAGAGCTAGAGGAGACCCTACTAAAGGGTTTTGGGAGCAGTTGTGATGAACTGTTTATTACTTTTATTGGAGGTTTAAGGGGAGTTATAGTTGTCATTGTAAGATGTGCCAGTTTGAGTGCTCATCAGGGGCCCCTATTCCCATTTTTGGGGGGCTGGCTCCAACTTCTCCTGTCATTGCGCCCCTTATCTGATACGACACTGATGTTACTGATTGTCACGTCTCATTTGTTTTGTCTTATTAACATTATTCAATATGTTTTATTTTTGACCGACACCCTTTTGTCTGAACCTCGAGCCAGTTCATGACACAACTTACTGGATGACCTGCAGTGATATATTGTGAAATTAGGTCAGTGCAAGAAAGAAGAATTAAAGCCAGGGCAAACACACACACTCAACATGTCCCATTTCCCCTCACACACACACACACACACACACACACACACACACACACACACATAAACTACAGACACAAGCAAATTCCATTTACATAAAAAAATGGCAGTGTGACTAATCTGTGTGTTACCAAAGAAACGGGAGGAAAACAAGACAGAAGTTGAACAACTGCTCACTGTGCATGTCTCTCTCTCTCACACACACACACACACACACACACACACACACACACATACACATATAGCGTCTAAGGTTGTCTCCTATCCCTTATGTAACAGCTTGTTAGTACGCTCCAGGTTATCAGCTTACAATCAGATGAGCCAAGAAAGGTGTAACTCCCCCTGTCTCTGTCCCCCACCCCTCAGTCTTCTTCTATTGTCCTAAAAGCCCTCTGCAACAAAGAGGAGTAAAACATCAAGCATGGAAAGACACAGACACAACTGAATCAGAAAGACTTTGCAGAGGTCGAGAGAAAAAGGCAGAGAAATAAAAGAATGGTTAAAGAAAGGAGGTCCAGTGCGAGGGATTTACAGCAGGTCTGTGCGTGAGCGGATTATGGGACAACAGGCCCTGCTGGTCACAGATATGCAAAGGGCCCCACCACCTCTCCCACATAGGAGAAAAACGCAGACTTTGTGGAAGTTTTGCTTCTCGCTATGAATGTTATTGATCTTTTTTTGGTTTGTGTGTCTCTTTGTGGTTGTATTGCTTTAATGTTTTGTGGTCATTTTGTGTCTTTTTGAGGTAATTTTATGTCTATTTTGGGCCTATAGTGTTGCTTTTTAGTCATTTTGTCTCATGATTTGTAAAAGTCATTTTGCATCTCTTTGTATCTGTTATGCTTCTCTGCAGTAATTTTGTGTCTTTTCAATGTAATTTTATGCCTTTTTTGTGTTGCTTTGTAGTCATTTTCTGTCTAGTCATAGTCATTTTGCATCTCTTTGTACTTGTTTTGTGTCTCTTTGTGGTTGTTTTTCTCACTTTTGTAGCTATTTTTGTGTCTTTACAAGCCCTTCGCATCTCTTTACAGTCTTTTTCTGGTTTGCATGTGTTCATTGGAGTGATATTTTGCAAGTGAAGGCAAGGGGGGGCTCTGACACTTTTGGCCCTGGGCCTGTGCTCAGTAGGCAGTACTATGTCTGTGGGTCTGTGACCAGAGTCTCCTTAAAAGGAAATCCATCCAGGTGATTACCTGCAGCCCTTTAGCCAATCACTGTGCTGCAAGTAATCTACCTGCAAACACCTAATCTCTTTGTTCTGCTATATAGTCAGACCATACGTGGACACTTAGCACACACACCTAAACACAGTGAACATTTTCATATAAATGTGCAGAGCGATGGCACTTGAGGGAGTAGCTGCAGCTGAAGGTTTCATAAAGAGCTTTTACAGTTGCTTACACTGGATGTCTTCCCGGCACATCAGCTAATGTAGTGCGTCTCGGTCTCAGCTACACAACTGTGCATATACAGTATGTGTGAGTGTGTGTGTGTGTGTGTGTGTGTGCTTGGTTATGCAACAGCGCAAGGAGAACGCGGTGCCTCTTGACCTAGATTTCTGGGTTTGACTCTGTCCTACTGCTCAGGGAATCCCACATTAGCTGTAACACACACAGAGACACAAACATCTCCTTATGCTCATGACTCTAACTTTAATTTCTAGCCTTTCGTTCGATGAGTCCTCTTTCGGTGAAACATAACTTGAGCTAAAAGAGAAAAATGGGAGCGCAACTAGGCCATGGCTTTGAGAAAACGTTGCGGTCAGTGTAACAATGCAGATGGAGAGGAGAAGGTCTGGAGAGAGGGAGGGAGGGAGGAGCGTTTCATTTGGACACGCTGAAAACCAGGCTTGTTAACCTGCACACACACAGATTGAGAAGTTGATTGAGAAACATACCAAAGTCTAGGAGATGACACAGAAACAGTAAAAAGAGACAAAAGAGGAATATCTGGTGTCGAGGAGGACTATTACATCACCTCCTGATTCCTCTGGGATCAGCGTCGGGCTGTGGAGGGGTTAGGGGGTTGTTAATGGGAGGAGGAGGAGGAGGAGGAGGAGGAGTGCTGATGTTGATGGGAAAAAGCAGCGCCTGAGTCAGAGGAGGATCATGAATGAATCCTCCTTATATCCCCGTCTGTCCTCCTCTAACTCCTCTCTTTCTCTTTCTCGGCTCCAACTCATTTTTCTGTTTATTCTGTCTCCTCCCGTCTCTTTGTGTCTCTTTTATCTTTCTCTAAAAGCCTGGGGGTGGAGGTGAGCTGGTGGAGTTGAGTCAGTGGAGGTCACTCACAGATAAACAAGCTGCCAGGAGTGACAGATTCCTGAATTAGAGTCTGTGTATTAATTTCCTGTGGTACAGTGTTGGACGGCACATTCCTCGGATGATACAGGGACAAAGTTCAGCAGAAGATTTATACTGGTTTTAGTTTCATGTCCGGGGCTCAACACTAACTTTTAAAGTGGTTCGGCTTTTGGTTGCAGAAAATTAAAATGTTGGCATATTTAGACACTTTGTATTTTGAGTAATTGTGATGTTATGCAGTTATATGTCAGTTTAATATTGAAAAGGTGACATAAAAGAATATTTAAAAGCTTTAGTGAGGTTTTGAATGTAGGACTTTTACTTATAGTGGAATATTTTCACAGTGTGATATTATCACTTTCACTTGTATAGCCTTCAAGAATCTGGTGTGTTGAAGCATTGTAACCTTGAGATTAAATGCAACGAACAACAGCACTAGTTGAGAAGACGTGAGGAGAAGTTTGTGATGAAATATTTTTGAGGCTTAATGTTTTGGCAGAAACAGTAAATGAAAGCAAGCAGGGCTCAACATTTTTGCAGCATTACTATGAAAATTCACAACTCAGGAAAATTTGAATGACCCCAAAACAGGAAGTCTGTTATGCTTTTGCCCCAGTTTGGAAAAAAAAATACAGAAATGGTATGCTGATGACAGCTAAACGGCCTCACCAGGCTGCTGCCCGAAATGCCCTCATGACTAACATGCACACAGACGGCAGCAAAAGGAAACAAGCTGCCAAGATACGGCTTCCTGCGCTGTATCAGTACCACCGTCTGAGCTCGCACAGTGGTGGTGTCTGTGTCTATACCTGCGGACTTTAACCTTATATGGTGCCCTATAGTAAATTAAAAGGAAGTCCTCCTTCTGTGGAAAAAGAAAGTGACAATCTTGTGGTTTCAGTTGATGGTCGGCAGCTGTAGGAGGCAGCACAGAGCAGCAGCATCAGCCCACACTGCAGCCTCAGTTTTAGGAGGAGGTGGAGTGCTGATTCTCATTTCTTTCATTCATTACACATGCATAAACACACACACACACACAAAGATTATTTCATGCATCATTCTACACAATCAGAACAGGAGGTGGGGGCTTTTGTAGTTTCATATTGACCAGTTTGAACCCAACCTCCTTTGAATTTTTGTGACCAACACTCACTGGTTTACAGACTGCACACACACACACACACACACACACACACACACACACACACACACACACACACACACACACACACACACACACACACACTTCTTCTGTCTGAGAAGGAAGCTGGAACGTCCTCCTTTGCAGTTTCCAGTTACTGAAACGTATTTGAGAGAGAAGTGAAATCAACTCGAGCTGTGAATTCCCCTGAAATCAAAAACACACACTCTGACACACAGTCACACACAGTCATAATAGGGCACACACACTACAAAAAGACATTCAGCTTATTGCTGACACATGGAGGTGCTGTAGGTGCTTGCAAATAGGAGCCTAATGGGACAAACACAAACACACACACACACATACACACTCTCATGATTTCACAGTCCTCGGGGGGTGAAGCTGATTTCCTAGAGACGGCGTCCCATGTGACCCGTCTTGCATTCCTCAGATTGTTGTCATGTGACAAACTTAAAGATTTCCTTTTATGGACGTCTGCGTTAACAGGAGGGGCGTGGTCTCACTAATACACACCCAGGTCAATAAACACACACACACACAGAGACACAAACAAAGAATGCACATTACTGCACACCACAACATTTCACACACTCCTGCCAACTCAAACACAAACAAACCCACAGAGATAAGACTAAAGGGGTGACGGAGTTGTGAAATCAGAGTCATCGTCCTCTAAGTCAAAGCGGCCTCTTCACAGGTTCAATCAGGACCCAGTGGCCTCAAGTTTCAGAATAAACGCTGCACCACATGACGCTCAGACCACAGTAGTGAATTACATATAAACAGTTCGACTTTCAGAGTCACGTTACAATGTAAAGCTGGGTAGAAATGATGTTGTAGGTCCTGTGGTCATTACAGAGCAATTACAGTGACTGGGTGACTAACAATAAGACAGAAAGCAGGTAAAAGCACTGCATATCTTGGACTATTTCTATTTATTAATTATTATTATTATTAGTATGGCTCGTGATCATGCCATGAAGGTTGTTTGCACACTTGATTAGTGTGATATCATAAGGTGGGTTTTCATTACAGATTGATATAAATATATATCACTTAAGTGATATTTTTGAAATGTTAATAAAACACAATTGTGAGATGACTGCATTTCCATTGAGTGATGTTATGTGACTTTTCCTCTCGTGATAACAGTCAAAGAAGCACGATGGATGTTCAAACATCAGCAGGTTTATTTCTATTGCAGCCATCGCGCTAGCAGTCATTATTTCCGATCGAAGGCGACGTAGCCGTGTTATGCAAGAGAAAAAGGAAAGGCAAGCCCCTTATACGTGGGAGCGGCCATTTATGAGGGATTTCTGGGAGGTGATAGTCCACGATTTCACAGAGGAATTGTGCATTCAAAACTTCCGGATGATCTGCTCAACTTTTGAAGAGTTATGTGATGCAGTAACAGCTCTTGTAGCTCCTGCTGCATCATGAGTGAGCCAGTTCCTACTGACAAGCACATAGCCATTGCATTACGTGACCTACAAAAGGGAAAAAAGTATTTCTATTGCAGTTTTGTGAAATGTGGCTTTTTTCAATCGCCTGAAGCAAATGTAACAACTTTTTTGCAGTAAGTGGGAGTTTCATTGAAAACTGACGTGTTTCCATTAGGCATATTTTGTATTCGCAGTTTCAATTTGTGCATTCTGAGGGTGAATGGAAACCCAACTAGTATAATCAGGTTTCACTGTGCTCTCCCTGCTTCAAAGTTGGGGGGCAAAAGTGCCAGTGGAGAAGCCTTAATGTAATCCTTCTGGTGTATTGTGGGTGTGTCCCCGCCGTCTCCTCACTGCTGCATGGCTCCTCTCCACATTGTTCATACAGCCAAGCATAACATTTCAGCCTTCATTTATTCACCTAAAAGTGGTCAAATTTACACATATTAAGTCTGAAAATAACGTAATCAACTTATTTAATGTGTACATAAACTCCCTGGAGGTTGCTGAAACCTGGCTCTGCCTTTATGTCTCACACTGACACATTACATCATGCTGTTCTCATGTAACAATCTGCTGCACAACAGCACCGTGTACCGCTGCTCGCTGCATAACTCTGAGTGGACTTTGTCCGACCCCGGGCTGTAAAGTAAAGCCACTGTGCTGCACTAAGCTGAAAGATCGCTGCCATGTGTGATTAAGAGGCTTCCAGTCACACACACACACTCCGAACACACTTAGAGGCACAGCAGGTCATGAGTGACTGCATCGACACACGTTTTCTGAATGTGCTGATGAGGAGAGGATGCTAAATCAGGATGAAGAGGAGGAGAGGAGGAAAACAGGATGAGAGGAGCATGCATGAGAAAGGAGAGGAATAAAGGAGATGTCAAAAATAAAGACAAACAAAAAAGAAAAGATGGAGAAGGATCGGAGGAAAGGTGTGGCTGTGTCTTATGAATTCTCTATAGGCTGCACATTCTGCTGCCGGTCTCTCCAACAGCCGGCACTCCACTTCCTTTACCCCACTTCCTGCCGCTGCTGCTGGCCTATGTCCTTATATGGCAGCCGCCAGCAGCCAATCAGCACAGAGCAGGCAGCTCATTCAAACAGCGAGTGTGAGAGAGGAGAAGGGTGGGAACTGCAAACAGAAATGAACAGCATCCCACCCGACAAAACAATATAGCCCCCCAACACAAACCCTGCGGCCGGCTTCGAACAAAATGGAGAGGTGCAACAATGCAACAAAACAACAAAACAACGCAACGCATGCAAACTTTACTCTGTGATTCAGGGGCAGCGGGTGCACGCTGCAGCACCGCAGTGTTGTTTTTTGGTGTCAAACGGAGAGGGTGGGCTCTCGGTTACTATGCAGAGGAGAGGAGAGGAGACGAGGAGAGGAGACGTGAGGAGAGGAGAGGAGACGTGAGGAGAGGAGAGGAGACATGAGGAGAGGATGACTTGCAGGGTTCCCATGGTCATGGAAAGCCTGGAAAAGTCATGGAATTTAACATTTCCCAGGCCTGGAAAAGTAATGGAACGAAATCAATCAAGTCTATGAAAAATCATGGAAATTTGTCATGTGCAATAAATTCAATTAATGTAACATAACAGTAAATTTATTTTGTGCAGCTGAGGAGGTAACATAGTGTGACAACATTTTGTTGTTTTGTTTATCATGAAAGTTTCATTTTTTTGCCCTAATGTGTATCTCCATTGATGTAAAAACACTAGACATGTCATATAATTTTGTAAGCACTTCAGGGGGGGGGGGCATACAACTTGAAGTTGCTATATTTTGTATTTATTTTAACAGATTTTTAAAGAAAACATGCTCTCCAAACCTATGGGTGCGGGTTTAGAGGCATGTTTTCTTTTTTAAATAATTATCTTTTTTTCCCGTCTTCTAAAACGTTAACTTAAAAAAAAAATTGAATTTTTAAAGAAAACTACAGGTTTGGAAAACATGTTTTCTTTTAAAATAAATTCAGCATTTCTTTTTACTACATTTGGCTATTTCCATAGAAAATGAAAAAATGTTGGCGTTTTTTTTCCTCCCGCGGCTTTTCAATGCCAGAAATTGTGAAACATAAATTATTGTTAATTTTTCAACTTTCCAATGGTCTTGAATACATAATTGGGGGCACTGAAATTGTGTCTTAATAGATTTTGAATCTTATATGTTTGAAAAACGCTGTACAAGTGGGGCAAGGAAAAAAAATATTTTGGGTCTTTGAAAAGTCATGGAAAATTTTGACATGTTGTCCATGAAAATGTGAGGGAACCTTGGACTTGGCACACTGATATAATTACTCTTATACTTAACACTTTAATCAGCAGTTGACATGTAAATGATGTCAGAATAAGATAAAAACATTCGACAGGAAGAGAATGATGCTGAGATATGAAGAAAATCAGAAAGCAGGGAGGCACGGCAGGCTGTAACGTTACGTAAGTTGTGTCCAAACAGAGCCGAATGCCAGGGACTACGGACCAAAGTGCATGGGCGTGTGTAGGCTGCTGACCTCTCTCACTGCGCTCGAGCTACAGCTGAGGGGGCAGCGACGCGATAAGGAAGATCAGGAAGTAAAAGCAGGGCCGGGGGCCTGTCAAGAGGCTCGAAATACCCAAACGAGCCAATCAGAAGGCCGGCAGCTTGCAAAATGAGCCAATCCGAGAGGAGGAGCCCTCCCATCAGACAGAGACAGATGGTAGAGGATAGATAAGCCTCCCTTGGTTCACTACAATGCAGGGGGTGAATAAGGAGTGTGTGCATGTGCGTGTGCGTCAGTGAGAGATAGAATTAGATAGAGAGATAGATAAGTCTGTCACTCCTCTTAGCTGGAGCAATAGAGTGGAAGATTTCTTCGATGTTTAGTGCAAACTCCACACAAAACTAGAATTATTGCCTCGCAATTGTATGCCTTCGTGAACCAGTCAAGATGCAGTTGCAGTTTACATCCATGTCTGTCCTGACTTATATGTAGCCATGACAGTTGATGATAGTTGATGAACATGGATGCTTCACACACATCTTCCCCTCAGCTGCACAGAAGAGCTATACTTTCAGCACAGATTCATGATTATTGCCACCAATTCAGTGTCTAATCAAATGTCTCCCTTTCTGTTCCTGAGTTATGACCTTAACGGCAAGAAAGTGTTTTTGCTGAACATTATGACGTCACAGGGAATCTGATTTTTAACCTTTTGGATATGAAATGTCACCGTTTTATCCTATTAGGCGTTTGTGTGAAATTTTGTAATAATTAGCATATGAATTCTTAAGTTATAGCCAAAAACATGATCTGATAGTTCACAGTGGCCTTAAACCTCGACTGCCAAATTTTAATCAACTCACTCTTGTGTAAAGGTGAACTTTTGTACCAAATTTGAGGAAATTCCAACGAGGTCTTCTGAGAAAGAGAGAGAATCAGGGTCACAGTTACTCAATTCAGTCTCGAGTCCAAGTTTGTGCCAAATTTTAAGAATTTGCCTTAAGGCATTCCTGAAATATTGTGTTCACTAGAATGAGACAGTCTTGAGGTTACAGTGAATTTTACTTTTGACCAAAACATTTTAATCAGCTCATTGCTGTGTTAAAGTTGACATTTGTGCCAAACTTGATGATATTCCCTCCAAGCCTTCTTGAAATATTGTGTTCATGAGAATGAGAATGGTCACAGTTACTTTTTACACCGAAATCTGATTAGTTCATTCTCGTGCCAAAGTGGACATTTGGATCTGGAGATATTGCATTCATGAGAATGAGACAGATGCAAGGTCACAGTGACCTTGACCTTTCACCACCAAAATCTAATTATTCATTGTTGATTTCATGTGGTCGTTTGTGCCAAATTTAATAACATTCCCTCAAGTTGTTCCTGAAATATCGCATTCAGGAGAATGAGAAAGACAGAGTCACACTCCCCTTGGCCTTTGACCCTGGCCACCAAAATCGAATCAGTTTATCGTTAAGTCCAAGTGGAAGTCTGTGCCAAATTTGAAGAAATTTCCTTACGGCCTTCTTGAGATATCAAGAAGATGGGCATACATACAGACAGTCAGACAACCCAAAAACATAATGCCACGGCTTTAACTGAAACCCCTGTATTCTCTTTCCCTCTCCTTGTTTTATATGTAAGACTTGTGTGGTCATTGGTGCGTTTCTGTCTCTGCATGCAGTAAACACATCAGGATGTGTTCGAGGTGTTGGAAACCGTCATCAGTCTCTTGTTTGAACGACACCTGAATAAAAAACCACAGCCTTAAAAGGCACCTCAGCTTTTTTTGAGCCAGTTACAGCGCAGGAGGAAGTTACGTGGGAGTACAGGAAGAGGAGAAGAAGAAGAAACAGCGGGTCTGGTGTGTGTTTGTAAGAAACAGAAAAAAGAATCAGAGAAGCTGCAGCCTCCAGTGCTGCATGTGGTTATTACATTACCGGCCATTAATGAGAGGCTTCTTTTGTCTGTGAAAACAGCCTGAAAACTGGGTCACACACACCGAGCTCCTGATCACATTTATCTATAAAAATATCACCATTTTTCTTTGATCGTTTATTAGCAGAAGATGTTCTGCATTAGTTTGTAACCAGTGACTCACTTTTGTTTTAGAGCTCCGAGCTGGCGCGAGACCAACACGAGCTGTGACACACACTTAAAGACGGAAGTGCCAAGCCTGTAAGTCACCAAGAACGTGCTTGGATCATTGAACAATATGTGCTTTGTAACCTGAACTACTGAGGTGTGATAAAAAAGAGGTGTAAAGATATTTCCAATGAGCTGTACGCTGTGCAAAGTTTGATGACTGATGTAATCAAACTGGTCAGGAAGCCATGACGGGGAGTGGCCAGTAAACTCTCAGTAAGAAGTGGGGGTTGGAGTTAAGGATCCATTTGGGCCGTAAATGGGAGGCTAATCCAATCGGGGCACGAACAGGCCAGCTGGCAGGCACAACACACACACACACACACAGACACTCACACACACACACAGCTGGTTACTGGCCCGTGCCTTGGAGTCACACCGTCACCACGGTGATCCACAGATCGATGACGCTGCAGACGACCAATCTATTGGCTGTATCACAGGAGACGGGGGGGAGGAAGGGGGTGAGGGCAGAGCGGTGAATAGGGCTTCCCTCACTGAAACTGTGACCAGTCACAGATGGCAAACAATCGGTCAGCCGGTCACTTTTCAACAAGAGAGAGAGAGAGAGGATGGAAATGAGAGCTTAGCAAGATGTAGGGGGTGGATGAATGAAAGAAAGAAAGAAAGAAAGAAAGAAAGATATTGTGCTGCTGATAGACAAAACTTTGAGTCATCGACTGCATCAAAACCTAAATACATTTTCAAAGCAGATTTGACATTTTGGGAGCTTATTTGCTTTCTTTGTGGAGAGTAATATGAAAGGGTTGATACCGCTCATATCTTAACACATTATCAATCGTATCATCTTACTCAAGGCAAAAAAGCAAATAAATGCATGTCCCAAAGCCGCATTTTTATCAAGAGATAAGGCACATCTACATGTATACAGATATTTATTTAAATGGATATTTTCCTCTACATTTTGGCCTCCTATCACATGTTAACAGTCATAGGTCACTAAAAACAAGATTTTTGAAATGCTGTCTAAGGTGCAGATCCTAAAAAATCTGGTTCTGTTTGCCGTTTTTACAGAGATCGCACTACAGTGTCACTACCACTCCAGGGAGCGATTTTAGATTACATGCTGGCATCATGGAAGCAAAAAAAAAAAGGTGTGACAGACATGTTGCATGCACATGTTGCATGTCCTCTTACATAGACATCGATTTGGCGCTGTTACTATTTCCGTTGCTGGCTTAAAAAAGAGAAACCTCTGTCCCCTCTTTCCTTGCTCACACCTTTATACAGAATGGTAAGGCAGAATAACGATGCTTTGCACAGGCAGTGTATCCATGTCGTTTTTTGTATATATCCTGCTGTATCCTTGTGAATGTGTGAAACAGAGCATTCAGGAAATGATAACACAACCTCCTCAAGTCACACACGCCTATTTTTGCTTTGTCCGATAAGCAAACACCAGAGACAACAACAACAGTGGCAGCCAACCTGTTTGTTTTCGTTTTGGTAGCACTGCTTGGTCTAACGACTACTTCACACTTAAACTTAGTATTACTCCAACTTTTTCTTCACCCAGTGGTATTTTGGTCAGATTTGGGCCACTTAGGCCTGTAGTGTAAACATAGCTTTGCGTCCACAGTTTTAAATTAGCCAGAATTGATGGTTTTGGATCAGACCCGTAAAATCAGAAGATGGAGGGACAGTTTCTAGAGTGGGATTGTTGTCACTTTGGATTGGAAGGAAAACTTGTCCAGAGCATCAAAAATATCTTTGAACCTTCGCCTGCCAACACAGAAAAACACACTTTATTTAATATATCCCTATTATTGTGTGCCGTCCGCTGCATGGAGGAGACAGATGGTATTTTCTGTGAGCCCGTCATTACATCGCGCCAGCAAAGGGGCTTAAATTCACACGTCCACTTGTGTGTTGTATTTCCATCTCTGCCGATGGAAGTCAATCAGAGACAGAGACGATAAATACCCATGACTACTGCAGTCATTTGACCTGAAAGTGACTGTCGACTGCGACCTTTCCCACTAAATAATAAGGCGAGATGTTAGCGGGTGTTAGCGGGTCTTGAGTGAACTCCTTCATCCTTTTATCAAAGGGGAATTAACGTTGATGAGATCTTGAAAATGCCTGAACACTTCACTAACTCTGTGACAAGTGAACAGTTGGAGCATTTTTCATGTTGTGGTGTGAACAGAGATATTTTGTCAAATTAAAGTCGTTTGGACAGACGTTTTTAAAAAACAAACAAACATCTGTATACATGTAAACAGGACCTACAAGGAATTATACTTTAAACACCTGCAGCAGTGATTTACATCACACGAGGAACTGACAGGTGACACGCTGACTTTGTGCCTTTTGCCTGCTGAGGTCAGGCATCACCACTGCCATGTGATAAGTCAATCAGTAACCCGGTACTGTAGCATGTGTGTTTATATACATGTATGAGTGTGTGTGTGTGTGTGTGTGTGTGTGTGTGTGTGTGTGTGTGTGTGTGTGTGGATCAAAGGTTGAAGAATTTTAAATGACAACAGCTAATCATAACCAAATGCTATCTTTGATGACAGTGCGAATATGTGTATGAGTAATTCAGCGCTTTATATGGATACATGATCTGACAAAGAGCATACGTGGGTGTCAGACTGTGTGTGTGTGTGTGTGTGTGTGTGTGTGTGTGCTTTCTGAGAGTCAAACAATAGACTTTGTTGACTTCACACCACCCTGACCTCTCAACTATATGACAAAAATGTCCATTTAATGACACAATAGCATTGATGTGTGTGTGTGTGTGTGTGTGCCTGTGTAGTCTCAGTGTTTACCAGTGAACTGAAACAGTTGTGACACCGGCGTGTGACGTCATTAGCTCGGGTCTTTCTCTTCAAATATGGTAACTCGTTAACTAGCAGCAGCACCACAGAAGAAGAAACAGTCTGTTCTGCAGCGCTGTATCACTAAACCCCTCCCACATGACTTCCTGTTCCTCTAACAATTAAAGATGCCACAAGTTTCTCTTTGCCCTTAGCCAATGAAGGCCATCGCTGACTAATTCACTCTCACAACACACTTGTCTCTTCTTTCTTTCTTCATTATGGCGTCTCCTCTTCTTCCTCTTTGTGTTGCTGTAATTGTGAGGAGAATTTGATATTTTGTGCTCATGGCAGCAGAGGTCTGTGGCTACAAACAAGGGCATGTTTGGTGTGTATGTGGGTGTGTTTGCGGGGGAGGGGAGAGGAACCATGAAAGGCCTGTTGCTAATGGGTGAAGCCGGCCATAGGGGGTGGACATGAATACTATATCTATTATCCACACACACACAGAAAGAGTTAAACATCTGCTGCCGCGAGTCTTACTGCTATTAGACAACAAGACTGCAGCTCAATACAAAAAACATTAGTGTTGCAATTAGCCTTGAGTGAGGCTGAAAGCTTTAAGGACTGGAAATGTTGACATCAGAAGAGGGCTGTAAACAACCAGAGAGATGAAACCATCAGATGAGATCTGAGTGGAGTAAAACGTGGACAGAGAGGGACGAGGAGGATGAGAAACAGATGATGTCATGTTGGAAATGCACTTTGTATGTCAGCTACATTGCACTGCATCCTTGCGTCACTGCGCCGTGTGTGTGTGTGTGTGTGTGTGTGTGTGAGTAGTAAGTGTAGTTTAAGTAAAAGTTAAAAAAAAAGCGTCATGTAAGGTCACACTTAATGCCGCAATAATGGGATTTTATTTTCTTCTTTTAGTTTGCAAGCTAAGAAGTTTAAAGGAAAAGTTGAGAAACAATGATTCACTTTCTTTCAGAGTATCAGATGGCATCTGTCTGTTAAATTTAAGGTTACAGCCAGTAGTCGGTTAGTTTAGCGTAGCTCAAAGATCAGAAAGTCCTGTCAAACTCTGTCCAAAGGTAACAAAATCTGCCTTCTGTCACCTCTAAAGCTCACCACTCAACATCTTGTTTGGTTTAAAAATAAAACTTTGCTGAAGGTATGTGCTGAGAAATGAGAGAGAAAAAACAGGCATGATTTATGAAAGGTGATAAACTTTTATATCATGGAAACATTTGGTCATGTTGATGGAAAAAAGGGTCACTAACAGTTTTCTACCAACAAAAGCTGTTTGTGTGGCCTTCAGAAGTCACTTAGTGAGTCACACAGACAAGGATGTGAGGCCTAAAGCCACATTCAGGAGGGTTTTTCTGCCAGAGCATCACAAAGTGTGACTGTGTTCAGTCCGTGTCAGTGCCGCCAATCACTGATTTGTGAGTTATGATGATTGGGCTCCAGGTTGAGCCCTCCGTGTGTTGCGTGCCACGCTGAAAAAAGACCAACAAGCATTGAAAAGTAAACAGCTGAAACAATTCACCTGCTGAAACCCTTTGTACCTGCTGACTCCGGCCCCACGCTGGCCTCCACTGGTGGCCGCCTGGTCGAGCTGCTGAACATCATTTTTGTAGAAACATATGGATGAGGTGTTTTCGCCAAAGGGCACAAGTTTTTTACTCCTAAATTACAGTCATTTTCAGTAGCTCCCGAACTCTTTCTGACTTTTAAGGACAGGTTGAAGCCTGTCAGAGCTTCCTCTTGTTGCTCTCATTAAAGTGTCACTCAGTCTGATGAATAGCTTATTTAGATAACCGCAGCTCGTAGTGAGAGTCGTTAAACTCAACACCTGCAGGGTCTGTGTATAAACTTGTGTCACGATGAAAGATCCTCCGAAAAAATCATTAGCTCTTGCATCAGGGACCTTGGCAGCAAGGTGCAGGTTCAGAGAGCCACATTACACTGGTGTAAACACACACACACACACACACACACACACACACTGTTATGACACATGAGAGGAGTCCTCCCGGGACACTATTTCAAGCACTTGGCTCGTAGAAATTCCCACTGAAGAGTGTTGACAACACAGCACTAAACCAGAGACCTCTCACTTACAGCCAGTACACACACGTACATAAATACACGCATATCTCAAATCTTACCGAAGATGACTGACAGCTGATTTAAAGGTCCGATTTGCAGGATTTAAGATATTTTGTCCTGAGTGTTACTTCACCTGAACATGAGAACTGATGTGTTTTTGTTACCTTAGACTGAACCATTTAATCACGTGTACGCCGTTGTTAGCAGTCCCTCTGTGACAAGCAGCATTGTAATTTTTTTTGTTTACATGAAACTGCTTTTTTCAGTATTTCTGCTGGTTTTAATCACCAGGTCCTTTTTATTTTGGAGAGGAAGAGACCGCTGTGAATAATGCAGCTCCCGGTAAAAACCTTGTGAACATCTGGCTCTAAGTTATCGTTGAAAAACGGTGAGCGCACATCAGCAGGTGCGAGGCTAATGGCCCCTCTGCGACGTGCCAAACAGAAGCACTGATTTAAAATATCAGTCTGCTTCATTCAGTGTCTTTACAGGTTTAAATCACCTGGTCTGTTTGTTTTGGAGAGGAAGAGACCTCTGCATAATTCGGCTCTCAGTGCTGGTAAGCAGTCGAGCTCTGATCAGGCCAAAAAAATCAGGCCCGACATGACATGAACCTGTACAGTTTCTGTCCAAGCCCGACTCGACCCAGCATTTTTTTTTGGCCCCAGAGCCCGATTAAAAACTTAAATTTATACTGTAAAAGAAATGTACTATAGTTTTTGGGGTTTTTTTAGAGTATTTATTACAAGCTGAGGGATCATGTGTTTTCCCGCAACCACTTCTTGGTCTTCTTTTCCTGTTTTCAATAGTCTGTCGTCTCGTGCCTGTCAGGTTCAGTACGGGCAGCACCCCTCGGTGTGTCATCCATGGCGATGTGGCGTGCAGATGATGATCGCTGCACTTTTTTAGGCTGTTACATACATTTTTTCCACCTCTTGGGAGGCAGAAGCAAACACTCTCTTTCTCTCTTGTTTCCCGTCCCTCTCGGGCAGAGAATCAGAGCTTTAGCCAGCAGGCGTCTGCAACATGCCAAACAGCATAGGAGAATCATTGATTTGTAACCTGATGGTGCTTTATTCAGTCTTTTGTTCAGTTTAAATCACCTGGTGCGTCTATTTCGTAGAGGAGGAGACCTGTGCGGATAACTCGTCCCCCTGTAAAAACCTCCTGAACAATGAACACTTAAGTCTTTCTAACAGGGAGAAGTTTGACTGGATACAATCTACAGTCCTCACTGCGAGACGCCACTAAATCCCTCTGAATCTGACACGCTGCTCCTTTAACACGGTGACGCTGAAGCAAAATGGATCTCTAGTTTCTCTCTTTATTCACGAGTGACGATGAATACATCATGTCATTTTCTGTTTTTCACCTGAATCAAAGAAGGCGTGGCCGCAACAATGACTCACTCATAGACACACACACACACACACACACACACACACTCTCGACCTGACCCAGAGGCACTCCCTTTAGTCCAGATTAAATATTTCCTAGCCAATCCCAGTTTGTGTTATCACAGTGTCAACATGGAGACACAAGGTTCAAAACACCAGAACTGACTTTTTCACTGCCTCATCCGGAAATGTAACTTTATCACCGATGAAACAAAAATAAAATAAAAGACGAGGCTGACGTGGGTCAGACAGGGATAAAGTAGGTTTGAGATTTGACCCTCAACATCGAGATTTAAGGCCTGTAAATCAATAAGTGGCCCAGCAGACCTTTGATCACCTTAAACACTTTGCGTTTCGTCTGTGCACGCTCTAACAGCGTCTCCAGAGTCAGCGCTCAGTGCGGCTGATCTTGAGCTCCATTCGTTGCCTTTTGTGACTATAAATATTTATCACACACAAGTATTTATTTAAGTCTGGGAGCAGGGCTAAACTTTGAATTTGTTTGTAAAAAAAAAAAAATGGCCTGAAATTTGCTGATTAACCAGTTGCAGGGTTAGTACGGTCATAAAAAACCTGGAAAAATCATGGAATTTGCAAATGGCAATTTCCAGGCCTGGAAAAGTTTTGGAAACTAAATGTACCCTGACAATTTTGAAAAAGTCATGGAATTTAGCTTCACAAACCTGGTTAATAACAAATTATATTTTCTTAGACTGTTGTAAATTTGAAATCCAACAATAATTTCAGTTTCAGTTTACTCTTTCTGGCTGTGATAAATGGTGTTATTATTGGTGTTTTTTTAATGAAAACGTGCCTTTCCATATATTTTTTTTAAAATTACCAAAAGTTTCTACAGAAAAAAAATCACCAAAAGTTTTTAGGGGAAATATCAATATCAAAAAAATAAATAAAAATCCAGGAAAAAATTGCCAAATTGTTTTCTTTTTTTTAAAAAAACTAAAACATTTAAAGAAAAAAAAGGCAATTTTTTCTTTAAATATTGCCAGAAAAAAAGGGGAAAAAACATGCCCGCAGGTTTGGTAGGCAAATAATATATATTTGAAACACTATTATATAATAATAAAAAAAGAACCAACAAGAAGTATCAATGGCCGTTTCAGAAAATGTATTGTCTTTAAAATTAGCCTCAGAGTCATTGAAAAGTCTTGTAAAGTTATTGGTAAAAATGTGCACGAACCGAACGAATCTGCAAGGTTAGAGGAAGGTTAAGCTACAGTCATGGTGTTATTTTGTTGGAGTTGTGGCTGATTTAAAGGGTCATATGAAGCAATATTGCCCATTTAAAGGCAACACCATGAATGAGACAAGGAAGAGAAGAAAAGACCACAAGAGCTGATGCAAACGATAGAGGAAGGGGAAATAGTAAAGGAGGAAGAGAAGAAGTTGCTGCATGTCTCCGTCAGAGCTTTAAATGGCAACAAGGCCGCACATCCGTTCTACCAACAGATAAAGACAACATGAATGGAGGTAAAGGCCAGACGTTAGATTTAAGACGGAGGATGGAGGATGGAGGGAGAGAAAGATGAAAAAATAAATTCAGAGATGTGTAAAACCAAAGTGGAGCGGCATAATTTATGATAATGGTCTGATTGTGTACAGAGATTTAACATGGCAGTGGACCAAGAATGGAAATTTGACTATAGCCTGCAGGCCTTCGGCGAGCCGCAAAATCTAAGATTGTGTCACACGAGACTCATTAGTCATGATGTGAATGATGCAGAGGATGAAAAGCCCAAATATTTTAAACGTTCAGGTGACCTGGAAGTGGAAAAAAGGAGTGAGTAACATCTGTAAGTGCAGGAAAAACAGTAAAACACAAAAGAGTAAAACCCAAAGAGTTTGAATGATAATGCTGGAAATGTTGATGGAGACTCTTTCTGCTTCGTAATGGTTCAAAATGACATAAAACAGCCAAGGTCAGGGGTCGGCTACCTGCGTCTCCTCAGCCCCTCTCCACTGGCTCCTTGTGGTTTTGACAAAAATGAATTTAATAATGTTTTTTAACAGCTATTTTTATTTGTGGAAGCAGGACAAATACATCATTTACATGTGTTTACATATCACCATATTTTTTTCTTTTTCTGTAACTGTAACATCACAACTCAAGAAGTAGTAAAAGAGAAAAAAATTACAAGAAAAAAACATAAAAGAAATATTTTTAAAATGACATAAATAGAGAAAATTGGGTGGGAATGGAAGGGAATTAAACATTTTTATTTTATATTTTTGTTTCCATTTATTATTGTTGTAGGGCGAAAGTGATGCTTACATCCTCCAAATGTAAAAATGTTTAACCTATACACCAATTAAATATTTTTCTTTGCATCAAATAGAATGTGCACCTATATGTCTAAAGCCTGGTTGCTTTTCCTCAAAATTTTGCCAAATCTAATACTGGTGGCTAGTCTTGAATCTCCCTGTTTAGGGTTTAGATTTCAGGTCCAAAAAAGGAAAAGGTAAAAGTTTCATTGAGATTTAAAATCTCTTTTTTCAAGATCAACTTGGCCAAAATGGCAGCGTAAAACTCGTTACAACAATAAACACAAGAAGACGTGTAGATCTGTCACACAACACAAATGAGCAAACACAACATCCAGTTAAAAAACACTTAAATACTTAAACATGTACAATTTTCTGAAACTACTTCAGGTTCTCTTCAACCGCCAATTCTGCAATGAACCAAATAATGATTATCAGCTGACTGCAGAGGAGCCACCTTGTGCTGAAAATAAATCATGAATGCTCATTATTTGGATTATGACGTCAAAATGTTCAAATTAAGTTTGTTGCCTCAAGTCTGCGTGCTCTGCTATACTTTGGAATAAAGCTCATTTAGACCCACAAGTAATGTTGATAGGCTTATTTAGACCTATGGGCCGTGTTACTAATACTTACTATAAGGCTCAGTTTGCAGCTCCGCGTATCGTTTTATTTTTTTTTCGATGTTTGCAGACTCTCTTGATAGTAAAGGTTGTCAAACCCAACATCACAAACATATCTGCAAATTTAACAAATGATTCAACAAAGAACCAGATGAACCTGAACAAACGGATAAAATCAGATAAATACCATAATACGACAAAACACAAACTGCAAAGATTTTTGTTGTTATGGTAGTCATGCTTAAGCGCCATATTGCAGCTAAAGAGAGATTATTTTTCTTTTCTTTTTTTGGGCCAAAAATGGCTCTTTTGATGTTATGTTGCTGACATCTGGCCTAGTTGTGTCCTAGGTTAGCCTACATGATTAAAAAATGGCATTTTGTATTTTGGGGATTTTTTGAAATTGGTATATTGTCTAAAATCTACGGTATGACGCTCTCTTTAACATCTAGTACACTGCAAGCAGCATTAAAATCTGAGAATGCTAACAAATCCTCCTGAAGAGACACACCTTTGTCAAAGTATTGAATCTCAGGCAGAGCTCGCAGGCAGCCTCTGACCGGATATTTAGGAGGAGCCGAGACCATGCAGCCACAAAGCACAAATACTTAATCAATAAATGAACATGATCAGCAAGCGCTGGCAGTATGTGGGGAAGCGGTGGCCTACATAAAGTGGTCATTCCCCGGCTTGTAGCAGATCAGCTCCACTCTGTGTGTGTGTGTGTGTGTGTGTGTGTGTGTCATGTGTTTGACCCGGTGTTGCAGTGACTCCCACTGAGTTTACAGCCGGTTTTCAGACACCAGCAATCGCCCTGAAATAATCAAATAATGTGATGTTAAGGTGAAGAAAGGAGCAGGGAAGGAGCGGTTTGGAGGACAGTCTCGGGCCTCTGCAGCCTGCTCAGGGAGGAGTCCTCGTGCTGAGCTCTGTCAGTGTGCCAAACGGCTCCGAGCAGGTGCAGGAGAGACATTTTCACACTAACACAAGCTTAAACATCATTTCACCTGTACATAAAACACTATATCAAGAGATTAGGCTTTACTAGGCCTCACAACATCAATCCCTTCCCTTTTATTTTCTCCAATCCTTTGCTATTATCGCCTCCCTCTCTCTCTCTCCCTCAAATCGCGAGCCCCCAGTGCACCACAGTGTGCACGCGACGTGCCCCAGTGCATGACGCTGGACCAATCAGAGCGCGCCATTCCGAAAGTTTACCTTTTATGGCTCGAGCCGGGCAGCTGACGCGGTATAAAAAACATGCGCCCACAGCTAACGGATTCACTCTGAGCGCCGTCACACGCAGCTTGTGCGGGATATCATTTGCCTGAAACCGGTTCCCTTAAAGCGAAAAGCCCCCCACCCAAAGGTAAGAAGACACGAGCCTGCACTTGTGTGTTTAATTTCAGAATCATATTTTAACGAAACAGCTAGTTGTTTTGTGTTTTTCAAAGGTAGAAAGTCATTTTGAATGTAAAAGATGGAAGTGACCACGAGGTTCTTTGTCCTGTCATACATGAACTGCACCGCTAATTTAACTCAATGATTTTAAAAAAGTAATCCTAAAAGAAACCAGTGTTTGTGTCCGCTTGTGTTGAAGTATGCCGTGGTGATTGCAAGAGACCGCTAAACTTGTGCAACTCACAGGTGCTTTTGGGTGCACCGTTAGCCGGCTTATAATTAACGTCGCCCTGTAAGATAACGGTCCTGCTTCAGCCTGGGTTTTTTCCATCGTGTAGTTGAGCAACATTTGCAGTTTTCCTGGCTCGCCTCTCCTCCCTCAGCAGGGCTCTGTGAAAGAGGCTTTTGAGTTGAGGTCGTCTGGATCCCGGCTGCTCCCTTTGTGCGCCCGATGCGGCGGGGTGTGACCTACTTTAGCATATTAGCTTAGCCGCATCATGCTAACACCGCCCTTCAGACTTGCAACTGTGGCGATTTTAATCTAGATTACTTTTTCATGGTCGCTTTTGTCCACTCACCAGGCGTACTAGACTTCACTTTATAATCTTAATATTTGCATTTATAAGGGTTTATATGAATGGAGAAAAAAGGACAGGAAAAATAGGCCCTGCAATAAAGCAGAAAAAAAAGCTTAATTGCTTAATTGAATAAACATGTCTTGCAAGGAATTCCGGTGTAGCCGGTTATGCACAAGAGGAAAATGACAAATCATCCACCCTTATAAAATAAAAGGCGTGGCTTTCAGGAAATGGAGCATCAGTCAAAGGCTTGTGACCCATTCATGAGTCAACATGAGTTCATTATGCAACTTGATTTTTTTTTTTTTTTTTCTTAAACTAAATTATTTAAAGGTAGTTACACTTTTTTAAAAAAAAAAAAATGTTGAATTGACGGTGAGGGTGTTTGCAGCCGCGTGTCAGATGGACAGCATGCGATGAATGAAGCAGTATGACGCAGTGATATTGAAGTGAAAAATCTGCCGGGTATCAAAAACCATTAATGTGAAGGGCAGCGGAAGCAGGTAGCTGTCGTGATGCGGAGGGAGTGGTCGCGCGGTGCCGACTCTGATACTGTCGAACGTTCTTTCTCGCGCTCTGCTGTGTCGCTCTGGCCGCGCGCCATGGCGCCGGTAGCCGCAAAGCTGCTCAAAACCGAAGCATGTCCTTATATGGTAATAACAGAATGCAGCGCCACTTCCTTTTGTCTCGCTCGGTCGGAATGTGGGGCACGAGCTCCACCCAGCGGCTAATCTCGCGCACTGCCGCGAGTTAGTTAACAGGAAGTTAATCGGGCAGGAGCTGTTTGGAGGCGGATGTGAGATTAACCGTCACGTTGTTTGTTTTTTTTTCATCTTTACAGTTCAGCCATGGAAGATGAAATCGCCGCACTGGTTGTTGACAACGGATCCGGTATGTGCAAAGCCGGATTCGCCGGAGACGACGCCCCTCGTGCTGTCTTTCCCTCCATCGTCGGTCGCCCCAGGCATCAGGTGAGTGAGTGATCTCACCAAGAGTCAAAATGAGTTTGAATGAGTGTTACAGGTTTATGATGGATTTAAACGCACATGTTTACAGTATCAGTTTAATAACAATTTCAAAATAAAATGATTTAATTTTTTAAATCCCAGTTTAAAATGGTTTATGTTTAGCTTAAATGCTATTCAGTTAACAAAGTTTTACATCAGCTAGACAACTTTTATATCATGCGGCCATAAATGTGCGAAGATGGCGAGGAAGAAATGATTACAAAATTACAGAAAATTGATTTTATAAAATCAAGACTTTGAAGAAAATCGCTTTGATTTTTAATAACTTTGTAACATTATTTTGAGTTTGTTTTTCCTTAGACATTTTTGCACTTTAAAAAAATTAAATCTTAAATTCTTGCACATTTCTTACCAAGTTGCTCATTGCCTTTTTTCCTTTTTTTTAAATAAAGTAAACACATTACTCAGGATTCAGAGTTTAAATACTTGTGAAAGGCACCTGAAGGCAGCACAAGGTTTAAATATTTAAAGTACTACGCTGCCAACAACACATATATTCTAACATTATGCAATGCTAGCTCTTATGCTAATATTAAACCACTGTATCTCTCACACAAAAGTACACGTAGTAAAGATGTGTACCTGTAACTACACACGATATGCTCCACATATCTCCATGTTTGAGTACAGAATTACATATTTGAAGTTTCCGTGCAGAGTGTGTAACGGTGTGTGATGTCTCGTCCAGGGAGTGATGGTGGGTATGGGCCAGAAGGACAGCTACGTTGGTGATGAAGCCCAGAGCAAGAGGGGTATCCTGACCCTGAAGTACCCCATTGAGCACGGTATCGTGACCAACTGGGACGACATGGAGAAGATCTGGCATCACACCTTCTACAACGAGCTGAGAGTTGCCCCTGAGGAGCACCCAGTCCTGCTCACAGAGGCCCCCCTGAACCCCAAAGCCAACAGGGAGAAGATGACCCAGGTACACACCCTAAAAACAGCGTAACAGTTAGACATTAAGGTGTAAAAGTAGATGTCTCATTTCCTCCTCGGTCTCCCTCTCCGGACCGTTCTCACCCGCTCCTTCCTCCCCCTCTCCTCCAGGACGTCTCTCCTATAAGATGATCTATCATCAACAGGTCTCCTGACTGTGTGTCTTTACCTGCACTTGTGTCTAGCTGAGTCAGTAGATCAGCACCTAATAGACATCTGACCTGCACAAGTGTGAAGGAATGACTTTCTGCACTTTTTTTCCTCTACTAACGTCCGCGTTAGCCTCACATTAATGCATGTAGTGAGTGCAGTGGCCACGGAAGCTCGACGCGTCCTGCCGTGAGTGAGCGCGCTAACGCGTTTTCTCTTTTCACAGATCATGTTCGAGACCTTCAACACCCCCGCCATGTACGTTGCCATCCAGGCCGTGCTGTCCCTGTACGCCTCTGGTCGTACCACTGGTATTGTCATGGACTCCGGTGATGGTGTGACCCACACAGTGCCCATCTACGAGGGCTACGCCCTGCCCCACGCCATCCTGCGTCTGGACTTGGCCGGCCGCGACCTCACAGACTACCTCATGAAGATCCTGACAGAGCGCGGCTACTCTTTCACCACCACAGCCGAGAGGGAAATCGTGCGTGACATCAAGGAGAAGCTGTGCTACGTCGCCCTGGACTTCGAGCAGGAGATGGGCACCGCCGCCTCCTCCTCCTCCCTGGAGAAGAGCTACGAGCTGCCTGACGGACAGGTCATCACCATCGGCAACGAGAGGTTCCGTTGCCCAGAGGCCCTCTTCCAGCCTTCCTTCCTCGGTATGTCCTCGAACAAAACTTGCACCACACGCTAAAAACGTGCTAAACCGCTCTGGTTACGCCGAAGTTCAACTTCCTGACGAGTGTTTCTGTTTGTGCTCTCAGGTATGGAGTCCTGCGGTATCCACGAGACCACCTACAACAGCATCATGAAGTGCGACGTCGACATCCGTAAGGACCTGTACGCCAACACCGTGCTGTCTGGAGGTACCACCATGTACCCCGGCATCGCCGACAGGATGCAGAAGGAGATCACAGCCCTGGCCCCATCCACCATGAAGATCAAGGTGAGCCCCGGAGTCCAGAGTCGCGTTTTTGTCTGTCCGATAAGTGAAATGCGTAAGTTTGAACAACGCTAATCGTCTCCTCCTCTCCCTGCAGATCATCGCCCCACCAGAGCGTAAATACTCTGTCTGGATCGGAGGCTCCATCCTGGCCTCCCTGTCCACCTTCCAGCAGATGTGGATCAGCAAGCAGGAGTACGATGAGTCCGGCCCCTCCATCGTCCACCGCAAATGCTTCTAAACAGACTGTTCCTCCTCCCCCTCCCCGACCAAACGCCCGACAACTTCAGCTCTGTGCAAAACAACCACACACCACACATTTCTCATACACACTCAGGCGCAGAGCCTAGATGACCAACTCATTGGCATGGCTTCAGTTATTTTTGGCGCTTGACTCAGGATTTTAAAAAACTGGAACGATGAAGGAGACCGTAATGTTTTTGGCTAGGTTATTAAAAAAAAAAAGCACCCCAGGATTCTGCAGTTGCATCTGGGGACTTAAAAAATGTACATTTTGTTTTTCTTTTGAGTCATTCCAAATGTTTGTTAACTGCATTGTTCAGACACATGATTCCAAATGTTAACTGCATTGTTCAGACACGTATTCGCCTCTGTGAAGGCTGCCCAGTGGTTGGCGCATACTTAAACATGGTTGTAGTATCGCTTGTATGTAAATTATGTCTGGGTTTTTTGTACTTTCAGCCTTAAAAATATCTTGGTCCTGTTAATTTTTTTGTTTTTGTTATGCAAAACCCAATCGTGACCTCTTCTTCCCCCTGTTGGAGGTTTCATCCCCGGGGTGGTGGGGCAAGGGGTCTCGACGTGATGGGGTAACATGGGGTGCCAGACCGGTGGGGCCAACCTGTACACTGACTAAACAATCCCAATAAAGTGCACATGTGTTCCGACATGACGTCTGACTCTCGTCTTTTATTTGAGGTGAATGTGACTTTAAAGTGTTCAGCTGCTGAGGCTGCATAGAAACATGTTAAAGCAGGATGTGGTTCATAGTTTACCTGTAAAATTCAATTACTGTAAATTAGGCCTAACAGGAGTTTGATGGCTAAAACACATTTGTCTTGTCCAATTTCATTTTTTTATCAAGCGGTGTTTTAAAGCTACAGTGAACCTCATTCTGTCTTTTACCTGCATGTTTGCAAAATATAGTGAAACCAGCAATCTTACATTAAACTTACTGCTGCATGGGACCAACATTTTCAGACACACTAACCTTTAGAATCAAATGCTTGAACAAAAGATGAACGGTTTAATGAACAAGATTTGTCCCAAAATCAGTTATATTTCATTAATTTAAATTTCTTACAGCATTAAATTATGTATTTTCTTATTTACGCATCTTTCATTTCCCTGATATCTTATTTGTGTTGTGATTATTCACAGAAGATTGGAATAGCTAGTATTTAAAGCAGGTCTTATTTTACAAACTAACTTTGTCTCATCACATGGAGACACAAAAACTACTAAATAAAGAAGTATAACTGTGAGTAAATAAGTGAGATCTTAATACTGATACCTGTAAGTACTCCAGAAAATCACTGAGTAAATACAAACATCAGAAGTCATTGAAAGAAATGGATTTTGTTTATATTTGATGTAAACACTCTGGTGTCTGAGCTCCGACAGTCTTGGCGTGAAAAGATGAATTTCACAGCCCTTTAGTACATCGCAGAGTTTCCAATTTAATCTTACGGCAGCGTGAACCACAGCATCTTTGAAATGCGTCACCATATATGAAAATAACTTAAGTACATGATTCAATAACTAGTTCAAACACAGTATATAGTCGTCAGGTGGCCGTTTAAATACATTAAATCTCTGTAGCTCTTTTTGGAAGTGAACTTCTTTGGGCCATGTTGTTTAGGTGGATAATTACTAACCACATATACAAATTATTCTCATGTTTTTTACCAAACGGCACTTTGCAACAGCTCAACAATCCACAATTTAATCACAATCACCTTTTTTTGGCTAAAATCACTGAATTTAAATACTGAATTTTCTCTAGAAATAAAGTATTTTCCTAATTCCAGCCCAGCAATCGTTCCCTGTTCTCTCCTTTTAACCCTGTGAAACCTCAGCAAATTGACTTTATTTCTTCCAAAAACAAGGGGAACTTAAGAAATGACCCCCAAACAAGTACCAAACATATAAAAATAACAAGGAAATTACCTAAACATGAGAGGAGTGGTGGTGATAATTAATCAAAAATCAGGAAAACTAATATTCAACATATAATTATGATCACTGCAAATAAAATCTCACAGAGTTTTTTTTAGCTTTTTTAAAAGTAACTTTCCAAATGTAATTTCCTGCAGTTTACGGAACAGTTCTTGCCAATTTGCTCATTGCCTTTTCCTGCATGTTTTCAAAAGAAAGCAAACCATTCCCTCAGATTTTGAAGGTTTAAATACTTGTGAAGGCATCTGAGCAGGAAAGTGATGTCAGTCCAGGTTTTAAAGGGTTAAACTCATCCCCAGGCTGACTGGGGGATACTTAACCTGCCCGAGGCCCCGACTGAAACACAGCCACGCTTCAATCACTTCAGTTTTACCAACAAAATGAGATTACAGGCTCAAATTGAGATTTTTTTTAAAGATATTTTTCCTGTAAGCGTTAAAGGGGGAGAGACGACGCACAGTTTGGATTTCGTTTAAATATCTGCTCGTTTGGTAAGTTTTGGTGCAGTTTTGATGTAGTCTCTAAAACTGGAAGAAACTATAGTTAAACCTTCAGGACGTCCAGGAGCAGACAGGACAGCTGAGCCCGTCCTGCGCAGCGCTTATTGCCTCACTTCTTCAGAGTTACAGCTCCAGCGGTGAGGAGATGTCGTATTTTTACCTGAAACATAATGAAATAACCTCCAGTTTTAGCTCAGCAGTCTGTGGGAGTTCGGCTAAAGGGCAGGTGACAGGTCATTGTTTTGAGGTGTGTTTGCAAAACGTGGGACGACCCCAAACATCCTTATTTAACAACGCTTCACCCGTCTCTGTTTTACTGAACTCTGATGCAACCGAGTTTTGGAATAGCAGCAGAGGATGTGTTGATATCAGATTAAATGCTGTCGGTTTTGTCAGAAAAGTGTACGAAAGTTTACTAATGAACAAATGATTCAGACTCAGGCTGAGCAGGATCATTTTTTAAATAGTTTGGCGTGAGAGTGCCACATGGAGGAGCATTACACACACGAGAAGTATCTGGATGTGTAATACCTCAGAGGATGTGTTTGATTATTGAACTGAAATGTCAGGCCTACACCAATCAGAAAGAAATTTAAAATGACCACAAAGAGAAGCAAAGGAGCTGCAAAGAGACACAAAATAACCACGAGAAGGAGTAAAAATAACCACAAACAGAAACAAAATGACTACAGACAGAAAAATGACACATAATGACTAAAAATGAGTATAAAGAGATACAAAACAACCATCAAGAGAAACAAAATAACTACTAAAAGAGGCAAAACAAGCCCAAGGAGACACACAACTACGAGGAAAAAAGTCACAAAATTAGAAAATTACAAATTAAAAGATACACAAAATGACTATGAAGACATTCAAAACAACCAAAAAGAAACAAAACCACCAACAAGACATAAAATAACTATTACAAGTGACAAAATAACCACAAAGAGACAAAATCACACCCAGACACTGAAAATTGCTAAAAAAAACAAACAAAAAAAACCAAAACAACCATAAAGAGACACAAAATAACGACTGAAAGAAGCAAAACAAGCCCAAAGAGACACAAAATAAACAAAAAAGACACAAAATGACATCAAGAGACTCAAAATTACTCTAAATAGATGCAGAACAACCATCAAGAGAAACAAAATAACTTATAAAAGAGGAAAAACAAGCACAAAGAGACACAAATTAACCAGAAAAAGACACAAAATGACGGCATGTCTGCGCCCATCATTTCCTCATCTGCTCATCATCGGTCTCGAGTCCGCGGTCACGATCACCGATCAGAGCTGAGCACATATTTTTCTCATTGACTTTATTGCAAATATAAATATAGTGCATTTTCTGTCTCATGTGGTCATTTCATTAAATATAACGTAAATCTGTCTTTCGTGAATCCGGGCAGCAGAGTTTTTAAGGACGCAGCTCGTGCAGTTTTTGCTGAGATTTGTGCTGCGGCTGAAACCATCTCTGCGTCTGATCTGTTTACATGGATCCGGATCTGCTGCTGCGGGTCCAGGCTGACCTACTTCCTGCAGTGTTACCTGGCTCAGCTGACCTGAGTGTGAAATTAAGAATTGAAGGCTCAGGACAGCTGAGAGGGCGGATCATATCGAGGTCAGGCCGTCACACGTGGAAAGAAGTCAGATCAGTAAATTATTGTCACGCGGAGCCTTTTTTCCCAGCCCGCAGGCGTCTCACCGTGACGTCATTTACCGTCGCGCGCTCCTCGTGGGATCATGAGGTTTTTTATCAACTAGAAATGCTTTGATGGTGACGATGAGTAACTCAGGATGTTGGGAATTAGATTTTTTTTTTTAATAAACAGCTCTATTTGGATGTTTTTAATGCACTGCGGTGTTGTGTATTCTCTGTTGGATGTAAATTGTTGCAAAAATAACCACAAAGAAATTCAAAATGACCACATTAAGACACAAAATTAACAACAATAAAGAAAAATTGCTTCAAAGAGACACAAAATCATTATAAAGACATTTAAAACAATCATAGACATTAAAAAAAAATATACTGCAAGGGACATTACTACTTTAAAGAGACCCAAAATTACTACAAAGAGACTCAGAACAACCAAAAAAGACACAAAAATACATCAAGAGACTCAAAATTACAAAAAAAAAGGAAAATCTCCAAGTAAGAGAAGTAGAAGTAAGTAATCTGGGCAATATACTTAAAGTATTAAAAGTAAAAGTACTAAAAGCACTGTTATTCTTCCATATATTATATAATTAGATTCATTCATTATGTAAAAGCATAATCTAATTGTTGAGGGGTATTTTTTTTTTTTTTTTAGATGGATGTGTTTTGCTTCAAACTGCAACTTCTGATTATTTTTATTAATTGTAAAGCAGCAAATCTTTGCATCATTTTAAAAACATTAATATATTCTGAAGGATATAATAATTTTTAAAATCAATGTTGAAAAATAATTATTTTTTAGATAATAACATAAAATAAATAATAATATATTTATGAAATATATATTTTATTTATATATAATAATAATATATTTTATGAAATTTCAATTAAAAAATCTGATTGCATGACTTAAACAATTATCAAAATTGTTGCTAATTAATTTTAGATTAGTCCACTTACTGTTTTAGCTGTATTTTGTGCAAAAATTAAATCAGTAAAGTAAGTGAGGTTGTTAGAGAAATGTATTGAAGTGCAATATTTGCTTCTGAAATTTACTGAAGTAAAAAGGCAGAAGAAAATACTAAAGTGTAAGTACTGCAAATGTGTACTGTAGCACTGCACTTGAGTAAATATACTTAGTTACACCCCGTCAGAGAGCATGGACAGATAGTTTTGAGTGTTGAGCCTCTGCGCTGTAACAGACCTGATTGTGTGTCTACAGCAGTTTCACACTTCAGACAGCAGATGGCAGCAAAGATCCATTTTTTTTTTTTCATTTATACCCAAAAAAGGGGTGTGACTGCTGCATGCTGCCATCATTTTCTCTGCATCTCAACACTTTGACTCATATTAAAGCTCACACACAGAGCTGGATCTACGCTGCTCCTGCAGGCTTGTGTAATCTTGTAATCTTTGATAATAATGTGAATGAGGTTGAATGTGTTAGGAGACGGGAGTGTGTGTGTGTGTGTGTGTGTGTGTGTGTGTGTGTGTGTGTGCAGCAGTAACAGCGAGGATGGATGAAAGATGGAGTGAGCCGCTATAGTAGCTGAGCTTGTGTGTGTTTTAAACCATCTTTCACAGAATGAAAAGATCCTCTGCTGACACAAACACATTTCCTGCCCACATCCAAAAACAGATCTGCATATTTCAGAGAGGACACGCGGGTGAGATGGATGGCGCGGCCCCGCCCTCGTGCTGCCGTGCATCATATATCCTGTTTCTGTGTGTGACACCACTGTCATGCTGCATCCATTCGTCAGGCTGTCCCAGTTTCACACTGGGCTGTAAGGAGGCATTTGGTGATCTACGATGAGCCTGCGGGGGCTGTTTGAGGGGACGCCCGCGCACATGCATGATGTGAATTCATACATGCATGCATAAAGTCAGCTCGCATACAGGCTGCCTCGCTGCATACACATTAAAGATCAAGTGTGCTTGCTATTGGAAATGTATTCCTTCTCGCTGCAGCCCCCCGCCTGTGATTCTGCTGAGACTGCTTCCCTCTGATATCCTTTTATTGCCACGCCAGCAAAACACTGGCAGGGAGGCTTGGCATGTGTGTGTGTAGTGTACTGTGTGTGTGACTGAGCGCAGCTACACTTTATTCTGCTGTGCTTGTCGGGGTTGTGTGTGCAGGTGTGAGCGCTGCAGGTGTTTGTGAATGAGGCACTCCAGAGACGGCGCAGAGGGGGACCAATTTGTCAGAAAATGAGGCTTGCTGTGTTCCTCCATTTACTTCAGCTGTGCAGCTTTACTGCAGCTCGACCGGTCGAGGTCACCGATGCACACGCAGGTGTCATCATCATCCAGCAGGTGGGGCTGCTGCGCTGCATGAGCGTGTTTGGCGTCCAAACTGGGTGAAAGGCAAGAAGAAGGCTAGCACTGCTGACAGAAGGAGGCCAGCAGAGAATAATTGATCATATTCAAACACAGTGGCTCCTGTTTGTGTGTGTCTCTCAGAGATTTGCATTCTGCCGTAGAGCTTCCCCTCCGCAGATATCCCGCTGAATGATATTTAGTGTGACTGACTGACAGCAGCTGGATCCGGTTGTTTCTGTCAGTGAGCCGCTGACTGACGCCAGGCTCTGAAAAACGGTCAGTTGGCTCATTTTGAATCTCTTGTTTTGTGTCTGACTCTCAGTCAAATCAAATATAGTCTGCACAAGATGTTTGCTTTCCACGGTCTTCAGCAGAATTAAAGGCAGGTGCGCAGCTTGTTTTGTTTGGGGGCCACCTCTGCAAAATGACAGGGGGCCAGGGGCCAGGATTTTCTAGTTTCTAGTGTTTTTGTACATTTTTAGAATTTAAGTACACTTCCTGGATTTTAGGATGTTTTGGGGATTTTTTAACATTCTTAGATTTTATGACATTTCTAGTATTTAAATATGTTTATAGGATTTTGGAATGTTTCTTGGATTTCTAGGACATTTTTAGGATTTTAGGATGTTTATAGGACCTAAAAATTGTATGATTTTAAGAGGTTTCTCAGATTTTAGGACATTTCTCAGATCTTGGGATGTTTCTAGGATGTTATGATATTTCTAGGATTTTAGTACCTTTCTAGGATTTTAGGGTGTTTCTAGGACTTTAGGAGGTTTCTAAGACATGAGGACATTTCTAGGGTTTTGGGATGTTTAAAGGATGTTATAAAAATTGTAAGATTTTAGGATGATTTTAGGATTTTAAGAGGTTTCTCAGATTTTAGGACATTTCTCAGATCTTGGGATGTTTCTAGGATGTTATGATATTTGGAGGATTTTAGTACCTTTCTAGGATTTGGGGATGTTTATAGGATTTATAACATTTATAGGATTTTAGCAAATTTCTAGGATTTTAGGGCAAGCTCTTCTGTGATGCTATTTAATGCACTTTGACACCTTGTGTACGCTAAACGTACAAAAACAATTTCCAGTGTGAATCACTTTATTTTTATTGTGAATTAGAAAATGTTTGAGGGTCCAGATTTGGCCTGCGGACCATAAGTTGAATATCACAGAATAAAGGATTTATAGTGGCACTTGATAGCAGATGTAAAAGGAACAGAGAGACAGGCAGTGTCAGGGTTAAAAGGACGTGTGCAGGCATTTTCTATTTTTTCCTTGAGGTTTCAGCAGCCCTGACACATCACCACTGTACATTTACTCAGCAGGAGATGTGTCTGTTGCATCAGTGTTTCCTTACGGTTGTGGCGAAGGCTCGGTGGTTTTTCTTGAGAAAAAGCCCCACCATTTCTCAGCGCTCCAACCGCACAACTCAGGCACAGAAACAGGCACCAAAAATACACACCATGTGCAGTGCAGGCGTGCTGAAGCACCCTGCATGCACAGTTGACAACCCTGCCCCCCTGCCCCCCGCGCCCTGCCCCTCACCATCCCCCAGCCTGGTTTGAAGCAGATGGGAGTCACTCTGCTTTGACTTCCATGCGTGTCCTTGTCCTGGTACCATTCTCCGGAAATAATGATGTTTATTTTGATTTGATCCAAATAGAATTTAAACTGCAGCCTTTTGGCGTTTTAACAATTTGTTTGACAGCGACAGCACTCAGCAATTTACACAAATACAGCAGATGTTGTCTGCTCTAACTACATGTAGATCTTGGACTTGGTAAGATGTGGTAGGATTTCCAGTGTATTTACTTTATGTGTTGTAATTGTACCCAGTCGCCAGAATAAATGTTGACATTGTACATTTCTGTTAATAAACAATATGTTACATTTGCACATTATTTTGCAGCAGATTTACCGAAACTTCATGTCTCAAAAATGCTGTAGTTATCTTAAAACACCCACGTTTGGTGGCACAATCCCAGCTAGAAACAAAACAAGATATTGCCAAAAAAACACCTGCTTATGGTGGCACAATTTCCTGTTGAGAAGCAGCATTGTCATCAAACAAAACCTCAGCTGAAAATGCAGCTGAGTCTCTGTTAAAAATAACTGCATTTAGTGGCACAATTCCAGCTGTAAATGATGTGATGTCTCAGTAAAAAACACTCGCTTTTAGTGGCACAATCACATCTAGAAATACAACAATATAACTGTAAAATACAAATACTTTTGATGACACAATACTGGCTAGAAACTAAAGTGTATCGGCAATTGGTGGCATGTCTTGATAAACAACACCCACTTTTGGTGACTCGATCCGGCCTAGAAATGCAACAATGTATTAGTGAAAAACCACTTTTAAGTGGCATGTTTCCCAGTGCAAGTGCAAAGATGTCTTGATGAACAACACCCAGTTTTGGATGCATGAACCCGTAGAAACACAGCGACGACTCAGTACATAAACACCCGTGTTTGGTGACATGCTGAAATGCAGCTACGGGTCATTAAAAATCAACCGTGTTGGTGTTTGTTGGTCTTAAACAGCGGTCTGCAGCTTGGCAAGCATCCTGCCGCTTAAAACCAACCATCCCCTCAACCTCCCAGTGACAAGCTCAGCTCATTTTCATGCAATCAGAACTACATCACCTGGAAACGTTTATATTATACGTATGAAATGTGCAAATATAACGTATTTGTTTGCAGAAACCTCAGATGCCGACATTTCTTCTGGGGACTGGACTGCTTCTGCTGCATGTGTGGCAGCTCAGTCCTAATAAATTAATAAACTCACATCTATGTAATGTATGAGAAGCACATACACATACATGCGTGCATTTCACTATTTCTGCACACTGCAACATCCAAACATTTGAAGTACAGCTAAAATGATTGAATCAACCACTGAAACCTAAAATGAAAATGAATATTTGTGTTGACAGATAATCTTGTGTGAATGAACAGTGTGTGGATTTTCTTTGTGCACTCATGTAATCTACCTCTACATGTTTCAGGGTGGTGTGCGTGTGGCCGGCCGGCTGTTTGTCCTCCAGCAGAGACCTCCTCACCCTCCCTCCCCCCCTCCAGTCCACCATAAAACCCTGCAAGCCACTGTCTGATGATTGACAGGTACCCCATGAGAGCTGTGTGTGTGTGTGTGTGTGTGTGTGTGTATGTGTGTGTCTCAAGTGGGGGGTTGGTGTGTGTGCTGATGTCAGTCATCTCAGACTCAGTGGCATGTTTACCGCATATATACATACTCTGTGTGTGTGTGTGTATTTGTTTGTTTCATTCAATCAGAAAACATGACACTGCAATTAGCCTCCCTCACGTTCATGTAGCTGCTTTGTGTTGCTGCAGTGAAGCCGCAGCACAAGTCGCTCTGATAACAACACAGTGCTCATGTCAGGCGTGAGACAAGGTATGATGAATGATTTAGCACTTTGGACATGCAGGTGCTACGTGTGTGTGTGTGTGTGCGTGCGCGTGTGCACTGGTGTGTAAAAGCATATTGGGAGGGGTCACATAAAATATCTGGACTGTTTATTCCTGCTTTTCCTTTGTCCAGTTATAAAAATATTGTATAAAATATAAATTTAACCCTTTAAACTTGATTTCTTTCAGAAACATAAGTTACAAATTACAGGTTACAAAAAATTTAGTGGAATATATATATATATTAGTTCATGTTAAAAATAACAACAAAAATAATAAATAATAACAAGTAAGAAATCACCAAAAAAGGAAAGAAAAAAGGTTTTAAAAAGGTTAAAAATTAGATTATATTAACATAAAAAAAATAGATTAATTAATTAATTATGAGGATAAAATAGGTAATAATAATAATAATAATACTTTTCTGGACATTTTACCCTTTTTAAAACAATTTTGTTATTGTTATTCATATCTAATAGTCTTTCGCTCTCTCTTTTTAAAAGCTAATTTCAGGGTAATAATCGTGTCTTTTTACCCTAACTTAATTTGGACATCTCTTGCCAAGTTGCTCATTGCCTTTTCAGCCATGTTTTCAAAAGAAGTCAAATCAATTTGCTCGGGTTTCAAAGGTTTCAATGAGTGTGAAAGGTGTTTAAATGCAACACAAGAGAGCTGATGTCGTTCCAGGTTCAAAGGGTTAATGTGATCATAAATTCAGACTTTATTATAACCCCCAAGCCCTGACTGCTAACTGAATACTGTAAAAATAAACTATTTTTGTTCTGTTTTATCTTAAAAAAAAGTGTCATGGCTGCCATAAAGCTGACTGAATTTGAGAAGACACGGTACCTCAGACTGTCTCCTCAAATTCACTCAACTTAAAATGTGAATGCAACCGAGTTTTTGAGTTGAAACAAATAGTTAATTTTTACAGTGAAGTGCTGTGTCTGAGGGCCGGTGCTTGTGCAGGGGGACATCTTTCCGTGTTTATTTATTTATGTATTTCTTTTGCACAGAGGACTGAACCCCCAGCTGAATTAATCAATGCTGTCTCTGCACTGCGTCCCCTGTGGGTTAACGCAACAAACGCCTGGAGAAAAATCAGATAGCCTGGCCGCCAAATAAAATCATTTACCTGATCCCTGAACAGATAGCACAGAATTAACCCAAAACCCCGACAATGATATTTGGACAGCCACGCTGCTGCTGGAGGTTGACAGGAGATGTTGAGACAATGATAAGACGCAAATGACAAGAAAGAAAAAACGGCCTAAAACTGGAGTCAGGCATAAAAAATGTTCTGGTTCTGTAATCTTTGGTCGGCAGAATAAAAACAATGTTAGGGGGGTGAAAAATTGGCTGTGGTGTGGTATTGACTCAGCAGCGTTTCAGGCTATAAATCATGGTTTTCTGTACTTTTCCACTGTAGAGCCACAGAGAGGACGAGCTCGGGGCTTTCAGTGGGACCAAAGAACCCAGTTGGTGTATAGGCTATAAAAAGACATAATCTACCAAATGGTCCCATCTGCTGCTGCAGTAACGCATCACTGGGATAAGCCTAGAAATAAACAGATCTGTGTTATAACCATTAAATGAGGAAGATGCACATAAACTGCACATTGTTCTTCGCTTCTTGTTAATCTAAGAGCACAATAAAGAATTATGAATAAATCTTTATTGGATGATTCTGGCTGATGGATGCCAGGCTATAAATATCTAGCCACGCTGTCATAAGTTCATTTAACCCCTAGAAACTCAAGCAAATTCATTATATTTCTTTCAAAAATAGGGCTAGAAGGCAATGAGCAACATAAAAAAGGACAAAAAAAATGCAGGAAATTAGTAAAAAGCTACAAAAAAAATTACCCAGAAATAAGCACAAAGAAGGAAAGAAAAATAAAAAAAGATCAAGAAAATTACACAAAAAGGTGCCAGAAAAAATAAATTAAAAATATATATATTTATTTCTAGTTAAAACAGTACAAAAATAGTCTATTTCTTAACTTATACATATTTTTAATATGTAATCATAATGACTACAAAAATAATTTTCTGGACATCTTCTCTCTCTTTTTTCCTCTTACATTTTCTTTTTTTGTAAAAATATTTTACAGGTCTTTTTCTTGTCACCATTTGCTATTTTTTTGCAGTGTGCTGGACATTTCTTGTCAAATTGCTCACTGCCTTCTCCCCCATGTTTACAAAAGAAATCAAACTGATTTGTTGAGGCTTCAAAGGGTTAACATCTTGTGAAAGGTGTCTGAAGGCAGAGAAAAACTGATGTTGATCCAGGTTTCAAAGGGTTAACTGATTATATCTTTTAACTGAAGTTACTATTGAATACTGTGAAAACATTCAGGAGTCAGTGCGTAAAACGTGCATATGATGCTGGACAGGAGTTGTGCGCCGGGAATCATAAATTTAAATAAACTGCACCTCCACTCTTCAACACTGTAAAATCTTACTTAAAATAAGTTGATTTAACTTAAAATAATCCTGGGAAGCAAATCTGACTACAAATCTTAACTTATGTTTACTTTATATCAAAGTGTTAAGTATACTTGAAGTTAAGTCTTATTTATTTAATTTTGTGTGGTTGTTGCAACGTTAAAATGACAAGGCGGTGTACCTTGTTCTTTCTAAGTGTTAGCAACTTCAGTAAACCAAGTTAGTCTGACTTAACTCGATCATCGCAGAGAGGACTTTGCCACTGATTAAGTTAGGAGCTCTGCCAGTTCTGTTGTGTTAACATGTTTAAGAAATATGATGTACAAACATGACTGACTTGCAACCAGCAGAACACAGATATATACACATCACAGTAAACTTTGTTTAAACTTTATTTGTTTACTGAAGTTGCTTAAACTTAGGAAGATTTATTTTATTAAGCTTGTCATTTTTTAGTTTCAACAACTTCACAAAATTAAGTAAATACAACTAAAATTTGAGTAAACTTAACAATTAGATACAACGTAAATATCAGCTAAGAGTAATAGTTACATTAATATACAACTTCAAGGCAATTGATTCCTAATCAAAGTTTTATTAAATCAACCGGGTTTTAGCAACCTGTGCTACATATCTATATTCTGCTGGTTGCAAACTAGTGAGTCAGATTAGTGTTTTTTTTAGACGTTACGAAAACAGAGCTTGGAGATCTTCTAATGTCATCAATGATAAAATCCTTATTGTCGTGACCAAGTTAAATCAGACTAACTTGGTTTATTGAAGTTGCTAACACTTAAACAGAACAAGGTAATTTCACTCCCCATTTTTAAGTGGCAACAAAATTAAGTAAATATAACTCAATTTTAAGTAAACTCAACTTTTAGATATACAGTTAACATCAGCTAAGAGTAGTATTTACATTTAGTTACATTTTTTTTAAGGCAATCAGTTTTTTTTAAAGTAAATTCAACTTGTCAGGTTTTACAGTGAAGAGTGCAATAAAGATTTATGAATTTATCTTTATTGGATGATTTTGGCTGATGGATGTCAGGCTATAAAAAATTAGGATTGTCACATTCTGTCATAAGTTAATTTAACTGACTACATCTTTAAATTGACGTAACTGTTAAAATAAACCAGAAAACGCGCGTAAAATGTTGGATAGATGTTGCGCGCCTTATTTTATTTATTTATTTTTTTCAGGAATTATAACTAATCTCTTTCAAAAATCTAAATAAATACCACGTCGACTCATAACAGCAGCCAAAACCCACCTCAAAGTGCAGATAACCCCCCACGACCGCCGCGGCATCTGACAAGAAAAACAACATCGCGAGGATGAAACCTGCCTCCTGCTCGCGGGGGGAAAGACAGCAACAATAGGGCCCTAATCTAAAGGCATTGTCTGAATTCCCAGTCGGAGCGATTTGGAGAACAAAGGCTGGCTTGGTCCCCTCGGACGGCCCGGGACGGGACATCACTCTGATCTCCGCCTGGTGACTCCCTCCCCGGATCCCGTCGGGGCTGACAGGCGCTGCGAGCAGACGGGTCAGGGCTGCAGCTCTGCGGCCTCGGCGCGGTGCAGAGGTTGTTTTTTGCGTAAAGACGCACGACCGAGGATGTCGCGACCTCATCGAATAACGATATTGCGGAACAATTTCTCCGTTACGGCCGTTTGCATGCGCCCGTATCTGTCCTTCCTGCTCTCCGTCCCCGCTCTGCTGTCTGCCGGAGCGCTTCCTCTCCCTCACCGGAGCGGGTTGCCTTGAAACCGGCCGCAGTGAGGAGGAGGGGCCGCAGGAGAGGAGGGGAGGGGGGTCACATGGGCAGCTTGAAACCGCTTCAGATTTTTTTAATCAACATTTTTTGCAACGATGTAACGCGGAGCGGCTCAGCTCAAAGGAAACTTATGGACGATTAAAAAAAAAAAAGTAAGACAGTGTTGTGCACGAGGCGAAACGAAGGAGGTCATGTTTTTTACAGCCTCAGTTCACACCAAAGGTCGACCCCCCCCCTTCTGAATTTCAGCACTAAATGCCACTTTTTCTCCTCTTCTCATGCAAATCTGTGTGAAACTCCACTGATTATACACAAGGAGACATCCAGTGTTATACTGCTTGTTATAGTCATTTGCATACGAGAGCTTCACTGATGGGTGAGAAATGGTGGAGAATCACAAATATAGCATGGGCACAAATATGCAGAGGGCACGCCACCTCCTCTACACAGACACAAGATACACAGTTTGTTTCTTTGTAGTCGATGTGCATCTTGTTGTGGTTATGGTTTTCTGATAGTCCTTCGGTTGTCTTTGAGGCAATTTTGTGTCTTATTGAGGTAATTTGTTACTCTTTAAAGGAAAATGTGTGTCTCTGACGAAATGTTGTGTCCTGTTGGGTAATGTTGTGTCTTATTGGTGTAATTTTGTGTCTTTTGGGGGTAATTTTGTGTCTTTTTTGGCTGTATTTCCTCACTATGTAGTTGTTTTAAAAGTTGATTTTTGTCCTTTTAACTCTTTGGCCCCCTGGGATTGTGCACGGTTTTCCATCCATGCATGAAGGCAACAACAATAATAATTCATGGCTGACATGACAAAGATACAGGATGCCTTTGACCTGTGAAATGTGCCTGCTGACCAACCATAGTGCTAAGTAATGGCTCACAGTTGAATAGCCTGTTTAACACCAATTAATACATAAAACAGCATTTGATGGAGTGAAGATAAAGGTCTCATCATCCTGCCGCTCAACAAAGTGTAGGCTCCACTTATGGGACACTAAGCTGCACTTTAATGTCAACAATCTTCATGGTGTTTAATGCAAAAAAAGGATTATTGGTATTTTATTGACTTCCTCTCAGCCCTCATTGGTGTTTTTGACTTGCAAGAACAGGCTTAATGTCTGTGCTGATAGGACGTTCACTTTTCTTTATTCCATAAACTAAGGGTGTGGGGTTTTTGGTCAACATTTGGGGGGACACATATAAAACAGGAAGTGTGTCCCTCAAGAAATGTTGAGTGTCAAACTCTTATTTTCTGCAGTGTGGTAGATTTTTATTCACCAGTGTGTGCCTTTTCTGCATCGTTTATGGTGGAACTGTACTTCCATCCTGTTCTCATTCCCACATCATCAAATACTGAAGCTTTGTCGCATCCTTTTGCGTGTGATAACGCCACCAAAGACACCCTTTGGCATTTTTTTTTGATGCACCAGGCTTTCAGCTCACTCCAGTGTAAATCCATTTGCAGCGGTATATGATGGTGGGAGCTGGAAATGAGTACGGGTTGGTGTTTCCTTCCTTCTGTCATGCATAAGTGATTCATATTCTTTCCATTTTATGGTAGATTGCAACTGTTGCTTTGAGGTCTCTCGCCCTTTTTACACAAAATCGTGTGATAGAGTCACTACGAAGTCACTTCATAATGCTACCTTTGTGTTTTTTTGCAGAACCAAACAACACCACCAAACAATGATGCTCCTGTGTGATTTTAGACAGCAAAAGAGGCGTGAAGAATGGGACATGTCAACCTAGGACATCAGCCTCTAGTGTGACATAAAACATCTGTGTCTGCTTTCTAAACAATAACAATGTCATAACATGGCAATAAAAATCATTTATCATCTCTGTTATAGGGTGGTTGAGCTCTGGACCCCCACCGTCCTGCCAATTTGTGGATATTTTCGGCTGCAACTTCTTTTTTGAGTTAGCTAC
The DNA here is from genome assembly GCF_026936395.1 of Plectropomus leopardus. Lineage (NCBI taxonomy): Eukaryota > Metazoa > Chordata > Actinopteri > Perciformes > Serranidae > Plectropomus > Plectropomus leopardus. The sequence continues at coordinate 27,238,067 of NC_142193.1, forward strand.
CAAATGCAGCTAGCTGCTTTTTAAACCTCTTGGCGTCGGGTTGAACACTAACATGCTGTCAAAACGTCCCAACCATCCCAACTGTTCCTGCCAGATTACAGGTGGAACAACTCTGTACCCCCGATCTGCAGTCGCTCCATTTCTACAGAATGGCGAGGCGTAATAACAGTGCAATACAAGGTACAAGGTAGATTTATTTGTCTCTTATTTTAAACGTAGTCCTAAAGAATGAAAATAAAATGTGTCCCTAAATCCTGCTACATCTTTTGGCGCTGAAGGAGGACTTTATGAGTGTCACAGCCTGAGGAAAGAAGCTGCTCTGTAGTCTGGTGGTTATAATATTATATTGGTTATAATATTCCCACCTTGAACAGGCAGTGTGAAAGAAGATTATGAGTTGCATTCTATAAAATTGTCAAAATTAAAGTGCTATTTTCAAGTTTTATTAGGGGGGGCGAATGTTCAACATATTAAGGGGAGCACTGCCCCCAAAATATACGCTTATGTATGCATAATAACCATATATGAATAATGACTGACCTATTCTGAGTCATCTTGGGTTTGTAGATGGGAAAACGAGGCCCAAATTGAACTGAATGATTCAATTATAGCAATTAATTTGAAGGGCCTTTAGAAACTGTGAGACTATTATCTCAAGTTTTTGATGTTTGCATCCGAGCTTATTTCGGAGGAGAGCAGGGGTGTTAAGGAAAAGTAAATCACTGACTAATTATCCACTGCTTCCTGGTGAGAAGAAACCGAGGCCCGCACTACATTAAAAAAAACGACTGCTATATTTTTTAAGAGTAACAACGCCCCCATACTTCCCTATCTTTGAGCGTCTATTATAATTAGCGTGGAAATGGGTGGATTGGGGGGGGGGTTGCCTTGAAACTGCCCCCCCACCACCACTACTAAAAAAAAAGAAGCCCAGTGCTTGTTTTGATCACTCAGTCTTGAAGGGAGAGGGGACCTTGAAACGGCTCAACCTCCTTGCTCCATAATTGGTTTTATAGTGCTGGCAACTGGCCAGGATGGGTTTTGTTTTTTATATACTTGAGGTTTGATTGACAGCTCGAGCAGCCAATCAGAGAGCAGCTGAGAGGGCTGGTCCGGGGAGAGGGGGGCGGGGCTTGAAAAACAATGCTGTGTTTCATTGCTGAGGAGTTTACGGACGCGTTAGGGGCTCGCGCTCCCCCCAGTTATCCCCCAGTTTACCTTCGGACGAGCCTGTAATGGACTACTCCAGTTCTCCCAGCAACCTGGACGGATTTTGAGAAACACTTTTAGCTCCTGGTTTTTCAACATTCAAGTAAGCGGCCGTTTTTCTTCTCCTTTTTTATTTTTTATTTTTGGCTTTTTCGTGTTCCTAAAGTGTCTCGCGCGGGTTTAAAACATTCTTTCGAACGTTAATGTTAGTAAAAAAAAAAAAGGGCGCGGAGGTTTTTTAAGCTAACGGCGTTTAGGGTTTTTAACGGCTGTTGTCGGTGTGGAAAAATCGTACTTTCTAGACGTTTCCGCCGAGAAAGTTTTGCGTGTCGTTAATGGAACCGTGAAAAGTTTGAAACGTGGCTGAAATGCGGAGCTCCGCCGCCGCGCAGCGTGGAGCTCGTCCGAGACGGGGACAAGCTAGCTAGCCTCCCGGGTGCATCTCAAAGGTGATTTAAATGAAACATTTTCGGTGTGAACGGAGTTTATTTTCGGTAAAAAACAGGTTTATTGTGATGTTGGAACAAGCTATTCTTCAGATCCCGCCCGCCTGGATATCACGAGTCGATGCTGTGATGTTTGCTTGCAGCCTTTGAAGGTTAACTCGACTTTTGTCTTGTGTTTATCTAAAATCACACAATTCACAACGTTTTACTAGTGTTTATGATCGGACAATATGTGGAAAAATAGTTACACACAAAAAAAACTAATCAAAATTTCACCCTCTTGTTGCCTTTCGGATAGAGTCGCATTTGCTTGTTTTTCTCCTTGAAGTAACTTTTATTTATTTATTTTGTCTCCTAATATCACACATGCACATGTCTGCGAAAGGTGCCTTTTATAATCTGTTTTGCAAAATGATTAAAATCGACATTTTTAGGATATTTAAGACGTATTACTCGGATCGATGCTGATTAAACTGAATATCCGTGGATTTTTCATCAGAAAACACTATTAATATATCTCAATAATAGTTCAGATAATGTCCTAAAATCATAAAACGTCGACAAGTTGGATATAAAATGCGGTTTTAGTTTTTAAACATTACACAGGGAGTGTTTACGGGCTGGGTTTTGATTTCTTTCCCTGTGCTGCTGCACCCATGTCCAAATACGAAGTATCCCGGACTAAATTCGCATCTGTGGGCAACAAAACACCGCTAACCCCGCTGATTAATGATGCAGGCTTTTGCAACCTTATTTATTTTTAACCCGTTTGAAATTTATATTTGATGCGCCTCCAGTATTTATGGTGTATTGGTTTACAGGGGCGACTACTCGGCCCATAGCCTACATTGCTGTTTTCGGAAAACAGCTGGGTAATCGGAAAAGGGTAGAATAGGCTGTTAAAATTTGACCGTATGCGTTTCCAATCGCATGATCGCTGGGTGTTTTTATGGCCGGGGCAGCTGAGCAGCTGGCCGTCCCTCTGCTGGTTGTGTTTCCCCGGGAAGCGGAGCCCCGGAGCGGCAGCCTGCCTGCTCGGTGCTCGGTGGGGGTGGAGCGCTGCTTGTCCGCTCCAACATTAGATCATAATATTGTAGATTTAAGTTAAAGCTGCATTAAAGACCCGCAGTTTGGATACACCAGGAGCAACTCACACGGTGTTACTGTCGACCAGCGTTTAGTTTTTGAAGTGGTTTTCCAAACTGCGTCATTGCACATATGGACCGCCTGTTCGCTGGAAAGAGGAGAAATCCTAAAACTACCAACAGTTTGTTCAGTGTGTCTTTAGATTATGTACCAAGCGAGTGTTTTCTTGTTGTGTTTTATAGGTCAGCAGGATGGCTGAAAAGGAGCTCGACTCGCCTGGAAAACTAAAGACATTATTATAGCCAGAATTGGCTTTTTCGGAATAGGGGGCCTATCCGAGCGGACTATTTCTTTTCACAACTTTCCCCACTGTGGATAATGGATGGCAGAGATTTTGGACCTCCCCGATCCGTCCACGTACCACCTCCGTTGTTGGCGGGGCTCGCAATGGAGTCTCACCGACTCGGAGCAGCAGCAGCAGCCGGGAGGATCCCTCCCTCGCCCGGTCACTTGGGCGCGAGTCATCCGCCGCCTCTCCATTCCGGAAAATTCCTGCCATCGGCCATTAACCTACATCCACACCACAGTGAGTACACGATGTTTGAATACTGTACCCAAAACCCCCGAAATGATGAAATATTAACTCAACCATGCGCAAAAATGCGCGCAGTTTGTGGCATCATGTGCGGTCATCGCTTGGATGTCGCTACGGCTTTCCGTGGGAAATGTACCCAGCTGTAGATTTCATAAAGGAGGTGTGGCTGTTTATAAAGCTGTGACAAGTTTCAGATGTGAAAGTAGGGGATCGTGTTCAGGATTCTCCGCCTTTGCAATGGTCAACGCATTAGCGGAAAATTACCCGGCAGTTTGCAACGCGCAGCGGTGGGTTTTAAGGCACAAACAGGGCTGACTGTTGAGGGTTGTGGTGTGGGTGTTGTTGCAGCAGTGTGCAGGTCAGGGTGCAACGGTCTTGGATTGCATGTAGACCATTACACCGTCATTGCTGTTGGAGCAGATGCAGTTCATATGTGAGTGTGTGTGTGTTTTGGGAGAGTGGGGGTGGTAAAGTTGCGACCTCAGAGGGATGACAGACCACCTCTTAACCTTGTTGGGGAGGAATTTCTGGAGTGTTTGTGAGAGCGAAGGACGGCTGTGGTTCAGTCTGGTGTATTTGGAGTAAAAGCCGCTCTCCTGGAAAATTTGGCAAATGGCTGATGCTGCTTTTAGCTGCATTTGTTCCGTTTGTGTTGGACATCCCTGCTGCTGCTTTAAACTGGGGGATCTGTGTGAAGGAGAGAGAGATAAAGTGGGTGTGTGCACTTAAAGGTCCAGCGTGTAGGATTTAGGGGGACTATAATGGCAGATATGGAGTGTATTCTAATAAATAGGTTTTCTTTATTGTATAATCACCTGAAAATAGGGATGGTTGTGTTTTCGTTTATATCTTAATATGGAGCGGGTCCTCCTCCAAGGAGATCACCATGTTCCATCGCCATTTTTACAGTAGCCCACAATGGACAAACTGAACTCTAGGTGCACTGCAAAACATGTAATAGTGAGGGCTGGGAAAGCTGTTTAAATAGAGTGTAATCTGTCAGCCAGCAGCAGCAACCACGTACCTGTCAGCTGACAAAACAAACAATGTCAGTCAACAAGACAAAAGCCACCATAGCTTTTCTAGTTAACAAATAATTGCCTACATGGTCAGTAATGGTCACAGTATAATTACATTTAAGCCTAAATGACATTCAACATTTTGCAGTTTTATAAGTCTCCTTTTATTTGTTTGTGTTTGTTTTTGATTTGAGGTCATGGTGATGTATATGCTGCTCTTAACACATGAATCTGCCAGCTACAGTACCTGTCAAATGATGCTCAGACTCCATCTACTCAACGCACTGCAAGCGTACACCAACGTGTAGATTTGGCCATTTCAGTGTTGTTGTTTTTTTTTACCATTTTAAACCACCTGGTTTATTTGTGTTTGAGAGGAAGAGACTTCTGTGGATAATTCAGCTCCCGCCAAAAATCTCCTCAGTGGTGAACACTAAAGGAGTCCAGCTCCAGCTGGTTGCAATATGCAATCCTCACTGCTAGATGCTACTAAATCTTACACACCGGACCTTTAATTAAGTAAATGCTGGATGCAAAAAGGATGATTGTGATGTCTTTGTCCATGAAAGAGAAGGTGTGACATGAACCAGGAAGTTGCTCCCTAAAGAAAACCCCCATGTGTTTGTTTACATCATGTAGGTGTGTCTATATTGCCTGTAGTCAGTGTACATCTGCGTGTATATCTTACTCCCTGTTGAACTGGTGATTTTACTTTCGCTAACCGCACACGGATGCCTGCTCCTGCTATTAGTAATAGAAGCCTTGAAATAACATCGTGCAAAAGAAGATAACAGTGCATGTTTGCATACAGGATTTTGTGGTCAGTCAAAGGGGAAGTCAGAGCGCCGTCATCAAGGTTCAAACCATACGTTGTGTAGGAAAAATAGGTCTGCTGTGTCTTTTAGAAAATGGAAAGTCTGACAAACGCTCTCATCGAGTTACTTACTTACATCCCCCTGAAGTCATGTAGCTGCAGACAGATACAATTACAGATCCTCTGGTTTCTTTTCAGAGGTAAACCCCGCCCGCAGATAATAATATTCCAGTTTAGTTGTGTTTTCCCCCCCTTGTCCTTATCGTTGAGCGTGGGTTCAATGCAGCACTTGTCACTTTGTAGCGCGAGGTACTAGAGGTATAGTAAAGTGAGGCAGTGCTCCCAGGGCAGGGCTCTGATGAAGCGTTAATTTGACACACCGACAGAGAGCCCACACACACACACACACTCAACCTGCACACAAGAAAAGCTGTCAGAGATGAAATCAACTCGCAGCAGGGAGCGTTTGGATGATTGATGGGTGTACCGTGGCAAAGAGATGTGCCAGTTTATTGCAGCTAGTTGAACTGATTTCTGCAACGCTGGAATAACAAGGAAATATTTGCAGGTGAAGTGATTGGATGTGCTGCAAACCTTGCAAATACCTTTCTACGGGGTTCCCACAGTCATGGAAAACCTGGATAAGCCATGGATTTTCACAACCATGTAATAAATTACATTAATGTAACATAGGACAAGGGTTTTTTTTCTTTAAAAAGAATTGGAGATGTTTTTTGAGATTTGTACCGATTTTTTTTAAATTAAAGCATGCGTTTGGATGGCATATTTTCTTTAAAATAAGTTAAGCGATTTTTTTTTCTTCTTTTCTATATATTTGGCAATTTTTGTAGAAAACTGTAAAGGGGGCTTTTTTTACACTTAGGAAAACAGTTTTAGAGTGCACAATTTCTTTAAAAATCCCCCAAACTGCATTGCTTATCACAGCTAGAAACTGTAAAAATGAAAATTATTGGATTTTCAAATATGAAGTGTCCTTTAACACATCCTGGAAAACTGAACTTATGTTTGAATAGAATTTAAATCTCAGATGCTTCAAAAAATGTGGGGCAAGGAAAAATATATATTTTGGGTCCTTGAAAGGTCATGGAAAAGTTTTGAAATTCTGTCCATGAAAATGTGTGGGAACCCTGTTTCTAGCAGCAGTTTCAGTTGGGATGATGTTCCTTCATTTCCCCTCCCGTGGCTCTGAAACGAGCTGAAAATTGCTTGCGGTGTGCGTGCATGAAGACTTGCTTGTATGGACAACTTGATGTGTAGCCAGGGACGACGGGAGGAGGGGGTTTTTGAAGTGGAATTGACCCGACCACTGTTCCCGCCCAGATTGGCAGTTTAAACACTCCTTTAAAACGGGATACATTTTATTCAGCCCACACACTGACCTTCTCACTCTCTGACTCTCATCTCCCCTACGCACACTCGCAGCCTCCACCCACTAAAAACACACCACCGTACGACGCAGGTCATTTAGCTTTATGGCAATCCTCAATATCAAATCCCCACACACATTACATTAACCAAACCCAATCGAGATCTCAGTCCCATGCTTGTAATAACACTTATACAGCCCTGTTACATGTTAATTACCTGCTAATTGCAAATGTTCGTAATGTTCCTAGTTTAACTGCAATAAACAGCATGAATGCAGCGCTCAAGGACCCGGCGTGCAATCACCGGAGCCAAGGTCGCCCTGCTGCTACTGTTTTTGTTTACATGTGTTTTGTGGAATTCAAGACATTTGTTTTGCTTTGTTGTTTTTGGCTGACCTCTTGATAGCAGGGCTCACTGTTTATAGCTGCCAACACACCCTTATTTCCCAGGAGTCTCCCTTATTATCTGTTTAAGTTCAGTTTTAATAGGATTTCCACCTGACTTAACAGAGTAGAGCGTCTCTTTTATTTCCACAACTCTATGTTGGCAGATGTGTGTGTGAGGCAGCTCAGCGTTTGTTTTGAAATGCATTGTGAAGCTGCAAAGGGGTTGTTGACATTTGTGCTGCTTGTGCACTCTGTAAAGACATAATTTTCCATCACGAAATCCCGCTTCATAACCCGAGCACCTATTGCAGGTTTTATCTAAACACGATGAGGTCTGAGTCACTGTTTATAGATGTAAAATGGCTGTAAATGGTCCTCTGTCTAGAGGAGGTCTGCCTGAGCCTCCATCGCCAGATTGAGGCCATCTGTCCTCTTCCCTCCCTCTGGCATCCGGGAGCAGCAGAGGTACAACCTGCTGAAATGTGACTGCATTGAGGAGACGCTGCCGGAGAGACTCTGCTGTTACTGTTAAAGGTTGCAGGTTATTTTATTGTGAAGGGCGCTTATCAGGAATCAAGATAATGCACGTGGTTGTTCAGAGTGAAGACATTTCACTAATATTTTTGATGTTAAGTGTTCTTTTGCACCACATTTGGTCGGGATGTTTGAAAATATTGGTAAGCTATAGTATTGCAATGCATTTTTTAACTGTATCTACTCTCTAAAACACCATCTATTTTGAATTATTAATAATATACACGCACAGATTCATGGCTTTAGTTCATTTTGTAGAGATTTTCTAATACCATTTTTTTCTTCCCTGTACCTGAACTTGCATATCAGCCAATGCCAAGTACCAATTTGATAGCATTGTGTCAAAAAGTAGTATTGTAGTATTAACAAATGCTCGAATATTTGGGTTTAGCCCTTTTACTGTTAACCCATTTTTGGTGCCCCAAAGCCAAATAAAATGTGTTAAAAGTGAGATAACTATTATATCTTCTTTATACCATGTGTTATATAATGGGGCTGTCAATCATTTCTTTAAAAAAAAAAAAGCAATAATGGCAGAATTTCTATAGTCAATTATGATTAATCACATTTTCTAATCACATATTTTGAGTTCCATTATTTTGCAATACCAAACAGTTTTTAACAATTCTTACCAGATTGTCCTGAATAGGAATCAAATGATGGCAAAAAAACGCATGGGACGAGCATAAAGTGGCCATGTCTATAAAGGGTGTATGTGTGTGTGTGTGTGTGTGTGTGTGTGTACCCAATGATTGTTCAGTGGCCTATGCTGTAGGTGTGCACCTTAAATGTCTGTAATCTTCAAATGTGATTGGTTGATACTACTTACTATGACACATTTCAGACGATCAAATCTTGCAGATATCTTTTTATGCAGATTTGTTTATTGTCAATTCACAATCCCAGTACTTCACAGAGATCACTTCAATCGAATAACAAACAGCCTGTGACTTTTTTTTTTTAACCAAACCAAACCAACAGCACACAACATTGCTGTAGCCGTGGGAAACGTAAAACACATCAATCCCTGTGCACCAGTTGCTTTTTTTTCTCCGGGTGTTGAGAGCAATAAAAATTTATAGAAGCATGCACAAACTGGATGTATGTTAAATCTCTGTTTTGCTATATCAGCTGGCCATTGTTGTAGAAGATTACTTCAGCTGCACTGAATGACCTTACATGTTCAGTTTGGAACAAATGCATGTTTAATGAGGTGGAAATGTCGTACAGGGCGGCGTCTCTCATTGCTGAGACTTAAGGGATAACACGTCTGAACCAGCAACTTTTCTGCTCTCTTCTCTCTCTCTCACACACATTTTTAGTGTTCACAGGGGAGTAGAAGGAAATAGGAGTGAGATGCAGAGGCAAATGTAGGTGTTGTAGCGACTGCAGAGAAAGGAAGTCAATAGATGGAGATGGAAACAGCAGCTCAAGACAAATGGAGAGGGAGAACTAAGTGGGCACAATCCCTAAGGTAGAGAGCAGTGTTTTGTTTTCAAGGGATAAGAGCTGAGGTTGTTGTTTGAGTGAGTGGAGCGGTGTAGATGAGAGGATTGAGGTCTTGTGTATGGGAATGGGAGCATGTGATTGTGCTTAGCGCAGTTAGAGCCGGGGTTTCCCCCCGAGACTCTCTGCAGAGGGAAGGAAGAGATTTATCCTGACCACAACACATTCATACACCGTTAGATAAATGTGGTAGCCCTTCAAATGTTCTCTCTTTCAGACACACACACACACGCACACACACACTTAGAAATAAAGGTTTTTAAATGGACCATCCTGAAGGGCTGAGGTTCTACATTTGCTCCTGATGAACTTTTTTAATCTTTTATTTTTCTGGACAGCAGCTTATGGTACAGAAGATAAATCAAAACAGTTAAATTTCCCCTATTGTTCAGATTTTCCAAAATGTAGAGACTAAGTGTACATGTTAAGGTTCTGTGAAATATTTCAGGATTAGACTTAAATGAAAAATAAATGGCAGTAAGAATAAAACAACATATTAAGGTAATTTATCCAATACCTCTACAAAATCTGGCTGAAAAAGTTCTTACATATTTCACCAACTTGGTCCAGAGTCCAATAAATACACTTTTCTGAAAGCACCTTTTTTAATAATGTTCAGTGAAATTTAAATTAAAAAAATGAATCAATAGTTCCTAAAAGTTCCTCCCATGTTGACACTTTCTTTGCACTTTTTGATTAATTTTATCTGCAATCATTAAAATAAAATACCAATACAGAAAATCGGCACAATGCCAAATACTGACACCGATAATCTTAATAATGAGACCCTCAGACAACTGAAATTGCTTCAAGTCGAGCTGCTTTTTGTTTTTTTTTTGCTTTGCTGTGTAGCGTACTTTGGGGGATTATTTTGGTCCACAGATTTTATTGTGTTGTGAGTGCTTTTGACTTTTACGCTACTCTTTGCAGCTGCGTACATGCAGGCAGCGGCACAGAGAAAAAGAGATCCAAATGTCTAAATTGTAAACTGAGGACCTACCCATACCCCTAACAGTAACAAGGTCCATGTGTTGATAATCCTAGTATATCATGCTTGAGTGGGAACAAAAAGTGTCCCGGAGTGCGTGCTGTCTGGTTCCAGTTCTTTGTGGAGCTTCTCATAATGGGTTCTGGGTGGAACCTTTTCCAGATGGTTCTAGGTATTACCCTTTATGTTAAGTCCCAGGTAAAACCATCTGAAGGTGGAACCTTAACAAACGGGGAAACAAAAAAGTTCCCCGTAAAACCCTATACGGTTCTAGTTGCGCCTTTATTTCTTAGAGTGTGCACACGAGTGTAAGCATAATTCATGCAGCTTGCGGGGCAGGGCAGGGTTGTCTCGGCCGATACCAATTTGTCTTCCACGCCACTTGGTTAGTGTGTGTGTTTACGTTAAAATTAATGTGGTGAGTGTGTGTTTATATGTATTCAAGACACAGAACCCGACGTGTGTGTGTGTGCGAGGAGACGTTGCTCGGACACGTCCCCTCTCAGATTAATTGAATCCTTCAGGAGAGAAAACAGGCCCCTTAAGAGAAAGCACAAGGCACTGCTGCCCTGCTACAATAAACCTGTCAGAGGCAGACAAACGACACACACACACGTATGACGCACACACACACACGCAGCTGTCAAACATAAGAGTGATAGGCCGGTGTGTGTGTGTGAGAAAACGAGCGTGCCGTGGCATGTCGAAATACCCAAAGCATTAGCTAAGTTGTTCCCTTTGCCAGAACCCTCCCTTAAACTCAAACAACAGCCTCCGACACACAAAGGTCACACACTGCGTTGTGTCTGTCTGTTTGGCTGCATGTTGAGTCTCTACGTGTCCCATTACATAAGGTTCATAGTATTCCTCCCAGCGTACATAGTTAAGATTTAAAATGTGTAGAGACATGTAAGAGACACACAGAGCAGGTTGGACATGTGAGGAAGAGTCTGATTTGATGATGTGGTATGTGCTTCAGCAAGTCAAGCCACCGATCCAACAGGAACATTTGACGGTTTAACGCCTGACATTTATTTTAAAAAGCACCCTGCATGCATGATTCAAAACGGGGGCTGCACAATGAATTGAATATCAATTTTGATCTGATTTTGGCTTTCTACAAATAACTGAACATGATCCCCTGCTATTGTGATGTTTAAAATGTGTGCTCCGCTCATAGAAAACTTTGCTGCACATCAAATTGTACCCTTTTCTTAACTAAGAACCGTGGCAGCTGTCACGCTGCTGCCCACGGCTGTGTTGTGAACAACGCTGTGCCCTACTTACTTAAAGCTTTTCATACTAATAAATACACAGTAGAAACCCACAAAAAGTAATATTCTCACACCCATTTACACTATTAAGCAGAGAAATACAACTGTAGTCCTTTAGAATTGAAGATTCTGTTGGTCTCTGAAAACTGACGAGCTTAATTGCCTCATTAACTCATTATAAAGCACACTCAGGGTGGGCGACATTGGCCCCAAAATAATATCACAAAACCTCAAGGAGTTTTTGCTCCTTTTTCTATTAAACTCATTGTATGTAGTGCACGTGCCTGTATTAATGACAGTAATGAAAAAAAATTGAGCAGCTTACTCACCTGGCCGACCAGACGAGAGGATCTGCACAATGTTTTCAAAGCAACGCTGTTGGGTCTGCTAGCTGTGCAACGCTGTAAACTGAAGAGCACAAAATTAACCTAAAGACTGACCTGTATAATTGGTCGAACATATTATCTGCGGTTAACTGTTCACATCTCTATTTGAAAGTATTTTGAATTTAGAGGACTTGTGTCTATTCTGCAAAGAAACAAGAGTAACTTGTTCAACCACCTGAAAAAGACTTAAACTCTGCTGATGTTTGTTTTAGTAAATAGAGCAAAAACTAACAGTTCTTCCTGCTCGTCATCCGCCAAGTTTGTTTATTCTAAAGTCATGTTTGATCGTGAGAGATTTGCGAGATTTCCGGTCTAGAGAGACCAATAATATATCCATGGTCGTGACTCAGGTTGAAGGGAATATTTGGGTGTGTGTTGTACTGTTGTTTATGGCAAGTTTTTCTCCCCACACTAAAGAAACAACTATCATTACACGTTATGTTTGGGGTCTACCATATTTTGAACATCTGCTAAGAGTTTGAAAATCTTCATGTTGTGGGCCTTTGTTAAGATTTACTGACAAATTGTTTGCCTCTAAAGCTGAATGAATACTTGCTCCGTCATCGCTGTGGGTTGTACTCTGCACCAACAGGAACAGTCTCGGATAATCTTATCTATTACTGAGAAATGTCCGGTTTAAAGAGATCACTTCCTGTCAGTCAGCACCTCTGCGGTTTTGTGTTTATGGCTTCATGATAAATGTCCAAAAGTCAACTGACCCAGTGCTTCAAGTGAAATGGCATTTGTTCTTGAATGTATGTGTGTTTCATTGCAACTGTGCATGCCAATCTGTCTGCATGATTGTGTGTGTGTGCCTGTTGCGAGCGTGTTTCCATTTGCTTGTAGCGAGGAGTGTGTCAAAATATCACCTGCTGTCTTCACAAGAGATTTCTGAGTGCAACAGCACGGCACAGCGAGACTCAAACACACGCATGAGGTGTGCTTCCATCCAACTGTCAGAGCAACTTTAGTATGAGAGAAAAAAACAACACTTTGTGTCTCTTCTGTCGTTTGGATGAGGTGGATAAATCGACTGCTCTTGTTTTCGCTGGATTTGAATTGAGATTGCTCCATTTAGCTGCTTCAGTTTCAGGGTGCTTGTATTGTTCGTGCTGGATCACTGTCACACTGTCATGGTTTACTGGGACACTTGAATAGAACAGAGCCATTGTTAATGTCAGTAACACCCGTGCTTTTCCTGCTGTGATGAGTCAAATTGTCTGCTGTAAAAAAAGGCCCATTGTAATTTAAGCTCATCAGTTTTGTAGCGTAGTGGCTGTTTTAACATATTCCAGTTTCCGAAATCACTTAAGCTGGGCACACAGTGTACGATTTAAACCCGTTTATAACCCAATTTTTGAGCTGCGTGTCTCATTTCAGAGTTTGACCAAATTTTAGCTTCATCAGACATTGTTTGCCTTGAAGTGTTTAGGCTTTAATGGGGGCCGATTATGGCAAATCGACCGCTCTCGGCTGCTGTTGGTCATTCAGATGAAGCTCTGAAATTTGAGAAAATTTGGTTGGTTGTCTTCAGCCTCTTGCACAGTTGAAGCAGAGCAACAAGTTGAATCCACAAGACCAGTTCCTCCTTATTCATGCCACCTGTGCAAAGTTGCAAACACAGCCTAAAAAAGTTTTATGGCGCAGACAGAAAAATGGAGGTCGGACAGGTCGAGCTATAACGACAGCATACTTGCCCCTTTGATGTTTTTCTCCTCCGATCATGACTGATATGAATGGCAAAAAAGCAAAATTAGGGGTCGACCGAAATTGTTTGTTTTTTTCAGGGCAGATATGATACTGATTATTAGTAGTTAATAAGACCTATAACTGACATTTGAAACTGATATGAACTATGCATACTAAAAAATGAAGATCTTTCTGTCAAAATTTAATATTTGGAATACAACAAACAACACACAGCTTTGTTTAAATGCCTTTAGCAAATGTTTAATCAAAATGTAAACTTTCAACATCAAACACAGCAAGTTTTTTCAAGTAAATTGAACATTTAAATAAAAAAATTATTAAATAAAAATAGTGCCGTTTTTAATTAATTAATTAATTTGTCAGCAATCATTAAAATAAAACGCTGATACAGATAATCAGCAAAATGCCAAATATTGGCCCTGATAATCGTTCAGGCCAATAATCCCTGGATCCCTTAACATAATGCATAAACCATACTGGGATAATTTATGTTACAGACCTCTTCGAGCAAACAAACTTCCACCAGTTTTCTAACTAATATTTATTGACAATATTAGTCTGCAGGGGTCAAATGGCTGTTTTATTTTTTATTTTACATGTACAGTGCGAGCACTCAGCTCATACAATAACGACACCTCTAAACGTACAGTGTATGCCCAGCTTAAGTGTAAACTTTTCTTATTTCTGTGCTCCAGTTGATAATATCCAACTTTATTGTGAATTAAACTAGTTTACTCACAGGACCTCTATTCCCATTTACACTGTGTTACATCATTTCAACTATGACAGAATCAAAAGCTTGTTTCCCTCCAAAATTTGCATCTGCAGCAAGCTGCTGTCCCTAAACTTGTCACCCGTTGCAACTGTTACGAATATTAAAAAATATTTATGTCTATTCTAGCAAATGCAAACATAGTCTTTGCTTAGTCCGGCAGCAGTCTGTTAGAGATAAACATAAACTGCTGCGTGAACTGCAGTTTCTGAAGAACATATTATACATGCTAAAACAACATAAGCAAATGTAGCAAAGGGCGAGAAGAGTCAAACGCAATAACTAAAGCATGTTGGATCATTTGGCTTCGGCTTAAATCGGCAAATGTAATATTATTCCCAGAAGCTAATAAAGAAATGGGTCTCTGCACCACTTATGTAATTGCAGCAGTGATGTGCAGCATGTGGTGGGAGTGACAGCAAGATGGATACGTTTTTCCACTTCAATCTTTATCGCCAAGAGATTTGCAACATTAGATCACAGCAGCAACAAAAAAACTGCTTCAGAAAATCATTCACGTTGTTTTATTATTTATGAATTCCTGTTGATAGATTAACGTCCATTTTCCCCGTTTTTGTTTTAGAGCACTTCATGTAAGCTCAACTTTTTCGTCATTTATCTCACTACTGTCAATTTACCGTCTGATTTTTGTCTTGAAATTCTCTTTTATAGTTCTGTTTTGTATTATTATTACAAATTATTATTATTTTTATTTTAGTGTTATAAACAGCTCTTCTTATCTAATCTTTTACTTTCTCCATTGTATGGGTATTTCTGTCCTTGAGCTGCGGTGACCAAATTTCCCCACTGGGAACCAATAAAAGTTTATCTTGTCTTCTCTTAAGATAGATGTCACTTCTTTCTTTTTAGGAAGACTTTCCCTGTAATTTTTAATCAGTGGTCTTGTGTCGGGGACTCCTCCCCCCCAAATTCTCAGTCTCTTTTACCAACCCGGTGTGGCTACACATTACATTTTGACAAATAAACGCCTGTCTCAATAAGGCCCGGTTATCATGCAGTTAATTTTTGTAGCAATTATGTGGCTATCTGCTGTAGCTAATATTAGTTTGCAGCTTAAATCGCACACATGGTTTGCTTGGTAAAATTCTCTATGATTTAATCATTCACTTCATTTTACTGAAACACTTCATGTTACTGAGTACTAAAGACAGAAATTGAAGTTTTACATTATGTAACTGCAACATTAATCAGTAACATGCATTTGTAGTAAAATTTGTTTTCTGCATACAAGTCTGCTTTTTGCAAGTATATTTCCTCTTGTTAATGTACTGTATAATAGCTTCAACAAACAATAATGCAAAGTAAAACCACATCAGATATTAACACATTGCAGCGTGGTTTACAAACTAAAGGTCGACATGTCGTAACATGAACTCGTCACAAAGAGTTTTTTAGTGGGAAACAGTTTATGTTAAGCTTCAGCTCACAAAGAAAAAAAGTTTCCTCTAAACAACTCAGACGGCAGGAAAACCAGACGTGTACACTTTGAAATTATTAACAGACACTTTGAAAACCGCAGCCTGAATGAACACAGAAACCCCTCACACATAAAGACAAATCTGGTGCTGGACATGTATGCAAAACCTGCATCCCCCTCTCCTGAGTGTGTGTGTGTGTGTGTGAAGACTTCTTTTCCTGCTTTGCTGTCAGGATTAATGGTTACCAGTGTCAGTGTGCCAGTTAGCTGTGGCAGAGGCGGACAGCGCGGCAGAGTTTTACTATTTGAATGTTTTTCTTGCAGGGCATAAAAAAACACAGATCAATAGAGATTCCCCCCCAGCTAACCCTGCTCCGAGTCCCACTGATGGATAACAGATGGGTTCCCAGAGTGTGCGTGTGTGTGTGTGTGTGTGTGTACGTGTTTGTGTGTGTTTGTGGCACACATTTATACCAGAGATTTTTCTCTCTCATATTTTTAGTGTTTTGTACATGATCCAGCATTGTCGTTTTTTGGATTCAGTTGCGTTTCAGTCCATCTCAGATCGATCTGCGATCAAGACTCTTGTTCTCGAGTTTGATTCCTCTGATTTTCTGTGTGTGTGTGTGTGTAGGTGTGTGTGTCAGATTTACAGCTCTATCAGGATTGATCTCTAGCAGGCCCTTTCCTCTCTGATATGGAGATGCGTTTCTTACGAGGATCTGAAAATGGAGGTTCAGAACGTGTTGGGGAGTCAGAGAGCATGTTTCTTGGCAACTTGGTTATCCCAATATGGCAAACTAACTGTCTTGTGAAGTGGGAGCCAAAGTGTGTGTGCGTTTGTGTGTGGGGTGGGAAAGCAGGGACGGAGTTGCGAAGGGAGAGAAAGGAAGGAAGGAAAGGGCTGAGAAAAAAGAGAGAGGGAGGTAATGAAAGAGTAATTCCAAAACATTTAAAGAAACATTTCCCTCTCAGCTACCATTTGGATGTTGTTTCTGGAACGAGGAGAGCAAATGTTTTCCCTCGTTCTGCCCCTCCTCTTCCCTCCTCTTCCTCCCTCGGACTGTTGGGGAAGGGGAAAAGGGAATTTGGGATTGTATTTTTTTCCCCCCGATCACTGGCGCGAAGCAAAACCGTGGATTGTAGCTCTGTGTGTGTGTGTGTGTGTGTGTGTGTGTGTGTGTGTGTGTGTGTGTGTGTGTGTGTGTGTGTGTGTGTGTGTGTGTGTGTGTGTGCGTGCTTAACACATGGATAAAAGGGCCTGTAGGCGGCTATGATGCTGAGATTGATCTATACTCTAGTGGTGTGTGTGTGTGTGTCTTTGGCCTGAAGGAATTCAAAACTGCTGAGATCCCATCAGGACCTCAACGTGCTTGACAGGTGGTAGTTGTGAATGTATTCAGTGTGTTCATTGAGGGGTTATAAGTATGTTTTGTTCCTCACACACACACCAGGTAACAATTAGAAAGTGTATTAACGATGAGAACAATTTGTTAGAACAACACTGTTGGCATGTATCCCAACACGCACGCATGCATGGACACACACTGGAGGAAATGACGGAGAATTGGTGGTGAAAATACGTTTCTTTTTTAATGGTTGAATATATGAACTCACATTATACAACTAAATAGAAACGTCATGAGTCTGGGGAGTTAAATCATGCTTTATCTCACTTCAGCCCAGTCGCCAGAAGAAAGTTTTGTATGTTTCTGTAAATCATGAATAATTTACATTTGCATGTTTCATACATATAATATCAACAATTCTTCAAACTGGAAGATGGAGAGGACACTTAAGCAAGACGCCTGCAAAGCTGCACACCACCAACAAACAAAAAAAGCGGTTGTTTTTTAATGATCCATTAATGTGTTAAGAGTGGCTTTTGAGAGAACTCGTCGTTTTTCTCAGGGGGAATAGTGGCATAAAAAGCAGTGTTTTTTTTTACCAAGGCATTGCTGTGTTTCCTGTAGCCTCAGTGGCACAAAAAGCAGTTGTGCTTTAGCGAGACATTATTGATTCTTCTTGAGACATCGCTGTGTTTTTTTGACAAAATAGTGCAACAAAAAGTGAGTGTTTTCTACCAAGAGGTTGCTGAATTTCCAGCCAAGATTGTGCCCATAAAACTGAATATTTTAGGCTGGAACGTAAACATGTTTTCCAAACCATAACTAAGTGTTTTTTGTGTCTAAGTCTAACCATGCTTTAACCACAGCGCTGGTGAAACATGACATTTCAACATATCCACTACATGATGACATGCAAATCTCTCCATGTTTTGCAGAGACTTACACGAATGCACTTCGATTGCAATGGGAGAGGTGTGAAAAGTCCACTGTGTGCAGTGTGAATTCAGAAGTGGCTGGTCATGATGTGATGGGAAAAGACAAATTATCAACTTTTTTTTGTTGAAACAGCGCAAGTTTGTTTGGCAGCGCCGTAAATGGATACACAAAGTAGCTTCTCTGTGAGTGTTTACTGAAGTATTAAACCAAACTTACTTTTATCACCAGTAACCCTAAGTGTCAGCAAATCATCTAGGACTGAAATAATAATCTCAGTGCATAAAAGGCAATAAATAAAATTCCAGATCAACATATATGGAGATGCCTGGTTTCCTTTGGACTGCGACGACGTATGGAGATGAACAGGACAAAGTAGTACAATCACTTCTGTGAGTGAATATGTCTCAGCTTTAATGAATAATAGATTGCATTATTAAACTACACTACACAGATGTCTCTTTTTGTAGGTAAAACCTCTTCGCTGTGCTGCTCTTCAGCTCAGGACGAGGGGGGTGTGTTTTCCAGCAGAGTTAACGTACTGAGACTAACTGAAGGTTAATCACAAGCTGTGTGTGTGTGGTTGCGTGTCTGTATATTCCCAGCAAATGGCGTGACTTGCGGATTAGTATGTGCATCCCTGCTTTTTTTTTTTACATGTAGATGTGTATTTGCTCGTGTGTGTGTTTGAGGCTCCTGCAGTGTTTCTGACTCAAAGGGCATTCACTGCAAACACGCACAAAACTGTTTGCACATGTCAGTGGTCATACAGTGATGCAGTGCAGCCACTTCAGCCAAGCACACACACACACACACACACACACACACTCAAATATGGAGAGACTTGAATAAATCTGTGTCTTATAAAGCTGAGTGAGGAAAGATCCACCGTCACTGAGGCACACTGCATTACTCCTGTATGTGTGACAGCACACCTCTGTTGTTTGTGATTAATTGGAAAGCTGCATTTGCTATTGATTTAAAATGCAGTGGGTGTGTGTGTGTGCGCGGGGGTGCTGACGGACTGCGGTTTTAATGTACTTATTTAGATGCAGGGGAAACTCAGTGAGCACAGCATGTCTTTCTCAGATTCCCACAGGACCAATACAGAAACACACACACACACACACACATACACACACAGTCCCTTCCCCCTCGCCCATATACAGAGCACCCTTTCCCCTACACACATGGTTAGTTTTATCAGGGTAATGGCTGCGCTGTGCGTTCAGTAATGGGCTGGGTGGGGTGGGGGAAACTCGGCTAAACATGAAACCTTTCCCAGCTCTCAGGAGGTTGTGATTGGAAGAGGCGGGAATGGTTCAAAGGTTCAAAGTTTACTAATGGTCACACATGCAGGAGTGGAGTCTAATAAAAAACAATCGATAACCATATAATGCTGCAGAGATATGAAATGTTTTACGAGGAATTGCTCTGATGTTGCTGTGATGGAGTCAGGTTTAATGGTGAAGTGTGTGTGATGTCAACATGCTGCGAGTGGAGTGTGTGTGTGTGTACACAGATCACTGTGTGCAGGAAGCATGCCGGTCGGTTTACTTGCATTCAAAGCCAGATTTCCACATTATCAGGGTCAGAGATACTTTGGGTTAAAAATGTCTTGTAATGATAATAAAAAGTCAGCTAACTCTGACATGATGGAAGAATGTTTGTTGGAAAAACTAAAATGAATCTAATATAGAAAAGTTGACATCGGTGATACACAGGTTGTAGCAGTCTGGAAATATTGGATTCAAATGTTGGTTTTTCGTCCAGGGCAAATATTTTTATAATGTGGCAGATAACGAAAAACCTTTGAAGAGACCTGCAGCTGTGTAACACTAAAAAAAATCATGTTTTGATTTCTTCCTTAAAAGGCAACTTTGCTGTTTTTCAACATGTTTTTGTATCTAAGTGACTAATGGAGAAAATGTTTGAAATTGGTCCAGTATTGAGTGAAGGGAGCATGTTCACACCATCAATAAACATCCACTAAAAGTTCTTGTTTCTGCAACTGCCAGACCCAGATTGTTATTATATGTGTCTGACAATTTAGGAAAAAGATCCCTCCAGAGATAGACCTTCTTGTTAAAGAGTATGATCCTTTTTGTTTAACCAGAAACAGCCCTGAACTCACTCTTTCCAAACCCACCAGACTCCATTCAAATAAACAGTCATTTTAGCGTGTATGGAGTCTGCATATTGTCACATTCAACTCGTCGAATTAAGGGTTAATTACAACTAAACCAGAGTTAGTGATTGTTGATATTTTTAAAAGATGAACCAAGACTGTTTGGGGATTTTTATTTTGTTTTTGTCGACTTTGAATGAAGTCTGTTATACAATGATTAAATTATTGTTTATTTAAATGGAGTCTGGTGGGTTTAGTGATTGTTTGGGTCTGTTGAGCCTGTCAGTGACAAAAACAAACACTTTTGTTATACGTCATTGCCAAGTTAATATATTTAGATTTTTGACTTTTGGTCAGACAAAAAAGAAAATTGAGGATGTCTCTGATCCTGGGAAGTAATAAGTCAGACAGACTTGTCAACTCATTATACTTCTTTTCCACCTATAATCTGAGATTGCATCCAGTCTAACTGATTTCTGTGGGAAAAGGGGATTTGATTTCCCCTTACCAATCACTAGTAACCAAAGTGTCCCCTTGAAAAATCACTTTAGGTCTACACTGATGCGTAGCCATCCAGTCAAACTGGTTTGCCAGGGTTTTAAGAGTGGAGTGGAGCGAAGTAAAACAAACGATGTTGGGCGATATTTAAGACATATGATTAACAGCCTTAATAGCAGTGTCTATCTTGTCTATAGCGTTTACCATTGTTGTCATTACTTCTCATTGCACAGCTAAACAATGGCGTTAGTCTCACCCATGGCACTGATTGGCTTATCGTTAGTCCCC
This sequence comes from Plectropomus leopardus, assembly GCF_026936395.1. Lineage (NCBI taxonomy): Eukaryota > Metazoa > Chordata > Actinopteri > Perciformes > Serranidae > Plectropomus > Plectropomus leopardus. The sequence goes on from NC_142193.1 coordinate 27,258,815, forward strand.
CACGGCGCTCAGTGATGGATTGTCCTCTAAGACGCTGCTGTTTCATGTCAGGATGCCAGACGATCAGTAGGGGGGCGGATTGAAAGGTCGGGGACGGAGGCAGTTCTTATATTTTTTGACATTTCACAGACCAAATGATTAATCAAGAAAACCATCAATAGAGTGCTGAGGTCACAAATGGGGCTACTGTTGTGTATCTGCTGGAGAATTTAAATCAGATTTGTTTTATTGTATTTAAAACACACAAGGTAATACTAAGTAAGTGATTTATAGATGAGAGTAATTTGTTTATTCGTCAATTAGATTAGGAAGTAACCATATTGTGCAGAGGGAGCTCCAGAGGTAAAATCTTTACACAGCGACAGATCTGATGACATGTATGTGACCAGCTCGGTTTACGCGGCTCCCTTCATAGCCCTTCCTTCCTCCTGCTGTGACAACTGAGGTTTTCAGTCGGTGGTTACATTAACTGTCGCTTTTCTTCGGAGTGCAGTCTGTCTGTGGTGTGTCTTGTGGAAGCAGAGTGCATGGTGGCTCAGTAATAATGTGATTACGACAGACTGCTCTGGCTCGACACCATCAGCATGCATCGATTGTGCACCACACACACCCCCAAAAACACACGCACACGGAAAAGTGACAGCATGTACAGTATAAATCGATTGTCATTCATTAGTGTGGTTCTTGCGGCTGTGTGGGTGACTGACAGTTGTTTTTTTGTTTTTTTTATCCAGGCGATGCCTTCCCAGCAGGCTCCAGTCCTTTCCTGTCAGGTTATCCCGGCCCCTCCCCGTTGACCTCTGACCCCACGTACAGATCGGCCAACCCCAGCAGTCTGCAGATGGCTCAGCTCTGGGCATCACACGCTCATGAAGGTAAATCATCAACAAACATTCCCATGTCTCTCTCTGCGTTTCATACACCAGCGGTTTCCCATCTGAGGGTCCAGACCCACCATGCGTTGCCAAAAAGCTTCCCTTGCTGTTTTTTTTTGCTGTTTTGAGTTCAAACAGGCAAATGTCACTTTTTGTCAGCGTTCATAATGTGTCTATTCAGAACATGATGGTTTATACTGATTATTGTCGTCTTACGTTACGGTTTTCACCATTAGTGAGTTGACATTTCATTTGGTCAGCTGTATTTACTATTTTAAAGCATTATATTTCAATGTAGTGAAAATGATGTTTATTGAAACTGCTGTGATTTAGAGATGGCGGAGTAATTCTCTTAGTGATGAGGCCGGTGTGCTGTAATGCAAATTTGAGGATGTTGTAAATGTCTTGTGCTCGGAACTACTTGTTGTATAATTAAGCAACATCACACGAGAGGGAGTGATGTTGAACTACATATCAGCACTCATGGAGCAGTCAGGTGTCTTGGTTGGAACCACAGACTGTTTATAAAGATGGACAGCATGACAGCTCCCCAAAAGTGTAACTTTTTAATCTTGATCGCCCCCTGCTGTCTGTCTGCAGTATAGGACATAAAGCCCGCCCCTCCATGTTAGTGAATGGACATAGGCCAACCTAAAAACTCAAAGTACACAACAAATGAACTGAAGGTAGTTGATCATTTTATGATAAGTTTGGTTTTAATTATTTATTAGATTATACAAAAGGGGGCTTTTCCACCATGATTGACACCTGTGAAAGCCAATCTGTGCGCTCCCATTCAGTGGAGCTGCTCACAATTGTGTGTTATGGTGGGAACTTCCCGATCGTGGATATCGCCACTCTGCGGGTTCAGGCTCTCGATGACGTCACCGTCAAAGGATGGCAAATTTTTTTTTAAAGATTATATTTTTGGCTTTTATTTCCTTTAATGGACAGGACAATTTAAGTGTGAAAGGGGATGGCTGGAATTGAACCCGTGGCCACTGCAACGAGGATACAACCTCTCTAAATGGGGCAGTGCTCTATCCACTGAGCCACAAGGCGCCCCCAGTTTCTCGGATATTTCAACCTCACTTCAGCACAGCGGGGGGTAAATGGGGGCGTCCATCTTTACACTCATGGTTGGATTGTTGTGTAGAACAAAATATCCCTAAAATATATCATCAGTTCACTCAGTGACAGTAAAGAAGTCCCTAAAAGAAAGTACACGGTCCAGTCATATTCAAAGTTTTAACGGCGTCTTTTTCTGTCTCAGTGCAGAGTTCAGATTCGTAAAGACACATCATATATTTCTCACAGTCTGCTCTCGCTTAAAGCCCAGGAGGCTCTTTCTTCTGCTGCTCGCTGCTTACACCAGTGGGATCCTGTTCCATTTCTGTCTCTCTGCTGCTAGCTCTGCTCCCGGCTCTGTCCTATATGCGTCTCGTTTCCTCCGTCCTCCACCTGTCTCGTACTTGTGCCTGTCATGCGTTACTGTAATCTATCTTCCTCTCTCTTGTTCTTTTTTGGAGCTTCCTGGCCGACGTCCACTTTGTCTCTCTCTGTCGCTCTCCTGCCCCAATTTTCCACACCACCTCTGTCCTGACCTCCACTGTTTTAGACACATAAAGGTGTATGTATATATATCTTTGTGTGTTTTTGTCCTCCCCGTGGACTGCTCTGTCCCAGCTTAAGGCCCATTCAGTAAGTGATTGGATCTCTGTTCCCTCCTGTCCTTTTGTGTCCCCTTATCAAATCTCGCTAGAGTAGAAGGTCAGATTGTAGGGAACGTATCGCGGAGTGAATTTTGGCAAGGTAAAGGGAGAAGGACGAACGGAGTCTATTTAGGGTTCGTTTAAGAGCTGATTGCATCGCTGGTGTGACATAGTTGTTGTCTGGTCCTGTGCAGCAAATGAGACTCGGCGTGATTTATTTTTTTTACGATTTTGTCTCGATCTTGCTGTCTTCGATTTAGGGGCAAATCGACAGTGCAGTTTAATGATTATAGGCAATAGTATGAGCAGACTCTTAGCTGGTTCCCTGGCAACTGCTCAGAGCCAAGAATAGTCCAGCACACAACATGAAATAAATGGCAAATTTGTGTTTTTACACTTCAGTTTCAGTGCAGATTAAACAATGGAGACATAACATGTGATTTCGTGAGCTTTGGAGGTGCTGGTGGACAAGTGTTATTATATTCTAACAGAGCTAAAATAACAGTTTCCCCTGGTTTCCAGTCTTTATGCCAAACTAAGACAAGCAACTCATGGCTTATATATAAAGATGTCCCCAGCTAAGAATACATAGCCACAGGGCTCCTGTATATCCTTAAAAAGTTATAGTGACGTCATTAATCTAAAAATAAGGCCTTTATTGGTATTAAAATGTCTCAAAGATACAGCATTTTATGTATCGTTTTCCCCCTACTTTACATTGTAAAATAATTGGTAACTTGACAAAAATAGAAATGATTGAAAAAAGATAATATCCTCACATTAATGTCCCTAAAAAGTCAAGGTTTATGTTAAATATTTGGGCAAATTTATTCCAGTCCTTTTATTCTTCAGTTTTTGTAAAATTGTTGGAATTAAAAAAGTCTTACAAAGTCTTAAATCCCACCTGCCTGAAGCTGTAGGAAGCCTGAGTGAAATGTTGAATTTGTTAAGTTTGTTTTTTGCTCATTGATTCATATTTTCATGTATGACATTAAGTCTCATTTTTTACACACGAGACCAAAGAGTTGAAATTTGAAAAATTTGTCTTCTTGCCTCTGCATTTTTGATAGGAGGTACTCCATCCAGCGCTGTTTGTTGTGTATGTGTGCGTGCGTGTGTGTGCGTGTGTATGTGTGTGTTTGTGTAGTTGCGTTTGTGTGTAGGTGCGACAGTGGCGCTCTCCACACAGTACTGAAAGGAAGCAGAGAAGATCAATAGACAGACAAAACACAACACTTAATTTGGATCCTGTTTGCTTTCCATAGTTGTTAACAGAACATTCGATATTCTCTTCGAGAGAGATTCAAGCTGCAAACAGTTGTTTTTATGCGCCTCCCCTCGCTGATTTTGGCAAAACTATCAGAAGTTCAAAAAGTATTCAGTGCCACATTGTTATGTGAGTGCTCTGATGTAATACTTTTATACCAAAATAGGTCATGTAACATGACTTGCTGGGAGAAACCAAGCAATTATATATAAAAAAAGGCATTCAGGAATGCATAGAGCCCAAATGGAGTGATCCTTTGTTTCATTTCCCACAACAACGACGATTTGAATGTGAGATTGGCATTCAAATCACGAAGGGATGCACGATAATATCTGCAATGACTGTTTCTGCCAATATGGCAGGCCAATAAGATGACACTTATAATGATGCGACTTTAATTAGTCGAAATAGGTAAAATTGCCCCTGGTTTTGGCTGCTGTCAGGATTGTTTCAGGGAGAGCATCATCCAAGCCTGTTGATGTGGAAGGAATTCATTAAAATTTGTTGCCTAAGAATAAATACAGGAGAGGCTTGACCTTCACTGTATTTTGGTGGAAAAACATATATGCATATAACAGCATTTGCAAAAATGATTTAGAAAATAATGACATATCGGATGTCGGCAAAAGTCCAATGTCCTGCATCCCTATAATCAGGCTCTTAGATTGAATATACAACTTTTCTGAGTCACCCCTATCATATATATGTTGTCTTTTCAATGTGTTCTGTGTTTCGGGTAAAACCAAATCTAGTGAAGGAATGGTGGACTCCGTCACTAATATTAAACAGAGGAAGGTTCGCACGCTTTCAGCTCCCTTTACAGTATTTTATTCTTGAGATACTCATGGCCCAATGACCTTTCGATTCTCCTCTTCAGACTCAACAAACAATACAAAGTCTCCATCTTTACTCGGCCCGAGGCCTCGGTCACATGACCGTATTACCTGATGTTTCAGTACTAGATCTTCATCATGGCCTGATGAAGGTCTAGTACTGAAACATTGCAAATAAATGTTTTCTTGCAAGTTGGTCAGTGTGCAGGAATTTACCTGTTAATTTTTTGATAGACATATTGCTCTCCTACCCACCTGTCCCATGATATAGATGTGCAAAATCCATTTTTTGATCAGGAAAAAATGCCAGCCATAGATAATATCAAAACTGAGGTTTGATATTATGAAGTTGTGTAGTACTCAAGTCGATCAGTTTCAGCCTTGGCCATGGAAAAACCCCGTTAGACTTTAAATTCAGCCGAAGGAGGAGGGATAAGGGATGGACTTTGACGTTGGACTTAAGGTTTAGCCTGAATTGAGGCTGCAGTGTCTGAAGCTAAAGAAGCTAAAACCTCCTGCCGGCTGAAAAAGCCTCCGAATCGACTTGCTCTGATATGAATAAAATCTCTCACGGCCTCAGAGAGATTCTTAATACCTGGTAGCTGGCTCTAATAGCCACTAAAAGCTGGAGACGTTTCCGGGCGGCAGCTAAGACGCAGACTTTGGATATGCTGGGGATGCTCGTGGCTGCACAGGAACCTCGTATCAAAGCTGTTAGAGATCAAGGTTAGCTGTTAGCTGTGGTTAAAGGAAGCTTTACAAGAAACTTAGCCCGCGTGCCTTTAGTCCCGTCACATCATTCCTCTTATATTTCTGTCTCCTCATGCCTTCCTGTAACCGCTGACACCCTCACCACCCGCCTCCTCGTGCTTCTCCATTTCTGCCTCTCTGAACGGAGATGGGACAGATTTATACTCCGACTCTGCTGCCCGGCTCTGCGTGCTGGAACGACAGCGGCGTCTTTGATATTTTTTGGAGTGGCCGCAGTGTGGGAACAGGGAATGTCTCACCCTCTCTGGGTGGCAGTCTTTTTTCTTGTCACATGCGGTGACACCGGCCAGCGTCACAGTTGCAGCCAGCTCATTCCCAACACAGATATCCAGAGCATTACACCAGGCGCGAGGCTTTGTCTATATTAAGAGCCGGTCTCTGAGAGCAGCAGCTGACAGTCGGGCAGACTCTCGCCTATCATCAGCCTCAGACTAAACTAGGGCTGGACCATTAATTTCATTTCATTATCAGCTTTATTTTGGCTTCAAACGATAATGAAAACAAGATAATCAAAATAAAACAAATACTGTTCTGCATTCAGTTTCACAGTGGCTACGATTACATGCACACCAGTCTTCCACTATTACTCCAAATATGACAATAATCTGAATTTGAGGGTGTCTGGTGGCTCAGTGGATGGAGCTGGCGCCCTGTGTAAGGAGGTGGCGCCCTTGCCGCAGCAGCCGTGGGTTCGACCCCGGCTCACGGCCCTTTGCTGCATGTTGTCACTGTGTCCTATCCAATAAAGGCAAAAATGCCCAAAAAATAAATAAAATAATAATAATCTGAATTTGATTCAGGTCATATAAAAAGCATATTCCATTCAAATATTCCAAATAAGGCCATTTTCCAAAATTTACATTTTCCAATTAAGACATCTGGGATATGCCGGGATTGTTCAGGTTTTTGGTTTTTGGGCATGTAAACACTCGATTAAGAATATGCGTCTTAAGAAGGGTATTTACTGCAGATTGCAACACACAGCCTCTCGTCTGTTTACAGGCGGCTCTGTGTGTTGTCATGGATACATTGTACACAGACAAACATGTCAACAGTTTCAAGCTAAAGAAAATCCCACATTTCCAGTCAGAAGGTAAAACACCTGCTTTTAAAGGTTTTCAATAAGGTGAAGGAAGGACAGAGAGTCCAACACCAGTAGAAAATGGTAAAAAAAATCCCATTTAGATGCAAAGAAGCAAAATGACAGAAACGCAAATTAGCCATGAAAAGGGCTCAGTAGGAATATTTTCTTTTGTCGGAATAAGGGCAAAAACTGGACTATTTTGTGCATGTAAACATACTCATTGATGCTCTAATTTTGCTTGTACTATAAATCCAGCGCACCCCTTTTCTTGGCAGTGCACTCAGTGTTGCCAACTTTCTCACTAGATTTAGTGACTTCTTAGACCCTCTCAGTGACTTTATATTCAAAAAGCCATGAATGACAATTTTAGCTACTTATTTCGACAGTCAGGAAATCTATTCAAATATAATTTGTTCTTGGAAGAGTTCTGCTAACAGTCTTGTGTGCAAAGCGTGTTAAAAGCCATTCAGAGTTGACAAAGAGAGACTGCAGTGGCCTGTGCAATGACTTTACATCATCATTCAATCACTTAATTTGTTTCTATTGCACTTAGTTGCATGAATCTTTTCCCAATTCACCACTTTTCCACCTCCGCTAAGCATTAAAACTTTTTCTGCAATATTCAAGGTTTATTCGATTTAAATACATCTAATGAAACAAAATGGAGAAAGCAGCAAATTGTTGCATTTTACAAGCTGAATCATAACATGTGTGTTATTTCTGCTTGAAAATTACTAAAAAATCTGGATTTTCAAAATAGTTTCAAGTTAATTTGATGCATTTCGACTCAAACTAATATTCTGTTTGATACTTAACAGCAGAAAATGCTTTTAAATCCTCGTGCATCACGTCTCCAGGGGCTGTCCAGTAGCTCCAAATGTCCTCATGAGAATTTCCAGGAAGCCATAATATTTACCCGTCTGAGTCTGAGAATTAGTTGTTGTATAGTCTCAGTTTTTGTGTAAACTGCAATGTAATGACATGTTCTGTGTTCTCTGTGTGCCTTCAGGCTACCCTCCTCTGCCGAGCAGCCTGTACTCCAGCCCGTATCTGTCCCTGGGGCACTTGGATCCTCCCTCGCTCTCCCAGCACCCTCTGTACGACTCGCACAAAGGTCAGTCGCTGTCACCAGCAACATTCATGGAGACAAGTGGCTGAATTTAGTGCACATATTCTCTCGTTTCCTGTGATACATGAGTGGAAGTAGGTTTTCATGTCAAACCTTTTCATTTAGTGAGGAGACTTTTTTGTGGAACGGAGCCAGAAATGGGAACTTTCAGCTGACCCAGTTTTCTTATTTTATTTTCATGCTAGAGTCGGGCTCGTTGATATTTTATCATGATATAGCATTTTCATATTGGTCAATATCAATAATTATCTACCAATTAAAAAAAAAATCAAATGATTATGTCTTTAAAGGCAGTGTAAAGGCAGGTTTTTACTCTTAAGTGAAAGTTGAAGAAATCATATGGTTAATTGTGGTTTAAACTTTCAGAACATAACATTAGCTAAACAGCAGAGCATTTCACAAATCTAAAGTAGATTCAAAACACTTTGAATCGAAAATTGTTAATAATTAAAGTAATAAACAGATGAAGAAATGTCAATTCTGGTTTTATCGCCTAGTCCTATGTTTAACCCTTTGAAACCTGGATCAACATCAGTTTTCCTGTGCTGCATTCAGACCTGTTTTTGCAGAAAAAAAGCAGTGACCAGCATGGCATTTTTAGAAAAATAATCCCCCAAAAAGAAATTTGTCCAGATAATTATATTTATGATTATAATAATTTCCTACTTAAAAATATGTCACAGAAAAAAATATATTAAAATGTATTTAAAAAGTACTTTATTTACTTTTATTTTTTTCCGAGGGCATTTTCTTGTTAGATTTTTGGCTTATTTTGTGTTTATTTTCAGGTAATTTTCTTGAAACTTTTTCCTTAATTTTTTGCTCATTTTTGGGCCATGTCTTGTAAGTAGGTTATTGTCTCCCCCCTGTGTTTTTGAAAGAAATCAAAACAATTTGCTTAGGTTTTAAAGTGTTACGTGTATAATACGTCTCCTCTTTCTCGATATGACTGTTGCAGATCTCCTGTAGGTTTGTGTTACATTTTCTTGGCAAGTCAACGCTTAAATATTTATCATGCTCACCTCTGTCTGTGTGCTGCTGTTTTGCTCTGAATCTTCATCTGTTTCAGCAGTTTGTGTTCATGTTGTGGGTGTGTGTTTACTGTTTTTAGACTCATGTCTCTTATGTTTTGTGTCTGTGTTTTCATAGAGGGCTTTTTCCTGCCAGCGTCCTTGAGCCAGTTGCCTCTCCACCCTCCATCTGCCCCTCCGAGCGCCCCGTCCAGCTCCACACCCCCTCAGAGGACGTCCCGAGATGGGGGTAGAGACCGGCCTTACCGAGGGGAGAGGGAGAGAGAGAGGGACAGAGAGCGGCCGAGAGAGGATCAGAGGCCGCACAGCGTGGTGGATCTGACGCAGGATGGGAGGAACGAGGAGGACCGCAGGACGAGGAGCGGCGAGCGGGAACGTGAGAAGGAAAGGGAGCGAGATGCAGAGAGAGACAGAGATAGTTGGGCGTTCCATCCTCACTCCCACCAGCAGAAGTTACACTCCCAGCCCAACACAGTGGAGCCCAGATCCAGGCCGTCACCCCCGCAGCACTCCCTCCCATCAGGCGGGGGTGGGAGGTTTCACGGACCAGACACAGACAGAGACAGAGGGGGTCGGGAGGAGGAGGGCGGCTCTCGACCCCAACACAACCATAACTCTAATAGCTCAGACAGACAAAGGAGGAATGACTCTGTGGCCACGTCAGGCGGGACCCTCCACATCTCCTACGCCCTTCCTCCTGCGCTTCAGCCCTCCGCCGCCGGCCCGCCTCATCCCTCCACACACAGAGAGTCTATCAGAGAGCAGCGAGTCAGCGCACCGACGTATGTGCCTTCTGTGGAGGTTTACGACGAGCGGGTCGGACCCATTCAGATCGCCTCGCAGGCCCGCGACAACAAACACGGTGACAAACACAGAGACAGAGAGCGCGACAGAGACAGAGAGCGCGACAGAGACAGAGAGCGCGACAGAGAACGTGAACGGGAGAGACACAGGGAGAGGGAGAGCTACAGGTTTCCTGAGAGGAGCCTGATGGAGCATCCGCGTCTCTGCCAGTCCGGCGATTCAGGCAATCAAAGAGAGGAAGGTTCTGTCATTTGTTCCAATGGATCCATTGGTAAACGAGGCCAGGACGCGTCTTACTCCTCCAGTCAATCAAGGTTCAGCCCGGAAACCAGAGACACCTCTAAACACTCAATCCGATTGGGTATAGAGCGGGCGGGTGCGGAGCCTAAGTGGAATACCATCAGCCCGTTAGCCAACTACGCCACGAGTCACATGGCCGCCCTGGCAGCTCAACACGGACACACGCTCTCCTCCCCCCACAGCCAGCCGACACACTCACAGATGTCCCATTCCCCTCACTCCGCCCATCGGCCTGGCAGCAACTCACACTCCGCCCATAGCCATTCCCCCCAAACACACCCCTCCCAACACGCTCATGGGCGTGCAGGTGAGGAGGGGAGTCAGAGACGCTACCTGGACCCGTCGGCGCTCTACCGACCTGCAGGGTCATTGGCAGGAGAGCGAGGTGGCGGGTCAGATCCAACAGAGGTTTCAGCCATGCAGAGTCTGATTAAATACAGTGGGAACTTCGCTGCGGAGGGTCCTGGATCCTCCAGGCACGCCGCGGATGGCCGAGGGCCCTTTGGGGGTCTGGCTAATGTCGGTATGGAAGCAGAAAGAGAGAGGGAGAGGGAGAAAGAAAGAGAGCGAGAAAGAGAGAGGGAGAGGGAGAAGGATAGAGAGCGTGAACGGGAGAGAGAGAGGGAGAGAGACAGGGAAAGGGTGTCAGGTAATTCAGGGGCGCTGAGGGTCCCTCCCCAGCTGAAGAGAGAGCAGGAGCGGCCAGACAGCGCCCGCTCGTTTGGCCGGGAGGGGGAGGGGGAGGTGCGCCACCCTCCGGTTGGCATTGCTGTAGCTGTGGCTCGGCAAAGAGACAGTGGGAGCACCAGTAAACAGACCAGTGGACCCTCAGACACTCAGAGGACTCTGCTGCAAACAGCCATCAAAGGTAAGGATGTCTTTTTAAAGAAAAAATAAACATAAAAAACTCACTTCTAAACACAGTTTAAAAGTAACAGTTCAATCCCAAATCAAAAATACATGTTTTTTCCTCTTACCCGTAGTGCCATTTATCAGTCTAGATTGTTTTGGTGTGAACTGGGGATAACGGCCCTAGAGATGTCTGCCTACTCCACAGTATTATGAAAATAGATGGCACTTGGCTTGTGGTGCTCAGAGTGGGAAAAAACAAACTCAACAGTAATGTCTCTTTCCAGAAATCATAACCCAGTTACTCAAGATAATCCACAGACCTTGTTGTGAGCAGTTTCATGTAGGAACTATTTTCTTTCTACCAAACTACACACGCCAACTGTACCAATGTGCAGTGGGAAGCGTGCATCTTGCTCATCTAGCACCACTGAGCTTCCTAACGTGACAGCCAAGCCAAGGAGAACACGTGAATCCTTTGAAACCCGAGAAAGTTGGTTTAATATCTTTCAAAAACACGGGGAGAAGAGAAAAACGCAGCCTAAAAACACATGGTCCGAACATTTTGCAAAAAAATGAAAGAAAATTATTTGAAAACATGTACACACAAAAAACAGAAAAAAATGATAAAAATAAACCTAAAAAGTGCTGAAAATGTTATATGTGTGTTTATATATGTATTTATTTTGATTTTTTTCTAGAAACATAACTTTGAATATATATATTTTTATAATTAAAGTCATTTTTCTTAAATAAAGTCATTAAAATTAAAATATGGAAACACTATAAAAACGTTAAAAATTCATTGATAAAAATGTGTGGAAACCCTGTCACGAGCACGAGCCTCTTGTCCATGAGTAGATGCACTATGCCTCCTTTGTGGGAAGAGGGAAAAAAAATCTTTTAATTTTGGGGCAAACTTTCACTTTAACACCTTTTTAACACATTTTTTCAAAACGAGTCAAATCAGTTTTCTAAGAATTTTGTCTGAGTTTTTGTGAAAGTCAACAGAACACAGCGCAAGAAAACTGACGTCAATCTAGGTGTAAAGGGTTAACTTATTTGTAATATTTTCTAATGTATTTCCTCTAATGTATTACTTTTGCTTCTCTCCGCTGTGTCTCCTCTCAGAACGGCCCTGCAGGGGACATAAAGTAGATCCCCTCAGTTTAATGAACCAAAAGCAAATGATTCCTCATTTTGGTTTCCATGAATAATGAAGGATTCATTTTCTTTTGGATCAAAGTCATGTTTCCTCAGCCCGCGTTTGACTTTGAGGTGTTCATGCACGTAACGTGATTGGAATGGTAGAAACAACCCCCCCCCCACCCTCCTCAACCCCAAATTGCTAATTATGTCATGGGTTGTGTTTTGTTGAAAGGCTCTTTTTGGCAAGTCTGTAGGCCCTCTGTGCTGCATAGCAATTCCTGCCATACAGCGCTCTATTCTTGTACGTCAAGGTCATTCAGCTACAGTGCTCCCTCTCCATCTCTCTGTCTTTCTCCTTGTTTCTGTTTCTCTCCCTCAGCTGTACGCTCCCTCTGTCCTCCCACAGCTCAGCCCCTCTCTCTCTCTCTCTTTTTTGCTCTTTTCATTTCGCTGACTGTCTCTCTCCTTCCCCACCCTTCCTTCCTCTCTGAGAAGGTCTTTGTAGCGGCACTCCCTCCTTGTCCCACCTCAGGCCCCCTGCTCTTTCTCCACTCTTTTCTTCAGCGCCCCCTTCCCCACCCCACCACCACCCTCTCTGCATTAAACATGTCATTACAGAGTGCTGCTAAAAGCTACAAACAAGCCTTGAATTACAATAAGACCATGGGTGCGTTGCTAAGCAATGGATCAGTCTTGAGAGTGACGGACTGGTTTTGTGTGTGTGTGTGTGTGTGTGTGTGTTTGTGTGCGTGCGCGGGTGTATATGAGGAACTGTGTAATTTGTTTGTGTGTGCATGCACATGCATGCCTGTTGGGGGCGTTTATTCATTTCCTTGCTTGAGCAGAGTGATTGGTCTAATAGCATCAGTCTCTCAGGCTGAGAGGAGCTCTAAATAAACAGCGGAGGATTTACACAGAAAACACAAATAGATGGATGAACGGATAGATGGAGGGAAGCAGGAAGGAGGAGAAAAGCGATAGGCTAATGATTAGAGATGGACAGATGAGATTTAGATCGATAGGTTGATAGACGGGAAGAGAGAGGTATGTCTGGAAGTAAGGAAGTGAAAGTGTGAGATAGGTGCCATAATACACTAATACACATATTGCTTAATACACTATACACTCACAAGTTATCAACAAGAGGCAATATACTTGTCTTGGGAGGTATGTTATATTTCATACCTTCCTGAAATTATCACCAGGGTACATGGTATATGACAGTATAAGTGTGCAGCACTAAAAACACCCCCCTACATTGCAGTACTTATTTTCAGCTTTCAGACCAATAGATACACAATAGAAGCCCACAAAATGTTAAGAAAAGTAATACTCTCACAACAATGTTCAACTGTACACCTTTTTGAATTCAACTATCTCTTGGTTACAGAAGACTGCCTTGTTAACTCATCATAAAACACCTTCATTTAAACTTGACAGAAACAAAATAAAACTCACCCAAACTGTCCTAGTTAGTAAGTCCACTGTTCTAATAATCACTGGCTCCAGTTTGGTCCAAATAAATCCTTAATCCACCAAGATAGCTGTAAAAAGCATGCCATTATTCCCCACAGTCTCTCTCTGCCTGCTGGCCGCCGACTGTTTACAGTCCTGTAACTTCTCCCTCCACCAGTTCGTGGTGTCTTTCAGCTCAGCTGCCTGTTCCACTGGTAGAAACCAAAGATTGAGCTCTGGTGGTGCGTGCTGTGCACTCCATACAATAAGTTTAATTGAAAGAGGAGCACCTGTTTTTATGACAGTATTGAAAAACAGACTTTGGGGATTTCTAAATACCCGTTATACAGATATACTGTGATACTGCCCAAGACTAATTCTTGCACCCATTTCCCTTATTAAACAGAGAAACAACCATACACCGTCTTAATTCATGTTTCTCTCTTTTACCAAAACTTATAACTTAGACGAAACCGAGCAGAAAAAAGTGACCTGCCAGTAAACATTAATCCAATAAAAAACAAGAAATACAGCATATACACCCAGAAAATAATTAAACATCAGGAATTAAATGTAATGATAATGTACTTTACTCAACTTTTACTGTTTCTGTTTCAAAGTAAAAGCCCTTTGAAAACGTTTCTGTTGACAGAACCCCCTCAGTTGTAAACACAAGGCTTTTTACTGTGAAACATTTGCAGGACCGTGTTGTTGACAATGCAGTAGCATGCACAGCTTCATAAATGAGTAGAGTATGTGCTTTTAATTGTGTTAATGCAGTAGTTACACAGGCAGCTCTGCAGCAGCGCCATAACAACAAACGCTGCCAGTGTGAACACATACTGCTCACGCATGCAGTGTGACCCGGGCGTAACCTCTCGGACACATGATGCACACTGCATGCAAAACATCCTCAGTACAGCCTCTCCAGGATGGAGTTAATCAAAGGATGAGGGTACTGTGATACCGTCCGTGCTTAGTGTGAGATGGAAGGAGGACCAGTGATGGAGGAACGGGGTGAAAGAGGGGGCGTGCAGCGCTAATCGCTGGCTTTCTGATGCAGAGAGGATAGCATGTGGGACAGGCTCCTTGTAACCTTGGTAACAGTCTTGAAACCTTTCCTGCGGAGCATGTCAGGGATTGTTAAAGTCTCTTGTCCCTTTCCGGGCAACACACACACACATACACACACTCATAGAGCAGAACTGAAGGGTTCAGCACTCTTGTATAAAACCTTTCTGCTGCTCGGGGACTTTCAGTCAGCGTCGATGAGATGGAAGAGGGTTAACGGGAAAGAGTGCAAGGAGGAGAGCCTCATGTTTATTCTGGACTGCTTGGACGAGTGCGGCTGCTTTTTTTTCTTTTTTTCCATCTCTTGTTTTGCCGTTGGCCCTCATAGTAAGCAGGGTGAGTTTAAGGCTGTGTGTGTATAGTGAGGCAGTAATGGTATGTTCACACATCTCCTGTGGCACTAGACTAATAACTGATAAGAGCTGACACTCAGAGTGAGAGCTGTCACTCCATTTGTGTGTGTGTGTGTGTGTGTGTGTGTGTGTGTGTGTTAGTACAGTATGTGTGCGCACACTCTTTGTGTTCAGGCTGCGGCCCAACATGATATTTTTAGCTTCCCCTCTCATTTTGACATGCTGTGTGTTGTGTCATCATTATATAGCCAGTGTCATCTTCCCCTCTCTCCTCTGCTGTCACCCACTTTCCTCATTCACTTCTCACCACATTATTGCTTCCTCTTACCTCTCTACTGTCTAGTATATCATCTCTCACAGCTCATATCCTCTTCTTTAAAGGAACACCTCGCTCACAAAATGATCTTTTTTTTATATCAATTACTCACCCTGTGTTGTGTTGAATATGTTTTTTTTTCCGTGGGCTCCCATGGTGAATGAAAAATCCCAAAACGGAGAAAATTCTTGATGAATAATGAGGGACTTGGTTCAACAATAGCAGAACTTTATCAAAACATCTGTTTACCAGCTCTCACACTTCATGTGCAGTAAAATCTAATTCATATTTATCCAAACGTATGTTCAGTACTTCCCAAAAAAGGCATTTTATAATGGGGAACTGAATGGAAAGTGAAACATATCTAAGTTCTCTTTAAAGCCAGACTCCATTGACAATAACAGTATTCACCAAAAGCACACAATACGACAAACAGCAGCTCCTGTGTTCAGTTAGGTAAAATATTGTTTTTTGTCAGTGGAGTCTGGCTTTGAAGGGAGTATAGATACGTCTCTCTTTTAGTTCAGTTTCCCGTCAGAGGGGGCTGTTTGTTGGGGAAGTACTACGAACAAGACTGGATAAGTAAGACTTGGATTATACTGTGCAAGGTTTTGTGAGAGTTTGTAAACGAGTGTTTTAAAATGGTTTTGCTGTTAAAAGCAGCCCACTTTTACCCCAATTCATCAGGGATTTCCTTTTGGATTCTCCGTTCACTGTCAAAGAGTTTTCCTCATGAATTAATTGTAAAATAGGGTGAATAAGGGGGCGGGCACATGCCATGTGCATGCTCATTTCTATTGTTTTCAATAGAGACGCGCAGCACCCTGATGCCGTCGCGACATGCAAACGGTCCCAAGTTCCTGTTTTTCAGGGTGTGACGGCTGAGCCCTGAGAGAAGTTCAACTTTTGGAAAGCAGCAGCGCACACTGCATGTCATGTGACAAGGAACAACCAGTCACAGCTGGCAGATATCTTTCTTTCTTCTGTAAATATCAGAAGAAGTTGATTATCACGGATTATATTTCAGGCCCAATTCACACTTAAGAAACAGCTGGGAGATAATCAGCTCTGCACTCAGGATTTCTTGTAAGAGGGCTATGATACAGCGCTAGTTATGATTGCTTAGCAACCTCAGACACAACCTGCCTTTGTGCTCATGAAAGTTGGAACAGAGTAGACACAAGAGTAGGCCCGAAATCGCGTTTTCCAGGTGTTTAAAGACTCGGCATGTGACGGCCCCTAACTGATATACAAATCATAATTATCTGGGTGAAGTATTCTTTTATGCACATTATGTGAGGGATCAGGTTTTAAACACCGAGACACTAAACACCTTTATCTGTGTCTGACCCGTTGTAGATGAGGAGCGAGGGGAGGATCGAGGTCGTCACCATGACGACAGACTGTTGGCAGGTCGGCTTGAGCGTGAGCAGGAGAAAGTGCTCAGGTAAGGGGGGTGTGGCTGATGAAGTATTTGTGTCCTATTTACCCAAACTTGAATGGTTGCCAATTGAAAAAACTCAAGTGCTGATAAATATGCACACAACAACATATCCTCCTCTTAATAAACATTATTGATTAGAAATTTGTCTGCTTCCTTCCAGAGAGTCCAAGGAGCTGGCCGAGTTCACTCAGATGCACCCTACTCCGCTCTCTAGCGGCCTGACACCCAGTATGATGACCCCCAGCCTCATGACCCCCAACCTTATGGTGACAGGAGGAGCTACTCTGGCAGGGGCGGGACGATGGCCGCCAGACCCCTCAACTCTGACCTCTCACCCCTGGATGCCTCGGCCGGGAGCCCCCCCAGTCTGGCTCTCCAGCTCCCCGTACAGTATGTTGACATACATGTGACTGGAGCTACAAGCACACTTTTAGATGATCCCAAAATTGCACTTAACATTCCTCGTGACACATTTATGTGACGACCGATGTCAGGCATGTATTTAGTTATTTCAAGAATGTATTGTTTATATCAGGAGAAAAAGGGATTAGATCTGCACAAGAAAATTGTTGGACACAAATTTTGATAAAAAATTGTCATTTCCAGCACCAGATTGTAATGCATTAGTTGTGAAGTTTTTCGGCTTTTCTTGTTTTATATGTTATAGTAATCTGAATATTTTTGGGTTTTGGGACGAGGGGTTGCCACGGCCATGAAATTCCTGGAAAACTTATGATATTAGAAAAACTAAATGTTTTGGAAAAGTTTTAAATATACATTGTTTTGTCTATGGTTTAAATTATGTTCATAAAAATCCCAAAACACCAAACAACATCAAATAACGTCAAACATGATGTAGAATATGTTTAAAATCTAGTGTATTATTGCTTGACTGTTAAAGAGGTGTTGCGGTGACTGTTGTCATATGCAGCTACACTCTGGCGGGAACGTCTGTGAGTACAGACAGGAGTCACCAGCAGTTTGTTTTTTGTTTACGTGAACGTAAAAATCAAAATTTGCAACCAAATGAACATGAAGACCTGTCAATCATGTAAAAAGAGAAAATAGATAAATAAAGTAATGAAATAAATAAAAAAGAATTAACAAATAAATGGGTTTGGGGGGGTTGTAATTAAATAAATTAAAACAATAAAATAAAATAATGATAGAAAATAAGTAGAGAGGCAAACAAAAGGCTGCTAGTTACACTACATTGTGTCTCTGATACTTGTTTACACAAAGTAAGGTCTGATATGTGAAAAATACTCCGTCCATTTTTCCATCCAATTTTCAAAAAAAGGATCCTTCTGGGTTCTCAAATTAAAAGTCATTCTCTCCATTACATAAATACTGTGTATTACCTCAGTCCCTTAGCCAACTCTGGGTATTTCTTTTTTCAGTCATTCCCGGTTAGGGATTTCTTACAGGCTACCAATAATATTCTTGACAGGTGTTTATCCTTTTTTTGCCATTCGAGTTCCTCCAGTCTAAACAGATACAGCAGCTGAAAGTAATTTTGGCAGTCTACCCGTTTTAAACTACTTCAATAAAGTCATGGAAATTGGGTAAAAAATAGGGAGAAGTTTTGAAAAATGAATTGGTAAAAATGTTTGAGAACCCTGGGGACTATTTTTCCAACAAAACAAGTATGAAAGAAGCATCTGCATACATCATAAATGCAAAATGCCCTTTGTCAGAGGTGAATGACCTTGCGTCTCGTCATGTGAGCTGCCACTTTAAACGTCCGCTAAGGTAGACTGACAGATGTAGACAGGTACAGCAGCAAAGCATTAGTGGCATTAATAGTACAGTAGCTCTTGACCTTTTCAGTAAATGTCTTATTCCCTGTCAGCAGTGTTATCCAACTTGGTGCTAGAGACTGAAGAGTCTGAATTAATTCACCACGAGAACGTGGCGTGCTTGCAAAATTCTACACGCGCCCGTGTACCCATTCGTGATTGGTGTAGCAGAAAAGGGAGGTGTTGTCCGTTTGTCCAGTGGCTCGTCCAGCAGCAGCCTCCAGGGGTCAAGTTCCACAGACATTCCTGATCTTTGCAGGACATTCCTGCTCCTCCAACGCTCGCTGTTCAGAAATAACAGCGTCAACACACACACATTCACATAGTTATGTGAGTTTACACATAACTGTACACACACAACATCTGAAAATATGGAAACACACACATGCAGAGCTCCCCAAGGGACAGCTCTGTCTAGACATAGAGGGCAAAAAAACAAAATTCATCAAAAAAAGAGCAGCTAAATCCAGTGTGTGCTTACTGATATAACCCCATTATGACTTTGACATTGGTACACTGGCTGAAGAATGATGCTGAGTTAATCTTAGTTTTAGCCAAGCTGGGAAAATGTTGTTTTTCCTCTCAGTCGTTAACGTTTTTCACACTTTTTCTTCCCTTTCCCTCCCATTCAGGCCTGGGTCCTTCCTCACTCCATCAGACTCTCCCTCCAGGATACCCACCCTCTCTGCCAGGCTCCATACCCCCTCCCTACCAGTTTGCCAGGGACCCACAGTCTGGACAGCTAATAGTCATCCCCACTGAACACCTGCCTCACTATGGTATGAAAGCTGCACTCTGTATCAGTGTGAATGTTAAATCTAAAGTATGCACTCATGATGTTGGTTTTGCGATTTTTTATCACTCATAAAATTACTATTTATTGCGTTTTAGCAAAAAGAAACGATTACCATGTTCATTTTGAAACAGATGTTGGTGTTGGTAATTACTGTAAACAAACGAGACCATATCCAATAAGACTGACAGCCTCCATATGTTATTGTGGAGCAGTGTGCCAGTAGTTTTTGCTTTTTGCTACGTTACAGCACAAGCAGGAGGGTGGTGTGAAGCACTTTAAATGTGATTATCCTCTTCTGTGAAGTGAAAGAGAAACTAATGTGAAGCATCAATATAGCACAGTCATTCCAAACCAAGAGGTACTTTTAGGAGCTACTTCTACAGTTGGAAAGATTGTAGAGTCGCTCAACTAGTTAGAAAAATATCAATTAAGCTTTAATTAAATAAATATCTGCATATTTAGTCAGCTGTAACACTAAACCTGTAAGTGAGAGTGTATAAAAAGTTGTTAGTAAGCAGGAGGAATAGTCTTTAGCAGCTAAAAGTAATTGATAAATAGTTGAAATGGTTAAAGTTAATGGTTGAAATATTTAAAGTGAACTAACAGTAATGGGCAAAATTTGAGTAAGTAATTAAGTAAGTAATTAGTTTAAAGTAGTGGGTAAACATTGGAAATAGTTACCTAAAAGTAATAGTAAGATAGTTGAAATAGCTAAAAGTAATTGGTAACAGTTAAAAGTTGGCTTAAAATAACAATTAAAGAGCTGAAATGTTTTGCTAAAAGAAATGGGTAAACAGTTGCAATATATAGCTGAAAGTAATGACTAGGCAGTTGAAATAGATATTTCATAAACAGTTAAGATAGTCAGCTTAAAGTAGTGGATAAACAATTTATAGTTGTTTGTAAATAGTTATCTAAAGGTAAAATGATAAGCTAAGCTAGATTTGAAATGATAAGCTAAAAGTAACTAGTTAGCTAAAAATAAACAGTTGAAATATTTAGCTTTAAGTAATGTGTCGACATTTAAATCATTAACTAAAAGTTATAACGTAACTGCTTAAATAGTTTGCCAAAGGTTATGTGTAAACAGTTAAAATAGATACAAGTGATGGATAAAATAGTTGAAAATAGTAGTTAAATTCAAGTAGCATGGATGCTAAGATGAAATAAAACCTAAAAATGTGTTAATTTGAATGTAAAAAATACACTCTAGGGATTGTGGAAAAACAATGCTGTCAAACACTGGTTCATTATTATTTCACCTCTGCTTCATCAAAGCATGCTACTAAAGCTCATTTACACATACCCTCTATTGCTCCCCAGGAGGTGATGTACTGGAGCGTGGAGCCCCGGTGTGGTCGGGGGTTTACGGTACAGGCAGCTCGCTGCAGCATGCGGCCCAGCTCCAGCTCCTCTCCCAGCAACAGATGCTCCGACAACAGGAGCTGCTCATGATCCAGCAGCACACAGCGCAGGTCCTGGAGCTGCAGAGGAACGCACAGCTAGTCGTAAGTGGCCTTTGTGATGTTCAAACCGCACAAATCACTTACTACACATAGTTCAGACCCCTTATTCAAAGACATTTACATTTCTATGCATGCATATATGTATATACATCCACCTACAGATCCAAACACAATAGATGTGCAGCTGTAAACCACATTCTGCTGCAGGGTGAACAGTTACAGCAATACTTGCATGATAAAGCGGATACTGCGTATTTTACGTATTTTCAACCAATCCTATGAAAAGGCCAAAAACAACAATGCACCAGCATCTAAATACTCAGTACGTTTACATGCACAGCTACAGTCATAGCTGGATTAGGCCATTTAACTGGACTACTGTGCTTTTCACAGAATACAAGCATCGGGGGAGATGCTTGTGTTTTACTCCACTGAACGGCAGAGTTGCTGCTCTGCCGCTGCCTCCATCAGCTGTTGTGTTGTTGAAGAGGAACAAATATTCAAATAAAGTGTAAACTTGAATTGATATTGATTTTTAAAAATTTTTTATGTGGCTAAAATATGTTTTGCTGCGATTCCATGGAGGTACATTGCTTAGCTTCAGTGCAGATTTTGTGTGACTACTTTTGTTATCCGGGGATGGGGTGTTGGTGGCTGGGGTGTGACTTTTTTTATTTAAAATAAATAAAAAATACGACATTTTCAAGCTATATGTCCCTCACCTAAGCCAAAATTAACAACACAAGTCCCTTCTCAGTGCTTACATTTTTAAAATGCCTGACCCGTTCTGCAGCACCCCTTCACCCCTCATAAGTCCAGTGGCATTATCTGGGTGTGTTAGTTGAGAAATAGAGTTTAGTCCAATTTCAGTCGGACTTACATGTTTACATGTATTTTAAAAGTCCAGTTTTAGTTGGACCAACGCAGTAATTCAAATTTCTCTAACGTCATGTAAATGTACTGAGTGTAAGCCCGTCTGTGGCTCTGAACCCACTGCTCCCTACTGAAGACTTCAGTCTTTAAAAGTGGGTCACAAGGCTTCAGTGATTTCCCAGAGGTGAAGTACACCCTTCACACATTTTTATGTTACAGTGAAGTTGTATAACACATTCAATAAACAGACACTTACACAGCACATCCTGCAGCTGCAGGAGAACACAGTGCGGGAAGTCTAAACAATGCAAACACACACCAATATTTACTCTCTGAAGTGTGTCCCACACACACACACACACACACACACACACACACACATATACACATATACACGTATACACACATATACAGAGCTGTCTCTCCTCTCTGTTTCAGGAGCGTTTAAAGGCCAGCGAGCACCGGCCAGAGATGGAAGACAAAGCAGACAAGCGGAACGCCGACCCCAAACCTCGCCCCTCCTCAATATCGTCCCCATCTCCCTCACCCATCCTTCACCCTCGCAAACCTCCCCCACCTTCTCGCTCGCCAACCCCATCTACCTCCTCCCTCACCCCGCTGCCTCCGCTCCCCTCACCAGTGACCACCCTCAAGTCAGAGGAAGGCGGACAGAGAGTGTTGTCTCACCCGCCGACGCCCCTGCCTCACCCGCCGTCACCACGCTCAGCTTCTCCGCCGCCATCCTCGCCACGGAGGCCTAAACTGGAGGCGGCAGAGGACGGGGAGGTGGGACGGAGGGAGCAGAGAGAGGGACAGAAGCCGACCTCTGCTCCATTTCAAGGCATCTACTCTGGTGAGTCTGGAGGAGCTTAAAAATTAAACGTTCAGACTGAATCATAGTGTTTCCTTACAATTACTTCCAGGTAGAAAACTCCCTTATCACATACATAAAAGGAAATGGCGTTGAGTAAACGCTGCCTCAAAACAGCCCATCTAAAAGAGTCAAAACCAGTTTAACCGTAAGCTATAGTCAGAATATTTTCATCGCTTTACCTCGCCATTAGACAGTCCTCTCTGACAGACCGTTATCTCAATGCCACCAGACTCCATTGACAAAAACAATAATTTTACTATGGATGTATGGGACTAGTCAAGTAGTTGATAAAACATTGCTGCCGTCTCTAGTTGCCAGAATAACTAGCTGGTTAGACCTGATATTTAAAATTATTAATAATTTAATTAAATTTTGTCAATTGAAGAAAGTCAGCAGTGGATCTGTTATTAGTGACTTTAATTTCTGTGTTTCTGCTTTACTGCTCTGACAGATCTCCCTCCAGGTTACCCTTACCAGTCCATCACTGCCCCATTTGGCTCCTCTTTCCCTCCTTATCACATCCCAGCACCCACAGGGGCAAACACAGAAGTTGTCCCACCCCACCGCACTTGCTCTCCTGCCTCTGCTGCCCCTCTGCCCTCAGCCCACCTCCATTCAAGGCTGCTGGATGCAGACGTCAAGCCACAGAAACTAGAGCCGTCCAAGACGGGATCTTTTCTGAAGCAGGAGCCGGGTGTGGAGCAGCCTCCGCTCGACATGACGCCAGAACCTCTGGGTCCTCTTCGCCGCAGCTGCAGCCCTGTGCTGGCCAGCCAGGACAGAGAGGAAGATGGGAAAACCCTGAAGCCCCAGCCTCAACCGCTACCTCTGCTGGTCCCCAGCCCTCCTCCGCTACAAGGCGAAAGACTGGGAGACATCAGGGAGGAGGAGAAGGAAGGAGGCCAAATCAAAATGGAGGTGTTATCTTACTCCTGTCAGGCAGCTTACCCCCTGCCTCCTCCACTCACAGAGGCCGAGCCTAAACCAGAGGTCATCAAGGATGCAGAGCGATATCCACCGTGCGTCACTGCAGAATCAGACAGCCAGAAATCTGCTCAGATGTGTGCGTCACTAGAACAAATCACCAGCGCGGCGTGTGTGCAAGAACAGCCGGACACTCCAATCAGCTCACACACTCCCAGTCAGAAAGAAACTGTCACTGAAACTCCAGTTAATCCTCCTCCCACCTCAAACTCGCCGCTCCCGCTGGTCATCGCGCCTGAGGATCCCATGGCGGGGATGTTCGCTCTACTGGCAGCCAGTGAGATGGCTCAGGCCCGTCCCAGCACTCCACCAGCCCCGACACTCGTCCCGCAGATAGAAAACCCTCCCATAAGCGCTGGTCCTCTGGAGATGGTGGCGCTGGAGGGGATGGCCCTGCTCAGCCAAATGGCACAAAGAGAGATGGAGCACATCAGCCTGGAGCAAGGTGAGCAGATATGAGAGGGAGGAACGAAGGAAATTAGGAACTGAAATTAAAAAAGATGAAAATAAAGTCTAATTTTCTCATCAACTCTGTTAGATTAGAGGTTTTTATGTTTCTCTAATGTTTTAATATTGTCTGCATCACCATTCAGATCTGACATTAGAGGGTCTGGACTGCCTCCTGGAAGCGAGCAGACAGATTTTGTTGGAGGCCATCGAGAAACAGTCCCACATTGACCTGCCAAGAACGCTGGACCCCAACAAGAAGTACAGCTGGAGGCAGAGGAAGGAGGAGCCGGTAAGATGAAGAAAAAATGTCAAAGCCTCCTGGAAAGTTTATATGGTGATGAAAAATCTGGTAAAGTTACAGTTTGCCAGAAGCAATTTCCAAGCTTTGAAAAGTTTTGTATAATAACACAATTTGCATTCAAGGACTGTCAGAAATGTGAAAATCCAACAATATAATAATAAATATTATATATATATATACACACACACACACACACATACATATATATACATATATACATATATATTTTTTTTTATTTATCTTTTACAGTTTATGGCTGTGATAAATGGTGTTATATTAGATATTTATTTATTTATTTATAATAAATAAAGCATTGCTTCCTTGCACTGATTGAAACATCGATTCTTTTAGGAAAATATTCCTTCTAAACCTGCGGGCATGTTTTCTTTAAAAATCAACACTAAAATTTATACAATTTACAGCAATTTCAATACAAATTACACCAATTCGAAGTAGTTTGTCCCTCCCTTGTGTTTAAAAAATATTAGTCATGCCTTCCCATTTTGCACCACCCCCTCCCCTCTCATAAATAACAAAAGTACCTTGTTTTTAAATATTCAGTTTTAAATATTTTCTGAATTCATTACTTTTTCAGTTATGAAAAAGAACCAATACGGAGTGTCAATGGCCATTTCAGAGAATGTATGGTTTTGAGAATTTGCCTGAAAGTCATGGAAATTTGTTGGTAAAATGTATATCAACCCTGAAATGTGTCATTGTGTAAGATGTCGTGACACTTTTCTCTCCTCTGCAGCTGTACAGTAAAATGTCCATGGACGTGTTGGACGCAGTGGAAGTGGAGTACCGTGTCCGCCTGGCCGAGCTGCAGAAGACGTACAAGGAGAAGCAGAGGGATCTGAGCAAGCTGCAGAGACGCAGAGACAAACGGTGAGTTCACATATTTACTGCGCATGCAACACATTTTTATCACACTGCTGCTATAATTACACACAACAAAAAGTGCTCCCACGCCTCCGCCCCAGACAAACACACACCTTTAACTCTTTCATGCGTATGTCAGTGAGCGGCAGCAGCAGGAGGATGAGAGGCGGAGTCTGACCAGACGGGGCAGAGGACGACCCAGGAAGAGGAAACTCTTGGCTACACCTCCCAAACTGGACAGCAGGCCTGGAAAGTGAGTGAGATTTTTGTTTTTAGTGCTTCTGCATGTTTGGAACTGCACTTCTTTAACTTGGCAAGACTTCAGTTAAATTAATCCTTCAAAACCTCAACAAATTTCTCATTTCTTTCAAAGACATAATAATAAGTTAAGTTAATAAGTTACAAGAAATTTACCAAAAAATGAGCAAAAAATAAGGCAAAAAAACAAACAAGAAAATGACTTTAAAGAAGTGCTGAAAATAAAAATAAAATGTTTTATTCTTTTACATATTAGAATTTTGGACTATTTTGTAATAATCCTCACCTCTTTGTTAAAAACAAATTTTTAGTTGTTTTTTTTTTTTTAATTTGTGAAACACTTCTTGCCACGTCGATCATTGCCTTTTTTTCCCTGTGGTTGTAAAAGATGTCAGTCCAGTTTTCAGCTTTCAAAGGGTCCGAATGCAGCACAATAAAACTGATGTCAACCTAGGTTTCAAAGTGTTAAAGTCTTTTATGAAATTTCCAGTAATGATGCTCTTTTGATGTTAAACAATGATTTTTTGCATGTTTAATGTCATATGTCGTTACTCTTTTATGCTCTTTTGTTCAAAGTAAATTCCCCTCGGGGTAATAAAGGTTTGATTCATTCAAATATTCTGATGTCTCAGGGTGGGTAGGACAGTGCAATACTCTGAGGACTCAGAAGCCGGTGAGGGACAGAGGAAGAGGTTCCGGGTGTCCAGAGAAGAAGACGAGATGGAGGCAGGAAGTGGTGGAGTTAAAATAAAAAAGAAGAAAAAGAAGAAGAAGAGCTGGAACGACCAGGAGCCGTCCACCAGTCACGCTCTGGAGGTAGGTCCGTTAGGAAGTGCATGTTTTGGCTGCGGTGTTGACGGCATTGTTCGGATGAATTTACGTGTTTTTTTGTGGTGTTTCAGGTGTTAAAGGCGAAGCGTGGACACATGTGTGAGCAGGAGCAGCTGGCATCAGACCTCGACCGAGCGCTTTCGCTCTCGCAGCTCAGCTCGCTTGGATCACTCGGGTCGCTCGGGGCATCTCGCAAACTCTCCTCCAGCTCCAAATTAGACAAGTCGAAGGGCAAGTCTGCGGAAAGTCGGATGAAGCAGCGCGGCATCCTCCCGTCTGCCAAAGCAGGGAAACACAAGATGACCGCCAAGGCTTCTGCTTCGGAGACCGTCCGGAAGGTGAAAGGTCAGAAGAAGGCGGCTTTGTTCTCTCCCATGAGATCAGAGCTCAGCAGCTGCTCCAACAGTGAGTAATGAAAGTTTTCTTCCTTACACTAAACTCTTTAATCATCATTGTATGGAGATTATTCCCCATCTGACCCGAGGCTGAGCAGTAAATCACCAGTTTCAGCACAGTACAGTCGATTGATTCTGTCTGCCACAATGCGTTTTCGATTCAGGTCGATTTGGGTACATGTGACACACAGTTGGTCACAAAAGAAGCAGCCACCTGTTTTTCCTTTTTACCTTTGGCCATAAAATAAAAAAAACCCACATAAATAATTGTATCCAGTTAAGTGCATCAACGTTTTCTTTAAAGTGATTCCACTAACAGACATAAAACTTGGTTTAACAACAAGAACATTTAATAAAAGTAGGAATTCGGCTCAGTAATAACTGTGATGGTTCTTGGACAAAACACTTATTTTTGCTGGTAGCCTTATCAGCTACAGCACTTTTATATTGTATAAATTTACATTTTCTCTACTCATAAGTTAAAAAATTACATGTATTATTTCTTTTTTTTCTTACTTTTTTCTTTCTTTTTCATTGATATAAGTTACTTTTCCTGACAGAACAGTACTGTACTGTATTTCAGCTACCATGCACTTTTTTTTTCAGCCTAATATTGTTGTAACAGAGCAGCTAAAAGGGGTTTTTGTACCAGATGAACTTCTCATTCTTCCAAGAAACCCCCCAGTTTTGTTGTGTCCACACCACAAGAACTAGAAACTAGTTCACAGTTTTGAGGGACTTTTTTAGCTGGTGTTTCAGAGTAGGGACTCTCCCAGCACTAGAGGAACGCTGAGTTATGGAAGTGAATGTTGATTGGTAAAACACAATCAGTGCAGTTTTAAAATCCCATTAGCTGTGTAATCAAAAAACAAAACATAAACAGCATCTCACAGTGACAAAAATGAAAGACAACAAATGGACTGACAATGAAATCCAGGCTTTACCGAGCATATATGCGACGATGGAAATACAACTTAATTTTGAAGTGAAAGTGGCATCGCTCTAACAACTGCCACACTTGAGCATACCACATTAGAAGTTCGAATAGAAAAAATGAATATGAAAATTTCAGAAAAGCTCTCCAATGGGCAGTTCCTATCAGCAAGTCCCCAGAGCAGTTTGGTCAGAAAATGCATATCAACGCAGCGTGATCAACAAGTTAGCAGAGTGAGATGCCCAGCCAAGTCCAAAGTAGTTTATGTCGAAATACATTGTTTGCACATGGTCTGTGCTTTGTCTGTTTTTTTGTTACAGCCTTTCTCCAAAAAAATGGAAAATATTTACACACATTGCTGATTTATGAAGCCTCAATCTCACTGCACTTAAAAACTTGCTAACACCTGCTAATGTCTGTTTTTTTTAATGCAAAGAGAACGTGTATGATCAGCATTCAGCCCCGGGTCAAATGACTCCAGTAGACACAGGTTTTTATCACCTCCGGCTCCGATCGATATTGACGGGAACACAACACACGGGTGAATGTGGTAATTTCAGCTCCTTAAGCGGCGAGATGCAACGTCGTGCTGTCACTAATTACCGTCCTTCTCCTCCTAAGCAGCTAAAACACCGATCCAAAAACATCTGCATCGAGTTTGAAAGAAAGACTGAATAAGTAAGAGATGTATCACGAGAAGAAACCACTGAAACATTTTTCAAAGACCTCTGTTCCTCTGCTTGTTTACCCGCTCTCCTGCCTGTCTGTGACGTCGCACGGACACACCAAAAATTGAATAGTAGACCAAAAGACAATCCACTGCATGTGCCTCGTCCTCTTGAGACCAGCATGCTGCACGGACACGGTGGCATTATACGACATCTTCGTGGTAGTGGAACATTAGTTTAGTTGACCTCAGCCGAGTCAATAATTTGAAATAATGTAGATGGAGGATCAGTTTGAAGAGTCCTTGCAGAGTCTTTGAGGTCAGGCAGAAATCTTCTTCTTCACTCCTCATTTCATGAATCATTAACCGTCCTCTCTCTGCACCAGACTCAGATTCAGAGGAGCACAATTCTGCTCGAGGGGGCTGGCCCCCTCTCTCAGGGACGCGCTCCCACGGCAACCTGGCCAGGAAGAGGCGCTCCGCATCGTCGCCGACGTCCCCGCTGTCCAGCCAGAAGTCCCAGAAGAAGAAACACAAGCACTTATCCCTGCTACTGGAGGAGGCGGGCCTCAGCTCCTCCGACGACTCCTTCGACCAAGGTTACTGACAAATCTTACAGCCCCTCGCCCCTCGCTGTAGAGTCAGACAGAAACGTGTCTCTGAGCCTCGTCACAGCTTGTGTCTTTGTTTGCGTTTCGCTGTAGGGCAGCTGTTCTCAGACTGCTTTAGCTCGACCATCTCTACCTCTCTTGCTGCTGGCTTTCCTATAAAGTTGCCTTGTTTTTAAAAGAAAGAGTTAACGTATTTCTATGGTGTTTTATATTGCCTGGATTGCAAACCGTTTTTGTAGCATTTGTACATTGAAAAATTGTGTGAATTGTGAGATTTTTTCATAAAGTTGTACTGCAGTTTGGTACCTATAAGCTTTATTAAAGGTGTTGATTTGATTGGCACAGAAAGCGAAGCGCTGTGGTCCTTGTGTCTGCTTCATCTGTCTGTCCGTCTCCGTCAGTCTGTCCAGCTGCACCTCACACATCCTTTGGACCGCTCTGTTCGTCAAATATCCCTTTAGTCCTCACGGCAATGGTTGGAAAACACTGTTTGAGCTTGAGATTTACATTTTTTGGGCTCGTAGAAGATTTTATTGGAGCGCACAGAGCTGGATCTGTTTATTTCCTGGTCTTGAAAAGAGAAATGTGATGATAGTTGGATCTTTTTGTAATTTTTTGTTTGTATTTTTAGCTAAATTTCCTTAAATGTTTGTTGATGATGTGGTTTAGTGTTGATGATGTTGGGGAAATAAATGCATCACTAATTATTTTAAACGTCTTGACTAATTAAGATGCTGGGGATATTTGGACAATAGAGCCCCTCCTCTGTGTCTACTAAACCTTCAAATAACCCTTTTCCCTTTACGTTGCTCTCTCAGACACCTTGCTCTGTCCTCTCACCTTTCCCTCCTCACCCCTCCCCCTCCCTGTCCTACCCATGATGCTTTGAGTGTCTCTCAGCCTGTTCCATGTGCTTGTGCTGCTGCTGCCGCCACATTACAGAAGCTTGGCGCAGGGACTAGCGCAGCCTTGAGCCTACGCTACCTCGCTGCGGCTAGCGGCTAAAGCTTTGCTTGAGCTTGACTGTGCTAAGGCCAGGCTACGCTACGGCTAGGCTGCGCTCTCGCCGCTGCGCTGCCCCGCCCTGCCTGAGGCCACACCCCTGTCACCTGCTCTGTAAGTAGGAAGTGCCCCTCCCTCTATTCTTTATTGACCGCTAACATGGACCATGCTGAAATTGAACTACATGAACAGAACGTCAAGTTTTATTTTTTTGAAGGGATGCACTGATTTATCGGCTGATATTCGGCTTGTTGACCGCCATCGGCCTGTCAGCAAATGAGATGACGTTCACGGTGGCAGTGGCGGATGTTTATATGTTGTGTCAAATCGATTTTGCAAAGTAAACTTAATATTGACGAGCCAAGCGAGGGAAGATATGTTTTCCCCTTTTAGATGTTGATATTTGGTTCAATTTAGGTTGTGACATCGTGTGACCAAAATTCAGCGTCAGGACGTCTAATACCAGTGTCAATATGACTTTGACTCTTGATGACAGACAATGTTGATATTTTGTTGGTTTTTAGTCGTGAGTAACCAAAATCCAACATTTAATCGTAAAGTCGTGGAGAACAAAACAAATGGTTGCAAAATGTCATAAAGTAAATATCCACACAAAATGAAATTATTACTTTGTTAGACATTTAAAATATCAACCGTGTTTTCATTCCAACCAAACTAAAGTCTATCTGACGTCATAATAACGCAGAGTCAGCAGGGATGAGACCGAGATTACATGAATTCATGATAAGTTCAAACTCTGCTCAGTAAAGCTGAGTACTGAGTGAAGGTAAATTATGATATTATCATGATGTGATCAAATAAAATCCTGTAAGTTAGTTTTTGGCGAGAAACTTGAATTATTAAAATTATTTGAGGGAAAAATGTGTTTTTTTTCACATAAGAAAAAGATATTAGTGCCGAAATTATGAAATATGTAGCAAAATGGCTTTTAAAACAGTCATTTAATTTTTAAAAATATGTTTATCATGTTAAAAGTTAAGGTTTCATGAAATTGACAGTGTAATAGCAGACTGAATTATTGCCCCTGGCACAAAAGAAAAATAAAAACAAAAACAAAATAACAACAAGAAAGACGTCGGTATAAGCTTTTGTTCGAACTAAACATCAATATCGGCCCAGAATTTCACAATCGGTGCATCCCTTTTTTTTCTTTCATTTTTATTCTCACAAATTGAAGCTCTTTAAGAGAGCTGTGGTTACCTCCACTTACTCAGCTTTATGTCTCCTGATGGCTTGTAAAAGTTAATGGGAAGACTTTTGGTGCTCGGCTGGGAAAGAGGGTGTAACCATGGTGACTCAGACCTCATACCAACGTTATACCAAGGGGCCTCACAGGGCTGTCCTCTCAGTGCCTGCCTGTTGTATCGTCTGCCTGCTTCAGTTAACAAACAGTGGATTCACAGCACGACCAAAACTAATTCCTGACAACTTGAAACTAGCTTTTAAATATATATTTTATTCGCGTCTGGTGATGCAATAGAAGTAAAATGTTTTTAAAGAGAAGCTTAACACCCTAAAAATCTTGTTTTTGCTGACCTCCAGTGGTTTAACGTCGCCTTGCTGCAGTGACGTACAGGTGTACTTCGGTGCACCATGACGTCACTGCCAGGTACGGTTACAAGGGAAGTTTTCAACCAGAGAGGGCAGCAAAACACTGACTTTCAGCTTGTTAGATAAAAAATCTTTAAAAACACAAATTAAAGCTACATTTTATACACTTTAAGTTAAATAAAAAATCGTGAAGCTGTGTTATGCTGCGAATCCACTCACAATGTTAACAGTCTAACTCCCGAGGAGACGCTCCTCCTGCTTCTCTGCTGCCATGGGCCTAACTGCTAACTACCTGCAACACACGGCTAACCAGCACTTTGCTTCAGTGTGTGTGTGTGTGTGTGTGTGTGTCTATGTGTACAAGTCTCTGCCTTCTTGTGTGCTGTATTCGCCCGTCCGACTCAGAGGAAGAAAGAAGCAGCTTTTCACTTCACTCTCTGTCACGTTTTCTGAGGGCTTTTTTAAATAATTAATGATATGAGTCAGAGTTTATGCTCACATGGTCTTAGCAGCTGTGTGTGTGTGTGTGTGTGTGTGTGTGTCAGCGTGGCTCACATGCATGCATGTGTTAGATCCCAATTTTTCCTGCTGTATCTTGCTTACGCAGCATTACAGTGTGAAGGCAGGCTGCAGTGGTTTGGAGAATCTGTCTTCTCTCTCTCTACTGTTTTCTCTGATCTTAATGTTAAGATGTTGGAGTGTGTGTGTGTGTGTGTGTGTGTGTGTAAGTTGGTATTGTAAGGTCCAGGTTGCTGTTTCTTTTATTCAGTCTTTATTTAGTTTCTTTTCTTAGAAAAGTTGCATCATTTGTCTTTAAAAAAAAGTTGTATTATTTTTCTTACATAAATTGATCTTCTCAGTTGTGCAGTCTTTGTGTCCGCAGTCAGTCGGAGGTGTTTTGACCTTTGGCGCAGACCCGTGCTTGAGCCACATTTGTCCCTGAGCTGAAAATCTTTTCTCTCCAACAGAAACCTCCGAGGATGACGACGAGGATGAGTCAGATTCGGACGGCTGCGAGGAAAGTGGGCTGGGTCTGCTGGCCCGGTTTGCAGCGAGCGCCCTCCCCGTCAGCTCCACCCCGCTGAGCCTTCTCCATGATGGCAAACACCGCAGCCGGCAAAGCACTCTGGGTAAAAACATGCAAATAAGTTGATCAGAGCATCATGTCTGTTTGTGCAAAAAAAAAGAGAATGTGGATTTGTGGGAATAAGCAACAAAAAGAAAAATAGAGAAGATTAAGCTGTGTTTCCACCAAATACTCACAAAAGTAACAGCTACCGACATGTACCTGGACCCTGGATCGGTTTAGCGTTTCCACCTCAAACAGTACTCTATAATGTAGGCTCCGTCTATGACTCCGAGAAATGTCTGCACCTTGTTATCGTCCACAGGACGGGGCTGCAAAACGACATTTTCAGAACAAAAAAGAGCAGGCTGAAGGAGGAGTCTCTTGATGGGATGTTTAAAAATAACGGGTTTGTGCATTGACTAATTGTTAGGTATTTGTGAAGGTTTAGTGCTGCTGGAGCACACAGCAACAACGCTCCGACCTGTTTCTTTTCTCCAAGTGAGGATTAGAATATATGTAGTTCACATAATCCAGTCAAAATGAATGCAGATTTTACAGTCAGCCGGCAGAGTTTTACAAGGCTCGGATACAAGCCCTCTTTCAATGAGTTGATTTGATTTATTTCAATCATGTAAAAAAGATAATACAGAAATGATTATACAAACAAGCAGGAAAAAGTGATATTTACAGATAATGAAAAACGTAAAGCAAAAGAATCTTGATACATATTTTCCAGTCGAGTGGATGTTTATAGGAGTTTCTCTTTCTGCAAAACAATAAAACATTTTTTTTATTAATCTCAAGAGGGCCCATACAGAAATGTGTGTACCAAATTTGCACAAGTTTGAAAAAATTCTCTGCTTGCAGGTGAGTTGGGGGCATTACTTTTTGACTCCCTCGTATTAAAGCAGAATGCAGAAAAGCCTGTTTTGCACAAACTCTCCTGCTTTCACTAATTTCGCTGGTTCCCCCGACAGCCTATAATTGTGATTTTTTTGCGGTTGAGCAGGTTCACCGCCTCAGCGTTTGCTTGGGATTATTTTATTGATTCATGGTTAAATATTCATTCATTTCTAATTGTCACATCGGGGTGCATGTAATGATTCAGCCCTGAATTATGTATTAGTTTCAAATTGATCAATAGTCCTATTCACAGAGTTATTGATCCAGAGAATCTAACACCTGGGTTTATTACTGGATGTGTTTTTGTGTACAGTGTGTGTGTTTTCACACCCTCTCCTCTCCTCCATCAGGGTCGTCAGAGTGCGAGTGGTCAGACTCTGGCTCAGACTTGAGGCTGAGGAAGTTCCCCTCTCTGCTGCACGGCAAACGCTCCGCCCCCGAGCTCCCCCTGTTGCCCCCTGCAACCCGCCGCATCGACCAGACCAGCCCCACCAAGAGAGACGACGCATTGCCAGTCAAACGCAAGCCTCTCCCCAAGCCACGCCCCTCGCCACGGTCACCACGTCGATTCAGCTTCGACCTCCCCTCCAGCTCCGGGTTTGGAGGCTTCAGTGAGGATGAGGGCTGGACGCGGCGACGCAGCGAGAGGATTTTCCTCCACGATGCCACCACCTCGGCCAATCAGATGCCTGTGTCAGCCTCTGCCTCCACCAGTCAGAGCTCCTCCTCTTCCTCCTCCTCCTCCTCCTCCAGCTCGGCCCCACCTCTCACCCCGAAGCCAGCCCCCAGGCCCAAACCCTCTCCGCCCAGCAGAGAGGGGAAAGATGTGGTGAAAGTACGTCAATAATTCATCAAGTTGTTACTCGCCAGCCTGAAAAACAAAGAGGCCTGAGTCTCTTTCTCCCCCTCTTCATTTTCTTCTCTGTTACTGTTTC
The DNA here is from genome assembly GCF_026936395.1 of Plectropomus leopardus. NCBI lineage: Eukaryota > Metazoa > Chordata > Actinopteri > Perciformes > Serranidae > Plectropomus > Plectropomus leopardus. The sequence continues at coordinate 27,292,860 of NC_142193.1, forward strand.
ACTCGTCTCCTCCTCCCTCAGACCTCGTTCCCTCACATGCTTTTGTCTCCCTTGACACCTCTGTGTGTGAGAGTGTGTGTGTCAGGGTGCCAGCAGGGTTTCCCAGTACTTCAGTCACTGCAGCACTCCCCTGCTGTCTGTGTCGTGTTACTGACAAGAAAGGACAACTGCAGGCAGCCTGGCAGCATCCCACCCTCAGTGTGTGTGTGTGTGTGTGTGTGTGTGTGTGTGTGTGTAAAGATATAAATCTGCCCAGTTCATCCTCCAGGACACTAATGGAAAACCTGGAAAAGTCATGGAATTTCATAATCACATTTTCCAGCCCTGGAAAAGTAATGGAAATATGTTGCGTGTAACGATTTACATTATTGTAATTTAGTAATTTTCTTATTTTCTGTAGCTAACGACGTAACATTTAGTTTTAATATGCGTCTATGTGTGACCATGTTTTGGTTGTTTTTATTTTATTGTTCATTGAAAAAGTTTATTTCTTTTCTCCTCAAATTCCATCTCTCCCTTCATGTAAGCCCACTAAACTTGTTTTTAATCTTTGGCTTTAAATTGCTTTATTTTGTATTTATTTTACCACAGATTTTTAAAGAAAACGTGCCTTTCAAACTCATGGGTGATTTTTTCTTCTTCTCTTTACATTTGGCAATTTCTATAGCTAACTTAAACACTTCTGGGTTGTTTTTTCTTCTTTTTATACATTTTTGGCGATTTTTATAAACTTAGAATTTCTTGATTTTTTTCCTCTTTTTTTCTGTCCTCTTTTTTCTTTTTTCTTTTTTTTTATTATTTTGGGCGGTTTTAATTCCAAACTTAAAAATTTGGGAAGACTTTTTTCCCTCAAAAACTGCCAAAATAACACCATTTCTCATAACCACAAGTTGTAAATAGAGTGTGAATCATATGTGGCAAGAAAAAATATATATTGTGGGTCTTTGAAAAGACATTTTTGAAATTTTGCCCATGACAGTGTGTGAGATTCCTGATCCTCAGTGCTGTCAGTCATGTGCATATTTTAACTTTGTGTTTTTTTTAACCAGAAAAAGAAGCCGAAGGACTCTCCTCTGCCCGTGAGCCCGTCCACTCTGTGCAGTCCAATCGTAGACGTCCCTGCGCCTCTGAGCCTCAGCCCGGCGCGCAAGAGCCAACCGAAAGCCAAGACCAAGGCCAGAGAGGTCAGTGCGATGATGGATCAGCTGCAAAGTCATTATGGATGTGAACTTAATTATCTCAGCAAGGACAAAACCAGAACGTTGAAGTTGTTAAACACACGCGCTTCACTTTCTCGCCGGCTGTGTCGCAGGAACACATGCACACGCAGTAACAATAAGTCTCAGCTGATAGCTCGTGCTGTAATTAACACAGTTTTGTTCCGTTCGTGAGAGTAAACCTCTCGTAACGTGTGATTTCTGCCAAAGTGTTGCATTGCTCTCCATCTGCCACCAGCCACAAACTCCAGTTTGTTTTGGAAACACTGAAGTGTGCAGAGCTCTTTGTGGTGGTGGTGGAGCAGCAGAAAAAAGATTGTGTATTCAACAGCATAAGTGTTGTAATATGTTACTGTTTCACTTTGAAAAGTTAATTTGTGGCGTGTGAGCCTGGCAGCCACAAATTCATCTTAAATAGAGAAATCGCTTTTCAGAGCAGCTTCAGTCAACAATGAGATGTTTATGAGACAGATGTCACTGATTGACTTATTGGATTCAGGGTTCCCGCAGATCCTAAAAGAGTCTTAAAAGACACTGAATTAATTCATCTAAAAGTAAAGCCTTAACCCTTTAAAACTTGGATCGACATCAGTCTTTTTGTGCTTTGTTTAGACGCCTTTCACAAGCTATTTGTTTCTTTGAAACTTGAGCTATTTGGTTTGATTTCTGTTGAAAACAAGAGGCAATAAATGTCCCACAAAATGCAAGAAATTAGTCAAGAGTTGACAAGAAAATTACTGTTTTTTTTAAGGAGGAGGATTATAGAAAATTATTATGATTAAAATAGATAAATTAATTAATTTATTTATTTAGTGATAATTCTTCTGAATTATGTCTTGTTAGGTTGCTCGTTGCCTTCTCCCCATATTTAAAAAAAAAATCAAACCAATTTACTCTGGATTCAAAGCCTTAATTGGTATTAAAATGTATTAAACCAAGCTTTTAAATGTCTTAAAAATGGCAGGATGTGGGAAAGAGGACTTTATGATATATTTTCTTTCTTAAAAAAAAAATAAAAATGAATGCCTCTTTCATTTCAGATCAGGGTAGCAAAACGGCACGGGGAAGTGCAAATTCAATGAAAAATGGCTTTTCAACAAGATTTTGCGGCACTGCTGAAACTGGTATAAGGCAATGCATAAAAAGGCTCGATGTGTTTTATGTAAAAAGTTTCTCATACTCTGTAAAATGGGAATCAAGGAAGTGGAATCCCACATGCAAAAGAAGAAACACAAAATTATATCCCCAAAAAAACTCTCTAAAGATTGCCAGGTGTTTCCGAGATCTGTTCTACCCTCGACTGCGCCACAAGACAAAAAAAGTCACGCTTTATGTAACAATAAATTTAGCCAAATTGCCTCTAATCTGAAACAGTTGATCGGTTCATGTTTTCTGTTTCAGCTGTGGTTATTGTAAATGTGGTCTTAAATTTCACTCTGAGTGAAAGTCTTAAGCTGTAGGGATAATTAGTGTGTGTGTGTGTGTGTGTGTGTGTGTCTGTGTGTCTGTGTGTGTGTGTGTGTGTGTGTGTGTGTGTGTGTGTGTGTGTGTGTTTTCGTTTCCGCAGCCCTCCAGAGGAGCGGTGAGCCGGTTGATGGAGAGCATGGCGGCAGATGAAGACTTTGAGCCCAACCAGGACAGCAGCTTCAGCGAGGACGAACTCGTCCCACCGCGCAGCAACGGCGTATCAGAGAGATCCTCCACACCCGGTCAGTTCACACAGACGCCATTCACACCTCTGGGTGTGGCTACAACTCAGAGGTCCTGCAGAGCCTTCGAAAGTCTTGAAAAGAATTAGAATTAATGTAAAAATAATGCTTAATTGGTGTTAAAATGTTTAAGTCTTTCAAAAGACTTAAATATGCTAAGACATCAGATGTGGGATTTTAGGATTTTCTTTTCTGATGTAGTGAAAAATCTCAAATTTTTTTTTTTTAAATCAAAGTTTTTTTGTTTGTTTTTTTTTTGTAAAATTGGAAAAGTAAATATTTGTAATAAAAAAATAAAATATAGAATAAAAAAAATTAACCTTGTGTTATGTAAAATTGGGAAGATAATAGTAAATAAATAAAATTAATAATTTAAGGGTGTACCCCGCCTTTCGCCTCATGTCAGCTGGAATAGGCTCCAGTCCCCCAGAGACCCTTAACAGGATAAGAGGTTACGGACCGATAATAAATGAATAATGAATGAATGTAATATTGGTCTTACATTTAATTCTGAGTGGCATTATCAAAGTACAAAAGTCTTTAAAAATCTTATATCTACTTTCCTTTAATCTATAGGAACCCTGTTCACGGTGCGTTATAATAAGCGTATTTATGTGTTGTGTTCAGCTCCGGTGCAGTGTGTGCTGGATAAAGATTCCCTGGTGGACGGACTCAGAGTTTTGATCCCGATGGACGACCAGCTTCTGTACGCAGGACACGTGAACACTGTACACTCCCCCGACATGTGAGTACACATGTAAACTCCAGACTGGAGCACAGCGATTTGTTTGCAGCCTTTGGTAGAGGAGAAAAAAAACATCTGTTTGCACTATTAAAAGCAACAAATCAATCAGTGTGCTCCAGTTTTTGTCCCAGCTAAAGTTCTCTGTCCTTGATATGAGAAGTACCTGATTCAGCTGCATGTTGCTGTTAAGATGCATGAAGAACACCCGGACATTTAAACTACGGGAGAATATATTTTTAGGCAGCGTCTGCAGGTGCAAACCGCAGAGACATGTAACCAGAGCTTTGGTGATTTTTCGGATGCACAGCACAGAGAGAAGGATTTAACTGCATGTTTCGTACATGCAGGGACGCTCTCTGCGCTCTCGAAGATTTAGTCTGACATTTTAGAAAATCTAATTATTTGCTGAGAAATCTAAAACCTGCTGCCAGTTAGCTTAGCTTAGCATTGAGATTGGAAGCATGAGCTTTAAGTCACAGCAGAAAAAACAAGGACGATACAAAGGGGAAGTGTTTAACGGCTGATTGAAGATTCATGCTGCTGTCAAGTATACTGAAACAGTTTTAATCTTTATATTACAATATTATTTTTATTTTTTTACAATATTGAATATTATTTCATTCTGTTATGTGACTTCCTTTGTATATACATGTTTGCATTATTTTGCCCTTTTTAACAAATATCTCATTTAGTCGCTGCTCTCTTCTTTGCTGCTGCAACAAAACAATTTCCCTCACAGGATTAATAAAGTATTTCTATTCTATTCTATTATTTTGACTATTGCTGCACCAGTGCATTCTCCAAAAGTACTAAAATATTGCTTTTCCCAGTGCATAACTCATTTTTCCAATTATTTCCACATCACATGAATGCAGGGTGAGATTTTTGGGGTAAGATTCTCTGAGAAAATCAAATATAACAATATTTTTGACCAAATATGTTGATGTTGATGTTGATATCCCTGACAATATTGTACGGTTGAATGTTGGTGCTTTCAGAAAATATTTACACAGTTAAATTTTGATAAATAATCATCAATAATGTGGATATAATGACTAAATAGGTAACAGCAAAATAAATAAATAAAACAGCTAGAAAAGTCTGGTAAATTCAGATTATTTCATCACTTTACTGTAATGCAGCCTTTAAAACCCAGAAAAGACAACACTTTTTATATTAACACATCTAAAATCTCAAACAATATCCGGTCTCTTATCACAGTATCAAAATAATATTGGTCTATTGCCCAGTCCCTAAATCTCATCTAACTCTTGGCATAAAACCAGATAGGAATATTGTCCAATAATGTCAAACTAATCCTTTAAAAATGCACAAACTTGCACACACAAACAAGAAAGCATCACATTTAGGTCTAATTTTGGTCATTTAGCTGATGCTCAAATCCAGAGTGGCTTAATTAAAAGAAAACAAACAGACTAAAGCCCTGTTCAGACGGGATTAATATTCCAGGGGGATGTGGGTATTAGCCATGCTTAGCTTATTTTAGCCAGAGCTAAAGAACTGTGGAGGTAGTTAGTAAAAAACAACACATCCCCTCAGCCTGCTGCACATCAGAGCAGTTAAAGCTGGAGAGCTGTCGCGTCAAAGAGAGCGTTCACACTGAGCAGACAGCTGATGTAACTGTTGAAACTGTCAGACAAGGTCACTTAAAGCTCACTGACTGACGCCAAACTTTTGACCCCAACCTTATTTCCACATTTCCTCCCTGCAGATACAGCGTGGTGGTGGAGGGTGAGAGAGGGAACAGACCGCACATCTACTGCCTGGAACAACTGCTGCAGGAGGCTGTGAGTAAACATCAAAAGTCTGCGTGTTTCTGGTCATACGTGAGACGTGAAAGCGTTGAATTTGTGTCACGTCGCCACATTGAAGTTCTTCACTGTGTGTGTGCAGATCATCGATGTGAAGCCTCCGTCTGTGCGCTACCTCCCAGAGGGCACCCGCATCGCCGCCTACTGGAGCCAGCAGTACCGCTGCCTCTACCCCGGCACTGTTGTCAACGGTACAATGCACAAACACACACACGCACCACACTTACACGGACAGTTTAATGGCAGCAGACTGCACAAACAAACGTAAAATATCTCCACAGTGTATAATGCTGCAGAGTTTTCAGAATCACAATCTGGTTTTATTGCCAATTACATTTACATATACAAGGAATGTGACGTGGTGTTTTGGTGCAAAACAATTAACATAAAGAGAATAAAAATAGTGAATTTAAATAGAATTGGACATAAGATAAAAAATATAGAAGCAATTTAAATATATAAAATGACAAAAGGTACAATGGAGGGATTGTACAGTTTTACCGCGCTGAACAATAAAAAGCTACATTGCTAATCAAAAAACATAACTGGTGTTTTTTGTCTGTAAAATGTGTCCAAATTCAATGTAACTTAACTTTTTTCCCTTTACAGGAAGTTCAGATATCGACGAGAATGATGACCTCATCACGGTGGAGTTTGACGATGGCGACACAGGCCGCATCCCGCTCTCTCACATCAGACTGCTGCCGCCAGACTACAAGATCCACTGTGAGCACAAAATACACACACACACACACACACACACACACACACACACACACACAGTGTCATAGATTTAGATTTGTTTTCCCCTCACAGCTCACTCATTAACACACAGGTGTTTTCCCTGTAGAGTGCTGCTAACTTACAGCTATTCTGGTACACAGGGGCGTAAATATAGACAGTGCAGGCGGGATGGGCCTGGGGGATGGCGGGTAGAGAGAATAGAGAGCAGGCCCATGTGAGTGATTCAGATTGCCTCCTCAGAAATATGCCTTTGTTTAAAGAACTCGTGTTATACATGTCCTCTGTAATGGTTTTCTTTCTTTCTTTTTTTGGTACAATATTCAGTAGCATTTTGTAACAAAACTGTATGCTTCTTGTACGTGAGCTATTTAAAAAACTAAATGAATGTGATAAATGTGAAAATCTTTGGTGATGCCTTTTTCTTTAAAAATCCTCAAAATTTTTTAAAGAAGGAAAAAAAATCACCATTTTTTTTCGCCAAACATTTTTAAGAAAAAAAAAGAAAAAAACTTGTTCCTGTAAAAATCACCCAAAAATTAAAGAAAAGAAATGACCACAACTTTTTAAAGAATAAAAAGCCAAAATTTGTCAGTCCTCCAAACCTGTAAGAAAGAAAGCATTTTTTGGTCTTTAAAAATCGGCAGTAAAATAAATACAAAATACAGCGACTTAAAGTTTTATGCCCCTTCGCTAAAGCCCAAAAAATGTCTATAAACCCCGGATCAGTGATAAGATGATACAATACATGGTAGCTGGTTCAGGTGCAAAATGTGTCAGACAAGTCGAGTGCTTCTCAATCGTAAAAGCAGTAGTGGTAAAATATATACCTAATGGTGTGTGTGTGTGTGTGTGTGTGTGTGTGTGCGTGTGCGTGTGCGTGTGTGTGTTTTGTAACTAGTAACTAACGTGCATGAGGGTCTGTTGTAACTACTTCATTGCTGCACTTTAAACTGCTGTGTGGATGTATTTGTATTATGGTGCATACATATATATATATATATATATATACATATATATATATATTATGTATATACATAATGGTTGTCCACATAAATCACTGTGAGAAAATGACACTTTCTAGAGGAAAGAAACAACATGAAGCACTTTGCTGACAAAATAGAAAATATTTATTGACCACGGTGCTCAAACACCTTGTTACATTACAGTATTTTTACTCCTCAGGCTCTTTTGTTGATTTCTGCACATCAGAAGCTGGTGTAAATATTTTCCTTTTTGCGGGCACGGTGCCTCCAACATGATGTCTTATGAGGGAATGAAAAGTGCAGAGTGCACCCACTCAAAGAGACATAAATGTTTTCTTTTAGGCAGCAGATCGTCTTGGCTTAGTTCAGAGGTTTGCAGGTCACAGACACCAGCATGCTTCTACTCGGATCTTTTTGGGGTTTTTTGCTTAGAAAGCTGAATTTACTGCAGTCATGATGAAAGCATAAACCATAAAGTCTGCCGGCTCTCTGCTTCTGTCCAGGCGCTGAGCCGTCCCCTGCCCTGCTCGTGGCGAGCTGCTCCAGGAGGCGAGTCCGCAAATGCAGCAAAGAGGGCAAAGAAGCGGGAACAAAGCCGGAGGAGAGCGCTCCGAAGATCAAAGGAAAACCTGGTCGCAAACCCAAACCCAAACCAGGTGAGCTAAACAAACTGTGTCCTCACAAACTCATGGATGGATTGGATAATAAAAGTCCCAGTGAAATGAAAAATTATTTTTTCTAGTGTTAATCCAGTGCCCCTGCATTAATTCATCATTCAGCTCTTATTATATGTCTAAAATATGTAAAAAAAAATCAGTATCAGAGTATAAATCCAATTCAATAAGGCTGAGATCATGTGTAAAATGTAAATAAAAACAGACCACAATGATTTTCAAATCCTCTTTGACCTATTCTCAATTAAAAACAGTACAAGGACAAGATATTTAATGTTTACACGGATAAACTTTGGGACAGAGGCATTTTTTACTATTGTATTACATCATCTTTACTTTTAACAATACTCACTACGTGTTTGGACACTAAAGGACACTTACTGTTGAAGTTCTGAAAGTGAAAATCTTTCTGATCCTTGCTTAATATACAACTTAAGTTGCCCAACAGTCCAGGGTACATTTTTGCTTTTTATAAAGCGCCACACAGTTTCAATTCAAGACAAGCAGTCCAGTGTAGTACCTGCACTTTTACGACAAAGCCACGCTGTTGTAACATTTGCAGAGTGTGTCTCATTGTCTTGCTGGAGTAAGCAGCGATGCCTGTGAAAAATACGTTGTCTTGATGGCAGCATATGTTGCTCCAAAACCTGTGTGCATCATTCAGCATTAATGCAACAAGAGCAGTGTGTGTGGAGCCAGCATCAGCTGTGTCTCTGTGTTGCGCTAAACTCTTAACCTGCACAGTTTTTAGCAAACCAATCAAATGCAAAGGATTTGATCTAAATCCCTCTTGTAACTGTGCACTGCCAAAGAGAGCAGAGAAATTTGTCACAGTACAGAAGCTGAAGACACTCTAACTGCTGTTGCACAAGGACTTTAAAGTCTTTGTCTTTTGTCGGTTCACTTGGGCTTTAAACTTGACTTTTAGTGTCATCGTTATTCCACTTTCTAATTGTTATTACCAACCCACCGATTTGCTGCTCAGCCTTCTAATAGATAATATCCTCTGAGTGTCATTCTGCAAGACTCTAATGTATCAGTGAAATAGCTGGTAGAAACAATGAGTGTCACAGAAATGATTGACCAAACGTGTTCACATTATCAAAGAAAGAAAAGGTAATGTTTCCTGTCTGAGGTAAAAAATAATGGAGAAGGTGCTGATGATAAAACTAGTGCACTGTACATTAACCACTGCCATCACATTTGGCTTTCTTTGAGATTCACTGCCTTTTTTCTTCATGGAGTAATTTCATGGGACCAATAAAAGACATCTCAAATGTGTCGTCATAAAAAAAAAAAGAGATGGATTTCACATTATTTGCCTCAGTGCGCATTACGGAAGAGCGGTGTGTTTCTCTCCTGAGTGCCTTACTTATCCATTTAAGACGAATGGACTTCATTTATGTTGATTATTGGGAATAATAATAGAAATGAGTTACGTGCAGTTTGTTTCTGTCTTTATTTTAACATATTTATCATAGAGGCCATTAAAGAGGTGAAATCAGAAATGCTTTAGTCATCTTTTGTCTTTTGATTAGTCATCTTAAAACAACAGAACCAGCAAAAATAGCTCAAGGCTCAGACGGATCTTTCATCAAACATCTCATATTTGACCACGGCTGTCAGCTCCTATATCAGTACAATGAATTTGCAGCTTCGTTGTTGTTCCGTAAAGCTCCGGGTCTGTTACTCTGGCTGTAATAAATGACATGTTGCATGTCTGATTTGCTGACGCCGACCTTGTTTCTACTGGGTAAGCAGTTCTTACATGCAGTGTTTTCATTTCAGAACAGTTTCCTTGCTCGTTTGTCTACTGTTCTCAGCACATGAGGCTGCAGAACCACAAAAATCAAGAAGCCACACAATGAAAACGTCAGCGTATCCAATGTTAACCCATGTGTAATGTGCCAGTAAAATCCAGTTCTTAACCTATTCCACTTCATAAAGAAGTGTCCCCAGCCGACATTACTGTCTGTTAGAGGCTGTAACCGGCTGAGTTTAAAGCTAAAGTGAAGATAGAAGACCGAAGGAACCCATTGCTACCAACCATGCTGTAGTGGTAATTTGTCTGCAAAAGCAAACTTAAATACAGAATCACATAGCCACTGATGGGCGCGTGATGTAGGCGGGTAAAAGAAGGCCAAAGGAACAATGAAATCTCCCGCTGCCTCTCTTACTCTGATTTAAAAAAAACAACATTTTATCCACACTATCAAAAACCTAATCTAAAGTGAACAACAGGAATAATCAAAACAATATTACTTACGATTAGCAAAAACAACTACATACTAACAACAAATAGCTCCTACACGTCATGCTATCCTGTCAGGAGGGGGTTAAATAACGCTCCAGTGTTAGGTTAAATTTTTTGAGGGAAAAACTGGTGTTGCCATTTTCACAGAGGTCCCTTGACCTCAAGATATCTGAATAATATTGGTTCTGTGTAATGACAAGTCTCCCCCTTACACACTTCATGCTGGTCCAATGCAGTTTTGGCAAAAAAAACCCAAACACACTACATTTTTTCTTGTATGTGGTAGAAAAGTGTTACTTTTGCTTATTGTATTTGAATATTTCTGCATACTGGGGTCCTGAAACAGTTTTGAAACTGAAATAAATTAATTTTTGATGATGTTAATCCTCATAGTAGCCATTTCATTATAGTGAGACCATTTTCTGAAATCTTGAAATGTCCTGAAATCCTAGAAATATCATAAAAGCAAAGAAATGTGCTAAAATCTTTGAAACGTCCTAATAATCAGAGAAATGTCCTAAAATCCTATAAACGTCCTAAAATTCTAGAAATGCCCTGCCCCCCTCTAAAAAAGACAAAAATAGTTATATGGAAGTGAGGGGTGAAGTAGGTTAACCTTTTTTTTCTGTCTTTTTTCAGAGACCTCCATCAACCCAGAAGGCCGGGAGAAAGCTGATCCTCCTTCTTGCTCCTCCCAGCCTGCAGAGAGACCCCCGGCTCCAGCCAAGCCTCCCCAGGACAGAAACTCTTCAATCCAGAAGGCAGCTCAGGAGAAGCCCCGTCCTGCATCCCGACCAACGATGGGAACCCAGGCAAAACCATCCCGCAAGAGCTCCACCACGTCGCCCGCCAGCAGCCCCACCCTTCCCAGTCCGGTGCCCAGGAAGGCCGGCTCAGCCCAGCCTTCTGCTCCCAAACCAGCCCGCACTCTGCCTCCCTCCCTCTACCCGTCCACCTACGGAAAAGTCCTGACAGTGGATCTGTACAGCGAGCCCAACCTCAGCTCGTACAACAACCAGCGCCGAGAGAGCAGCAGCAGCATCAGTCCCACCGCCAACAGACCAATGTCCAGACCCAATATGGCGACGTCGTCTTCCGCACCCAAAACAAGTGCCACATCAACGCCCAGACCTAATTCTGCGTCCTCACCCAAAACTAAACCCTCCTCGGACCACCACGGTGGCTCCAGATCCAGCCACAGCTCTGGACTAATACCCGGCGCCATCTCCAGGCTGTCAACAGGAAAACCCGGATCCTCACTGACTCCAAGAACGTCGTCGTTGTCGTCGTCATCGTCATCATCCGCCCCGAGACCCAAACTGAAGATGCCGTCCGACCAGCTGTCCTCCAGACCGAGCTCCGTCTCCAGGCCCAAGCCCGGCCCGGGGCAGAGCGACGTGGGCTCGCTGGTGAGACGCAAGCCCCCGTCTGCAGAGCCCCTCGTGAAGCTCGACCATGAAGGTGTCACCTCCCCAAAGACCAAGAAGACAAAAGCGCTGATGCTGCTGGAGGGTCGGGGCGTCAGAGGAGATCACACGCCCATCACCGCAGCGACAGCCAATCAGAAGCTGCTAAAGGCTAAACCGAGAGCTCCGGATCGAGAGCCGAACCTGCCGGAGAAAGACTCCACCTACAAATCACCGCTGCTGGCGAAGGAGAAGGCAGAAAGCCGTGGAGGTGCTGCTCGAGGACAGGAGATGGACACAAGAGAGGAGAAAGGTAAAAAGGAGGAGAGAAAGGAGGTGGAGAAAAGAGAGGAAAGGAAGATGAAAGAGGAGTCGCAGAGCAGCAGCAGCTCAGAGTCGGAGGAGGAGACGGAAAAAGGGAAGATAAAGAAGAAGAAGAAATGCACCTCAAGTTGCTCCTCCTCCTCTTCATCCTGCTCCGGTTCCTCCTCGTCTTCTTCATCGTCGTCCTCTTCGTCGTCATCGTCGTCCACTGATGACTCCTCCTGCAGCTCGGATGAGGAGAGGACTCCTACTCCTCCGCCAGCCCCCATCACTCCACCTCCAGTGCAGGAGAAACCAAAAGAAGAACCGAAAGAGGAGGAAGAAGTGGAGGTGAAGAAGGAGGTGGAGGTGAAAGTGGAGGAAGAGGAGCTGTCTCCTCCTTCACGGTCTCCTTCCCCGTCAACCTCTCCGACTCCTGCTCCCGCTCCTGTTAAACCTGCTAAACCAGCCACGGGGAAAGGCTCCGGGCAAAGGGGTCGTCCTCCGAAACCAAAGCCCAGCGGAGGAGAGGGGAAGGTGGGGAGACCAAAGCGGAGAGAGGGGGTCCACCTCCCAACCACCAAGGAGCTGGCGAAACGTCAGAGGCTCCCCAGTGTGGAGAACAGGCCCAAAATTTCTGCTTTCCTCCCAGCGAGACAGCTCTGGAAGTGGTTTGGAAAACCCACTCAGGTGAGGAGAAAGATGTTGCATAGATGGAAACTTTGATAAACACCAACAGTATTCATTCGTGCTCATACGGTCTTGAAAAAGTAAAGGAACTTACAAATAAGAATTTCCAGGCCTGAAAAAGTTTTGGAAAATTAAACAAAGCCTGGAATTTGTTTCGCATGAGTTCAAGGAATGTTGGAAGTTTTAAAATCCGACGATAATTTCTGTTTTTACAGTTTGTGGTTGTAATAAATGGTGTATTTTTGGTGATTTTTTACAAAGAAATCATGCCTTCCCAGCCTTTGGGCCCTTGGGTTTGGAAGGCATTTTTTCTTGAAAATCACCAAATATTCTTAAAGAAAATTGCCAAAACAATTTACAGAAAATGAATCTCTCAGTTTAAAATAAAACAATAATAAAACCTCATTTTTTTAAAGAAAAAAAAACTGCAAATTGCAAAAATTGTCAAAAAATTCGAAAGAAAAAAAGGCCCACATTTTTGAAAGAAAGCATTTTCCTTTAATAAATAAAATAATACAAAATAAAGCTATTTAAAGTTGTATGCCCCTCCCCTAAGCCAAAATAAAAAACAATAAAAAACCACCCCCTCCCATCTCATAAATAATGAAAAGTTTTATTGAAATAATCAGTTTGAATCCTGTTCTGAATTCTTTTTATTATATATATGAAAAAGCTATTATATAGTAATGAAAAGGAACTAATAAGAAGTATCGAGGGTCATTTCAGAGAATGTATTGTCTCTAAAAGTCATGGAAATTTATTGGTAAAAATGTTTATGAACCCTGATTTGTCTAAATGTCCCCCTCCTGTCACTCTGTGACCAGTCTGTCTTTTTTTTTTCTTGACCCCTCCAGAGACGCGGTATGAAAGGCAAGGCGAAGAAGCTCTTCTATAAGGCTATTGTTCGAGGCCGAGAGATGATCCGCATCGGTGACTGTGCCGTGTTCCTGTCCGCCGGCCGGCCCAACCTGCCCTTCATCGGCCGAATCCAGAGCATGTGGGAGTCGTGGGGCAGCAACATGGTGGTCAGGGTCAACTGGTTCTATCATCCGGAGGAGACGAACCCCGGCAAGAAACTCACCGACAAGAAGGTAGGAGCCCGACGAAAATAAGACGGATTAGACTCCTTAAAGATCCAGTGTGTAGGATTTTTAAATGAATGGATGTTTAAAATCACCTGTGTTTTCGTTACCTCAGAATGAGCCGTTTATATTTAACAGCTTTATTCAGTGTTTTTTTACTTATTTTAATCACCTGGTTCGTTTGTTTTGGAGAGGAAGAGACCTCTGCGGACAATTCAGCTCCCAATAAAAAAACCTCCCGAACAATAAACAATAAAAAGGAATTCAAAGCAGGAAGTTTCAGCTGGTTGTGATGTGCAATCCTCACCACTAGATGCCACTAAATCTACATTAATATTATACACTGGGCCTTTAAAGGTCCCGTATTGTAAAAAAGTAAAACATTTTTATGTAATTTTTTTCCATTATAAAGCAGGTGTAAGTGTTGTATAAATACTGCGAAAGTATGAAAATACTCAGAGGACTGCACACAGTCTGTATTCATAAACTGCCTCTAAACGAGCCGTCAGGACTCCCATATTGTGATGTCACAGTTATAGTAAATTAGAGTAGAAAGTGCTGCTAGTGTGCCGTTACAGTTATGTCCAGCCTGCACTGACAATGCAGAGACACCAAGAGCTCACATGTGGAAGACCTGAAAAAACCGACCAATCAGAGCAGACTGGAATTTGGGGGGGGGGGGCTTAATGAGATAAGTGCTAAAACTGAGCATTTCAGACAGAGAATGGGTGAATACAGTTATATTCAGGCACACTGTATGAGAAAAATAAAGTGTTTTTTTGGACATCAGAGCATGTAAACATGTTCTTGTAGTAATCCAAAATACATGTATGAACCTGAAAATGAGCAAAATATGGAGCTTTAAACATTTGTTGTCATTATTAAGTCACACAACTGGATAAAACACTAACTTACAGCTGAGATTTTTCATTTGGCAAATGATAATTTTGTTTCTTGAATTATTTCATCTGAGTAACAGAAGGTCTAATTCAGGGGTGAGAGTGCTCTGACACCTATTTAATTTCAGGAAATGTAATTCATGAAAGGGGAATTATTTAGTTCAGCCTCATAACTAATAGAAACTTCCTCCTTCATTTTTCTCTCTTATTTCCTCGTTGCGATACATCATGCTACTGTATCATTAAAAAAACATGAGATCGTCGTGAGAAGGTTGATCATGACTTTTTTAGTATGATATGCATGATTCATTCATGGCTGTTAAGCAAAAGAAACGCACGTCAGACTGAATACATCCTTTGCGTGTGATTAGTTTGAAGCTTTTTGATAAGACTTGTGTCCTCTGCAGAACTGGGATCAGATGTGTGGTCAGTCTTTACCGGCAGCTCTGCACTCTTCTATCCAACGGAAAGACTTCATGGAGGTGAGAAAAAAAGGGTTTTACCTGTGTTTTCAGCTCTAATTGTCAGGCTTTAAAATTTCTGTGGACTTAATCAGAACCAAAAAGAGACTAAAGAGATGCTTTTATTTTATTTTGTTTTTCTTATTTTATTTTATTTTATTTTATTTATTTATTTTTTATTTTTATTTTTTTTTCTTATTTTATTTTATTTTATTTTATTTTATAAAATAAATAATGCTAATAGTTTAA
Source organism: Plectropomus leopardus (assembly GCF_026936395.1). Taxonomy (NCBI): domain Eukaryota; kingdom Metazoa; phylum Chordata; class Actinopteri; order Perciformes; family Serranidae; genus Plectropomus; species Plectropomus leopardus. The sequence goes on from NC_142193.1 coordinate 27,308,108, forward strand.
TAATCAACACCCTTTACACACTCAGCACATTATCCATATTATAACTTAAATATCCACATATTAGTGCTAATTGTCTATTACTGTATTTATTTGCATTTATATTGTTAGACACACATTTTCAACGTATTACACATACTTTATTTTTAAATATTAATAAATTATTTACATACTAGTGTTAATTGTTTACTATAACTGCATTTCTATTGTTATTTGTTTTAAATTTACATACTTTGTGCTGGTACTTATTTCTACTTGCAATAATTCTCTGTACTGGCATCAGAGCGACTTTTAGGAACCTCAATGTATTTCCACAAAGTTTTTCTGATTCTGATTAAGCAGAAACAACATTCTTGGTTCACAATCATGTTTTTAGGGGGTGTCAGTTTCATTAAATCACTACAGCTAAACTCTGTCCTATTTCCATGGTGCAGTGGAGCACCAAAAGCAGCAAAACTTGGGTCCAAATTAGAACAAAATACAAAATGTCAAGTACACAAAAAACTTTTTTTTTTAAAGATTTTGACGATAACAAAGATACTGCTTATGACAGAACACATAAAATTAATTGATTAAGGAGATTCCAGAAACTTCTACATTTAAAAACGACATCTGAAACCTGGATAAACATTTGAATATTTGAGGGTTTCTAATGATTTTCTCTGTCTCTCTCTCTTTTATAGCTAATTTTCGGGTCATTTTCTTGTCGCCTTTTACTATTTGTTTTTTTGACATTGCATGCCAAGTTGCCGAGTTGTATGTAATTTTTTACCGTGTTTTTTAAAGAAAAAAAACCCCAATGTGCTCACTTTTCAAATATTTAAATACTTGTGAGAGACGTCAGAATGCAGGACAAGAGAGCTGATCCAGGTTTCAAAGGGTTAAACCACAGTATAAACAGCAGATTCAGAATAAAAATCTCTGTCTCCGTCACAGCGCGCCCTCTACCAGTCGTCTCACAGCGACGAGAACGACGTGCAGACGGTCAGCCACAAGTGCCTGGTGGTGAGCGTGGAGGAGTACGAGCAGATGACCCACACGCGCCGCTACGCCGACAGCGAGGACCTCTACTACCTGGCGGGCACCTACGAACCCACCACGGGCATGATCTTCAACACGGACGGAGTCCCAGTCATCTGCTAAACCACCACAGAGAGAAACCAAAATCCTGACGCTCACTGGGAGTCAAACCCGCCCGAGTCTAATCACTGATCTTCACTCACGATGGATCTGTCAATGAACCGCTTCGACACCATCATACACTTCAGATAGTCGAGATCAGTTTCTACTGCGGAGACGGGAGACGCTACAGACGCTACAGACAGTATTACGAGAAAACGAGTCTCCTGAAACGTTTGCACACACAGACTCCATCAACACACTGATCTGCTCGCTGTGTTCACGGGAGAAACTTCAGAGCACACGCGAGCACTTCAGTCTCCTTTCACATGTAAATAATCTGCATAAACAAACATCCACACACGCACAGACACGTGTAAATACTCACCTCCATGTTAGAAACACACACACACACACACACACACACACACACACACACACACACAGTTATATAGAGGAAAATATGAGTGTTTTATTTTCATGTAATAGATTTATGTCAGAGTACTTTTTTCTAAAAAGGTAAACAGTCGAGAAGCTTTAATGAACTGTGAATGATGATACAGGAGAGAGGCTCCGTGTCTGTCCGTCAGACGGCGGTGATGTGACGTTGTGATTATGATGTTGCCGTGGTGATGTTACAGTCATGTTACAGTCATATAAATGTATCTACAGAACAGCAGGAGCGACAGACAGAAAGAGACGCACAGAAAGAGAGAGGTAGAGACTCCTTCCATTGCTGTCCAACAGAGAGCACTTAAAAAACACTTAAAGTCTATCCTCCTTTAATTTAACCCCTTCAATTCCCCTTGACAATCCTAACGCGGGCAGGAAAACTGTCCGTGTGCGACTAAATCTTCTGACTCCCTCAGAGACTCAGGCTTAAAGAGAGAGGAAGGAATCTTGTACTATTAAAAGCACTTCCCATTTTTCATCTTTGAGCACCTTTAAGGAAAAATCCACCCTGAAAACACTTCAACACTATGAAACAAAACCAGCTGCTGTTGATTTTTCTTGTATTTTGCCCATTTTTGCTCTAAAGTTGAACAACAATACGTCGAGAAGTAGATGCGAGAGAAGGTGACACCAGTTTCTTTATCTGACAGAAACCTCAATAGATACAGTCGGTATTTACGGGAACATCCACAAAACACATAAAGGGAAGCAAAACATGTGTGGCTTAAAAATTCAAAGTTAAAGGGTATTTTTCAACCTATTTTCCCATGGTTTGTGTCAAAATTGACTAATTCGTTCCAGTTTTGAGCGAATGTAAACATCTGTGACATATTCATATTGTCTTTCACAAATCTTTGTATTGATTATACAAAAGTATGAGGACACTGAGCATGTCTGCAATAGCAAAGTAAACTCTGATTGACATATAAGTCATACAACAACCAATTCTGTTAACTCATTCCCTAAATCTTCTGTATCCACAAATCTCACCCCCCTACTATTTTATTATTTATGCCACTGACAGGCTATAGATGGACATTTTTGCTAAAGAAAGATCCTTTTTGTTTAACCAGAAACAGTCTTGATCCTCAGTCCACCAGACTGCATTTAAATAATCTGTCATTTTATCAACGTAAAACACATTTTATTCAAAGATGACAGCCCCTTTAACTATGACCATGAAGAAACCGACTTTCTACAGACAGCCAGCACAGTGCTGAAAAGCATGCTGGGAAACGTAGGGCAAAAACGGGCAACCAAGAAAAGTAAACTACAACACTTGATCACAAAGTGACTCTGAACGCACTGAACGAGACACGCTGATGCGTCGACAGTGTCGGAGTCCCGGAGGGTGGATTATTCCTTTTTTAAGGTGTTTTTTCAGGGTTGTAAACACTGCAGTCAGTCCGACATGCATCAAGGTCATGGCGCCGATAGTCAGTGTGAAGCTGCCAGCTCTGATTACATCATGAACATAATTCAATTTTAAGAGTTTGGCTTCATTCATCGGCTGCAGCGTTTTCAACCTCTAAATGTCCCGTGTTGGATTTTATTTTTTACTTTTGCTTCTGCTGTTTTATGGACGTCTATCGATCACATTTCGCCCCTCCGAAGCAATCATCTTTGACATGAGTGCACTTTGAACGAGCTCCGCTGCAGAGGAGACTCTGACTGGGAGTCTTGTGTGTCTTCCTTGAGTATTTACGTAACCCCCCGCCCTCAGCCCCGCCTCTCCTCTGCACGCCGCCGAAGCCCCTCACACACAGATAAACACACACGTCCCTTTTTAACACTCTTCCTTTCGGCTCTCTTTTAGCTGCTTATGAATATTTTCCACGTGCCTAGTTTAACCGTTTTTTAGGGTGAGACTGTTGAATGTCGTGCTCAGGGTTGTGAGCGTTTTTTTTGGGCGGCCTTTTCTCTCCAGGGCCTTATGATGATGATGATTCGCCAAATCTCGCTTAGGTCCCGTCCCCTCCCCCCTGCCGTCATCAAAGTAACCAGACTGGTGTTTTTCCCAGAAATGCCTTTCTTCGTTGTCATTTAAACACTGCGTTCCTGAGCTCTTAACCCACTTCGTTACACTATTGTGTATAGAGTTTGTATCAGATATATGCAGTATTTCGTATACTGTGTACGTAGTATATATCTGTGATTATCATGTTGATTTTTTCGTATGTTTCTTACCACGTTGCCCTCTCTCTGCTTGGCTGCAGAGTTTGAAGATTGTCTTGTTGATATTCAATAGGTTTAATATTTTCTACTCTTTTGAGATCTTTTGGTTTTGTCTGATTTTATGATATAGTAGTTGTACTCACTCTGAGATGGCCGTCTGGAGGACAGCCCGAGATGTTAATGTTCTTAATGTGACATATTCCCGTTAAATGACAAAAGACTTCTGCCAGTAAAGTGGCGTTTCAGTGCAGGAGAGCTAAAGGAAAAGTTTTTGATAATGTGCTGCTAGTATTGAAAGTGGTTGAACAAGGTACAGAGTGATATATGTGCTGTTGTCTGAGATTACTCAGTTGGTTGATGCCAGACAATTAGAGTTGTTCCGATACCCATAAAAGTTTTGAAATGCCTCGATACTGCCTGAAATGCTGAATTGCGTATTGGTGAGTACGTAAATCTACGCACCGATCAGATACCATGTAATCAATCGTTACTTTAACATCCGAGTAAAATGACCGTTTTCTTGGAAATTAATTTCTCGCTCCTCTAAACCAGTCGGCAAGTTTCACACAGACAACTATTGTTTTACAGAGTTTTTATGGTCATGACAGTTTTTGGAAAAGTTATGAAATCATAAAACAAAAACGTTTTCCAGGCCTGGAAACATGTCGTTTTAAGGTATCACGAACGCTCAGGTCGCAAAACAGTTCTAAGACATAAGAACAACAAGCAACAAATGCGTAAAAAAGTCATAAAAAAACATCTAATTCTAATCCAAACACGTCAAATGCATCGAATCTACAGAATCTTTGGTTTTCTATCTCATGAATGTTTAAAGAAAACTGGACACGATGATGAACGCAGGGCTCGTTCACTCCAAAATCAAAATCAGCTGCCGTGCAAGCGCACGTGAGACTTACGGCGGCCGAGCGCAGAGTGCTTACGTCCGCTGTCCGAATTTCTAACATCCGGTTTAGTGCACTGCTGACCTGAACTAGGATTGAAATATTTAATGATGCAGCTCCTCCAGATTTTCCAAATGTTTTCACCTCGAGCGGATCGAATCCTGACAGTGAAACGAGTCTTGGCAGTTTTGGCAGATGCAGCTATGGCTTTTACTTTGGCCAAACGTCATAACTCGGAAAAGCTAATTTTGACAACTGATCTAAGTCGTTTATCAAATTTGAAGGAGCTCTCAAAAGCACCGTAGGCGCTTAAGGACAAGCAGCAAAAGTCTTGTAGTAGACGAAGTAAAAATCTACAAAAAACGTCTGATGACTAAAAATCCTTTATGCAGCTAAAAGGTAGTTTAAATACAAAAAGATCTAAAAGTATATTTAAAATATATGTCCTAAAACTTGATTAAAAACTAGATAAAAAGTCAAATCATGACAGAGCCTCAAACAGGGAGACAAAAACGCTGACACATGCACACAGCGATGAAGGCCGACCCTTTTTAAGCAACTAAAATAAAGTCATGGAAACGAGGTAAAATATTCTGGAAAAGTTTTAAGTCGAAGAATCGAGTCCTGTTGAAAAAAGTTACACTACAGGAGACGATAAAGGTTTCATGGTGTTCACTCTGTATGTATTTTTAACATTTTACAAACATCATACGACAATGTGGTATTTATTTCACATTCAGACAGGGTTATCAGTATACATCCGGGTTTTTTAACGTAATTTAAAAAATAAAATTATGTAATGGTATCGGATCGGTGCTCAGTATCGGGAAGTTAAAAATGGTATCGAAGCATCTCTACAAAAAATCTCATCCGCTAAAACCCCGCCTGCTCCCTCAGGCTGAGACTCACGTCTCTGCAGACAAAAGTTTAAAAAGTTTCGAGCGACACTCGGCCAAAACGGATCTCCGAATCCGTCTCAGCCGTGGGAGCGTAACGGGGACACAGGTCGTACACGTTAAGGTGCCCGTTATGAATGTTTGTTTACCCCCGCAGCCGCTGAAGCACTTTCTTTCTCCGTGTGTGTGTGTGTGTGATAAGACATCACACTCTTATCCTCTAACACACACACTTACACACCGTTGTAACCCTTTAAGGTGTGTGTTATTGCCTTCCAGTCTCTATTTGCCCCCCTGATCTCCATCCAAAGCCCAGCCTTAGGCCTTCAAACAGGGTCCAACACGCACACAAACACTTATTGCCCTCTTCGCCTTCATTTTCATTTCATGTGTTTTCAGATTTTGTTTTTTCTTTCATTTGTTTTGCTCGTCTTTTAAATGTTTGTTTTTGCTGTGATTTATTTTTTCAACTTTTTTTTTTTGCATGTTTCCGTCATATTTGTTTTCCCCTTTGCTTCCCCTCTCTGAACAATCGTCCACGCCTCTCAAGCAATACTGCTGACGGGCACTGGGAGCTAGCTGCTAGAAAAAGAGAGAAAGAAAGAGAGAAAGAAAGAGAGAGAGAGGGAGAGAGAGCATCAGAGAGAATGGGAGAGAGAGAGCGAGATGTGGACTGGAGGCTGGTTCTTCGTCTGCTGTTCCTTCAGTATCGTTATCGTCCTGTTACAGACAAAAGAAAAAAAAGATTATTTTGAAAATAAATAGAAAAATCATCTAAGTTTTGTAAATGATCCTTCACTGTCCGGTGGAGAAAAAGCTATCAGAATATACTTTGTACACATGTCTAATCTTGTAAAAATGCAACAAAAAAATACATTTTAGAGATGAAACCAGATATATTCTGTCACCCTATACTGTATGTGTAAGGTTTTTTTTTCTTTTTTTTTTACAGACAGCAACCACGTTTATCAGTGTTTCTTTTAAATTGTTTTAGTAACTCAATATTTTATAGTTAATCAATAAACAGATGGAACTGTACTGATGGCGCTCTGTGAGTCTCTGGGGTGAAAACAAAACCTCGTTCGTTTCTTTAATCGTTTCTCTCCTCTGATGTCTTTTGATGACATTTGTGTTCCTTTTAAACTGCTGAAAAAACATCACTTTTCCCTTTCATCCCTCTTTGACGGGTTTTGTTCACTTCGGTCATAAATTAGCAGGAAAAGAGGCGGACGACAGTTTTAATTCTTTTGGATTTTTGTTTATCTTCTCAAGTGTATTTAAGAGGAAAGTTTGACATTTTGGAAAACGCTTTCTTGTTATTAGTCAGATGAGAAGACTGATACCACAAAGTTTAAAAAACGAAATTAAAATGTGTCCTTGATCCTGCTGCATCTTTGGAGTTGAAGGATGAGTTGATTAAAGTCAGCAGCTACTGTGAGAAGTCCATCCGGCTGCTGCTGACGGCGTCATTCAATTCCTTCAGTGCATTTTTTTGAATTTGCATCAGAGTCTTGCGTCCTGTCGGCTCTAAACAAGGTCCACCCATCCAGTACAGTATATATATATATATACACACACACACACACAGATATATATATATATATATATATCAGAGATGCATGTTTATCCAACGACATTGATCAAGATCGTCATTAGATTTAATTAATTTGAATGTATAAAAATTGTTTTCGCTCATGGGAATTTGTAACAAAACAAGTACATCAGTGGTTAAAGGGGTTTAAAAACTTTAGGCAGAGGTAAGGGTGAATGATATTGACCAAAAAAACGGTGAAAAACGTTTGTGTTCTTTGAGTCAGACCGCCGCTCACAAGCCCTGACACAAGATGGCGGCCGTGTTGACGCTCCTGACAACCCTGGATGCGGCATCTTCGTGTAAATATATGTCTGTGAGTGAATGACGTCGTTGGTTTCATTGTTTAGATTCTTATGAGGAGTCAGATTGGTTTGGATTTGGTTATCAGAGGCAGAGGAGGGCGGGTCATGCTGTCACCACGCTCAGAAAGAAACAACTCGCAAACACGAGAGGCAAATTGATCTCATCTAGAAAGTTAGTCAGCGCGTTTCCCAAAATGTCAAACTGTTACTTTAATGTTGGTTGACAGCAAGTATTTGCTAATTCGGCTCGTCTTGGTGTTTGTCCTCCATCAGCTCGTCTCCTGCAGCTTTCACTGCCTGCAGAGGAAGCAGCTCAGCCTCCTAAATTAGCTGCTCTTGTGTGTTTTTTTGTGGCTGGGTTGAGTTTGTGCGGACTGCCCCTTTAATCAGCAGTGGACTCCATCAGGCCTCCATTTTGGCAGCTCAGTAATGAAGCTGCTGGTTGTGATAAAATGGAGGAAAGTTCAGCTTCCTCTGCCGAGCTGCAGAGCTGCAGAGCTGCAGAGCTGACCGCGGGAGACACATTTTCCACCGCTGACCGTTCATGACTCTGCCCTCAAAGAGCTGGCAAGGGTGTGTGTGTGTGTGCATGTGTGTGTGTGTGTGCCTGCGTTTTGAATTCCTGTGTGTCCACGTGTAATCAAATCTTTGCTGACATGAACTGAGTGTGTGTTCCTGTTTCACGGTGAGAGCAGCAGTCAGGGGTTCGGCCGCCTCTCTGTTTCCCCCAAAGGACCAACATCAGCATAACATCAGAACCTGCGGGGAGCTTCCTCTGACACACACACACACACACACACACACACACACACACACACAGATACAGTACACCCGCAGAGAAAGGTACACATATTGGCACACACACACACACTCTCTCCATCCTCCCTACACACCCTCCTGTGGGTGTGTCAGCGTGCAGCGTTCTGATTGGCCGACATCACATGAACGGAGGCTTTCTATTGGCTGAAGTTTCATTGCAGCTTTAATACAGGGAGCAGAGCAAGTGTGTGTGTGTGTGTGTGTGTGTGTGTGTGTGTGTGTGTGTGTGCTTGCTGCTGTATGTGAGTGTTGAACTCATTACTGTTGAATCCCCCCCACCTCTTTTTCTGTCCTCACTCCTCAGCTCTTTCGTGTGTGTGTGTGTGTGTGTGTGTGTGTGAGTGTGTGTGTGGGTCGTACACACCGGTTTCCCAGGAGACAGGTATCTAAGTGAGGGGGCGTTCAAATGCACACTGAGTGAGCACCAACAGTTTGAAAGGCTTGTTATTCAGACTGGAGTCGCTCTCAGACTCTCAGCAGTCTGTGTTTGTCCTTCAACTCTGTTTTATCAAAAAGAAGAAAAAAAAAACAGTTTTCTTTATTTGTTTCTACACAAACTCTACTTTCTCCTCTTTCTCTCTGTTCTTTTATTCTCTCATCCGTCACTCTCAGATTACTCGTATATTCTCCCGTCTGTTGTCCTCCTGGATTATGCGAGCTGAAATCAGGAGGTCTGATCTCCATCAGCCTGGAGACACCCGAAACCTTAAATCTTCATGTCGTTGTCTCTCTGCTTCACGACAACAAAAACATCCAGATTGGATATACGCCTGTTTTTCCCCGTGGAGAGTTAGCTGATAACATCGAGACCGCTCCCAGTTCTGTGTTAAAGCAGATATGATGAATATTTTTACAAAAACGATGGATCACAGTAGAAAAGGCTAAACTGCATTTAACATGAAAAATGTGAAAATGTTTATAGATGACACAACTACGTTTGTAATAAAGTGAGAACTCTAACAGACCAAATCACAGTTTACAGTAAGTTACGAGTATAAAACCCCGACATCGCGTATGTAAAATGAAATGGCGCTAACCAAATGTTACCTCAACTGTTTAGTTTTTAGTCACCTTAAAGTAGGCCCGCCCAAAAATATCAGTCAGTTCAAAGGTTTGCTATATTTTGACTATTTTTACTGCTTTACCGGCTGTCACAGTGATTTTCTTTCTGTTTCTAACGTCTGTTTATTGGTTTATTATCAATCGAAGGTGACGTAGGCTCTGTAGTTCCCCAGATCGGTCTTGGTTTTGCTTTAGGGTCTCGTCTTGGAACGCATATTGACTCAGTCTTGTCTCGATCTTAGAAATAGCAGACTCCGGATTTTTAATCCAGACCGGTCGAGACAACTCCAGATTTATTTGTTGAAATAATTACTGTGATTGGATGTAAAACTTCCTTCTTCAAATCCAGAAAATAACGTAAATCGTTTGTAGTTTGCTCATTTTTTGTCACCGATAACGGCCTTCAGAGAGTGTGTGTGTGTGTGTGTGTGTGTGTGTGTGTGTGTGTGTGTGTGTGTGTGTGTGTGTGTAGTCTTGGTCTTGACTCAGCCTCGGCCCCTTAAAGTCTTGTTCTTGTCTTGACTTCAGCACTAGTAGGCGTGTTATGTGAGAGCCTCTTATACGTGTGAGCAGCCGTGTACGAAGGTTTTCTTGGAGGTGATAATCCTCGATTTCAAAGAGGAGTTGTGGATTCAAAACGTCTGCTCGACTTTTGAAGAGTTCTGCGACGCGGTAACACGTCTTTCAGCGCCGGCTGCATCACGCCCGAGGGATTTCCTTCATCATGTGACCTATAAAAGCAAAGAAGTGTTTCCACTGCAGTTTTGTGAATTATGGCTTTTTTGAATCACCCGAAATCACCTTTTTTTGCAATAAATGGGAGTTTTTATTTAGAAATCGAAAGGTTTCCATTCGGCGTATTTTATATTTGCAATTTCAATTTGCGAAAATTTGAGTGTCAATGGAAACCCGCCTTGTATGTTTTTTTTGGCCTTTGATCTCTTTCTCTCTTTCGCTTCTTGTGATAGATTTAAATGTGAAATGACAACTGAGCTTCACAAATATTAGTTCAGAGTGCGATCCCACATGGAAGTGTGTGTATGTGTGTGATGTACTGCATATCAATTAGCCATCTATTATTCATGCTGACAACATAATGAATGAAACATCACAGTCTTTGTATTTCAGGCATGTTTACTTCTCTCTCTCACACACACACACACACACACACACACACACACACACACACGGCACAGCTGCCGTTGTGGGTATTTAGACAGTAGTGACAGTGTGTGAATGAAATCCAATTGTAGCTGTGAAAACGTGTTGATGTCCGCTGAATACCTGACAGCTGAAGACTCGCAGCTCCTCCTAATGAAGGAGCAGAATTTACACTGAAGATGAGGGGGGACATCAGTCAGTCTCTAAAATGTCTCTTCACTCTGTCCTCTAACTGATCGCCATCTAAAATCCAGACATGAAAAGAGTTCATTTAAGTGTTGATATCTTCATCTCGTTTGCCTTCGTTTGTAAACTCTGTTTGCATAACAGCGCGGGCCGTCACGAGGGTTCGTTTTAGGCTAAAGAGGCACATGGTGTAAAAAACCCCAAAAAACCAAACACATCCACAGGTGAAGTGAACTCCAGACTTCTGCATGAAAGTCAGTAGTTTGTGGGACTAATCTTCCTTTATGTTGTCACTGGCAGCTTTTTTACCTGAAACTTTCTTTCAGTATTTGATGCGACCATTTCCTTCCAGCCGCCTTCTCACATGACACCGCCTGTGCTTCTCCCATGTAGACGCGCCATCTGGCTGTCCGCCTGCGTATGATGACAAAGCCAACGGTTGTCTGCAAGCACGTTCTCATATGACGCCTCCCAGCCGTGTTTTGGACGTGAAAGGTGGACTTTAGCGTCTCACTCGTACGCCGAAAGCGCTGACAGAGCGACGTTATTTGACGAGTTCGGAGTGAGACACTGACGTGCACTAAAATGTTCAGCTTCTCCACATTTACCTCTGGCTCAGATTACCCTGACATCATTAATTTAACCCTTACCAGTCTTTCTCCTCCTTTATCAAACCAATCCAACCAGTGAAGGTAACCAGTGAGTCATACGGAGGATAAAGCATCGTAAGATTCACATATTTGCGCTTGGGAGTTCTTATGTGCAGCATTGGCTTCGCTTTTACGTCCACCTACGTTTTTGATGATGCAGAAAAAAAGGCAACATGTGTACTGGCTCATATATGTCGATGCAGCGAGCAGCCTGCAGACATTACTCAGGGCTGAAAGCAAAACCTTTAGTTTGTTGGGTGAGAAACACTTTTACATATATGCAAAAGATAAGCAAGAAAAAGAACAATTTAAATGGTAAAAAGTAAAAAACAAGGTGCTCAACAGTTTAAAGAAGGATAAAGCCGAAAGAAAACAGATCCTACAGGAGGTGCACACTCTTCCTGGTGAGTTTGCGGTCGCTCCTGATAAACTAATTTATGCTCATGCCAATAAAGCACGAATGAATCGGAAACATTTTGGACAGAAAATTAAAAATAAAAAAGAGGATGAGAGCTGAAGTCTGTTCAAGCTCGATACTGCCACCTGTGGGGGAGGTGTGACGCTCACCGCCCAGGAAGTTTTCTGTCATATTTCATTTTTATATCTTGTTACAGAGGGACAGACTGTTTTTATCGTCCTCTATCCATCCTGCTTATGAGACGGATCTGTGCATCGTGTCACTTATCAGGACGCCTTCGTCTGTTCTTCTAACCAATCAGCTCTTCTCTCTCTTTTCTCCGTCTCATCCATCACCTCTCCCTCCTCTCTCTGTCATCCCTCCACTCCTTCATGTTTTAGCAGTTTTTCTTCATCGTTACTCTCGCATGCCCTCTTCTTCCTTTCGCACTTTGGTTTTACTCTTTTTTTTAAATTTCTTTATTTCATCGGCTCTCCTTCACTTGATTAATTCACCTTTAATTCTCAATTTAATTTATAATTCCTAAAATCACAAATTTGTTTCACATAATTTCTTATTCATTTGAAATCAATTCTTTTTGAAACCTTTTTTAAAAAAATATTTATCATTTTTAAAGTAGCAGCATGAGACCAGGAAGACAAGAATCAGGCCATTTATTAAAGAGACAAATACAGAGTTCATTAGGTTCATTTACCTCTTTGAGCTGAAAATAAAATAAAGCATTAATCAGTTATTGTTTTGTTACTTACACACACTTACACAGATCTTTTAAAATATGAATCACGAAGAGAGAAACAAAACATGAATGCAAAATGGACATGAATTTGATATTAAATGTCTCACTTTACTACCCAACCGCCAGAAAAATGTTAATGTTGTGCTTCTCTATTTGGTTAAAGTTAGTAAAAGACAATATTTTGGCTCAAAATGGCTCAAACAATCACTTTTCACGGCACAATTTCTGCTGCAAAAAAGGAAATAAATGTTTATGGACTAAAAAGCTGCTGGAAAAACAGCAATGTGTTGCTAAAAACACACATGATCAATGGCCTAAAAGAGGCGGTAAAATCAAGGAAAGGCCGCTTCTTTAGCCCTTAAAACTAAAAAAACAAAATAGAAAAAAAGAAATAAATAAAAAAAAGAAATTTTTAGTATTCAGGGTTTGCAAAAAATGCACAATAATTTAAAAAAAAACAGGTTTTTCCAACAAAAAATCCAGTTCAGTAATTTAATAAGTCTCTGTTTTACAGATTTGTATTTTTATCTTTGTGTCCCAACATTTCCTTATATTATTTATTAAGTTATTATTCACTGAGGTGCATCGATTGCTTTTTTTCATGTTAACCACTATTAGCACTTACAAATATCTGGGTCATCCTGAATTATCTGGACCGGAGCCTCCAAACTCCAAAAAAATGGCCAAAATGTGAGAAGTCAACCACTAAAAAGAAGTCCCAACAGCTGCCTCATCAGCTGATCAGGTTCTGTGCTTCTCTGATATCTGTTCCCTAATTTGTGATATAAAAAACACGAGTAAAACAAGAAATGTGCAGAAAAGAAGTTGACTGTTGATTGACAGTTTCAGTGCATCACACTTCATACGAATCCGTCCTCCCACAGCGCTCACTTCCTCCTTTGTGGGTGTTTCATCCGAACCACAGAGACAGTGAAGACGAAGAGGAACCGTTTTTTATTGATGTGAAAACGTCACATGAAACATTTTCACATCAATAAACGTCCCTTATATAATCAAACACACAAGCTGATTGCCGCTGCTTTGCTTTATGGCACAAAGTGAAACAGATTTATGGCACAAATTGATCTTTTATCCCAAAACGAGAAAAAACATTTGAAAAGAAACAAAAAGAGCGTTAACAGCAGTACAGGTGTGAGTTTTATCTGCATGTATTGACCTTTTAAACACAGCAACATTAAAACTTGGACTCAGTCAGCGAGGAGAGCAAACGTCCAGACCAGTTTCACCCCCTCCGCTCCCTCTGCACCTCCTGCTATCTCCTCCTCCTCCTCCTCCTCCTCCTCCTCCTCTACAGTATGTGGAGCAGAATGACTAATGATCAGTTGCTCTGTCACACACCAGAGACTTTCTTCCCCTGCAGCCACATCCAAAATTAGCACACACACACACACACACACACACACACACACACACACACACACACGCACTTTGACCTCTTTAACGCTATGAACACAAGACAGAATATGTTGTTGGTCTTGTCCGGTTAGAGGCTCTGTCCTGCAGCATTGAGGTCAAAGGTCGTAAAAAAAGGAGAATACCCTACGTGAGAATCTCTTCCTTTCATCCTCTCGAGCGCTCTGACACAGAAATGAAGCCAAATAAAGACACAACCTTTCACCCCGAGATACACACACTCCACACACACCAGCTGTTTGGAGCTGAAGTGTCCTGCGGCTCCGTCCTCGGTGTTTTTCTCTGAGCTGCAGCTCACTCTGCTGGACAGAAACCGTTAATACACATTTCACTTCACTCATTTATCACCTGGCTGCAGGGCGAGTTCATTTTTATCTCTCCTCAGCCAGATTATTTCTCAAGCACACTTCAGATGGTGCTTGACTTTCGAGCGCCCTAAAGCCAGGATATTATTTTAAGCATTATGTACAAATAAATACGTCAAGATAAGTGGGACCTACTAACAGCAGCACTATCTTTAAATAGATTCCTGCGTTATAGTTTCATTTCAAACAGCCTGTAAAATGTAAAAAAAACCTGAATGTAAAAATGAGACAGCCAAAAAAGATTTAATTCACAAGACAACAACATGGTGAAGAAGTCTTTCTGCTTTTTTGAGTTAACAGACTGGCTCTTGAACTTAATTATTATTGATATAATTCCATATTTTATTTCAGATATTTTCAACTGTGCACATATTTCTATTTATACATGGAGCCCATTGTGTTGCAGCCTATATTTTAGCATAATACATTCATTTTGATATTTCTAAAACTTATTGATTTTTATACATTGCTGAATAAGACTTAAATACATGCCGGTTTTAATACATTGTAGCAGATGCACATAGAATTCAATATATATATATATATATATATTTATCTTATTATTTTCATACTTTTTATTTTCTTATTCAGCTTTCTTATAACTCTAAATACTACATGAGTGACAAAAACTTGGGATACAAGCGACTCCTCCTAATTTGGGTTGATCCTCGTCTTTGTTGGAGTCTGATTGGCTCAGTCCTCGTGAGGACCCACCTGTCGCCTGCTCGCACCTGTCTCAGGTTTTGGGGACGGAAATGACGAAAAGACAGAAAACAGAAGCGGAAGAAGTAGTGTTTGATGAAGAAAATTACGCGCGAAAAAGTGAAAAATGTTGGTGCAAGATGCAACTAAATGCGCAAAAATGACGGATCTCTTCCGAGGTGGACGCGCCTGTTGGACAGTTGGACAGTTGGACCGCTGTGAGACACGCTGCTGATGTCAGGTAGGACAGTGTTTATTTGTTGTGGTGTGTTGAGACGGTAAAGGCCTGTTTACCTGAGAGGTTGCTTGTTTCTGTCTCTAAATATTTGCTGTAATTTTGATGCTGCTGCTTGTTTTTATTTCTCGTTGCACACTCGCACAAACACTTTTATTTGCTCTGTTTTTATGGACCGCTTTGTTGTTTTTGATTTTTATTTATTATTATTATTGAAAAACACTGGTGCTTCCCAGCTCACCTCTGCTGTTTTGATCAGGTGCAGTGGAGATGGGCGGTGAATGAGACAGTGGGCCCCTGGACGCAGATATGCGAAGGGCCCAACACTTCTATGATATAGGATTACACAGATTTTGTTGTGGTTTTGTGTCTCTTTGTGGTCATTTTTTTAGTCTCCTTGTGGTTATGTGTATTTTGTAGCCTTGTGGTTCCTTTTTTAGGTTGTTTTATGTCTAATTGAAGTAATGTGTGTCTTTCTGAGGTGATTTTGTGTCTTACTGAGCTCATATTATATCTTTTCAAGGTCATCTTATGTCTTTTTGAGGTCATTTAATGTCTTATTGAAGTCATTTTGTGTCTCGAGGTATTTTTCTAGGGGGTTTGTGGTTATTTTTTGTAGTTTTAAAGTCATTTTTTGTGTCCTTGTGTTTGTGTTGTGGTTATTTGCCTGTTTTTGTAGTTATTTTGTGAATCTTTGCTGTTAATTTAACAATTGACATTCTGCAAGTGAGGGCCAGGGGGGCCCATGACACTCGGGCCCCTTGGTCTGTGTCTCGTATGCTTGTACGCATGCAATCTGTCCCCGGTGACATGTTATATTAACTTAAGGGGGCAGGCGTCAACAGGACATCCCAAAGCGTCTTTAAGATCTTCATCATCATCAGATTCTGTTTGTGCCACAGAAACTGCATTAGCTGAAGCTGATTTACAGCCGTGTGGTGACGGCGATGTTGAAGTGACCCAAAATCTTATTTAAAAATCCCATAGGCTTTTTGACAAAGGGACCAGGGTGATGCATTTATAAAAGCTCAAAATAAAAAGATTTGGTGAGCTTTTGTTCTGCTCACAGCTGTTTAAACAGGAAAATAATCAGACTGCCTAAATGTGTCGCTTCCTGTTTTGACAGGAATCTGTAGGGAAAGGGGATTTTCTGCTTTCATGTAAATATGCAACAGGAGAAAAAGCAACAACACAGACAGAGATATAAACAACTCTTTTATTAAGCTCCGATAAGGGTTCATATTTACAATAAAACAAAATATCAGTTCACATGATTGGAGAATTTGTGACCTTTTCTGACAGATTAGCAGGTTTTGGAGGACGGTGATTTGATCAGTTAAACTATGAATTTAATTCTGTTTACACAATTTGCTCCAAACATTTAGATCTCATACTGATAGTTAGATAAAGATAATTGGCCTGCCACTCATTAAACCAGTCGGGTCTGTTGAAACTTGAGCAAATTAGCTTGATTTCTTTCCAAATTTTGTACAAGAAAATTACCTGAAATTTATTTTAAAAAATTCAACAAATAAATACTTTTTTTAAAGAAATGACTTGGATAAGTGCTTAAAATATATTGTGTGGCATAATTTTAACTAATTAACTATTATAATTAGCTATAAATAGATGTTTTAAAGAGTTTTCCTTATCTTTAAAAAAAAAATTGTGGACCATTTCTTGTCAAGTTAATGATTGACTTTTTCCCATGTTTTTAAAGAAGAAATCAAACCAATTTGCTCCTTTTTTCAAAGGCTTAAGGCAGCTGGAAGCAGCACAATAGTTAGTTATACAGTGCATATAACAGTTAGTTATATGCACATATTTTGTAAAAAATAAAAAATAAATACCAACCAATCCTCCGTCTGGATCACTAAGGCTCTTATATGTTTCTTTTTCCCAAATATCATCTGCGAAATATGTTCTAGTAGATTTATGCACATATACAGCTCAATGTGTGTCTCTTTAAACCTTCTGGATGTTTCACAGTGTGCAGTCACATGAGCGCTCAGTCCAAAATAGTCAACATGACGTAGTTTCTGAAGAAATTCTTTGCTGCTGACTGATTCAGAAGAAAAAGGAAGTCACGTGGCCCGCCGACTGATATCAGATGTTTGATACAATGCAGAATTATTTTTTTTCCACCAGGTAAAAAAAGGCCAGTGTGTTTGCTTGCAGCTGGAAAGGACTGTCCTCCACCTCCCGTCGTCGTCAGTGTCTGTCCTCTACAGTTCACTCTCGTTTCCAAATATCCCCTCTGCTTTTTTCTGTTTCTTTGCATGTCTTTCTGGTCACGGTGATTTTTTTTTCACCCTCTGTGGTCGGCTGTCTGTAATTTTTGGTGATCTCATTCTGCTGAAGCTCATTCTGCTGCTAAACTCATCATAAGTCACATTGGATAAAAGTGTCAGCTAATGCCAAAAATATGTTCTGAGATGATAAATGATTCATCAGTGTGCATACGGTCTCATTAATAGGATTTGAAAGTGTCAGTTTTAAACTGATCAAAGTCTCATTATGGTCTAATTCTCTGCTCTGATTCTTTTTTTTTACTTCAGCTTCAACTCAAACTATTCACTGCACGGGCAGATCACTCTGTTAGTGTCAAAAAAATGACAAAATAAAAACTGTCATGATGCAGAATCCAGTTGAATAATCTGACATTGCAGTGAATTATTAATCTTGAAGGAATAGTTGGATATTTTATTCAGTTTCGTGTAGAGACAGTAGCCCTAATGTTTGTATTAAACACAGACTGTATTGAAGAAGTGGACGCAGCCAGAGTTTGGCGTTTTGGCCTTCACTAGCTTGTTTTTTATTGGAGCCAGAAGGGATTATATGTGGACGAGATTGTGGAGCTGGTGTTGCACTGCTCGAATTTCTAGATTTCATGTGAACGCAGCATGAGTGTCCCGCCACGATCAAAACATCTGCCGCCATCTGTTATATTTTTGGAGCTGGACGGTTCATTAGCAGTGCTGTTGGAATATTTATACCATTTTGTTATTAATTGCACGTCTTGGAGCACAGAGCACACTCTGGGCACAGATGGAGCAGCAGAATGACTTAACTGTGTGGATGCCAGTGATTAGATAAAAAGGTTTTATCACCATTACTCGAGATTTTTACTTATACTACAGTCAGAGTAGATGGTTAGTAATGGGAAGAGAAAATAGGACGATGACTGTTTAATACATTTGTGGTTGTTATTTAGTCAAGGTTAATATTTATTTGATTTTTGGTTTAAATGCATTAAGGTATGCAGCCTATGTTAGTATTGCTGTGTAAGTGGATTTGTTTTTTTGTGTTTCTTTTTTTAAAATTAATTAACTTATTTTATAATTACAAATATCATTATAATTTATTAATTCATTCTTTTATTAAAATTGTTTTCCCTCTTACAGAGTTTGTTATGCAGGATGGGAGGGATGGTGTTTGTGAATGTTTGTTCTGTTTATAATAATTTGAAAAAAAAAAAAAAAAGTAAATGGGGAAACAGCTAGCCTGGCTCTGTCTAAAAGTAAAAAAAATCGGCCTCAGTGCTGATATTTGGATTTTAGTTTTTACCTTTGAACAGAGCCAGGGTGGCTGTTTCCTCATGTTTCCATTCTTCATGCTAAGCATACAGACAAGAGAGTGATAACAATCCTCCTGTCTAAATCTCTGCAAGAAAGTGAATAAGTGTATTTCCCAAGATGTCAAACTTAAATTATCCTGAAGTGTTGAAACAAATACCGGTTTAACACGCATCGTTTTGGGGTCTCCCTTCTCTCGAACGTCCCTGAGGTTTCCATCAGAGAGAGACAGAGAGGGAAAGAGACATTTCATGTCCTTTAATGACACATGTGACCAAAAATAACTGAAAAAACCTTCAAACCTCACTGAGAGCAGCGAGTCCTGAGGCGATGTGGCGCCGTCAGCGCGGTGGGACATACACACAGTAATGGGGTTAGCTCCCAAATGGCAGCGTACCATTCTTCACACAGCGCTGACATTAGGCTCCATTCAAGCCGGCACCTACATAATGTAGTGCACTTTACGGCCGGTTTTCTCCATAATGTATAAAGTCTGAACTCTGCAACGCCGGGAGATCCTCTCATGGCTGAAAAATTAATCAACAGGAATCGTGGGGAAGCTGAGAGAAAAAAAGAAACAGGTGCTACTGAGGAAAGCCACAAAATACATGAATCTGATATTTTATAGAGGCTCTTGCATGAATAAAATAGGAGCTCTTCACCGCATTGAGTCCATTTTAATCTTTATATATTTCCAGTTTCCATCCTGTTAAACTGTTTATTACATTCGATCTTTTCTCAGCTGCTGATCAGAAACAGACTTTTTGGCACATATTTTCTCTCATAATATCCCACATCATCACATGGATTTGACATCAATCTGAGGGACACAAACCAGTTTTTAAAAAAACACAACTAAAGATACAGCTATCATGTCCCTTTTTCACTCATACCAGCATTTTGTTCTCTTTCCGTCCATCAGAGGGTGCAAGAAGTGTGACACAAATCTGCCGTTTCTCGTCTTTTTTTAGCATTATTTTAAATAAAAAGAACAAAGCGCAGCAGCTTCTAATGCACATACTCCTAACAACTCCAAAGGTTTAACATTATTCATTTCTCTCTTTAGATACAGTATATAAGGCTGATAAGAATAGTGGTCTTAATTATTGAAAATAAATACAGTTGCTGCTTTTTTAATTCATCAGAAAATCAGCTTAATATAGACAAACCACATGGAAAGATATCAATATTTTTTTTTGTCAAGGGAAGCCAATCAAGTTAAAGTTCAGGTGATGTGTTGACTGTTTACAAAAAAGGATGAATATTTAAAAAAATGCAATAATTTAACAAGAATAATAAAAATGCATGTCATGAATGAAAACTGTAACTCCTTTTAAGGCACAGTTTTATAAAAAAAAAACACTTTCAAGTTCTAATTCAGTGTTAAATTGTTACTTATCACTTTTCTAAATACATTAAAAAAATCTTTTTGGGAGTTTAATCAAATCCCCCCTCTTTTCTCATCATGTAAAACAGAATATTTTCAATCACTTTTTAATTTAAGGTTGAACTTAACATATTAATCAGATGTGATTTCGGGTGACTGGATTAACTGTTTGCATTTTGAGTCACTTTAATCTGTCTCATGATGCCACGTATTCGACGCTCTGAACTCTGTTTCACTGTAAATAAAATGGGCTCCTTTAAGTTGCTCCTCTTGTAGTGTTTAAATGTTGCCGTCAGTAGAGCTTTGGTCCTCTGCCTGAACCCGTTTGGGCCTGAACCTCGGGCTGTAATTTCTAAAAAAATGCTGATTTTAAGGCCCTGACACACCAAGCTGACTGCCGGTTGTTGGTCAGACTACCAGTTAGCACTGTCGCTCTAATTTTTGTGGTGTGTCTCGCACTTTTGGCACTAGTCGGTGCTTTTCAGCTTTTATCAGCTGATCCAACATGTCAAATTGGCATTGGAGGTGGCGAAGTTGGTAAATGAAATCACTGTGATTGGCAGTTAAGATCATCGCACGATAAGAGAAAGCGAGGAAAGTAAACAAATAAGGTTAGGTTTATTTTTTTTAGGCGTTGAGCTCTTCAGCAGAAATGTTGTGTAATTGTTTAAGTTGCTGTTCACCAGCACACGGCAATTTAAATTTGTCCTTTCAACATCGGGTTTTGTTGTTAATGTGCTAACTGACTAACTAGCGTTTTAAATCCGTCCTGTTGGTCCTCCAGTTTTTAAGTGACGAAAACAGACGACCGCCACCTGCTGGTTTGGAGACCGCACACACTTACTGCCCCTTTGCTTTCATCTTTTCGGTGTGTTCAGTGACAATTTTTGGATCGAAACACAAGTGGCGTGAGGTTTCAACAGTCCACCTTTGTTGCTGCTAATTCTTTGATGTTGGTTTTGTTTGTCTGGCCCTTTAAAGTCTGTGTAACGTCATAAATAAAGTATAAACTGTGTGGCGATCGACCCATTATAGTTAATGGAAATGTTGAAATAAAGAGTTTAATTAAAAGGTGCAAATGTCTGTTACTGAACAGAAAAGACTTTAGTTGACTTTAGCTTATAATAAATTGTTTAAAATTATCGTTTAAATTCTTTTTGCAGTGGAAATGTTGCTATTTAATCGATCTATGCGCTCTGGTTTGGACAGAAACTATAGAGATTTATGTAAAGTCGGGCCTTATTTTTCAGGCCTGATCACGGCTCTACAGGGTTGGAAATGAACTTTTTTGTCCACCCGCCTCTTTGGCTGGTGGACTCCAAAATCTACCCGCCAAAATCTGAGTCGATTTATATTGGTTTTTTTTGGCTGGTGAGAGAAGCAAATCTAGCAGCTATTTGCATATTTTACCTGCATCTGGCTGCTGCTAATTTCCGACCCTGACTCTATCAGTCAGCGATTATAACGAGAAAACATCTGAATCAACCGAAACATCCACACTGACATCATCTCTCCTCTCTGAATATCAACATGGTGAAATGTAACATACACGTAAGTGACCCGTGACACGAGGCCTCCTCGAAAACTGCGAGCCCTTCGCTCCCTGCGGGGAAACACCACTTGACTTTACACTGTACAAATGTCAGCCGGTCTGTTCGCACACACACACACACACATGCAGACAATAATTTCACTGTGAGACGCTCAGAGGGCTCCTGTCGGCCCTCCGACAGACGCACGGCTCCCGTTTGTCACCTCCTGGGAAAAGTTCATCACAGCGTGACATCTGAAGGTCGGTGGACCGGCAGGCGAGAGAGAAATCTGCTACGTTTTTACTGTTTGACATATTTTTTTGTGTCTTCACCACGTTTCTTCATCCAATGAGTCAAATTATGACCAAAGGAGAATCAGTCTCTCAGAGTGTAAACATGATCAGTCTGCGCTGTGCCGGGTTCTCGTGTGTGTAAATGGCTGCAGGTGTGTGTTCATGTGTGTGTGTTTTTTCTGTTTTACTGTGTGGACATTCAGAATCCAGTAGCGTTGGCAGGTGTGTGTATGTTGAGCGTGGACAGGCGTGTTCCTGAAGCTGGAGCGGTGAAGCTGTAAGCAGCGTACGCCACGGCGGAGCCCACCATCAGGCCTGTCATGTAGGAGACCGTCATGGTGTTTCCTGGAGAGACACAGAGACACAGAGAGGGGACTGATGCAGAGAGAGGACAGGCTCATCCAGAGTGGACGGCGTCTTTAAACAAAAACACCCTGAGACAGTGACTGATGCTGCATCCAAATGATGTCGGAATAATCCGAATGACGACTTTCCTACTGGGAAAGTTCACATCAGGTCGGGAAAAACAAGTCAACAACTGGGACATAAATGCATAAACACGAAAGTCAATGTCAAACTTTTTTTATTTATGTATTTAATAGCAATTTCTGATCATATGTTAAGTGTAAAAAATATATGTTTTGTTATTTTGTTCCCAGTAAGTATCATTTACTTTTAGCAGTTGTGCATTTTAGCATATATGTGTCCATTAGCTGTGAAAAAACAAGCAAACTCTTAACTTTAAAGTATGCCAGGCCAGTATACAATACTACTCACACTGATACCAACTTTATTTTATGACTCAGGTCATAAATGTAGAAAAATGGCAGGCAAACGTCAACATTTGGTTAATAGTAAGAAACTTTTTTTTAATTAATTCAAGTATTAAATATCTATATATTATATCTACAATATAGCTGTAATATGGTATTAAGCCATATTAACTGCTGTTTATGAAGAGTGACCTAGATAAATTCAAAATATATAATGTAATATTTTTTTTAGCATACACACTGATAACAAGTCAGGTAAAGCTATTTTTAAGCTATGCTTTAGTGGTTTATGTGCAAAGTGGTTTTAATATTAACTGTTGTCCATGTAGAGTGACCTAAAGTAACTAGAAAAATATATAAAAATGATACGTAAATAAATAAATAGATAAATAAATAAATAGTTGGCAAGTTTGCTATTTTTGTCATGATAAATTACTTTAATTTTTACTTTATTCTTTTTATGTGAATCAATTAATCCATGTAGAGGAATTTAAAAACCTTTATAAACAATCTTTTTCATCATACACTTATTTACCGAGGCGAATAACTCACCTGCCAGCTCCCTCTGCTCGGGCGGCACTTTGCCTGCGGCCTGGATCATCGGCACAGAGCCGAAGTATCCGTTGGTGACTCCCATGAGGAGGGAGAAGAGGCAGGGCCAGGCGGGGTGGGACAGGGTGGGCGCGCTGGCCGGGTACACGCACATGACGAACAGAGGGATGAAGACCACCCTGAGGCAGGAGAAGAAGAGCAGGCGGCCCCCGGACCAATCGTACGGCAGCGCTGCCAGAATCTGAGGAGAGAGCGAGGAGCGTTTCAGTGATGCTGGAGGTTTAATTCTCTTCTGCTCTGTCGCCAGAAATTTTTTGAAACAAGTATAAGTCCTAAAAGTTATAAATGAAGGTTATAAACGGTTCTGCAGTAACACTGTAAGCCAGGGACACTCAGCTCGCTTTGCTGGGGGCCACTTATGCAAAATAACAGGCGGCCAGGGGCCAGTCGCAGCAGCACCAGACATGTTTCTGTGATTTTAGGACGTTTCTTTGATTGCAGAGCGTGTCTAATATTTGAGGACGTTTCAGGACATTTGGATGTCTCTCGGATTTTCAGAATTTTTTTGGCTCTGTAGGAAGTTTTTAGGATTTTAGGACATTTCTATGAATTTAGGGTGTTTCTTGGACTTTTGGATATTTCTAAGCTTTTAGGACATTTCTCAAAGTTTAGGACATTTTTTGGATTTGGGGACATTTCTTGGATTTTGGGACATTTGTAGGATTTTAGGATGCCTCTCAGATTTTAAGACATTTCTCGGCCTTTAGGACATTTCTTGGATTTTAGGACGTTTCTAGGATTTTAGGACATTCGGGGCTTAGCTCGGACCTGTGTCGGAGGTATGGAGAATCCTCCTCTGTTTATTTTTTCAATTAACAAGATATTTTGATGCAGTTTTATGCACTCTGGCACTGTATGTATCATAAAAATACAAAAACAATTCTCAGTGTGAATAACTTAATTTTTCTTGTGAATTATAAAATGGTTGGGGGGCCACACGGCACACTATCAGAGGCCAGATTTGGCCCCCAGGCCCTAAGTTTAGTATCACTGCTCTAAGCCCTTGCTGCTTATGGCACTTGCCAGAGAGCACAATAAATAAGACATAATTGCAGAAGAAAAATAATTTTCCTCACTCTGCACCTCCCTCTTTCTTATCATGACTTTTTTCTTTTTACCTTTAAGCTACCTTAATTTCCCTTTCCTCTTTCCTCTTTAATTTCTCATCTCCCTCCTTATCTTTTCTTACCCCCATTTCAACAAAATGCTAAATTTGCAGTCAAAGCGTAAAATCAGAACAACTTTCACTCCAACAACTTTTTTCCTTTCAAAGTCAAAATTATGACTTAAGGACACCAGATAAGCTTTCATTTCTGAATATTCGGATAAAGCCTTTGAGCCAAGTGCAATTATCCAAAAATAAACCCGACTTTTTTTTCATTCTTACTCTCAGGTTTAATAAATGGAGCGACTCCTTTCAACAATTTCACAAGGTCAGCGTCGGTGTTACAGTGTGACTTTGTCTCTTTGCTGTTTCCGAAGTGCTGAAAAGCCGGATGACAATTAAATCCCAGAATCTCAGGAGGTGTGAAATGATAAAGATCGCCGAGAGCTACGTGGATTTAGAACATAAAAGACGAGGTTACAGTCACAAATTATGAATGCTGGTATTTGATCAGTCGGTTTTATAATTCTAGGTAAGGGCGTATTTCCCCTGGGGATGGTTGTGACTTTTTAAATTCACGTTCCAAAATCCTATTTTTGTCTCCCTCAGATTAAAAGTTTCAGTTGATTCATTCACTACAAAGACCTGAAACAGTGACCCCTCACTGAAACGCCTCAACTCTTCACTCATTTCACTCTGTGCTACTTATAAGAAGAGCCTCTGTGACGTTGTCCTTTTAAAGGGACAGTTCACCCCAAAATCAAAAGCCCTTTTTGCTCACTCTCTAGGGGCCGTCTGTTTGCCTCCTTGGCATTTTTACACAGAACCAAACAACCTGGCAGTATGAAGCCCTAGTGTGTGATTTTTAGACGGCATGCCGGCATTGTGGAAGCAAAAAAGGTGTGACAGGAGTGATGTTAAACACAACAGTGTCGATCTCTAGTGTGACATATAATATAGGAGTTGGCAGCACGTTTGAATAATAACAAAGCAATAACATGACAATAATGATCATTTATCCTCCCTCATCCTCAGCTTGAAGGGTAAGAAGCTCCTAAATCTCATTGTTTTCCCAGTTTTCAATGCAGTCGAAATCAGGACCGTAGATTACAGAACGGATTTTAGGACATTTCTGGGATTTTAGGACATTTCTGGGATTTTTCGGACATTTCTGGGATTTTAGGACGTTCTCTGATTTTAAGACGTTTTTAGGATCTAAGGACATTTTTGGCATTGAGGATGTTTCTAGGATTTTAGGAAGTTTCTAGGATTTAAGAAGGTTTCTAGAATTTTAGGAGGTTTTCAAGATGTCAGGACATTTCTATAATTTTAGGACATTTCTCAGATTTTAGGATGTTTATGGATTTTAGGACATTTCTAGGATTTAAGGAGGTTTCTAGAATTTTAGGACGTTTCTCAGATTTTTGGACATTAGGGCCTTAGGACCTCTGGTGGGTGTGTGGAGAATCCTCCACTGGCACTTGTTTGATTTTTAGTCAGGCTGATAATCTGTTGACCCCTAGTAAATACCCCATTCACGAACTTTGCTTTTAAGCTCTTATGTGCCTTAAAAAAAGTCAGTTTCTAAGAAGTGGCTCAATGTGACTACAGAACATAATCACACCAAAGACGACTTTACAGGTCGCTGTGGTGGCGACGATGAATCATGCAACTGTAGAGAAGTTTGTTCATAGCCTTGCATTAGTTCTTTTTTTTACTTCTGGCGATTGCATTTACAACATACAATGTATGTCTCACCTTGCCAACAAAGTCGGACATGTTGAAGGTGGCCATGATGAGGATGGGGAGCCACTCTCCTAACATGGGGTTCCGAATCTCCGACTCGAGGCCGGGGAACAGACACAGAGTGATGCTGTAGGTCACTGCGATAGACAGCATGTAGGCCCAGATCACACGGGACACCACGTAACGATGCAAGATCATGTCTGGACAGAGAACACGCACACACACACACACACACACACACACACACACACACACACACACACACACACACACACACACACACACAGGGTGATATTTAGAAACCTAAAGCTCTCATTCGAGCAGGTTAATTCACTGAGAACTCCTCTGAATCACCAGGGGATGCATTTAAATTTCAAATCCGTCTGCTGGAGTCAGAGGGTAATTGAGCAGTGAGTACACGGGATTAAAACAGAGAGTACCGCGGACACCAGGCCAGCTCCTTCTTATCTTTGCTTTCGGGGCATCGAATCGCACATACGTCCCACCCTCAAAGTCCTCGACACTGTCCTCTGTTGGTGCTGCTCCACCATTTCCCTGAAGAGAGACACAGAGATACTTTTTCAGCTGGACCCTTTTTTTTTCATGTTTTTGTGATCTGGAGACAACAATTTTAAAATTAGTTTAGTAATGAGCGAGACTGCTGCAGCCGACAGCAGCAAAACAGGCTGCAATGTAACCTATCGGAGCGTGTTCGCAGTGTGGATTTTCATCCACTAAGTGCTCGTTTCTCACTGACAGGCTCAGATTTTTGGTGTATCTGACAAAATCATGAAGAAAGAAGATTCCTACAGAGATAGATGTTTTTTTTTTTTTTTTAAAAAAAGGGTAAGATCCTTTTGTTTTCTTCTATCAAAGATAACTTACTCACAAATAAATAAAATATTTTTTATATAAAACATAGCAACCTTTTATCAACTACATGGAGAATCTCCCATCCCACATGATTGAATAATGTCCTGCATGATCTCCCTATTTTCACCACACCTGTTATGTTAGTTATGTTTGTATGTTATGCGCAAATGTATTTTATTGTCTGTTAATTTATTTTTAATTTACTTTTTTATTTAAAAAAAAGAGTAAGATCCCTTTGTTTCGTTTTTGGGGCATTTTTGCCTTTTATTAATAGGACAGCTGTTAAGTGTGAAAGGGGGAGAGAGAGGGGGGCGACCCGCAGAAAAAAGGGCCAAGGCCGTTTGGTTAACCAGAAACAGCCAACAGCAAATCACTATCGGTTTAGCATTTAAATAAACAACACCACCAATAATCACTTTATAATTGTAAAACATTCTTCATTTGAAGTCAACAGAAACAAAATAAAACTCACAAAAACCATCTTGGTTTGTCATTCCACTGTTCCTAAAAAACACAAACTCTGGTTCAGATTAAATAAACCCTCAACTTTCATAGTTAGGTTTGAAAATAAGCTGACTTTATACACACTTAAATTACTGTTTATTTAATGGAGTCTGGTGAGTTTGGTGATGGCGATTTTAGGGCTGTTTCTAGTTAAACAAATGATTTTATTCTTTTAGTAAGGTCTTTCTCTGTATGGATCCTTACCATTATCTTGTCAAATATAACAACATCTGAGCCTGTCGGTGGTAAAAACAAATACTTTTAGTTGTTGTAAACTGAAGGTGCAAACATGCCCTGCAAGGTAACATTGCAGCCTGTTTCATGGCAGCAGAGATCTTTCAGTACTGGACCAGTTTCAAAAATAGTTGTTTCCATTAGTCAGTTAGATACAAAACAAGAGAAAATAGAGTTCACCTAAATAAAAAATTTTAAAAAAACACATAACAACAGAAAATCTGGCACTTAAATTGCATCAACTCTTCAATTTTAAACCCAAAACATCATACGACCTTTTAAATAAAACATTATCATTTTGCTCCTCGTTTCCTGAGAATAATTTCAAGGCCTTTCGAAGGACATCAACAGTTCATTAAGAAAACACTAGAGGTAGCCATCTCACAGTAAATGAAAATATCAGCCTGCAGTGGTTTTGAACTTTCAGCTTTTTTCATTAAGAATGGCTTCCCGGCTGCATGACATCAGCATTTCATGGCAGCGGCTATTAAACGGTCAGTGGCTGCAGGTTGACATAATGATGTCGGAGAGACTGGACTGCAAATGAGGCTGGGAGACACACACACACACACACACACACACACACACACACACACACACACACACACAGATTCCTGTGCTTCTATCTTTGTGAGACCCCGTCAACAGAATACACCCCTCAGCCTTTTAGCCTAACCTGAACCATCACAACAAGATGCCGAACACCAACCCTTAACATAGAACTGCACAATAACGGCCAAATTCAAAATCTCAATTATTTTGATCAACATTAAGATCATAGTTTGTTTTTTGTGCAAATCGTTGCATTGAAATAAGACTGTTCTTATTCACAGGGCATCTCCTAAATCTAAATAAAACTGTACCAAAATTTTTACCCAAAATGAAATTAACAGAGTACTTCTTCACTTTTGCTTATGCAAGAAACTAATTTGCATCAAAATAAGACAGTTATCTTTGATAACACTGGGAATCTGCATTGTCGCTGGACAAGGACAATGACAACATTCAAATATAGGCTACCAACTTTTATCTTTATACAAAAAATACAAATTATATAGATAAATAAGGATCCACAGTCAGAAAAAAGGAAAAAAGGAAAATGTAATCAAATCAAATCAAATTAGACAAACCCCCAAAACAAAAACAACAACAATAACAAAAAACGTCCAACTTAACAGGCAGACACACAGTACCCAACAAGCACGCCGATTAACATTAAGTTGCCATGGTAACATTAGTGATGTTATTCTTGACGGCCTTCATACAGCCCTTATACATTCATTTATACATTCATCGTACTGCAGATTTTTTTGGTTTAACAAGTTAGTTGTGTTGCTTTTCGCAGACAAATGTCTTATGTGTCTTCCCGTATGATTTATTCTCTTCTATGTCCAAACAGCGGCTGGTTTTCATTTTGCCGTCTGCAGTGGCAACATTCAGGCTGACGCTGCAGGGTGCACATATAGCTGCAGAACAGCTCGTCAAAAGTGGAGGCCGCTGTTAGTTTTGGGAGCGCTTGATTGGTTACGCAGCAGAGTTTCATGCATTTTTAACATCCCGGCCAATCACGTTCGTTTAATTATGGGAAGCCAAAATTGTTATTAATATTTGTTTAATTGTGCTGCTCTACCGTGACCTAAACTTAATTGTAACGTGATTGTTAAAACCAAGTCTTCGCCCTCAAACAGGCCTTTGAAGAAATGGATGTCCCCACTTTCCAAAAATGCCCTCACTCTGCTGGTTAAAAATGTTTTGTGGTCCTCACTCTGTAGCAAGTAAATGTACACACACACACACACACACACAAACACACATTTCGACCTCATCCAAACATGCAGGAACATCCTTCTAGTTATTCTTCTTGCCAAACACATTTTTTCACATGCACATCACACACACACACACAAACACACACTCAGACACACACACACACCGATCCATTAGTTGATTAGTGGGACTTGCGGGCCAGAAGGCACCACTCTTCTTGATTATCCCTTCGTATGAGCGCTCGGTTTCCCCCGGCAACCAGAACAAAGAGCTGCCTGAATCAGCCCCCAGACGCAGAGCACTACACACAGAAACACACACGCACACACACACGGACACACACATTACTGTCAAACACAGGGGGGCGTCCCTCACACACTTGTCTTGAGCGTAATGGCGAACAAACACAAACACGCACACATGAAAAGATGACAGCCTGAGGTGATGTGTCTTCCTGTGAAGGCTCTGAACACACTCACAGTGAGACGAGGAATATTAGCTCCATGTCTTCAGGCTAAGAAGTGCTGCTTCAAGCATGAATACAAAGTGGATTTATCTCCTCTTCTGTCATTTTTCAGTCACGTCTCTCTTTTATTGTCGTGTCTGCTGTCCTGCCCTCTGCCCCCTCTCTCTGTTTTTGTCTTTCAGTGCTG
This sequence comes from Plectropomus leopardus, assembly GCF_026936395.1. NCBI lineage: Eukaryota > Metazoa > Chordata > Actinopteri > Perciformes > Serranidae > Plectropomus > Plectropomus leopardus. Next base: position 27,338,368 of record NC_142193.1, read on the forward strand.
CGTCTTCCCCCTCTGTCTCACCTCTTTGCCTCAGCAGTTTTCTCCAGACCGACCTCCCCAAAAAAACATTACAGGTCGCCTGTAAAAGCAGCTTAAAGAGTGAAGCAGTAATGAGTCCTAAAACCCTGAAATGAGCATTATTGCACTCTCGCTTTCCTCGTCTTGAAGTCAACAAGTTTTTGGTTGTATCCTGAAAATAACATCTGTGGTTAACAAAAGCCTACGAGACTTTCATGTTTTTTTCTATGACATAAATCCATCAGTAAATACCCCTGTTGTGAATTTAAAAGCTTTTCGATGTCTAAATGAGACTATAGAACGCCACCACATCGAACATGGCTCTACAGCCGCGTCGTGGTGGCGACGTTGAAGTCATGTTACTGTAGTTTGTTTATAGATTATCTAGCTGACCAAAGCACGCAACAGAATTTATTTATAACAATAATCTGTTACCGTTTACAGAAAATCCTTGTAACACTAGATTACCACCCACATTAATATTTAGTGTAAGGCAACTACTTCTAGTACCTGTAGTAGGGGTCGCCAGATTATCAGCGTGGCTGATTACTGTATCTGTATCAGCGTTTCATTTTAATCAGCCGACAAAATTAATTAATGAAAAAGTGTGCACCAGGGAAGGTAGTTTGCACATTTTCTAACCGCATTTAAACTAAGTTTTGTGTTGGAGTTTGTTATATTCCAAATCCTAAATACTGATAGAAAGATTTTCTATTTTATTGAAAATGCATATATACGCATATATGCGTATATGCATATCGGTTCCAAATATCGTTCATCGGTAACTACTAATAACCGGTATCTGTATTCAATTCAATTCAATTTTATTTATAAAGTCCATTATCACAAAACACAGTTTGCCTCAGAGGGCTTAATAACATACAACATCCCTCTGTCCTTAGACCCTCACATCGCCCAAGGAAAACTCCCCCAAAAAACCCTGTAACAGGGACAAAATGGAAGAAGACGGACAGACGTGCAATAGATGTCGTAGATTACTACCAATATCGGTCGACCGCTAATTCTGTGAGGACAGAGAGCTGCGATGTTACATGATAACATATTCGGGCACTCATTTGTTGTTTGGATCTGGTGTCATCATGTTCCTCTCGGGACAGACCGGCCCAGTAACATAAAATCTTTCATAACATACTCAACTGAGAGCAGCTTCGCTTCACGCTCGTGACCTAAGTTACACATACAAACTTACTCTTTTTAACCGAAACAGTGAGAATTTTTTTAAACCTAACCTTGTAGTTTTGGTGCATAACTGCGTCTTTTTCACAACATTAACTGCGTGTTTCAGACTGCGGCTGTTAGTGCGTGCCCTTGTCTCTGGTACTCTCCAGCAGCCGTATATCTCATTTTGGGAGTCATTGGCAAATATTCTTTCGTCTAGTTATGAGGACGTTTTGGATTTCTCCCAACCTTTTTTCCTCTCAGTGTCGTGACTCATTTTCTCTCTCTATCCGCAGGAGGCCTCGACTTCTCCCTTTCTCTCTAAAACTTCATCTGTCTTCATCTTTTTTTCCGCATCACCCCGCACCACTCTCATCCCTAATAACCCCTCCCAGAATCCCTTTCTCCTTCTCTCTCAATATTTCCATCTCTGACTGGCAGCCAAAAAGCAGCCCGCAGCTTAAATAAATGATAGTGCGTTTTCAAAACCCACACAGCCCTCGATCCCTGCGTGCACGCTCAAACATAAAACAGACGCGCTCTCCTCACAGAAATCAACAAGGAAACGGGAGTTGCATGACTCCACAGTTTAGACGCCTGACATTTCCTCCCTGTCTGGGTTTAGAAACAGTTTGTTGGTGCAACATTTATGAAGGATTTAATGAATGAAACATGTCGAAGCTTTAATGAGAGATTCTCAGCCAATGTTTAGAGGTTTCACTGAAAACCAGAAGTGTGAGCGTCATGCTGGTGCTACAGGAAAAAGTCAGAATCAACAAAGTCTGCAGGATTCATCCTCTGGGGATCATGAATGCCTTTACACAATTTCATGGCAATAGATGTCGAAATAGTAGTGGATTAGTGACCGACATTTCTATTCACAGAGCTACGCTACAAGCATGACTAAATATATATGTTCAGTATTTTCATTGTATGCATACACAACACACACACACACACACACACACACACCAGCACACACCAGCCCTGTCTCCTAGAACAATGGTTCCCAACTGCTGCAGCCACTGAGTCCAGATTTCTCCTTAGTCATTAGTTCAAGATTCGCAGATAAGAGAAATTACCGCCTATTATATTTAATTGGCAAAATATGAATAACATGTATGCTTAAAACTCATTGAAATAAAACATAATAATGCAATGGGTTTGGTGGCATTTTTTCTTTGAAAAATTTCTGCAATTTTTTTTCCTTTCAAGTTTTAGGTAATTCCTAAAAACCTTTGATATTATTTTTTCTTCAAAATTATGGTGATTGTTTTCCCTTAAAATTTGGGGTTTTTTTAGAGAAAAACTTTTGGAATATTTATTCCTTTAAACATTTTTGATGATTTTTTTATTAGAAATTTTCTATTCTGTTTTCTGATTTTTTTTACAGCAATTTTTTTCTCATAGACTGAAAAAACCATTAATTAATTGATTCATCACTCTAGTAGACTACCAAAATGCCAAAAACAGGCAGCAGTTAAAATGTCACCACAACTTATTTATGAAAATAGTTAAGTGACATAAAAATGTAATTTCTAGAAGACAGGGTTGCACATAAGCGCGGTATAGCCGATAATCTGTCCACAAACTTACAAATCTTACTTCCTCTGCGGTGACATCGTGGTGAACTCTGTATGCCGTCCCATTGTCGCGCGGGTCGTGACCTTTGCTCGGACCTTTGCCCTGGGCGAGGTTGGTGTAGTAGCGGACGAACTGGGAGCGTCGAACCAGCAGGTGAAGCAGGAAACAGAGCATCTCCATGCTGATGGAGACGAGGAAGAAGATGAGCGTGTTCCTCCTCTCGTCGGGGATCAGCAGCTTTGTGAAGATGCGCGACAGCGAGATGATCACACCTGCCGTACCTGCGAGGAAGAGAACAGGAAGAGGGTGACGGAAAGGACAGCAGGGATGTGTAATTTGTTTTCTGTGTGAGCGTACTTACTCTCTCCAGTCATCACCCCCTGTGTGTACCTCTTGGGCAGCATCCCCATGTAACCATAGAAACTGGACTGCTGCACTGGGGACGGATGAGAAAGTGTTTATCAGTGCAAACAGTCAACACTGTAACAACACAATTTATTTAAAGGCACCACTTCCTGAACCTCCAGACACCACCGGGGAGAAGCCGCTCTGACCTCCGGACCTCCGCTAATTAAACCGTTACTGTCGGCTGAGAGGCTGAACGCTCCGTGTTCACACTCTCTGTCGCCACCAGGAAACTGGCGCCGTGTTTGAGAGTCATTAGCAGCAGCTGAGGACTGAAGCCTCCACTGTTGCTGTTCTTTTGACAGCTCTGACTGAGCGTTTACTTACCATATAAATATATATCAGTCCCTCCAGGATTTCGAGGGCTGGTTTTTGGATTGCTGTGGTCTGAAATGCTCAATTTCACGGCAGCTTTTCTACAAAGTCACAATGCGTCTTGTGCTGTTAACAAGCATCTTTTGCAACTAAACGGTGTGGGCAAAAAACTTTTTTGCTAAAAATAGTTAGGATGCTGTCACGGAATTAGAGTGTATTATTATGAGCATTCGATAGCTGTGTTTACATACACACTTTTACTCAATCTGATTGAAATCAATCTGATGATTTGGTTCAACTGTTTACATGGGAAGATCTGGAAAGTGTTGCCTGGGAGATCATCTGGAGTACTTTTGCTCAGCTTGCTGCCCCTGTGACACAGCCCCAGATTTTTGGATGAAAATGGAGGTCTATCGTTTCATATTACGCTCTTTGATTGATTTTGTTTACATCATTTGAACACTTTGCATCCATCTGCGAGGCTGAGGAGGCGTCTACACAATGCACCAAAACAAACAACCACGGAGGAGCTTGAGAGTGATACTCAACGTGGGGATTCGACTCAAAATACTGACACCAGCTCAAAATGAAGAGGAGCTCGTACCCAAAAGATGGGACTCCTTAAAGACACGTAAAAGCGTCAAAATGGGGCATTTACAGATGTATTTTATGTCGTTGAACAAAATATGGAAATCTCTTCAGCTTGTGTGAACCACAGACTGTTTTTGCAAACATCTAACTAAAAGTAGACTTTGAGACGAGGGGACCAGAAATGCAAAAATGCTAACTCATTCCCATGTTTTAGGACTCATTCCTGCGGCACTTTCTCTTTAGAAACAAATAACAAAAGACAATGATTATTAGTGGTACCTGTGCATCCGAAGGCCACCACTCCCACTGACACCAGGTTGATGATATAAGCCTGCCTGGTGGTGAACTTTGCCAGCCACACGTCAAACACGCTGACAAAGACCAGCGGCCCGAGAGCTAAGATGTAACCTGCGGAGAGAGACACACAGACCAGTGAGGAGTCGCCACTGAACCAGGTCACGTTCAGACCGCATGACTGAACACGTATTTGACAGGGGCCGACGCTCGGGCGGTATCGCTTCCATCTGAAGGCCGATCCTGAGTTTATTAACTCCAGAGACGAGCGCTCCGGCAGACAACACACTTCAAAAGACATTTCCTCAAGGATGCAGGCAGAGCTATTTTAAGCTGCAGAGGGTTCGGCGGTGAAACGATGCTCTTACATGCACCGTGTGTGTAATGATTTCGAAATTCTCCTCAGGGGAGAACATACATTTTTAAAGAATATATTTCCATATGGGGTAGGCTATAACATTTGCAAAGACGTGTAGTAGCATCAAGCTTTTTAATTAATAATTTTGGGGTTAAATTTAATCTCTCCAGTTTCAGGTTTTAACAAACCTGCTGCCTGAATGTGCTCGCTCGTCTCAGAATGGTTTACTTAAATAGCGCCGAGTGTTTGCTCTAAAAATGTTTTGAACACTGACAGCAAAACAGAGGATGATGCAAGATTTTAAAAAGTGAAAAGAAAAACACTTTCTCTTGAAAGACAGTCCCTTGTGAGTTCAGTCTTTGAACAATTTTTTTTTTTTAAATAAAACTCACAAGAAAACTATGGGAGAGTGTATTTTTCTCTTTTCTCTTTATCCCGTCTTCCCTGTTTCTGCTCTGCGTATCCTGCCCTGATAAGCGCTGAGGTTCCCAGAGGGTCATTAATAGATGAGTAAGAGCAGAAGTTCCCATAATGAGAAAGTTTTTCACAATTAAAGCTCTGTCCGTCAGCGGGTTAGTGTTTGACTTACCCACAGTGATTCTGGTGTGCATGCTGAGTCTCTCCACCAGCACGTTGTTGAGGATGACAGCCAGCAGAGCCACCAGGATGTACGTCAGACTCATGTCAAACACTATGGATGTCCCTAAAAAACACACACAAGCACAACAAGTACTCAACTCTTTGAAACCTGAAGTGACATCAAGCATTGATTGGTTTGATTTCTTTTGAAAACACAGAAAAAAGGCAACGACCAAGAAGAAATCAAAACACATTTTCTCAGGTTTCAAAGTGTTAATGAAGTCAGTTTCAACATGAGCACTATTAATGAATCATTAATCATCCCTCTGACATTTAATCTTAATGATGATTGATATTTTAACGCAGTAACGGTTTTCAGAAATGTGATGAATTAATGGCACAGAGACTAGAAATATTCACAGCAATGCAGTTAAAAAAAAAAGTTAACCCCTGTATAGTCGTCACAAATGTTGAAATTCGCTCTAGAGACCAAGACTGATTTTTCCCAGGCAGTAAACATGTTAATTTTTGTTAAAGTTTTTTCACATAGGAGTCTATTGGGATTGACTCTATTTTGGACCCAGCTTCAGGTGGCCGTTAAATGAACTACAGTTTTTGGAACTTCTTTATTGGCTTCATTTTCCAGCCTCGGAGGTTTGCTGCTTGGTGCATATTTCTATCTTTGTGCACACACACTGTTTGTCATGAATTTTACACAGAATTTTATGCATTTGGCCCCTGGTGTGTGTGCAAAATTCATGCATTCTCTATAGGTGCAGTTCATGCATATTTATACCTTCAAACTTGTGGTGCAGGTAGTCCACATCAGTGATGAAGCTGTTGTAGGGAAGCAGGAAACCCACGCCAGCCAATAGCATGGCAAAGTAGATGCCATGGTAACGGTCATCAGGGATCGGCTCCTCAAAGTCTGAGCAGGAAGCAAACGAGTCAAAGGTTAGATAATTCAAATTGTTTGAAATCGCACTCAAACGGCCTGGATAAAAATGACTCCAAATCAGGTCTGAAGCCAAAGAGCTTCATTAAGGCCAATCGGGATGAATGAAGCTGCAGCAGCGACGCCTCCGCTCCACTGATGGAGCAGTTAATGCAGCAGAGGGCCTCGTTTCTGTAGAGCTGGTCAGAGATTGATCAGAGGAACTGCTGATCATGGACAAGCTGCTGAGTAGTTTCAGCTAAAAACTGGACTTTTGTGTTTTGCAGCTGATTCGGTTTCATGGTGAAAGTGTGATGTGCAGGTTCTTTATATAACTGTTCATAATCCTCTCCTAATCCTGTCAGCCCACTATTAACTGCTCCAAACCATTTCTGAGCATTTATATTTCACAGCTCACTAAAGGAGAGAAAACACAAATTTATTTCCCTTCTTAATGTTTTATATAATTTGGTATTATGGCATCTGGGACCTGCTTTTAGCTCCTCGGTAATCCACATTATTTTCTTATAAATAAATGCCGATTTCAGTGCATATATAACATGCAGCTCCTGGAAGCTTTTCTGTTTCTGCTGTTCTATTGCGTTTGATGTTTCTGGGTTAAATAAAACACGCTGCTTTACTTGTGCAGTTAGAAATGAGCAGTGAGCATCACCATGGCTGCACAGACACAAGAAAAGATCAGCGCCTGCAGAAACTCAAACCTCATTAACAGAAAATCCAATGAAGACACTGCAGCACCGCCCACAACGTGTGACTGACATTTCAGTGCAGAAATTGACAGTGCAGAAGTCTTTTATGGTGGATTTTCCCTTTGTAACATTCATATTCAGGGACTTTCTTTAAACTGTCGTCTTGACTAAGAAAAAAACTGCAACACCCGAATCACACAAACATAACAGAGTTAAACTGGTGCAGCCTGGTTAAAGCTCTGATGTGTAACGCCTGGCCACATGTCTGCTCTGTGTCTCTTGGCTTTTTCAACAGTCTTTGCAACGTTATCATATTTTGCTGCTTTGGCAGAAGCCCTGGTGTTAATAAAATGACACCAGAGCAGCCTTTTGCATTGTATCTTGACGTAGAAGGGGTCAGTAGTGAGGTTTTGGCCACAAAACTACTCAGTTACGGTTCAGAAAAGATCCCAGATGTCGCCTAAAAAGCACCAGGCTTTGAATGGCATGAATGCAGTGCTATGAAGGGGTCAGTGGTTAGGTTTAGGCATCAAAACTAGTTGGTCATGGTTAACAAAAGATTGTTGATTGAACTGGCTTTGAGCGGCACAAACACAGCAGAAGAAGAGGTCTTCAGCTGGGTTTAGGCAACAAAACTACTTGCTTATGTTTAGGAATATATCCTAGATGTTGCAAAAATAACCCACCTGTCTTTGAGTGGTACAATCGTGGCAGTAAAATCGGGTTGGTGGTTAGTTTTGGAAATAAAACTATTTGGTTATGGTCAGGAAATGTAGTGCACTCGTAGCATGTGGATTCATCAGAAGTTGTCATAACTCAAAAATAGCTGGTGCAAACTGTTACATTATTTATTTTTCATTTTTTGGAAGAGCCGAGTCATTTGTTTATAGAGTGAGTGCTCTAGCTTCTGCCAAAATAAAAATAACACAACTCTTCCTTTTCTCTGAACCCTTCTCACCTCATAATAACGTTCCTAAAGCTCCTCAGTAGAAGCACAGATTGTAAAGTAGGTGCGGGACTGTAATGACTAATTCAGTCTTTGAGTCTGTCTTTCCAGACCTCTGTGTCTCTTTTATTCTTCAGGGGAGAAAGCAGACTGCTTACTCTTCTGTTTAGTTGGTCGTACGCTGGCTGAGATGTTGAGACTGACAGCTGCAGGAGAGAGAGACATAGAGGCAGCGGAGGAAGAGAAGAGCGAGGGTTTTTTTTTTTTAAATCTCGTCCCCTCGCTGTGTATCCTTGGTCACTTGCAATCTGATTAATGTGCCCTTTGTGCAACCTCAGTAACTAGGCAACACTGCAATTTTCTGTTAACAGGCCTGCATCCTGTTTTTGATAAACACTTTTTTTAGTCACTTTCTCTGCTTCTGTTTTTATTCTCTCAGCCTCTGCCATCATGGACAGAAAACATGCACAGACACGTCTTTGATTTACTTCAGTTTTACAAAATGATGTGACTTATTCTCAGCGCGGTTTTGTTTTGGAATATTTTTAAAGGGGCTGAAAAATAAAGTCTCCTCACTTTGAGTGTGAGGTTCTCTAATGATGCTGCAGCTGTTGTGCATAATTTTCAACAGAGGATAAAACCTGGATGTATTTGTGGAAACGGTGGTTTCAAGCCTCCGGGTGGCTGACTGACATTTAAGCGTGGGTGTTGCTAGGAGACACACTGTCAACTAAAAGATGTTTTTTTCTCCTTTTTTCAACAAGCACACCTTGTATTGTTTATGTTGTTTGTTCACTAGCTGTTCCAGTCCAGTCAGGAAGACGCAGCTGTAGGCTGACTATTTTACAAATGAAATGGAAGCTAGTTAGTTTAGTTTCACTTCCTCTCTTCTGTGATTATCATTTTCACCAAATTTAAACATCGAGGACATACAGACTATAATAACTTCTTAGCAGAGATTGCAGATCGCAACCAACTGAAACTTCTTCCATGTCGCAAGTGTGTAGGAGATCTGTGGTGGTGGACACAAGACGCAAATAACCCTTTTAGGGCTGGGCAGTAAATCAATTTTATCAGTAAATGTGAATTTGTGGTTTGTGACATTTTTAAAAATGAAAATCTTTTCTTAAAGTTTCTCTTTAACTTCCTCCGCCGCTCTCTTTGGGCTTCCATAGGCCACAGTGGGCTGCGCCCTCACCTCGAAGAGACACACACACACATACACACAACACCATGACAACCAGCATTAATGACAATGAAGAGTACGTTCCCCAAAAAAAACATGTTAGTCTCGTTATGCGTTTAGAACTGGTTTTGAAGTGTCAAGTCTCAAACAAACCACAGTCCGCTGCAAAGTTTGTTTATAAGGCTACAACTAAAGCAGCACGCTCAGCAGCATGACCGATTTATTTCAACATCTCAAACAGAGGCACGCAGCCACGTGGGAGAAATGTGTCTCACTCTGAGATGCACAAGAGCATCACCCCACAAACACCCGTTAAAATGCAGCCGACACTACTGGAATCATTCTCTCACTGTGTCCCGTATGACAGGAAAGCGACCCGCTGCAAAGCTGTTACTGATGCAGTCACGCTGCACATTCGTAAAGATACGGTGCCCATATATAAGCCCGGGTTTGTCCACATGCTGAAAACTGTGGACCCTTTGCAATCAAGCCCGCTCTTCCTCATCTGTACAACTGTACACGTGAAAAGATCACCAGAGAGCTGGAGGGGCTGTTGTTTGACTCCACTACAACCTACGTTCCAGTAATTTGAACACAACGAATAACATTATTACTTAACATGAAACTTCTGTCACATTTGTTTTCCCCTTCCCATCTCTGAACAATCAACAAATTATCTGTTCTTTATTATTATTGGTTATCAGTTTCTGTATCCCTAGTTTTTGTATTTAAGAAGAAATTATGTGTCAAACCACCTTTATTTCTCTGGAATAATTAGCGGGGCCTGGCAGTAAATATGTAAAATACCCTATTACAGCACATATGTTTATAATATTCTGTCCACCTCCTGTATATATAAATATAGGGCATAATGCAACAATGTTTTGCAGTTAAGAGTGTCTAAGACAGAGCCGTTAAAACAGACGAGATTAATATCTAAACACTTTGTTCTTCCTGTGTTTTGGAGTAGAAGGATGTTCGCGTGGTCTTCTTTTTTCACTTTGATAAATTGTAGTTGTTGATACATCGATCTCTTTCCTTGTTCCTTGTCTATTTATAAAACCAGCACGCACACACACACACACACACACACACACACACACGGATAGAGAACAGAAACTCCCTCACCAGGCTCGGACAAAGCCAGCACTCCTCGCTCCGGGGCGTCTTTACTGATCTCCTCCTCTTCCAGTTGGTACGAGTCGAAGCTGTAGCTCTGCACCACGCCGCTCTCTCTCCCCTCCCTCCACCCCTCCCTCCCTGCATCCCTCCATCCAGCTCTCCCTCCATCCCTCCATACATCCCTCTCCTCGGGCGTCTGGGCCGGTGTAGGCCTGCGGCGCTCTGCTCCCACCGAGCCCATGTCTGCACTTCAACTACACACACACTAACACACACTCTTAAGACTTCTCTTGACGATACAGGCTACACACTCTTGGGAGCGTGCATGTTAAGCACAATCCCTGAGACACACCCTGGAAGAGAGGCGGGAGACCTTCAGATGATGGAGGATCTGTGGGAAGAAACAACAGGAGACAGAAACAGAATTAAAATGTGAAGGAAGAAGCAGATAAAAAAAAAACAACAACAATCTGTCAGTGTCGTACTGAAAGTGACAGAAGTCAAGGTTAGACACTCCAAAGAAACTCCGTTTGCTGTGTTTGTGAATGTGTGAGACGCATATTAAATGAGAGTGACAAAGGATGCACGGGAGACAGACAAGGTGAGAGAAAAAGCAGCTCTGCGTTCAATAAACAGGCACTGCAATATCTGTTATTGTACTAGAGGAGAAGAGACGGACAGAAAATTAATCAGTCACAATTCTGATGATCAATTAAGCAAAAATATCAAACCTTTACTGGTTCAAACTACCCTAATGTGAGAAATTGATATTTTTCTCTGTTTTATATCTTTGTATATTGAATATTTTTGGGGTTTTGAGTGCAATTCGGAGAAAACCTGCAACCTAAAGGCATCATTTTGGTGTGCAGGAAATTGTGACAGACCTTTTTCCACTATTTTCTGACATTAAATAGACTAAACAATTGATTGACGAATGATCTGAGAAAAAAAATCAATAGACCAATCCATAATGAAGATAATCGTAGTTGCAGCTCAGCAGCAAATATATGTAATTAGTTTGGCTGGGATTTTTAGTTTAAGAGAACAAGCCTGTAAAAATAGGTTTAGATAAATTGTCTGACATAAAGCTTCTACATTAGCTAATGAATTCTGGGACATTCAAAGTATATTAACCAGTAAAGACTTAAACAAAAGTGTATGCCCTTTATTAAAGCAGCCCTGCAGATGTACAGGACTGCTTTTATAGAGTGCTGCAGGAATGACGTCTTTTTGTAGGCCGACACAGAAGTTAGCTTTGTCCTGCTTCCCTCCACATAAAGCCTGTGGGATTTTTTAATTGGATTTTGGATTATTGCAGAATATAAGCTCTGTGGTAAACAAACGTTTATGATATTTACAGGTTTTGTTCAGCAAGAGAATCTTTACAAATGAAGCTAGAGTTAAAAAGCTAACATTAGTCTTTAAACCAGTGATATTCAACTTATGGCCCCTGATTGGGTGCCAGGTGCCCCCCAACTATTTTCAAATTCACAATGTAAATAAAGGGATTCATACTGGGAAATATTTTGTACTTTTAGTATATGTAAGGTGCCAAAGAGCATCAAAATAGAGCTTGTTTATCAAAAAAGTGTCAGTGGAGGATCTCCCACACAACCTGACTGAGGTCCTGGCTAAACCACTAATGGCCTAAAATCCTTTATGTCCTAAAATCTCAGAAATGCCCTAAAATCCTGGAAATGTCCTTAAATTTCAAGAAATGTCGTGAAATCTTAAAATGTCCTAAAATCCGAGAAATGTCCCGAAATCCTAGAAATGTCATAAAATCTTAGAGAAATTGTATGGGGATGCTGTGACTGGCCCCTGGCCTCGTGTCATTTTGCAAAAGTGGCCCCTCAGCAAAGCAAGTTGAGTATTCTTGCTATAACAAACTATAACAAACTACTCCACGATCACATGACTTAACGTCGCCACCACAACGAGGCTGTAAAGCCGTGTTCAGCGCAATGATGTTCTCTAGTCTCTTTTAGCCACTTGTTAGCAACCAAAACTTGAAAAAATTTAAAATGAAAGTGGGAGGGACACTAATGGGATTTGCAGCATTTATCATCACGCAAAAGGGCTGCAACTAATGATTAATTTTATTATCAATTAATCTGGCCCCTATTATGCAAGCAATTCACATGTAAACACAACTCTGTTTACACATTTCATGGTAAAAGGAGCAGGCAAGGGCACAGAAAAACATAAAACGGGATCCTCCACCAGAAAATTTTGAGCATTTTTTTTCCTGCATCGTGGTGAATTTTTATGCACCAATCTGTGCCTTTTCTGCACCAATTTCATGGTGTTTATGTCTTAACTTTTGTCAAAATACAAGTCCTCTGCTTCTGTAATTTTCTGCACATATTCCAAATATTAAGGGGGACGTGTCCCCTGCGTCCCCTTCAAAATCTACACCTATGAAAGCAGAGAGAAGTAAAATCCTAATGTGCTAGCCTCTTACTAACAAAAATGCTGTTGATCAACTAATTGGTTAATCAACCAAACGCTCAGCTCTATCATGCAACATCACCTACAGACAAACACACTGTGGGTCCTAATGAAAACACTTCTCCTCCTTCTGTCAGTGGAGCAGCTGAAATGTGGCTCAATAACCTGCTTTCATTCACTCGGGTCAACAGGGAGCTGCTATTGTTGCAAGCTGGATCAATATAAATGGCTATTGACATTACGCTCCATATGCAAACACTAAACAGCACAAACCTGCACACCTGTGTGGCTGCACAAACACTTAGGCACAATCCAGCTCTATCATCACCACACACACATACACACACACACACACATGCACCCTGCGGCCCCCTCACCTCTGATGCCCTGCATCACGAAATAAAGCAGCTCAGTCCTGGAAACTGTCTTTAGGGTGAGATCCTATTTTAAACCCCCAGCTGTCTGGGAAAGTGTCAGATGATGTAAGAAGGTTATCATCTCTGTAATTTGGGCTCATCGTGGCCTCCAGTGCAGATGGAAAAAGAGGCATTTGTGTGACTGAACAGAGGCTGCTTACTGGAAGCTTATTAAGAAAAGCTTTTTTAAAATCTAATAATGATGCAAATTCACTTGCCTCTCACATACAGAGCACACAGTGCAGTTTCTGTCTCCAGACTTGAGGCGGCGCTCTCAGCCTTCCTTCTTTAAATTAAAAGCCTCCAGTCTGCGACCATAATTGAATTGCAGTCTAATATCACGCTGCAGTTTCTATTGTTTACATATATAATAATGAAATGAGCATTCAGAGTGAGAAAAAGCACTTAATGTTACGTCTGAAGCAAACAATCTGGAGAATAAATATTTGCCATAAACGTATTTTAACTCCAAATAATTAAGCTCATGTGTTTTGCTTTTTAGGCTCTAAAACCGGCGCGTGTGGGAATAAAAAAATGTAATTAATCAAAGGTAAAAACACGACGGCTGAGCAGTAGAGGATACACACACACACATAAATATGCTCCCTTCGCTTCTTTTTTTTCCAAAATCATCATTAAAACAATCCAAATAAAATCCAACAAGGCTTAAATGTCGCTTTTAGATCCATCTGTGCGTTTCTGTGCGCGCTTTTTGCCTCGAATTAAAAACAAAAACACACAAACAACAGGTTATTAATGGCCCCGGTACCTCCGGTGTCTCCCCCTCTCGCTCCCGTGTTTCGTGCCCGCTCCCCCCGGCTCTTACAGCAGCAGCGGGAGCCGAGTCCTCTCCCTGCGGGATCCTCGAGGTGCCGGCCGGACCTGGTCCCTCCTCAGCCCGTCTCCATCAGACACAAGGGAAGCCCCCGGTGCCGTCCTGCACGCGCTCCTAACGCACCATCCAGCAGAGGAGAAAAGGGAGCGTGGATGGATGGAGGAGGAGAGGGGAGGAGAGAGGAGGAGGAGGGGTGAGGGAGGGGGAGGAGGTGGGGGGTTGTTGCCTCTGGCTGTTCATCTTTTGCAATCAGTCTTCTCAAACGCACCATTAGAGATGAGGATGAAACCATCGAAATGCATGTTTAATAACTTTTTTTGTCCCTTCAGAAAACACTTTGCATACCGTTTTAGGCGAGCTTTAAATTATTAAGGGTGTTTTTGTTGATATCACGGAGAGTAAACTGGGATTAAAAATGAATTTCAAGGGAGGGCAAAAACAAAATGCATGACATTTATTAATAAAACATTTTAAGGGGCTGTACTTTATTTATCAGAGTAGGGGGTGGCTGGGGGCTGCTTTATTATATCATGACCCTCCCCAGAGCAACAAATATTTTTCCTTGAGTCTCCTTGAGTGAGTGGGAGAAAATGCACGACCCTGTCTCCACCATAAATAACCACAGGCATGTTTCAGTTTCTGGCAAAGATAAATGGTGTGACTTTTTTGTTTGTTGAAGGAGGCATTTCAGGGCTGGAAAAATGGTCTTGTAACCCTTTGAACACTTAGCAAATTTGAAGAAAAAAAAAAGACAATGAGCAACCTGGCAAGAAAACGGCCCGCAAATTGCATCATCAAATATTTAAAACAATTTTACATAATAATAATAACAATTATTATTATTATTGTTATTATTATTATGATTATTAATAAGCACCTTTTTCAGCTCACTCACTTGTTTTTGCTTTGTTTTTGTCATGTTCGTTTGTTTTTTACTTTATTCCTGCTAGTTTTCAGGAAGTTTTCTTTACATTTTTTTAAATTAATTTTTTTTAACTAATTCTGTGCTTTTTTTTAATCATTTCTTCCTAAGTTGCTCTTGGCCTTCTACCCATGTTTTTGAAAGAAATTAAGCCGACTTGCGCATGTTACAAAGGGTTAACAAAACTAAGCCTTCTCTGCAGCAGAAAGAAGCAAATACTTTTGAAATTGGTGCTACATCACCAGAGAAAACAGAGGAGAAGGACTCTTGTTCGAGATGCAGAAAACCTACAATTACCAGAATGCACTGCGCCGCACCAGACCAATAAACGCTCCTGCTAGTATGTAACTTAATGCAAACTCATACATGTGAAACATTGGCTAAATGGTGAACAAACACATGTCTCTGGAAACATTTGAGGAGAGAAATAGTCAGCTGACGAAAACAATCTTTTTATATTTATTAGCTCTGCTTAGTTTTACAGTTTGATCAGTTTCTTCAGCCTCTGTTTTTTCACTGTGCAGGAAACAGCATGTATTTCCTGTTCACAAACTCTCACTATTACAGCTAAACAAAGCATTTAAATATGTTTCTGGTAACATTTTAGGAGAGAAGTAGGCAGTGCAGTGACATAATCTTGATTCATATTTGATCAGCGCTGCTTAGTTCTATGGTTTGATCAGATTTTGGTCCGAGATTGAAAGACAGATAGTTCGAGAGAGAGGCAGATCTCTTGATCTGCTTTTCCTTTTTTGTGTCCATGATGGCAGCATTGGTGGCGGGCAAGATGAAAATGCGGAAGTACAGCCGGATGACATGTTTTTGATTGGCATCTAGGCACTAGTTAGATGGAGGGAAGTTTGCTATGTTCATTTACACGTACTGCCCACATTGTTTTGATACAGAGCTGGTGAAAAATCGGCAAAGTATCCCTTCAAAGAAAAGGTGTTTCAAATAAATACAAAATACGACCATTTAAAGTTGAATGTCCCTCCCTCTCCATCCTGAGAGCTTAAAAAATTTAGTTGAAGTCCTCCTTCATTTTGCACCGCCTTCATTAATAATGAACACTCCCTAAGTTATCATCAGAAGCTACAGTATTGTAATTTTTGCCAATACACCACAGACATAAATTCACTCGATACAGCATATTTAAAGGCTTATTCAAATACCACAGCAACACGTCGAGTAAAAAACATCATACTGTTGTTTCATTAGATTATATTTCATTTCTCTTGCTTCATTTTCTTCTCAATTTCCTCAGTTTTATTCGCCTTTATTGGTGTGTGACGTACGTGTGTTGCTAAAGCGTAAAGATAAGAAGAACAGAAAGAGAAAAAGAACAATAGAGGGAAAGTCACATTCAAACACACACACACACACACACACACACACACACACACACACACACACACACACACACACACACACAAACAGTGGCACTGGAGCCTGCGTGTGATTGACAGTTTTATCAGTTCAGTTCAATATGCTAATGCTTTATTATTGGCAGTGGCTCCATCATATTGCTCACCCCCACTGCTGCCATAGCAGAGCAGAGCCAGATGGAAATTAGCGAAATGTTAGAGTTGTCTTTTTTGGTTTGCAGTGGCCCAAAACAGGCCCAGGATCCACCGCTGCAGCTGTACTGCAGTGTGAGGTTGTGGGTTTGAATCCTGTTTTTAAAGTGTCCATCTTTGCATGCTTTCTAGTAAAAGACACAGTTGCATGTTTTAATTCAGCCCAGTTGACAGAAGATAATTGCATGTGTCTGATAACCACAGATAAAATATACATTTTGTCCATTTTATCCATATCATATCAATGTCTCTAGAGTGCAAGTCCAAAGCAATTTTTCTTCTTCTTCGCTGCGTTTCTGGATTGCAGTCGCCAGTTCAAAATGTACATTTCTGAAAACCATGGATATGTTACATTTGTATGTTTCTTACAAATCATGTCAATGTTCCTTAAGTGATATTATAGTATAGTATACTCAGCTAGGTTGATGCCTACTAAGCTGCAGACCACTGTTGAAGACCGGCAAACAAGAAAAACAGTTTTTTAGCAAGTTGTTGCTGCATCTTCCATTACCTTTTAGTCACAGAACATTGCAGTTGTTTTTTTACAAAAATATCTCTGTATTTCCAGACGGGATAATGCCACACAAAGCAGTTGTTTACAGAGACTTTGCTGTGATCCCTGCTGGGGTAGTTCCACCAAAAGTGGTTGTTTTTCACCAAGACATGGTTTCATTTCCTGCCAGGATAGTGTCATGAAAAGTAATTGTTTTTACTAAGAAATTGCTGCATTTGCTGCCTCGATTATCCTTCAAAAACTTTTTTTTTTCACCAAGACATTGATTCGTTTCCTGCCCTGGCACAAAACAATGTAAACTGTTTTTTGTTTGTAATCTAATGAGACATCTACACATTTCCAGTTGGAATGTGCTATGAAAGCAATTTTACTGAAATATTGTTGCGTCTTCAGTTGGTAAAGTACCACAAAATTGGGTTGTGTTTTTAGCAGAGAAATGGTTGTGTTTTCTACTGGGATAGTGTCACGCAAAGCAATTGTTGTCTTTTTTTTGTGTTTCCTGCTGCAATAGTGGCATGAGAAGTGGTTGTTTTTTTGCAGAGACATTGCTACATCTCCTGCCAGAAAACTGTAATAAAAATGGTTGGTTTTTTTCACCATGACCTCGCTGCATTACCAGTTAGGACTGTGCCACCAAAACCAGGTGCTTCAAGCCAAAACATAATCTTTTTCTAACCGTAACTACTAGATTTTTGTGCCTAAACCTAACCTCACATTAACCAAAACATTGCATATAAAGATGTACAAATGTAACACGTGTTTTTTGCATTTATTCTGATGACTGAGCTGTTCACCTGACTTTTGGCTCGACATCACAGATTGCATCAAAGATCAACTGTATCAAATGCATCATGTAAAAAGGTTTATCCTTTAAAACATTGAATCTGCTCTGAGGTGAATTATAGCATGGGCAAATGTCATGCTGATCTTTTGAAGATTATGTACATAGAGAGCATTCCCTTTGATATTCTGTTTCTATTTCTGATTCAACATCCTCCGTACTGGCACATAATGTACGAGGCTAAAAGAATCAGTCTGTCATGATGGGAGAACAAATTAAACAGAGACTGCAGCGGCTGAACACACACGTAGAAATATAAACATGTAAAAATGTGTGTAATGTTACTCACTATATGTCAGCAGGATGCATGAAAAGAAAAGGATCATGAAAAGTCCAGTACATCAGTAAAGCATAAGACAAAACTGTATTCATAACAAGTATCTTCATTTTTTTCCATCACAGTGTTTGGAGGGACAGTAGACATTTTACTGACTGTGCTGGACACTCCTGCTCCTGAGACCTCAATGATCGCAGTTTTTCAGCGTTTATCAGCTTCATCCTTTTATTGTTGTTTGTTTAACGCTTCATACACAGAACTATCTGCTGATACTGCAGGCTGATTTTTCTCTGTATCTGACAAGAGATTTAAAACAGTAAGAATTACAGCAGTAGTTTGGCAGGTTTACATTATTAACTTCTGCTTTTCTGTAGAAGCCGTGCAGCCGTGGAAGACATATTTTGCACGTTGTTGTTGAACAGTTTTCAGGCTGCATGTTTTTAGCCATGTCAGCAGCACGGCTCTTTGGTCCAGACTGAAAAATTGTGAGAACTATTGAATGGATTTACATCCCCCTCCAAATGAGCTGTAATAACTTTGGTGATCTCCTGACTTTTTATGTAGTCCCATCGTCAGGTAAAAGTTTAAAAAGACTTTGGTACACCTGCAAAACTGATTATAAACTGTCAGCTTCAACTAAACTTTGTGTTAGGTTCTGTTTAGCAAATGTTTGCATGCTAACATGCAAAAATAAGGTGGTGAACATGATGGAAATAATATGGGAGCGTACTGAGTTTAGCTCAGTGTGCAGGCATGGTAGTAAACTTTAAGAATTATATAGGTTTTAAATTTCTTCTAGTTTTCATTTTGAGTTGAGAAAGACATTAGCTGTGCTCCAAACTGCATACTTTTTTTTTTTTTAAGAATGCAAAGAAAAGACCCAGTTTCTAATCGAAAACATGGCCTAGGTTTTGCAGCTGCCGATATTGTTGCACACAGTATGCACTTAAGCTGGACATAGCTAGCCAGAGGAGTTCTGTTACTTTGCAGTGTTTAACTTAAGACAGTGACATTAATCTACTTTTGCATTTCTTTGTCATTATTATTTTCACAGTTATGTCTTTTTGCCCTTGGTAATCATTATGGTTATTTAATTCTGTTTGATTGATTGTTAGTTGTTTAAATGTGCCATCCGTCATTGTGGCTTTTTTTTTGTCAGCTGTCACCGAGCTTTCATCTGTTTGCTGCTCAGCTGATGTGACATATCATCCGCCGTGCAGAGAATTGTGGGTCAGAAGCACCATAAAAGCATACTGGCTTGCATACTGCAAAATGCAACCAGAGGCATACTTAGGCAGTATGGGTTTGAAAAATATATTTGGATGTTTTAAAGCTGCCATGTTGACATTCAGTGTTACTCACCAAAATGCATTTTATGTATCATTGAGCTCTAAAAAATAGGTTGAATGCTTTTCCCTCCTCATAAAATTTTTGCAAAGCAGATTTTTTTACAACTCCAGCGTTGTTTCCATCCATGTTTACCAGTTTGCAATCTTCTTCTTACCCACTTTTGTTGGTGCATTGCAGCATACCTCGGCATGTTACCTGCACCTGTAGATCAGCAGAATGGAGATAAACTGGGACTCACTCATAGAGAAACAGCTCTGTGGTGCTACTAAGGTGAAAAACTCCACGGGGGAATATTTATTAAGCGCTGCTGTGCTAACCTATATTAGAATTAAAATAACCAAACTTACTCAGTTCATCTTTGGTTAAAATCAGACCTAAACACTTATAATAATTCAATATTAACACCCAAATTATACTTTATTTCCAAATTCTTTTCAGGTCCACATTGCTATCAAGGAAACAAAAATTCACAGTGACGGTGACAAAAAGATACAAAACCGCAGCACTGAAAGACAAAGACATACTTAGAAATGCCAGCTGCATTTGAGGCAGCTCTGTTCGGACAATGAAACAACACTAATCTGTGATTTATCCAGCAAACTGTTCTTTATGAGACATTCAAACATATCGTGTGGCGCAGCAGGCGTTTTGACGTCAGTCCAGAAACACGTTCTTGAGATGAATTTAATCTGCGTGAAATCCTCTGGATCATGAGGGCGTTTGTTTTCTGCTTGTCTGCCTGCTGATCTTTTTAGCTGGCTGTTTGTTTACCTGTCTGCCTCTCACTTTACCTGTCAGTGTCGGTTATATTGAGTCACTGATTTTCTGTCTTTCTCTCTGCCTGTCTGGCTCTCCATTTGGCTGCGTGCCCGAGTTTCTCTCTGTCTGTCTGTGGCTTTGTCTTTCTCCCTGCTCAGCTTGTGGGAAGGCTTGCAGCTCTGGATTTATGCTGCGTGTTGAATAGTAATGGTTTGTCATGTTGTTTTAGCCCACAGCAATCTGTCCAGAAAGAATGAGTTGAGTTGTTGGTGTGCGTGTGTCCATAAATATTTTTTCTCAGCAGCTCTGTTATGAATGTGTAAAAAGGTCAGACCGTGTTACGCCTCCTTCTTTCAAATGGAATTATTTTTCTGTAACACCCTGCAGGACTGTACTGACTGAAGTGTTGGCGCAAGTGCAACCTTATGTGAATATTCCCGTGCATGTGTGTGTGTGCATTCATTTTATCCTAATGTACGTCCACTATTTACTCTCTAACACTATGTGTGTGTGTGCGTCTATCCCTCCATCCGCTCGTCCATCCCTCCTTCCTGGCTGGTAAAGATGCTGAGCCTCAACAGTGTCTATATTTAGCTGCTGGTTCAATCAATGACGGCAGAGCCACAGCGCCATGACTCTGCATACTGATAGTATACCGCCTATCGCCACCTCTGCTCACCTCTGGAGAAACAGATAAAAAAAGATGGAGAGAGGCGGGGAAATGGACAAATTAACCCTTTAACAGTAACAATGAGAAATGGCTTTGCAAAAAAAAATACACAGCATTATAGACCATAGAATATGTTTACAAAATACAATTTATTGAAAAAAAAAAAAATTTTCCTAGTGTAACGAACTGTAAAAAACCGCAAATGCTAAAATAAAAGTAAGTTTATAAATTAATCAACAAAAAATAGATACAAATAGAAATAAATCTAATAAAAACAAATATAATAAAAAAGAAAACAAATGTGACTTCATAAAATAAACAAATAAATAAACAAAAAATAAACACATAAAAGAAATAATAATAAATCTTGCAATAAAATCTGTTTAAAATGTACGGTCCAAAAAATAGTCAATTTAATATCATAAAAATAGAACTGAATAGAATTACAGTATAATCAAAATACTAAAATGCATCGTATAAAAGCATCTGCATAAAATGAAATGTTTTTAGAAAAGCAATTTGGTCGCAAAAAAATGTCAAACATGCGGTTGAAATGGCTTTTAAAGGGTTAAAGAAATGATGACAAGAAAATGAGACTTAAAAATGGCAGTCAGACGGGGCCTTAATCCGATCACACGGTTAGAGAGAGCGAGAGAAACAGGCACCGGGAGGAAGATGAGGAGGTAATGATGTGCGAGGCAGCAGGTGAAGAAGGATGAAAGGAAAGAGACAGGTGTAAATGCAGAGGCAGAGGGATCGAGGGATGAGGACAGATGGAGAGATGGGGGGATGAAGATGAAGATACAGGGACAGAAGGGATGAAGACACAGATAAAAAGTCAGAGGAAGAGAGGAGAAAAGCTGCAGCTTCTGAGGAAGAAAAGAGAGAAATGAGTTTCCTGAGATGAAGACAGAGAGAGAGTTCACACAAGAGCAAGTGGAGGAAGCTGTAACAGACTGCAGGGTTTTCTGAGTGTCGGTGTGCAGTGTAGCCGAGCAGGTTTGGAGGGAAATGAAAGCAAAGCGGCGTGCAGAGGAGGCGGAAACAGGTACATCGAGGGAGAAGGAGTCAGAGAGAGTCGACACTGAGACTCTACAGAGATGTGACAGAGGGAGAGAGAGATTTCATCTGCCATGCAGTGAAGCACTGTGGACCGGAGAGGGAGGTCAGGACTGAGTCACCGTTGCCGGTGTTACATTAAATTCTGTGACCCGTCAGAATCTGTGACCTGATCAGGAATGTATGCTACTCCTGATAATATAAGGCAACGGTCCCAACTGCTCCAGCCAATGGGATCCAGATTTCTCCATAGTCAGTAGTCTAAGTTAAGGTCCACATATTCAGTTTAATTTAGCAAAATGTTATCGCGCTGCCTTGGAACAATAATGATATAACAAACTTTATTTGTATAGCACTTTACATACAAGAAATGGAGCCAAACGTGCTTCACAACAAAGAAATTACATGCACCAAGTGCTTCACGTCAAAAGACGTAGAAGACATAAAGACATAATAAAACCTGCATCTGCACATAAAAATAAGATCAGATCAGAATACATAGAAAGCATCGTCACACGGTTAAAACCCACTTGATAATACCAGTAAAAGTAAGACAAAAAATAAGGATAAAAATAGAATGCACAGAATGCTTCACGAAAGACGGAAAAGAAAACCCATTAGATAATATTAATAAGAATAAAGCTAAAAATACAGTGTATAAAATTGAGGAAAATTCGAGATTTTAAAGAGGTGCAGCAGTGTGTTTCAAGAGAAAACAGAAACGACACTTCAAAATAAAAGCTCTCTGCTGGAAATCCACTGTACTTCAAAACAGAGTGTATTTTTTGGAAAGTTGACTGGGAATTACGCTCACTTGTTTTATTTAATTATTTTTTCAAGACCCCAGGAAATTTACAAGGCTCTGAAGCACATTTTACATAGTGGCCAAAGTCTTTTTTTTTTTTACTAATTTCTTGCTAATTTTTTGGGTAAGTTTCTCATTGCCTGATTTTCATGTTTTTGAAAGACATCAAGCGAATTTTCTTGGGTTTCAAAGGGTTAAAAGGGGGTTTGACGTCATGATTGACGGCTGTGTGTGCCACTCGGTGTGGTCATGATCAACAGTACTGCTTGTGATTGGTTGGACAGGTGTATGGGCGATACTGCAGCGATTGCGATTATAAAATATGAATATATGAATATAAAAACAACTCACTGAAATTGTCTGAGAATTATTAACATTACAGAGCTTTCTATTCAGAAAAAAACATTGCTGCCATGTTTATTTGCATCTTTTTATAGAAAAGTCTTGCTGCTTCTAATATGTCAACAGCGTCGACGTATCGCTGTGGCAGGCTGACACAATAAATATGGCATCAAATATAATGCTACAACCAGTTAGCTTAGCTCAGCACAAAGACTGAAAATGGGCTAACGACTAGCGTTGCTCTCAAAGTTTACAAAATCCACCATCCAATACATCAAAAGTGCATTCATTTACCTTTTATATATTGATTGCTTACAGAATAAAGAAACTATATATATTGCCTCTTAATTAGTCAGATTTATAGACATGTTCAGACACACACACACACGTTATTTTTATGTCTGCAGGCTGCACAGATTCTCACCGACAGGCACATAATCTCACCGCTCCACAAATTATCTCTGTATCTTTTTCTCTCCCGAGACGGCCGTAAAAATGCAAACACACTCAAACAGAGTGTGCACACATTCTTGCACACACACACACACACACACACACACACACATGCTTGCGCTCTAAGTAGCCGTGAAAACTGGAAAGCGCCTTGAGCACTTGGAAAGCACTTGCTGTAAATCCACACTATTGTTATGTTTGGCTGTGATCTGTTCTGGGCTGGAATTACATGACGACACAGCGCAGCTCAGCGTCTCTCTCTGTCTTTTTCTCTGTCTGTGTGACACACAAACACACATATGAACACACACGTGCATTCAGATTGGCTGTCTGTCGTAGTATTGATCTTCTAAACTAATTCTGCTAAAAAGAAGTGCATTTTAAAAGGCATACATGCATAAAACACCTGGTTGAGTTGCAAATTGTAAGCACTTTCCTTAATCGATTAATCAGTAAAAGTAATAATTGATTAATTGTTATTTGAACAAAAAACAAAACTTTGCTTATTTCAAACAATACCAGTCCTCAGTCAAAGCTCACAGCAACATACTGCATATATTTTGACTTTTCATAGCCTTTCGATTACTCGACTAAATTTCACGTTTGATTAAATTCGGTCGGTTAATTGATCATCGATTCATTGTTATCGTCCTTACCTTGTGGCCTGTTCACTGCCTTGTTTTCTCCTGCTGTTAAAGACAAAAGGTAACCACAGGTTATACTTGTTTGTTTGATGACTTGCGGAGTTTGGTTTGTCTCTGGAACATATTTTCTCTTTTAGAGTAAAAAGTCTCAGTCGATCTGACCCGCTCATCCTCCTGAGCACAAACTGCCCGTGGCATCTTTGGCCAGCATTGTCCTCCATTTCTCCTCCACTTTGCCCTATTATTTCCTGAACCCAACATAAATCTGGATTGTTACTGCATTACTGCAGTTATATATCCCTATAAAAGTGAAAAGCACTTGCCAGTAGATAAAAGCTGGATGTAGCAGATTTTTATATGAAGCCAGGAGCTGCAAGATGCAAGCTTTTGTAAATCTGACAGATTACGACAGTGTGTAGGCTTTGTTTTTTTCCAATGGGAATTTTTTTTTCATTAAATCCTATACCTTTAATAATGTGGAACAAGCCCACAACACCTTGATTGAATTGGACAACTCAATCGCCAGAGTAAAAAATGTGTGTTTGCATTGTACATTTTTGCAAACCATGAATGCATTTGTACAATATTTTAGTGTGTATGTTAAAACTTTGCTCAACAACGCTGTGGTTAATGTGGATCGGGTAAGGAACAAAAATCACTTGGTTATGTTTAGGAAAAGATCATATTTTGGCTAAAAACACCTACGACTGGTGGCACTAAAAACTGCTGGAAAAGCAGGGATGGGGCTGACTCTGTGGCTGTGTAGATATATAATTACAGTTATTAGAAATATAGTTTTGTTTTTTTGAATAATCCCCCACCCCCATCCTTTAATTTTCAGGTCATTCTCCTGCCACTTCTTTATTATTTATTGTACATTTTTATTCCAATTTCTTCCTTGCCTTTTTTCTGTGAAGAAATCAAACCAATTTGCTGAACTTTCAAAAGTGTAACTGCTAAGAAAACTGATGTCAGTCCAGGTTTTAAGGGGTTATGTACAGCCTCAGCGAGCCGCCAGCATTGTTGTCGAATCTTGTGTAACTTTTAAACTCTGTATCAGTGTTACTTGTTTCCTAACAAGGACAAAATGAACCGGTGACAGTGTTGTCTGCATGGCAGGGGAAGGTGAAGTCGACCTGGCCTTAAGCCTCTGCAGCAGATTAGACACAGACTGGTCCTCTTGCTTTACTGTGAAATACTGCAGCTGAGGACAGAGAAAAATAAAGTCACAGCACACACACACTCAAACACACACACGGAGGACACAAATGCGCGCACACAAGCAGGGCTGTGTAATTGAAATGGTAAAGGGTCTGGTTGTTACATAGCAACCTTTAATAAACAACGGCTGTAAGATGGAGACGATGATAATGAGAGACGCAGAGCGAGAGAGACGAGTAATTGAACTCTGGCTCTCTGAGTGTCTCTGAGCTTTGGTTACATGGCGTTCACTTTGAGAGCGGGTATTTGTTAGGGATGTGTGTGTGTGTGTGTGTGTGTGTGTGTGTGTGTGTGTGTGTGTGTGTGTGTGTGTGTGTGTGTGTGCATTGTGTGTTTAAAACAAAGCTTGAACTTACTGAGAGAGGAAGCACACACATGCACACAAACAAAAAACACACACTGACACACACGCACAGAGAGACAAACCTCTCCAGAGAGCGCGGATCAGATTTGAAAGGGAAACAGCAAAACAGAGAAGAACTATGAATAGAATTATCTCAACCATGAAAGAAGATTTCTCTCCTTTGACTGCCGCTTTCTCTATGTATCTATGTGTCTATGTATCTATCTATCTATCTATCTATCTATCTATCTATCTATATTGCTGCATTCATATTTACTGTATTTATGAGCTACGAGCACATAAACGGCACTCTAAAGTCATACTTACAAGTGGGAAATTGTGAAATTTCAGTGATACCCTACTTGCCCAGTCATGACAAAGCATGGAAACAGTGTCAACTATTGACGGTAAAAAATTAAATATTTTTTTATTTGTTCCTAGTAGCTATAATTTACTTTAAGTAGTTGCACATTTTAGTATTTGGATCTATTAGCTGTAGCAAGCAAGGAAACTAACTAAAAAGCATGCCAGGCAAGTATACTAACATTGATGATGTTATTTTATAACATGAGTTGACGTCATAAATGCACAAAAATGTGGGCAAAAGTCAGTGTGTTTGGTTGAAAGATGTAAAAACATGCCATTATTCATCTCTCTCTGCTGTTGCTGGCCGCCGGCTGTTTACAGTCCTGTAACTTCTTTCTACAGCACTAGGTGTCGTGTTGTCTTTCAGTTCAACTGTCTGTTCCACCAGTAGAGACCAGAGACTGAACTCTGGTGGTGCATGCTGTGCACTGCATGCAATGAGTTAATAGAAAGAGGAGCGCCTGTATTCATGATAGTATTGGAAAACATATATTCTGGTTTTTTAAATACCCTGATAAACTGTAATACAGTGATACCGCTCAAGCCTGTCGTCTATATTTATATATGTTTTTTAAATGTGGTGTCTCCATCATTTTCCTATATTAATCCACCCAGATCTCTCACCTATAAGTTGCTCTTTAAGCAAAAACTGACATCTACTTAAGGTCTTTTTTTGCACTGTTTCATATTCAGCAGAAGCGTAGCTTTCGATTACTCAACGTGCCATTAGCGGCCATTACATTTAAGTGTGCACGTCAATGTGAATGGGAAAGTTTGATTTAGTGGCTGAAGCCATTATCGCTGCGAGGAATGAAACGGTCCCTGAGGAGCCTTTCTGCACATGTAGTATCCTTTTCTTCGCTCTCTTTATTCATCCATGTCTGTCACATGCGCATGCGCATGCACACACACACACACACACACACACACGCGCACACACACACACACACACACACACACACACACACAGAGGTTTCCTTCGGGACCCTCATCAGGCCAGTGAGCTCCTTTTAGCCGCTCCCCTGATGATCTCCATATCTCTAATGAGATTATTGTAGTAACAGGAGGGTTGATAAACCCCATTACCCACAACCCATCCCTCCTATCTGCCTGTCTCTTAACCCTTTAAAACCTGACGCAACATCACTTTTCTTGTGCTGCTTTCAGATGCCTTTCACACGTATTCAAACCTTTGAAATCTGAGCAAATTAGTGCTATTACTTTCAAAAACATGGAAAAAAAGGCAATGATCAACTTAGTAGGAAACGTTCCGCAAAACTATTAAGAAATTATACATTTAAAAAATATCTTCAAAAAAAAGCTTGGGGAAAATAATTATCATAATTATATAATTTAATTATATATTTTTAACTATTTTACAGAATTATTATATTTTTAAGCACCTTTTCCTTTGTCATGTTTGCCTTACCCGGTCTTTTTTTTTTTTTTTAACTTTTTGTGTATTTTCTTTTTTTATTTATTTATTTCTTGCAACAACTTGGTAAGAAATTTTCCACAAATTGCAATAAATAAGTAGATCTAGAAAATGATTTTTTTTTTCAAAGCTAGGGAAAGACTTTATTTCCAATTCTCATAACTACGTATTTCAAATTATGTCACAGAATAATTAGAATTTTTAAACACTTTTTAATTTACTTTCTTAGTTTTAACAAATCATTTTCATGTTATTTTCTTGTACTTTTAACTAATTTCTTGCTAATTTTTAGGTCATTTCTTTTTTTTCGCTCATTGCCTCCTTCTTGTGTTTTTGAAATAAATCAAGCCATTTTGCTCAAGTTTTAAAGCTGTTGTCATTCCACCTGCGTGCTCTCGACCAGGCAGAGAAGAATAAAAAAACCCACACAGGTCACTGAGAGGAGGAGAAGGAGGAGACGGCAATCATGACAAGGAGTCAGTTAAGAGGGTGAAAGAGAAGAAGAGAGACACAGAGGGCAAAGGAGCAGGAAGAGAGAGGAGAGAAATCAATGTAGGAGAGAGGAAACAGCGAGATAGGGAGAAGAAAAAACTGCTGGCAAGGGCAGAGAAGTGGCACTTTTTAAGAAAACACAAGGAGAAGTGTAGAAAATGAAAGGATGTGGAGCATGAAGGATGGATGAACAGGGAGTGACTGGGACAGTGGCTGTTTAAAGGTCATGTGTATTAGAGAGCCGTGTGCAGAGACACCGCTCAGTCTGCTCCCCTTCTCTCTCCTTTATCCTTCATCTCCCTCCATCGTCCTCGTCCCGCTGCCAGTTTCCCCTTTTGTACTTACAGTCTTCATCTCTTCTCTGCCCTCATCCTCTTTCATCCCTGTCTGTCCGTCTATTCTTCACCGCCGCACAAACTCCCTCCCCCCTCTGTCTCTGGCTGCCTCTCCCTCTATCTCTCTCCATCAGCTTCAAAGAGCTGTCTCTGTGGCAGACCTCGAGGGCACCTGCCTCTTGAGGTGGAATAAAATCGTCCGTCCCCTAGTGCTTTTGTGCGTGTGTTAGTGTGTGTGTGTGTGTGTGTGTGTGTGTGTGTGTGTGTGTGTGTGTGTGTGTGTGTGTAGCCGGTACACACTCCTCTGAAGTACAGCGAGGCCCCGGGCTGTGCTGTAACAAACAAACAAAACCAACAAACAACCAGGTGAACCTGGACCAGAGGGTCGCGTCTGCGTGCGGGTTTACTCTCCAAATGAGATTATGTTACAGTGTTGTCGGTAACCTTTGCAGCCCAAATGAAATTTGTGTTCCTGCGTCTATCTCTGCCGAGTGTGTCAGTCCGTCACGGTGTGTTTACGTCTCTGTATGTTTAAGTGTGTGTAGATGTTCGATGAGTGCATTTGGGAATCTGCCACCTCTGAGGGCGTGTGCTGGCTCCTCAGTGGCATCGAGGGAGATTGGATTAGAGGCTCTGTGTGTAGATCAGCCACATGCAAGATGTTGGTTAAACCGTGTGTGTGACTGAGTGTGACCTTCGAGAGGAGAGGAGTGTTTTCTGCCCAACTGGCACCTTTTTATTTGACTGGGCCTGTAAAAATGGATTTGTGCAGCTTGTTGTTATTTGGACTTTCTGTATTCATTAGCTTCATTTTCATCAGTACAGACACTGAAGGGGACACTGTCGCTGTTGTCAGTCTGCCACAATTTTAAAGCTGCACTAATATTTTTCATTAATGCTTGGGTAGGCAGTTTTGTTTTGGTTTCATCGGGCAAAAATGCCATTAAAAACTTTGAGTGTAATATATAGTATCTTTAAGTGGTCTGAGAGAAAATTAGACTTGTGCACCTCCTCTTGGCTCTGTTTTCATGTTTTAGGAGATCTAATATGTGATTGGAGATTTGGCCAATTACAGAGAAAGGGCGTTCCTATTGGCTGTAATGAAAGAGGAGTAGATGTGCATCTTCAGAGCACTTTATTTTTGTTCTTGCACTCATATTCAGACACAGAGTGAATCTTTGAGGGTCTCAGCAACTGAATCTTCAGCAATCTTTGTGAGCAACCCACGAGTATGTTGTCTAGATGCAGGTTGAGACAAAGCGGTGTGTGTGTGTGTGTGTGTGTGTGTGTGTGTGTGTGTGTGTGTGTGTGTATGTGAGAGAGAGAGAGAGAGTCTGTGTGTAATATTATCACATCCCATTTCATCATTTTGATACACACCTGTGTTCTGTGAGTAAAACCCTTCACCAATAGAAACCAAAAAGCTGCTTTTACTTTATATGCAGACCCAGCGCGTTCTCATCCCAAGTCGTCACATGTTGCCACTTTACAGTGGACTTCCACGTCCACATATTACTCTCTAGGTATCCTTTTGCGTCTGCCGTTGATGTCCTGAGGATGCTGCTACCATGACGTCCCCATGATGTTCATGGTGCGATGATGCTGCACATGTTTATGTTTAGGCAACAAAAGCACATGACAACGCTCAGAGGGGTTTTTAGCACAATCAAACACTGATCAAGATGTTTTTAGGCAACCAAAAACATCACAATTAACTTTCATGTGTTGAAAACACACTGAAAAGCTACAGCATGGCTGCAGTACTTATCCATTGTCATCATGGTCACTACTTGTCAATGGATGGCGTCCACCTGACAAACAAAGCTTCAAAACGTCCCATTATGTATAACTTTAAATCTATATAAACAAATGAGTTCTTAAAAAATATATTTAATTTTTTTAATTTTTTTATTTTTATTTTGAACCTAGTGACAGAGAAATTTTTGTACCAGGCTTTAAACATGTTTATTTCTGCTTTAAAGTTAGTGATTTTAACATGGGGGTCTGTAGGGATTTACTCTGTTCTGAAGTCAACCTCTAGTGGCCATTAGAGGAACTGCAGTTATTTGGACTTCTGTGTTAGCTTTATTTTCAGCCTTGGAGGTTGTTGCTTAATGCTGATGGGCTGTATATGATCTGAAAGCAAATAGTTTTTAAGATTATTGTTTGATTTTGTCAGAAGAGTCGGTTTTGATTAAAAGCATGGAAGGCATCAAGAAATAAGTCTTAGCAATTGTAAAAAAATAAATAAATAAATCATGTTGAATAAAGGGCTCTGATTGGACTATTTGGTGTCTGTCAAATTGTGTAATGCAGGAGAGAAGAAAAGAGAGGAGCGGAGGAACATTTGGGTCAACATCCAGTAAAGAGAGCTGAATCATCAACATCAAAGACTAAAACCTGGTAAAGATTCATCCATGTTCAACAACACAATTAGTCAGGTATCCACCTACGTGACAGGTAGGTGGATACATGAATACATTCTGTGAATCCATGTGTGTGTTTGTGTGTGTGTGGTGAGAGGAGAGAGAGAGGCAGATAAAAAAGGTAAAAAGGGAAAGCAGGGTGGATGTTGGACATCTTTATGAGTCTTCCATCTAATGAAAGTCATTAGAGTGAAGCAGGAAAATCAGTCAAATAAAGCAAAGAGGTTGCTGCTCAGTCTTGGATGAAGGCCAAAACCACCATGACACACCCCAATTCACTCTGTTTGTGTGTGTTTGTGTGTGTGTGCGTGCAGGAGAGGGAGACAGAGAGATGAGATAGAGAGGGGTGTATTGATCGGTGGGCGTGTTGAGAAGGGACCACAGCACCACCTCTGCCACACAAGCACAATAAGATCTTCACTGTATCTGCAGGTACATTATGAGCACCGGAGCTACTGTGGTGCTGCTCATTGATCGTCTGCTTTCTCTTGAAAAAAAAAACCTTTGATAGACTGTCAGGAGACACCAGTGTGGTAAACGCTTCAGGTCACTGTTTCAGAATACATGAGATCTGACCCACTTTTAAAGGAGCGAGAGGTTTAACAAAAATCTGAGGAATCAGAACATGATTTATTTAGATACCCGAAAAGCTGAGGTCTCAAATTATAATGCCACATTCAACATATATGTAAGTATAAATGCCAATATCAATGATTTAAAGTACAGTGTGCAAGATTTAGAGAGATTTAGTGGTATCTAGTAGTGAGGATTGCAACAGGCAGAAACATCTCCTGGTTTGAATTCCTTCAGTGTTCATTTTCTGGAGGTTTTTACAGAGAGCAGAATTATCCGCAACAGTTTCTTCCTCTTAAAAACAAACCAATATGATGCTCAAAACCGGTAAAAACACAGATTAAAGCAGTTCATGTTACAAATGAGTGTTTTTCAAAAGCTGTTTGGCTCGTCCAAGATGGGCCAGTGCAGCACATGCTGATGTGTGTTCACCTTTTTGTCTCTGATGAATTAATCCAGATGTTCAGCAGTTTGTTCATTTACAGCCTTGTCTTTTTCCAGGAAGAGACTGCTGTAAACAATTCAGCTCAAAGGAAAAAACCTCTGGACAGGCACTCTCCGACATGCCAAACAGCATAAAGAAAACAAAGATTTGAAATGTGAAACTGCTTTATTGGGTGTTTTTACAGATTTTAGTCAGTTTTTCTGTTTGTTTTGGAGAGGAAGAGACCTCTGTGGATAATTCGGCTCCCAGTAAAAACCTCCTCAGCTATGAACACTGAAGGGATTCTGACCAGGAAAAGTTTCAGCTGGTTGCAATCTGCAATCTTACACATTGGACCTTTTAAATGATCTATCCCAGCTGCAATTTAAGTGATGAAAAACATTATTGCATCAATAACTATAATTCAGTAATATATATTATTCTGAAAATAGCCATTCTGCATTATGGGTACTTTTACTTTTGGTACTTTGAGTACATTTTGATGCTGATGCAGGGCGGGGCTTGTACTTGTAACAGTGTTTTGCTAATTTTATTGAAGTAAAACAGCTGATGGATGAAGTACCTAAAAGCCATACAAGTATGGATATCTTTACAGAAAATGAAAGTTAAAGTTGCCTATTAAGATTTTACTTGAATATTTTAAAGCAGGCTTTCTGATGTTTATTATTTATACTTAAATATCACAAGTAATCTCATCATATAAAATGCATCAGTGAAAGTAAAAGAATAACTAAATGCTCTGACTAAATTAGCAAGCTGTCAGAATTTTGACACAAATACAAAAGACTTATGTAAAGTACAGATAGTCCCAAAAATAAAAAGTATAGTAACAAAGAAGCCATCATAACTTAGTATCATTAAACCACTAATTGATGACAGTAAGGTGAAAAATGCACAAACTAGCTGAGAGTTTGATGCACAATAAAACAACAAATTGCTGAAATTTATGTGCAAACAGTCAGGAAGTAGCTACCACCACAGGTGTGATTACACCTGAGTGATAAACTACAAACGGAGTTTCTCTTTCCTGAAACATTTCTGGAGGAGATCTTCATATACACCTTGTTTGTTGTTGCACCAGATGGTCGTTTTTCTGTGTAACGTGTTTTGATTGTAAATCCTTTTGGTCTAATTATGGGACTCTTGTTTTTATGTCTTCTGCTGCCCTCTACCGCATCGACCAAAAAACTACATCTCCTCCCAGAATGCACCTCGTCCTTTTATTCCCATGATTCTGCGCGGCGAATCCCTTTGCACAATTTCAAGATGGCGGACAGACCAGGTAAAACAGCGTGTCCTCTGCTAAAATAATCGTAATTTCTAATCTATCTTGTGTTTAGTCGTTGGTATATCACCGCGTTAACGTGTGCAGTGTGTGTTTTTCTGGCGGGAAACCGTCGGTGAGTCACTTTAAGGCTTTTGTCCGGTTGAAGGCCTCGGTGAATCCGTGAAGTCACGTCAAGGACTTTGCGTGTCATTGCCGGTGTTTTGTAGTAAAAATGAATCTCAGAGTTACTTTTTGGGCATTTAACTTTTGATGCTTGTTGAACAAAAGCTTTCGATGTGATTGCAACTCGGACGAAGCATCTACTTTGAAGATGTCTTTGCATTTTACGCGGATATAACCGCCTCGCTAGCTAGCAAGCTTGCACGTTAGCCTGCAGACCCACAGTGCAAAACATTACCCCAAACTGTACAAACTCTGATACAGTTTCATCATTTAAGCAATTCATCGCAAAGAAATAAAACAAAACGTCGTGTTTTGCTTTACTGTGTTTTTTTTAGCCGATGGGCTAAGATAACTTCATTGATTGGAGCTGTAATGTAGCTACACACATGCTAAATGTCCACTGTGTTAAAAGTTAGCTCCACACAGGAAACAACGAGCAGTTTTTTTTGTTTTACAGTTTATTAACCCTCTGAAATCCGAGCAAGTTGGTTTGATTCTTCCAGAAACACAAGGAAAAGTCAATGAAAAACTTCTCTAAATGACCCCAAAATCTATCAAAAAGTTACCAGAAAGTTACCTGGAAATAAATTAAATAAATAAATAAGTAAAATGTTTTATTTTTGTTTTTGTTAAGTAAAAACGATGACAATGTTGAAATATATCTATACATTTTTGTTTTGTAAACAGTATTTAATTGTGTAATTATAATAATTATTCATCTAGTTCATTTTTCCTTTTTTAAGGATAATTTTTCAAAACACCTTCCCAATTTTTAAAAATACAAATCTTTAGGGCACTTTCTCTTACTAATTTCTATTTTTTTTTTAATGCTTTAGATTTAAGAAATCAAACCAATTTGCTCAGGTTCGAGCAGTTAAATTGGCTGTGTACGGCATCTAATTGTTGCAGCGCAAGAAAATTGTGAATTCATGTCTCAGTAAGTTTACAAACAGCAATAAAACATTACAACAAACAGAAAAAACAAGGGATTGGAGCACAAACAGAAATTATAAATCAGTACATGAAATGTTCATGGTACTCAGAATCAAGGTTGTAGTAGCGTTAATACTTTTAGATTGTATAATTGATGTAATGTATTATTTGAAATCATTTTCAAAAATTGAAGAGTGAGGTCAATGATTGGAAAAATTAGATTCATTAATGTAAGATTTCGCAAGTAATACAATAATATTGATATTATAGTAATGATTTGGTGGATGAAAACAGCTAGTGTAAAAGTCAAAAGTCAATGCAGTTAATGATTGTTGTGTGTATTAATTAGTTTGCTATCAAGAGTCTTGAATACTAGTCTTGTCTATAAATTGTAAAGCTAAAATTATTAATTCAATAGTTTTTAGCTACCAAATGAATTATCAGTTAATCTGGTGAAAGAGTAATTGGTTTAAATCTGAAAGGAAAAATGCGATAGCAAACTGTATGTCTTTTGGGTGCCAACAAATCAAGACATTTGAGGACATCATCTTGAGCTTGGGGAGTCACTGATTCATGTTTTTCACCATTTTCTGTTATTTTTTAGGCTAAGCAACTAATTGTGTATTTAAAAAAAATCCACAAATGAAGAAAGGAAAGTATTTGTTAGATGTAGCCCCAAAAACGCTGTAATGTAGTCAAAAATGCCCATTATAAATTTGTAAGAATCCGAGATGACGTTTGTAACTTTTATGTTTTGTCCTGGTACGTACGATAAACAAAAGCCTCATATTTGAAATATTGGAATCTGGAAATGATTGCCAACTTTGGTTGATTGAAAGATCTTCAAAATTTTTGCAGAATAATTTTCTTTTGACCGATTATTTAACTTGTTAAATATTTACTCTTTAGCTACATTTACTTTTTAAAATCCTGTGGATGAAGTGTTTGTTTACTTCATTTATAAATCAGAGCCACAACATGTTCTTAAACTCTCTTTGCTGTTTCCTCTTGTGACCAGTTCCCGTAGTTGAGAAGCGGCTGTTGGACGTGAAACTGGGTGAACTGGGAACCTGGCTTGGAGGTCGCGACTTCAGTCCCAACGGTCTCATCGCAGCCATTCGCAGGGGTGAGAAAACCTGTTCTGACTTAAACTCTGTCATGACTTAAAAACGTTTAACAAGTGAGCCGACTTCTGAAATGTCGTCAAAAATTATTTAAAAAAATAAACAACAAAATGCATAAGTATACTATGTTGTCGACAATCATGAAAAACCATCATGGTATAGTACGTCGTCCAAACGTGAAAAAAGTCATAGTATAGCATATCCTCCAAAATCATGAAACGTCATAGTTTATTAAGTTGTCCAAAGTCATGAAAAACCTTATGCTATGTTATGAAAAATGAAGAAAAAAATTCACGTAAATTAATAAATTAGGATGTCATTAAAATTGACCCAAACACATCAAACTAGACTATGTCTTCAAAGATGAACCAAATTGGCACAAATGTCAAAATATGACCTCTCCAAAAAATAGCCAAAAATGCCTCAAAACAACTTAAAAGAGCCTTCTGACACATGCCATAGCATTGTTTGTTTTTAAAACGACCAAAAACACCATAATTTTGCATGTCGAAAAAATGACTGAAAAAACAAGGCTATAGTATGGCAAAAATGTCAAAATATGACCTCTCCAAAAAATGGCTTAAAACCACTTTAAATCGCATAGAATAGCGTGCCAAGACACGCCATTGCATAGAAATCTGCAAAAATGACCAAAAACACCATTAAATGGCATGTTGAAAAATCCACCAAAACGGCAAGGCTATAGTATGGCAAAAATGTCAAAATATGACATCTCCCAAAAACAGCTTAAAATACCTCAAAACAACTTAAAAGAGCCTGCTAACACATGCAATAGCATTCTTTCTTTTTAAAATGGCCAAAAACGCCATAATTTTGCACGTCGAAAAAATGACAGAAAAAGCAAGGCTTTAGTATGGCAAAAATGTCAAAATATGGCATGACCCAAAAACAGCCAAAAACGCCTCAAAACAGCATAAAAGAGCCTAATTAAACATGCTATAGTATTCATTGTTGCAAAAATGGCCAAAAACAAACAAAAAAAGCATGTTGAAAAAATGACTGAAAAAGTAAGGCTATAGTATGGCAAAAATGTCAAAATATGACCTCTCCAAAAAATGGCTTAAAACCACTTTAAATCGCATAAAATAGCCTGTTGACACATGCCATTGCATAGAAATCTGCAAAAATGACCAAAACATAAAAAAATGGCATGTTGAAAAATCCACCAAAAGCAAGGCTATAGTATGGCAAAAATGTCAAAATATGACATCTCCCAAAAACAGCTTAAAATACCTCAAAACAACTTAAAAGAGCCTGCTAACACATGCCATAGCATTCTTTCTTTTTAAAATGGCCAAAAACGCCATAATTTTGCACGTCGAAAAAATGAAAAAATGACAGAAAAAGTAAGGCTATAGTATGGCAAAAATGTCAAAATATGGCATGTCCCAAAACAGCTTAAAATACCTCAAAACAACAAAGAGCCTGCTAACACATGCCATAGCATTCTTTCTTTTAAAATGGCCAAAAACATCATAATTTGGCATGTCGAAAAATGACCGAAAAAGCAAGGCTATAGTATGGCAAAAATGTCAAAATATGACCATCTCAAAAACAGCTTAAAATACCTCAAAACAACTTAAAAGAGCCTGCTAACACATGCCATAGCATTCTTTCTTTTTAAAACAAAAACATAAAAATTTTGGCATGTTGAAAAAATTACAGAGAAAGCAAGGCTATAGTATGGCAAAAAAGTCAAAATATGACATCTCCCAAAAACAGCTTAAAATACCTCAAAACAACTTAAAAGAGCCTGCTAACACATGCAATAGCATTCTTTCTTTTTAAAACGGCCTAAAACACCAAAATTTGGCATGTCGAAAAAATGACCGAAAAAGCAAGGCTATAGTGTGGCAAAAATGTCAAAATATGACATCTCCCAAAAATAGCCAAAAACGCCTCAAAACAGCATAAAAGAGCCTAATTACACATGCCATAGTATTCTGTGTTGCAAAAATGGCCAAAAACAACAAAAAAGTATGTTGAAAAAATGACCGAAAAAGCAAGGCTATAGTATGGCAAAAATGTCAAAATATGACCTCTCCAAAAAACTGCTGAAAACCACTTAAAACTGTATAAAATAACGTGCCGAGACACGCCATAGCATAGAAATCTGCAAAAAACACCAAAAACTTGGCATGTTGAAAAATCCACCAAAAAGCAAGGCTATAGTATGGCAAAAATGTCAAAATATGACATCTCCCAAAAACAGCTTAAAATACCTCAAAACAACTTAAAAGAGCCTGCTAACAAAAGCAATAACATTCTTTCTTTTTAAAAATGGCCAAAACAATAATTTTGCATGTCGAAAAATGACTGAAAAAGCAAGGCTATAGTATGGCAAAAAAGTCAAAATATGACATCTCCAAAAACAGCTTAAAATACCTCAAAACAGCATAAAAGATCCTAATGACACATGCCATAGCATTCTTTCTTTTAAAATGGCCAAAAGCATCATAATTTTGCATGTCGAAAAATGACTGAAAAAGCAAGGCTATAGTATGGCAAAAAGTCAAAATATGACATCTCCCAAAAACAAGCTTAAAATACCTCAAAACAACAAAAGAGCCTGCTAACACATGCAATAGCATTCTTTCTTTTAAAACCTAAAACACCAAAATTTGGCATGTCGAAAAATGACAGAGAAAGCAAGGCTATAGTATGGCAAAAATGTCAAAATATGACCTCTCCA
This sequence comes from Plectropomus leopardus, assembly GCF_026936395.1. Lineage (NCBI taxonomy): Eukaryota > Metazoa > Chordata > Actinopteri > Perciformes > Serranidae > Plectropomus > Plectropomus leopardus. Next base: position 27,376,360 of record NC_142193.1, read on the forward strand.
AAAAATAGCCAAAAATGCCTCAAAACAATTTAAAAGAGCCTGCTAACACATGCCATAGCATTCTTTCTTTTTAAAATGGCCAAAAACGCCATAATTTTGCACGTCGAAAAAATGACCGAAAAAGCAAGGCTATAGTATGGCAAAAATGTCAAAATATGACCTCTCCAAAAAACAGCTTAAAATACCTCAAAACAACTTAAAAGAGCCTGCTAACACATGCCATAGCATTCTTTCTTTTTAAAACGGCCTAAAACACCAAAATTTGGCATGTCGAAAAAATGACCGAAAAAGCAAGGCTATAGTATGGCAAAAATGTCAAAATATGACCTCTCCAAAAAACAGCTTAAAATACCTCAAAACAACTTAAAAGAGCCTGCTAACACATGCCATAGCATTCTTTCTTTTTAAAACGGCCTAAAACACCAAAATTTGGCATGTCGAAAAAATGACCGAAAACGCAAGGCTATAGTATGGCAAAAATGTCAAAATATGACATCTCCCAAAAACAGCTTAAAATACCTCAAAACAATTTAAAAGAGCCTGCTAACACATGCAATAGCATAGAATGTTGCAAAAATGTCCAAAAATGCCATAATTTGGCATGTCGAAAAAATGACCAAAAAAGCAAGGCTATAGTAAGGCAAAAATGTCAAAATATGACCTCTCCAAAAAATGGCTTAAAACCACTTTAAATCGCATAAAATAGCGTGCCAAGACACGCCATTGTATAGAAATCTGCAAAAATGACCAAAAACACCATTAAATGGCATGTTGAAAAATCCACCAAAACGGCAAGGCTATAGCATGGCAAAAATGTCAAAATATGACCTCTCCAAAAAACTGCTGAAAACCACTTAAAACTGTATAAAATAACGTGCCGAGACACGCCATTGCATAGAAATCTGCAAAAAACACCAAAAACATAAAAAAATGGCATGTTGAAAAATCCACCAAAAAGCAAGGCTATAGTATGGCAAAAATGTCAAAATATGACATCTCCCAAAAACAGCTTAAAATACCTCAAAACAACTTAAAAGAGCCTGCTAACACATGCCATAGCATTCTTTCTTTTTAAAATGGCCAAAAACGCCATAATTTTGCATGTCGAAAAAATGACTGAAAAAGCAAGGCTATAGTATGGCAAAAAGTCAAAATATGACATCTCCAAAAACAGCTTAAAACACCTCAAAACAACATAAAGATCCTAATGACACATGCAATAGCATTCTTTCTTTTTAAAACGGCCTAAAACACCAAAATTTGGCATGTCGAAAAAATGATCGAAAAAGCAAGGCTATAGTATGGCAAAAATGTCAAAATATGGCATGTCCCAAAAATAGCCAAAAACACCTCAAAACAGCATAAAAGAGCCTGTTGACACATGCCACAGCATAGAACGTTGCAAAAATGGCCAAAAACATCATAATTTGGCAAGTCGAAAAAATGACAGAGAAAGCAAGGCTATAGTATGGCAAAAATGTCAAAATATGACATCTCCCAAAAACAGCTTAAAACCACTTTAAATCGCATAAAACAGTGTGCCAAGACACGCCATTGCATAGAAATCTGCAAAAATGACCAAAAACACCATTAAATGGCATGTTGAAAAATCCACCAAAACGGCAAGGCTATAGTATGGCAAAAATGTCAAAATATGACATCTCCCAAAAACAGCTTAAAATACCTCAAAACAACTTAAAAGAGCCTGCTAACACATGCAATAGCATTCTTTCTTTTTAAAACGGCCAAAAACGCCATAATTTTGCACGTCGAAAAAATGACCAAAAAAGCAAGGCTATAGTATGGCAAAAATGTCAAAATATGACATCTCCCAAAAACAGCTTAAAATACCTCAAAACAACTTAAAAGAGCCTGCTAACACATGCCATAGCATAGAATGTTGCAAAAATGTCCAAAAACGCCATAATTTTGCATGTTGAAAAAATGACCAAAAAACAAGGCTATAGTATGGCAAAAATGTCAAAATATGACCTCTCCAAAAAATGGCTTAAAACCACTTTAAATCGCATAAAATAGCGTGCCAAGACACGCCATTGTATGGAAATCTGCAAAAATGACCAAAAACACCATTAAATGGCATGTTGAAAAATCCACCAAAACGGCAAGGCTATAGTATGGCAAAAATGTCAAAATATGGCATGTCCCAAAAATAGCCAAAAACGCCTCAAAACAGCATAAAAGAGCCTGTTGACACATGCCACAGCATAGAACGTTGCAAAAATGGCCAAAAACATCATAATTTGGCAAGTCGAAAAAATGACCGGAAAAGCAAGGCTATAGTATGGCAAAAATGTCAAAATATGACCTCTCCAAAAAACTGCTGAAAACCACTTAAAACTGTATAAAATAACGTGCCGAGACACGCCATTGCATAGAAATCTGCAAAAAACACCAAAAACATTTTAAAAAATGGCATGTTGAAAAATCCACCAAAACAGCAAGGCTATAGTATGGCAAAAATGTCAAAATAGGACATGTCCAAAAAATAGCCAAAAACGGCTCAAAATAGCATAAAAGAGCTTAATGACACATGCCATAGCATAGATCGTTGCAAAAATGGCCAAAATAAGAAAAAAAAGCATATCGAAAAAATGACTGAAAAAGCAAGGCTATAGTATGGCAAAAAAGTCAAAATGTGACAATTCCTAAAAACAGCTTAAAACACCTCAAAACAGCATAAACGATCCTAATGACACATGCCATAGCATAGATTGTTGCAAAAACAACAAAAAAGCATGTATTTTAACATATTTTAGCTTGTAGAGCTCTCTTTATCTGTATCTGTATAAACTGAGTCTAACAGTTTTGGTGTTTGTCTTTCTCCTCCAGGCCATGAGAGATACTACAGCAAGTACATCGATGTGAAGAGAGGAGGCATCGGTGGTGTCGCCATGGTGCTCGGGGCCTACGTGGTACTGAGCTACGTGTGGCAATACGACCACATCAGTAAGAAACACACGTTTTTACAACAGTATTTCTAAAGATAGATACAATATTTCATCATTATTTTAAAAGGTGCGCACATAACCAGTAAATTGTTTCCTCCATATTTTGCAGAACATGATCGCTGGAGGAAGTACCACTAAGCCCTTTCAGCAGAAATCAGGCCTTGAACCTCTTTCTTCTCCCAACTGTTAAATATGTGACCAATAAACAATACTAAGATTTATTACTGGATCTCATTTGTTTGTTGTGTATTTAATAGCAGCTGTGTTAAAGAGACAGTTCACCTTGAAATAAAATATGCATATTTAACTCTCAGGAATGTAACTGTTTCACTGGTGTAGTGTTATGCATGCAAATATGACAGATCAATCTGGAACAACAACATTTAATGACACTGTAAAGACGGTCAACACAACAATGACATTTCTCCATGAATCTAACTGCTGCAGCTGTTCAAGTACATTCCTATTTTTACACTGTCAAATTTACTATTAGCAGAACAGATGATGCAGTCACATGACCAAAGGAAACGTATGTAATAAAGCAGCAACACCCTTGGTGTGACATGTAATTTAATTCTCAGTGTGCTTTAGATTACAAACATTGTAGAAAACTCAGGACTTCCACACGAGTCAGTCAAGCGCAGCTACTGAGATTGGAACTGCTTTTCTGTTTCGTATTTTCACGTGTCCACAAAGAGTAGAGTTAGAAGTTCTTTATTGTTTCTACTGCATGTGTCTGAAATCACACAGTCAACAGTGGAAATCAGTCCTCGGGTCTGTGGAGCAAAGGAACGTCCTCTCCTCACACCGGGGGCGCTGAGCTACAGCATCGCAGGGACCTCAAGATTACTGTCCACTCAGGAAGGCAAGGTGTCCTTTAGTGCATTTGTTGGCGTAGTGGCCCTTTTCACCGCACTACGGACACACGAGCGAGAAGATGTCATTAGATGCACATTCAAAACAAAAACCTAGAAATGGCAACGAAAAGGTAACAGGACTGATCATTGTTTTTTCATGTTAGAGCAGAACAGAAGAAAACAGGGAAAACTACACCGTTTTTTTGACTTGACTTTTTTCAACATACAACACTATTGCATTTTGGGCCATTTTCCGACATGCCAAATTATGGTGTTTTTGGCTGTTTTAAAAAGAAAGAATGCTATTGCATGTGTTAGCAGGATCTTCTAAGTTGTTTTGAGGTATTTTAAGCTGTTTTTGGGAGATGTCATATTTTGACATTTTTGCCATACTATAGCCTTGCTTTTTTAGGTCATTTTTTCGACATGCCAAATTTTGGTGTTTTAGGCCGTTTTAAAAAGAAAGAATGCTATGGCATGTGTTAGCAGGCTCCTTTAAGTTGTTTTGAGGTGTTTTAAGCTGTTTTTGGAAGATGTCATATTTTGACTTTTTTGCCATACTATAGCCTTGCTTTTTCGGTCATTTTTTCGACATGCCAAATTTTGGTGTTTTAGGCCGTTTTTGCAACGTTCTATGCTATGGCATGTGTTAGCAGGCTCTTTTAAGTTGTTTTGAGGTGTTTGAAACTGTTTTTGGGAGATGTCATATTTTGACATTTTTGCCATACTATAGCCTTGCTTTTTCGGTCATTTTTTCAACATGCCAAATTTTGGTGTTTTTGGCCGTTTTAAAAAGAAAGAATGCTATGGCATGTGTTAGCAGGCTCCTTTTGAGTTGTTTTGAGGTGTTTTGTTGTTTTGGGAGATGTCATATTTTGACATTTTTGCCATACTATAGCCTTGCTTTTTCGGTCATTTTTTCGACATGCCAAATTTTGGTGTTTTAGGCCCTTTTTGCAACGTTCTATGCTAAGGCATGTGCTAGCAGGCTCTTTTAAGTTGTTTTGAGGTATTTTAAGCTGTTTTTGGGAGATGTCATATTTTGACATTTTTGCCATACTATAGCCTTGCTTTTTCGGTCATTTTTTCGACATGCCAAATTTTGGTGTTTTAGGCCGTTTTTGCAACGTTCTATGCTATGGCATGTGTTAGCAGGCTCTTTTAAGTTGTTTTGAGGTGTTTGAAACTGTTTTTGGGAGATGTCATATTTTGACATTTTGCCATACTATAGCCTTGCTTTTTCGGTCATTTTTGACATGCAAAATTATGGCGTTTTAGGCCGTTTTAAAAGAAAGAATGCTATGGCATGTGTTAGCAGGCTCTTTTGTTGTTTTGAGGTGTTTTAAGCTGTTTTTGGAAGATGTCATATTTTGACATTTTTGCCATACTATAGCCTTGCTTTTTTCGGTCATTTTTCGACATGCCAAATTTTGGTGTTTTAGGCCGTTTTGCAACGTTCTATGCTAAGGCATGTGTTAGCAGGCTCTTTAAGTTGTTTTGAGGTATTTTAAGCTGTTTTTGGGAGATGTCATATTTTGACATTTTTGCCATACTATAGCCTTGCTTTTTCGGTCATTTTTTCGACATGCCAAATTTTGGTGTTTTTGGCCGTTTTAAAAAGAAAGAATGCTATGGCATGTGTTAGCAGGCTCCTTTAAGTTGTTTTGAGGTGTTTTAAGCTGTTTTTGGGAGATGTCATATTTTGGCATTTTGCCATACTATAGCCTTGCTTTTTTAGGTCATTTTTTCGACATGCCAAATTTTGGTGTTTTAGGCCGTTTTTGCAACGTTCTATGCTATGGCATGTGTTAGCAGGCTCTTTTAATTTGTTTTGAGGTATTTTAAGCTGTTTTTGGGAGATGTCATATTTTGACTTTTTTGCCATACTATAGCCTTGCTTTTTCGGTCATTTTTGACATGCAAAATTATGTGTTTTTGGCCGTTTTAAAAAGAAAGAATGCTATGGCATGTGTTAGCAGGCTCCTTTAAGTTGTTTTGAGGTGTTTTAAGCTGTTTTTGGGAGATGTCATATTTTGACATTTTTGCCATACTATAGCCTTGCTTTTTCGGTCATTTTTTCGACATGCCAAATTTTGGTGTTTTAGGCCGTTTTTGCAACGTTCTATGCTATGGCATGTGTTAGCAGGCTCTTTTAATTTGTTTTGAGGTATTTTAAGCTGTTTTTGGGAGATGTCATATTTTGACATTTTTGCCATACTATAGCCTTGCTTTTTTAGGTCATTTTTTCGACATGCCAAATTTTGGTGTTTTAGGCCGTTTTAAAAAGAAAGAATGCTATGGCATGTGTTAGCAGGCTCCTTTAAGTTGTTTTGAGGTGTTTTAAGCTGTTTTTGGAAGATGTCATATTTTGACTTTTTTGCCATACTATAGCCTTGCTTTTTCGGTCATTTTTTCGACATGCCAAATTTTGGTGTTTTAGGCCGTTTTTGCAACGTTCTATGCTATGGCATGTGTTAGCAGGCTCTTTTAAGTTGTTTTGAGGTGTTTGAAACTGTTTTTGGGAGATGTCATATTTTGACATTTTTGCCATACTATAGCCTTGCTTTTTCGGTCATTTTTTCAACATGCCAAATTTTGGTGTTTTTGGCCGTTTTAAAAAGAAAGAATGCTATGGCATGTGTTAGCAGGCTCCTTTAAGTTGTTTTGAGGTGTTTTAAGCTGTTTTTGGGAGATGTCATATTTTGATATTTTGTCCTTACTATAGCCTTGCTTTTTCGGTCATTTTTTCGACATGCCAAATTTTGGTGTTTTAGGCCGTTTTTGCAACGTTCTATGCTAAGGCATGTGTTAGCAGGCTCTTTTAAGTTGTTTTGAGGTATTTTAAGCTGTTTTTGGGAGATGTCATATTTTGACATTTTTGCCATACTATAGCCTTGCTTTTTAGGTCATTTTTCGACATGCCAAATTTTGGTGTTTTAGGCCGTTTTGCAACGTTCTATGCTATGGCATGTGTTAGCAGGCTCTTTTAAGTTGTTTTGAGGTGTTTGAAACTGTTTTTGGGAGATGTCATATTTTGACATTTTTGCCATACTATAGCCTTGCTTTTTCGGTCATTTTTTTGACATGCAAAATTATGGCGTTTTTGGCCGTTTTAAAAAGAAAGAATGCTATGGCATGTGTTAGCAGGCTCCTTTAAGTTGTTTTGAGGTGTTTTAAGCTGTTTTTGGAAGATGTCATATTTTGACATTTTTGCCATACTATAGCCTTGCTTTTTCGGTCATTTTTTCGACATGCCAAATTTTGGTGTTTTAGGCCGTTTTTGCAACGTTCTATGCTAAGGCATGTGTTAGCAGGCTCTTTTAAGTTGTTTTGAGGTATTTTAAGCTGTTTTTGGGAGATGTCATATTTTGACATTTTTGCCATACTATAGCCTTGCTTTTTTAGGTCATTTTTTCGACATGCCAAATTTTGGTGTTTTTGGCCGTTTTAAAAAGAAAGAATGCTATGGCATGTGTTAGCAGGCTCCTTTAAGTTGTTTTGAGGTGTTTTAAGCTGTTTTTGGGAGATGTCATATTTTGACATTTTTGCCATACTATAGCCTTGCTTTTGCGGTCATTTTTTCGACATGCCAAATTTTGGTGTTTTAGGCCGTTTTTGCAACGTTCTATGCTATGGCATGTGTTAGCAGGCTCTTTTAAGTTGTTTTGAGGTGTTTGAAACTGTTTTTGGGAGATGTCATATTTTGACATTTTTGCCATACTATAGCCTTGCTTTTTCGGTCATTTTTTCAACATGCCAAATTTTGGTGTTTTTGGCCGTTTTAAAAAGAAAGAATGCTATGGCATGTGTTAGCAGGCTCCTTTAAGTTGTTTTGAGGTGTTTTAAGCTGTTTTTGGGAGATGTCATATTTTGACATTTTTGCCATACTATAGCCTTGCTTTTTTAGGTCATTTTTTCGACATGCCAAATTTTGGTGTTTTAGGCCCTTTTTGCAACGTTCTATGCTAAGGCATGTGTTAGCAGGCTCTTTTAAGTTGTTTTGAGGTATTTTAAGCTGTTTTTGGGAGATGTCATATTTTGACATTTTTGCCATACTATAGCCTTGCTTTTTCGGTCATTTTTTCGACATGCCAAATTTTGGTGTTTTAGGCCCTTTTTGCAACGTTCTATGCTAAGGCATGTGCTAGCAGGCTCTTTTAAGTTGTTTTGAGGTATTTTAAGCTGTTTTTGGGAGATGTCATATTTTGACATTTTTGCCATACTATAGCCTTGCTTTTTCGGTCATTTTTTCGACATGCCAAATTTTGGTGTTTTAGGCCGTTTTAAAAAGAAAGAATGCTATGGCATGTGTTAGCAGGCTCCTTTAAGTTGTTTTGAGGTGTTTTAAGCTGTTTTTGGAAGATGTCATATTTTGACATTTTTGCCATACTATAGCCTTGCTTTTTCGGTCATTTTTTCGACATGCCAAATTTTGGTGTTTTAGGCCGTTTTTGCAACGTTCTATGCTATGGCATGTGTTAGCAGGCTCTTTTAAGTTGTTTTGAGGTGTTTGAAACTGTTTTTGGGAGATGTCATATTTTGACATTTTTGCCATACTATAGCCTTGCTTTTTCGGTCATTTTTTTGACATGCAAAATTATGGCGTTTTTGGCCGTTTTAAAAAGAAAGAATGCTATGGCATGTGTTAGCAGGCTCCTTTAAGTTGTTTTGAGGTGTTTTAAGCTGTTTTTGGGAGATGTCATATTTTGACATTTTTGCCATACTATAGCCTTGCTTTTTCGGTCATTTTTTCGACATGCCAAATTTTGGTGTTTTAGGCCGTTTTTGCAACGTTATATGCTAAGGCATGTGTTAGCAGGCTCTTTTAAGTTGTTTTGAGGTATTTTAAGCTGTTTTTGGGAGATGTCATATTTTGACATTTTTGCCATACTATAGCCTTGCTTTTTTAGGTCATTTTTTCGACATGCCAAATTTTGGTGTTTTAGGCCGTTTTAAAAAGAAAGAATGCTATGGCATGTGTCAGAAGGCTCTTTTAAGTTGTTTTGAGGTGTTTGAAACTGTTTTTGGGAGATGTCATATTTTGACATTTTTGCCATACTATAGCCTTGCTTTTTCGGTCATTTTTTCGACATGCCAAATTTTGGTGTTTTAGGCCGTTTTTGCAACGTTCTATGCTATGGCATGTGTTAGCAGGCTCTTTTAAGTTGTTTTGAGGTATTTTAAGCTGTTTTTGGGAGATGTCATATTTTGACATTTTTGCCATACTATAGCCTTGCTTTTTCGGTCATTTTTTTGACATGCAAAATTATGGCGTTTTTGGCCGTTTTAAAAAGAAAGAATGCTATGGCATGTGTTAGCAGGCTCCTTTAAGTTGTTTTGAGGTGTTTTAAGCTGTTTTTGGAAGATGTCATATTTTGACATTTTTGCCATACTATAGCCTTGCTTTTTCGGTCATTTTTTCGACATGCCAAATTTTGGTGTTTTAGGCCGTTTTTGCAACGTTCTATGCTATGGCATGTGTTAGCAGGCTCTTTTAATTTGTTTTGAGGTATTTTAAGCTGTTTTTGGGAGATGTCATATTTTGACATTTTTGCCATACTATAGCCTTGCTTTTTTAGGTCATTTTTTCGACATGCCAAATTTTGGTGTTTTAGGCCGTTTTAAAAAGAAAGAATGCTATGGCATGTGTTAGCAGGCTCCTTTAAGTTGTTTTGAGGTGTTTTAAGCTGTTTTTGGAAGATGTCATATTTTGACATTTTTGCCATACTATAGCCTTGCTTTTTCGGTCATTTTTTTGACAGGTCATTTTTTCGACATGCCAAATTTTGGTGTTTTAGGCCGTTTTTGCAACGTTCTATGCTATGGCATGTGTTAGCAGGCTCTTTTAAGTTGTTTTGAGGTATTTTAAGCTGTTTTTGGGAGATGTCATATTTTGACATTTTTGCCATACTATAGCCTTGCTTTTTCGGTCATTTTTTCGACATGCCAAATTTTGGTGTTTTTGGCCGTTTTAAAAAGAAAGAATGCTATGGCATGTGTTAGCAGGCTCCTTTAAGTTGTTTTGAGGTGTTTTAAGCTGTTTTTGGGAGATGTCATATTTTGACATTTTTGCCATACTATAGCCTTGCTTTTTCGGTCATTTTTTCGACATGCCAAATTTTGGTGTTTTAGGCCGTTTTTGCAACGTTCTATGCTATGGCATGTGTTAGCAGGCTCTTTTAAGTTGTTTTGAGGTATTTTAAGCTGTTTTTGGGAGATGTCATATTTTGACATTTTTGCCATACTATAGCCTTGCTTTTTCGGTCATTTTTTTGACATGCAAAATTATGGCGTTTTTGGCCGTTTTAAAAAGAAAGAATGCTATGGCATGTGTTAGCAGGCTCCTTTAAGTTGTTTTGAGGTGTTTTAAGCTGTTTTTGGAAGATGTCATATTTTGACATTTTTGCCATACTATAGCCTTGCTTTTTCGGTCATTTTTTCGACATGCCAAATTTTGGTGTTTTAGGCCGTTTTTGCAACGTTCTATGCTAAGGCATGTGTTAGCAGGCTCTTTTAAGTTGTTTTGAGGTATTTTAAGCTGTTTTTGGGAGATGTCATATTTTGACATTTTTGCCATACTATAGCCTTGCTTTTTCGGTCATTTTTTTGACATGCAAAATTATGGCGTTTTTGGCCGTTTTAAAAAGAAAGAATGCTATGGCATGTGTTAGCAGGCTCCTTTAAGTTGTTTTGAGGTGTTTTAAGCTGTTTTTGGAAGATGTCATATTTTGACATTTTTGCCATACTATAGCCTTGCTTTTTCGGTCATTTTTTTGACATGCAAAATTATGGCGTTTTTGGCCGTTTTAAAAAGAAAGAATGCTATGGCATGTGTTAGCAGGCTCCTTTAAGTTGTTTTGAGGTGTTTTAAGCTGTTTTTGGAAGATGTCATATTTTGACATTTTGCCATACTATAGCCTTGCCTTTTCGGTCATTTTTTCGACATGCCAAATTTTGGTGTTTTAGGCCGTTTTTGCAACGTTCTATGCTAAGGCATGTGTTAGCAGGCTCTTTTAAGTTGTTTTGAGGTATTTTAAGCTGTTTTTGGGAGATGTCATATTTTGACATTTTTGCCATACTATAGCCTTGCTTTTTCGGTCATTTTTTCGACATGCCAAATTTTGGTGTTTTAGGCCGTTTTTGCAACGTTCTATGCTATGGCATGTGTTAGCAGGCTCTTTTAAGTTGTTTTGAGGTGTTTGAAACTGTTTTTGGGAGATGTCATATTTTGACATTTTTGCCATACTATAGCCTTGCTTTTTCGGTCATTTTTTCGACATGCCAAATTTTGGTGTTTTTGGCCGTTTTAAAAAGAAAGAATGCTATGGCATGTGTTAGCAGGCTCCTTTAAGTTGTTTTGAGGTGTTTTAAGCTGTTTTTGGGAGATGTCATATTTTGACATTTTTGCCATACTATAGCCTTGCTTTTTCGGTCATTTTTTCGACATGCCAAATTTTGGTGTTTTAGGCCGTTTTTGCAACGTTCTATGCTAAGGCATGTGTTAGCAGGCTCTTTTAAGTTGTTTTGAGGTATTTTAAGCTGTTTTTGGGAGATGTCATATTTTGACATTTTTGCCATACTATAGCCTTGCTTTTTCGGTCATTTTTTCGACATGCCAAATTTTGGTGTTTTAGGCCGTTTTTGCAACGTTCTATGCTATGGCATGTGTTAGCAGGCTCTTTTAAGTTGTTTTGAGGTGTTTGAAACTGTTTTTGGGAGATGTCATATTTTGACATTTTTGCCATACTATAGCCTTGCTTTTGCGGTCATTTTTTTCGACATGCCAAAATTATGGTGTTTTGGCCGTTTAAAAAGAAAGAATGCTATGGCATGTGTTAGCAGGCTCCTTTAAGTTGTTTTGAGGTGTTTTAAGCTGTTTTTGGGAGATGTCATATTTTGACATTTTTGCCATACTATAGCCTTGCTTTTTCGGTCATTTTTTCGACATGCCAAATTTTGGTGTTTTAGGCCGTTTTTGCAACGTTCTATGCTATGGCATGTGTTAGCAGGCTCTTTTAAGTTGTTTTGAGGTATTTTAAGCTGTTTTTGGGAGATGTCATATTTTGACATTTTTGCCATACTATAGCCTTGCTTTTTCGGTCATTTTTTTGACATGCAAAATTATGGCGTTTTTGGCCGTTTTAAAAAGAAAGAATGCTATGGCATGTGTTAGCAGGATCCTTTAAGTTGTTTTGAGGTGTTTTAAGCTGTTTTTGGAAGATGTCATATTTTGACATTTTTGCCATACTATAGCCTTGCTTTTTCGGTCATTTTTTCGACATGCCAAATTTTGGTGTTTTAGGCCGTTTTTGCAACGTTCTATGCTAAGGCATGTGTTAGCAGGCTCTTTTAAGTTGTTTTGAGGTATTTTAAGCTGTTTTTGGGAGATGTCATATTTTGACATTTTGCCATACTATAGCCTTGCTTTTTCGGTCATTTTTTGACATGCAAAATTATGGTGTTTTTGGCCGTTTTAAAAAGAAAGAATGCTATGGCATGTGTTAGCAGGCTCTTTTAAGTTGTTTTGAGGTATTTTAAGCTGTTTTTTGGAGAGGTCATATTTTGACATTTTTGCCATACTATAGCCTTGCTTTTTCGGTCATTTTTTCGACGTGCAAAATTATGGCGTTTTTGGCCGTTTTAAAAAGAAAGAATGCTATGGCATGTGTTAGCAGGCTCCTTTAAGTTGTTTTGAGGTGTTTTAAGCTGTTTTTGGAAGATGTCATATTTTGACTTTTTTGCCATACTATAGCCTTGCTTTTTCGGTCATTTTTTCGACATGCCAAATTTTGGTGTTTTAGGCCGTTTTTGCAACGTTATATGCTAAGGCATGTGTTAGCAGGCTCTTTTAAGTTGTTTTGAGGTATTTTAAGCTGTTTTTGGGAGATGTCATATTTTGACATTTTTGCCATACTATAGCCTTGCTTTTTCGGTCATTTTTTCGACATGCCAAATTTTGGTGTTTTAGGCCGTTTTTGCAACGTTCTATGCTATGGCATGTGTTAGCAGGCTCTTTTAAGTTGTTTTGAGGTGTTTGAAACTGTTTTTGGGAGATGTCATATTTTGACATTTTTGCCATACTATAGCCTTGCTTTTTCGGTCATTTTTTCGACATGCCAAATTTTGGTGTTTTTGGCCGTTTTAAAAAGAAAGAATGCTATGGCATGTGTTAGCAGGCTCTTTTAAGTTGTTTTGAGGTATTTTAAGCTGTTTTTGGGAGATGTCATATTTTGACATTTTTGCCATACTATAGCCTTGCTTTTTCGGTCATTTTTTCGACATGCCAAATTTTGGTGTTTTAGGCCGTTTTTGCAACGTTCTATGCTAAGGCATGTGTTAGCAGGCTCTTTTAAGTTGTTTTGAGGTATTTTAAGCTGTTTTTGGGAGATGTCATATTTTGACATTTTTGCCATACTATAGCCTTGCTTTTTCGGTCATTTTTTCGACATGCCAAATTTTGGTGTTTTAGGCCGTTTTTGCAACGTTCTATGCTATGGCATGTGTTAGCAGGCTCTTTTAAGTTGTTTTGAGGTGTTTGAAACTGTTTTTGGGAGATGTCATATTTTGACATTTTTGCCATACTATAGCCTTGCTTTTTCGGTCATTTTTTTGACATGCAAAATTATGGCGTTTTTGGCCGTTTTAAAAAGAAAGAATGCTATGGCATGTGTTAGCAGGCTCCTTTAAGTTGTTTTGAGGTGTTTTAAGCTGTTTTTGGAAGATGTCATATTTTGACATTTTTGCCATACTATAGCCTTGCTTTTTCGGTCATTTTTTCGACATGCCAAATTTTGGTGTTTTAGGCCGTTTTTGCAACGTTCTATGCTATGGCATGTGTTAGCAGGCTCTTTTAAGTTGTTTTGAGGTATTTTAAGCTGTTTTTGGGAGATGTCATATTTTGACATTTTTGCCATACTATAGCCTTGCTTTTTCGGTCATTTTTTCGACATGCCAAATTTTGGTGTTTTAGGCCGTTTTAAAAAGAAAGAATGCTATGGCATGTGTTAGCAGGCTCTTTTAAGTTGTTTTGAGGTGTTTGAAACTGTTTTTGGGAGATGTCATATTTTGACATTTTTGCCATACTATAGCCTTGCTTTTTCGGTCATTTTTTCGACATGCCAAATTTTGGTGTTTTAGGCCGTTTTTGCAACGTTCTATGCTATGGCATGTGTTAGCAGGCTCTTTTAAGTTGTTTTGAGGTATTTTAAGCTGTTTTTGGGAGATGTCATATTTTGACATTTTTGCCATACTATAGCCTTGCTTTTTCGGTCATTTTTTCGACATGCAAATTATGGTGTTTTGGCCGTTTTAAAAGAAAGAATGCTATGGCATGTGTTAGCTCTCTTTAAGTTGTTTTGAGGTGTTTTAAGCTGTTTTTGGGAAGATGTCATATTTTGACATTTTGCCATACTATAGCCTTGCTTTTTCGGTCATTTTTCGACATGCCAAATTTTGGTGTTTTAGGCCGTTTTGCAACGTTCTATGGCATGTGTTAGCAGGCTCTTTTAAGTTGTTTTGAGGTATTTTAAGCTGTTTTGGGAGATGTCATATTTTGACATTTTTGCCATACTATAGCCTTGCTTTTTCGGTCATTTTTTCGACATGCCAAATTTTGGTGTTTTAGGCCGTTTTAAAAAGAAAGAATGCTATTGCATGTGTTAGCAGGCTCTTTTAAGTTGTTTTGAGGTATTTTAAGCTGTTTTTGGGAGATGTCATATTTTGACATTTTTGCCATACTATAGCCTTGCTTTTTCGGTCATTTTTCGACATGCAAATTTTGGTGTTTTTTGGCGTTTAAAAGAAAGAATGCTATGGCATGTGTTAGCAGGCTCTTTAAGTTGTTTTGAGGTGTTTTAAGCTGTTTTTGGGAGATGTCATATTTTGACATTTTGCCATACTATAGCCTTGCTTTTTAGGTCATTTTTCGACATGCCAAATTTTGGTGTTTTAGGCCGTTTTTGCAACGTTCTATGCTATGGCATGTGTTAGCAGGCTCTTTTAAGTTGTTTTGAGGTATTTTAAGCTGTTTTGGAGATGTCATATTTTGACATTTTGCCATACTATAGCCTTGCTTTTTCGGTCATTTTTTGACATGCCAAATTTTGGTGTTTTAGGCCGTTTTGCAACGTTCTATGCTATGGCATGTGTTAGCAGGCTCTTTTAAGTTGTTTTGAGGTGTTTTAAGCTGTTTTTGGGAGATGTCATATTTTGACATTTTTGCCATACTATAGCCTTGCGTTTTCGGTCATTTTTTCGACATGCCAAATTTTGGTGTTTTAGGCCGTTTTAAAAAGAAAGAATGCTATGGCATGTGTTAGCAGGCTCTTTTAAGTTGTTTTGAGGTGTTTTAAGCTGTTTTTGGGAGATGTCATATTTTGACATTTTTGCCATACTATAGCCTTGCTTTTTAGGTCATTTTTTCGACATGCCAAATTTTGGTGTTTTAGGCCGTTTTGCAACGTTCTATGCTATGGCATGTGTTAGCAGGCTCTTTTAAGTTGTTTTGAGGTATTTTAACTGTTTTTGGGAGATGTCATATTTTGACATTTTTGCCATACTATAGCCTTGCTTTTTCGGTCATTTTTTGACATGCAAAATTTTGGTGTTTTGGCCGTTTTAAAAGAAAGAATGCTATGGCATGTGTTAGCAGGCTCTTTTAAGTTGTTTTGAGGTGTTTGAAACTGTTTTTGGAGATGTCATATTTTGACATTTTGCCATACTATAGCCTTGCTTTTCGGTCATTTTTTGACATGCCAAATTTTGGTGTTTTAGGCTTTTTAAAAGAAAGAATGCTATGGCATGTGTTAGCAGGCTCTTTTAAGTTGTTTTGAGGTATTTTAAGCTGTTTTTGGAGATGTCATATTTTGACATTTTGCCATACTATAGCCTTGCTTTTTCGGTCATTTTTTGACATGCCAAATTTTGGTGTTTTAGGCCGTTTTAAAAGCGAATGCTATGGCATGTGTTAGCAGGCTCTTTAAGTTGTTTTGAGGTATTTTAAGCTGTTTTTGGGAGATGTCATATTTTGACATTTTGCCATACTATAGCCTTGCTTTTTCGGTCATTTTTTGACATGCAAAATTATGCGTTTTGGCCGTTTAAAAAGAAAGAATGCTATGGCATGTGTTAGGCTCTTTTAAGTTGTTTGAGGTGTTTTAAGCTGTTTTTGGAAGATGTCATATTTTGACATTTTGCCATACTATAGCCTTGCTTTTTCGGTCATTTTTTCGACATGCCAAATTTTGGTGTTTTAGGCGTTTTTGCAACGTTCTATGCTAAGGCATGTGTTAGCAGGCTCTTTTAAGTTGTTTTGAGGTATTTTAAGCTGTTTTTGGGAGATGTCATATTTTGACATTTTGCCATACTATAGCCTTGCTTTTTTAGGTCATTTTTTCGACATGCCAAATTTTGGTGTTTTAGGCCGTTTTTGCAACGTTCTATGCTATGGCATGTGTTAGCAGGCTCTTTTAAGTTGTTTTGAGGTATTTTAAGCTGTTTTTGGGAGATGTCATATTTTGACATTTTTGCCATACTATAGCCTTGCTTTTTCGGTCATTTTTTCGACATGCCAAATTTTGGTGTTTTTGGCCGTTTTAAAAAGAAAGAATGCTATGGCATGTGTTAGCAGGCTCCTTTAAGTTGTTTTGAGGTGTTTTAAGCTGTTTTTGGGAGACGTTATTTTTGACATTTTTGCCATACTATAGCCTTGCTTCTTGGTTGATTTTTCGACATCGCAAAATATGGTGTTTTGGGCCATTTTTGCAACGTTATATGCTAAGGCATGTGTTAGCAGGCTCTTTTAAGTTGTTTTGAGGTATTTTAAGCTGTTTTTGGGAGATGTCATATTTTGACATTTTTGCCATACTATAGCCTTGCTTTTTTAGGTCATTTTTTCGACATGCCAAATTTTGGTGTTTTAGGCCGTTTTGCAACGTTCTATGCTATGGCATGTGTTAGCAGGCTCTTTTAAGTTGTTTTGAGGTGTTTGAAACTGTTTTTGGGAGATGTCATATTTTGACATTTTTGCCATACTATAGCCTTGCTTTTTCGGTCATTTTTTCGACATGCCAAATTTTGGTGTTTTAGGCCGTTTTAAAAAGAAAGAATGCTATTGCATGTGTTAGCAGGCTCTTTTAAGTTGTTTTGAGGTATTTTAAGCTGTTTTTGGAAGATGTCATATTTTGACATTTTTGCCATACTATAGCCTTGCTTTTTCGGTCATTTTTTCGACATGCCAAATTTTGGTGTTTTAGGCCGTTTTTGCAACGTTCTATGCTAAGGCATGTGTTAGCAGGCTCTTTTAAGTTGTTTTGAGGTATTTTAAGCTGTTTTTGGGAGATGTCATATTTTGACATTTTTGCCATACTATAGCCTTGCTTTTTCGGTCATTTTTTCGACATGCCAAATTATGGTGTTTTAGGCCGTTTTAAAAAGAAAGAATGCTATTGCATGTGTTAGCAGGCTCTTTTAAGTTGTTTTGAGGTGTTTGAAATTGTTTTTGGGAGATGTCATATTTTGACATTTTTGCCATACTATAGCCTTGCTTTTTCGGTCATTTTTTCGACATGCCAAATTTTGGTGTTTTAGGCCGTTTTTGCAACGTTCTATGCTATGGCATGTGTTAGCAGGCTCTTTTAAGTTGTTTTGAGGTATTTTAAGCTGTTTTTGGGAGATGTCATATTTTGACATTTTGCCATACTATAGCCTTGCTTTTTTCGGTCATTTTTTGACATGCCAAATTATGGCGTTTTGGCCGTTTTAAAAAGAAAGAATGCTATGGCATGTGTTAGCAGGCTCCTTTAAGTTGTTTTGAGGTGTTTTAAGCTGTTTTTGGAAGATGTCATATTTTGACATTTTTGCCATACTATAGCCTTGCTTTTTCGGTCATTTTTTCGACATGCCAAATTTTGGTGTTTTAGGCCGTTTTTGCAACGTTCTATGCTATGGCATGTGTTAGCAGGCTCTTTTAATTTGTTTTGAGGTATTTTAAGCTGTTTTTGGGAGATGTCATATTTTGACATTTTTGCCATACTATAGCCTTGCTTTTTTAGGTCATTTTTTCGACATGCCAAATTTTGGTGTTTTAGGCCGTTTTAAAAAGAAAGAATGCTATGGCATGTGTCAGAAGGCTCTTTTAAGTTGTTTTGAGGTGTTTGAAACTGTTTTTGGGAGATGTCATATTTTGACATTTTTGCCATACTATAGCCTTGCTTTTTCGGTCATTTTTTTGACATGCAAAATTATGGCGTTTTTGGCCGTTTTAAAAAGAAAGAATGCTATGGCATGTGTTAGCAGGCTCTTTATGTTTTTTTGAGGCGTTTTCAGCTGTTTTTGGAAGATGTCATATTTTGACATTTTTGCCATACTATAGCCTTGCTTTTTCGGTCATTTTTTCGACATGCCAAATTTTGGTGTTTTAGGCCGTTTTTGCAACGTTCTATGCTATGGCATGTGTTAGCAGGCTCTTTTAAGTTGTTTTGAGGTGTTTGAAACTGTTTTTGGGAGATGTCATATTTTGACATTTTTGCCATACTATAGCCTTGCTTTTTCGGTCATTTTTTGACATGCAAAATTATGGTGTTTTAGCGTTTTAAAAAGAAAGAATGCTATGGCATGTGTTAGCAGGCTCTTTTAAGTTGTTTTGAGGTGTTTTAAGCTGTTTTTGGAAGATGTCATATTTTGACATTTTTGCCATACTATAGCCTTGCTTTTTCGGTCATTTTTTCGACATGCCAAATTTTGGTGTTTTAGGCCGTTTTTGCAACGTTCTATGCTAAGGCATGTGTTAGCAGGCTCTTTTAAGTTGTTTTGAGGTATTTTAAGCTGTTTTTGGGAGATGTCATATTTTGACATTTTTGCCATACTATAGCCTTGCTTTTTTAGGTCATTTTTTCGACATGCCAAATTTTGGTGTTTTTGGCCGTTTTAAAAAGAAAGAATGCTATGGCATGTGTCAGAAGGCTCTTTTAAGTTGTTTTGAGGTGTTTGAAACTGTTTTTGGGAGATGTCATATTTTGACATTTTTGCCATACTATAGCCTTGCTTTTTCGGTCATTTTTTCGACATGCCAAATTTTGGTGTTTTAGGCCGTTTTTGCAACGTTCTATGCTATGGCATGTGTTAGCAGGCTCTTTTAAGTTGTTTTGAGGTGTTTGAAACTGTTTTTGGGAGATGTCATATTTTGACATTTTTGCCATACTATAGCCTTGCTTTTTCGGTCATTTTTTCGACATGCAAAATTTTGGTGTTTTGGCCGTTTTAAAAAGAAAGAATGCTATGGCATGTGTTAGCAGGCTCCTTTAAGTTGTTTTGAGGTGTTTTAAGCTGTTTTTGGAAGATGTCATATTTTGACATTTTTGCCATACTATAGCCTTGCTTTTTCGGTCATTTTTTCGACATGCCAAATTTTGGTGTTTTAGGCCGTTTTAAAAAGAAAGAATGCTATGGCATGTGTCAGAAGGCTCTTTTAAGTTGTTTTGAGGTGTTTGAAACTGTTTTTGGGAGATGTCATATTTTGACATTTTTGCCATACTATAGCCTTGCTTTTTTAGGTCATTTTTTCGACATGCCAAATTTTGGTGTTTTAGGCCGTTTTTGCAACGTTCTATGCTATGGCATGTGTTAGCAGGCTCTTTTAATTTGTTTTGAGGTATTTTAAGCTGTTTTTGGGAGATGTCATATTTTGACATTTTTGCCATACTATAGCCTTGCTTTTGCGGTCATTTTTTTCGACATGCCAAATTTTGGTGTTTTTGGCCGTTTTAAAAAGAAAGAATGCTATGGCATGTGTTAGCAGGCTCTTTTAAATTGTTTTGAGGTATTTTAAGCTGTTTTTGGGAGATGTCATATTTTGACATTTTTGCCATACTATAGCCTTGCTTTTTCGGTCATTTTTTCGACATGCAAAATTATGGCGTTTTTGGCCGTTTTAAAAAGAAAGAATGCTATTGCATGTGTTAGCAGGATCTTGTAAGTTGTTTTGAGATATTTTAAGCTGTTTTTTGGAGATGTCATATTTTGACTTTTTTGCCATACTATAGCCTTGCTTTTTCGGTCATTTTTTCGACATGCCAAATTTTGGTGTTTTAGGCTGTTTTTGTGACGTTCTATGCTATGGCATGTGTTAGCAGGCTCTTTTAAGTTGTTTTGAGGTATTTTAAGCTGTTTTTGGGAGATGTCATATTTTGACATTTTTGCCATACTATAGCCTTGCTTTTTTGGTCATTTTTTTCGACATGCCAAATTTTGGTGTTTTTGGCCGTTTTAAAAAGAAAGAATGCTATGGCATGTGTTAGCAGGCTCTTTTAAGTTGTTTTGAGGTATTTTAAGCTGTTTTTGGGAGATGTCATATTTTGACATTTTTGCCATACTATAGCCTTGCTTCTTCGGTCATTTTTTCGACATGCAAAATTATGGCGTTTTTGGCCGTTTTAAAAAGAAAGAATGCTATTGCATGTGTTAGCAGGATCTTGTAAGTTGTTTTGAGATATTTTAAGCTGTTTTTGGGAGATGTCATATTTTGACTTTTTTGCCATACTATAGCCTTGCTTTTTCGGTCATTTTTTCGACATGCCAAATTTTGGTGTTTTAGGCCGTTTTAAAAAGAAAGAATGCTATGGCATGTGTCAGAAGGCTCTTTTAAGTTGTTTTGAGGTGTTTGAAACTGTTTTTGGGAGATGTCATATTTTGACATTTTTGCCATACTATAGCCTTGCTTTTTCGGTCATTTTTTCGACCTGCCAAATTTTAGTGTTTAAGGCTGTTTTTGCGACGTTCTATGCTATGGCATGTGTTAGCAGGCTCTTTTAAGTTGTTTTGAGATATTTTAAGCTGTTTTTGGGAGATGTCATATTTTGACATTTTTGCCATACTATAGCCTTACTTTTTCGGTCATTTTTTTGACATTCAAAATTATGGCGTTTTTGGCCGTTTTAAAAAGAAAGAATGCTACTGCATGTGTTAGCAGGATCTTGTAAGTCGTTTTGAGATATTTTAAGCTGTTTTTGGGAGATGTCATATTTTGACATTTTTGCCATACTTTTTGCCTTGCTTTTTCGGTCATTTTTTCGACATGCCAAATTATGGTGTTTTTGGCCATTTTTGCAACATTCTATGCTATGGCATGTGTTAGCAGGCTCTTTTAAGTTGTTTTGAGGTATTTTAAGCTGTTTCTGGGAGATGTCATATTTTGACATTTTTGCCATACTATAGCCTTGCTTTTTCGGTCATTTTTTCGACATGCAAAATTATGGCGTTTTTGGCCGTTTTAAAAAGAAAGAATGCTATGGCATGTGTTAGCAGGCTCTTTTAAGTTGTTTTGAGGTGTTTGAAACTGTTTTTGGGAGATGTCATATTTTGACATTTTTGCCATACTATAGCCTTGCTTTTTCGGTCATTTTTTCGACATTCAAAATTATGGCGTTTTTGGCCGTTTTAAAAAGAAACAATGCTACTGCATGTGTTAGCAGGCTCTTTTAAGTTGTTTTGAGGTATTTTAAGCTGTTTTTGGGAGATGTCATATTTTGACATTTTTGCCATACTATAGCCTTGCTTTTTCGGTCATTTTTTCGACATGCCAAATTATGGTGTTTTTGGCCATTTTTGCAACATTCTATGCTATGGCATGTGTTAGCAGGCTCTTTTAAGTTGTTTTGAGGTATTTTAAGCTGTTTCTGGGAGATGTCATATTTTGACATTTTTGCCATACTATAGCCTTGCTTTTTCAGTCATTTTTTCGACATGCCAAATTATAGCGTTTTTGGCCGTTTTAAAAAGAAAGAATGCTATTGCATGTGTTAGCAGGATCTTTTAAATTGTTTTGAGGTATTTTAAGCTGTTTTTGAAAGGTGTCATATTTTGACATTTTTGCCATACTATAGCCTTGCTTTTTCGGTCATTTTTTCGACATGCCAAATTTTGGTGTTTTAGGCTGTTTTTGCAACGTTCTATGCTATGGCATGTGTTAGCAGGCTCTTTTAAGTTGTTTTGAGGTATTTTAAGCTGTTTCTGGGAGATGTCATATTTTGACATTTTTGCCATACTATAGCCTTGCTTTTTCAGTCATTTTTTCGACATGCCAAATTATAGCGTTTTTGGCCGTTTTAAAAAGAAAGAATGCTATGGCATGTGTTAGCAGGATCTTTTAAATTGTTTTGAGGTATTTTAAGCTGTTTTTGAAAGGTGTAATATTTTGACATTTTTGCCATACTATAGCCTTGCTTTTTCGGTCATTTTTTCGACATGCCAAATTTTGGTGTTTTAGGCTGTTTTTGCAACGTTCTATGCTATGGCATGTGTTAGCAGGCTCTTTTAATTTGTTTTGAGGTATTTTAAGCTGTTTTTGGGAGATGTCATATTTTGACATTTTTGCCATACTATAGCCTTGCTTTTTCGGTCATTTTTTTGACATGCAAAATTATGGCGTTTTTGGCCGTTTTAAAAAGAAAGAATGCTATGGCATGTGTTAGCAGGCTCTTTTAAGTTGTTTTGAGGTGTTTTAAGCTGTTTTTGGGAGATGTCATATTTTGACATTTTTGCCATACTATAGCCTTGCTTTTTCGGTCATTTTTTCGACATTCAAAATTATGGCGTTTTTGGCCGTTTTAAAAAGAAACAATGCTACTGCATGTGTTAGCAGGATCTTGTAAGTCGTTTTGAGATATTTTAAGCTGTTTTTGGGAGATGTCATATTTTGACATTTTTGCCATACTATAGCCTTGCTTTTTCAGTCATTTTTTCGACATGCCAAATTATAGCGTTTTTGGCCGTTTTAAAAAGAAAGAATGCTATGGCATGTGTTAGCAGGATCTTTTAAATTGTTTTGAGGTATTTTAAGCTGTTTTTGGGAGATGTCATATTTTGACTTTTTTGCCATACTATAGCCTTGCTTTTTCAGTCATTTTTTCGACATGCAAAATTATGGCGTTTTTGGCCATTTTAAAAAGAAAGAATGCTATGGCATGTGTTAGCAGGCTCTTTTAAATTGTTTTGAGGTATTTTAAGCTGTTTTTGAAAGGTGTCATATTTTGACATTTTTGCCATACTATAGCCTTGCTTTTTCGGTCATTTTTTCGACATGCCAAATTTTGGTGTTTTAGGCTGTTTTTGCAACGTTCTATGCTATGGCATGTGTTAGCAGGCTCTTTTAATTTGTTTTGAGGTATTTTAAGCTGTTTTTGGGAGATGTCATATTTTGACATTTTTGCCATACTATAGCCTTGCTTTTGCGGTCATTTTTTCGACGTGAAAAATTATGGTGTTTTAGGCCGTTTTTGCAACGTTCTATGCTATGGCATGTGTTAGCAGGCTCTTTTAAGTTGTTTTGAGGTATTTTAAGCTGTTTTTGGGAGATGTCATATTTTGACATTTTTGCCATACTATAGCCTTGCTTTTTTAGGTCATTTTTTCGACATGCCAAATTTTGGTGTTTTAGGCCGTTTTAAAAAGAAAGAATGCTATGGCATGTGTCAGAAGGCTCTTTTAAGTTGTTTTGAGGTGTTTGAAACTGTTTTTGGGAGATGTCATATTTTGACATTTTTGCCATACTA
The DNA here is from genome assembly GCF_026936395.1 of Plectropomus leopardus. NCBI lineage: Eukaryota > Metazoa > Chordata > Actinopteri > Perciformes > Serranidae > Plectropomus > Plectropomus leopardus. The sequence goes on from NC_142193.1 coordinate 27,399,733, forward strand.
TAGCCTTGCTTTTTCGGTCATTTTTTCAACATGCAAAATTTTGGTGTTTTAGGCTGTTTTTGCAACGTTCTATGCTATGGCATGTGTTAGCAGGCTCTTTTAAGTTGTTTTGAGGTATTTTAAGCTGTTTTTGGGAGATGTCATATTTTGACATTTTTGCCATACTATAGCCTTGCTTTTTCGGTCATTTTTTCGACATGCAAAATTATAGTGTTTTTCGCCGTTTGAAAAAGAAAGAATGCTGTGGTGTGTGTCAGCAGGCTCTTTTATGCTGTTCTGAGGTGTTTTAAGCTGTTTTTGGGAGATGTCATATTTTGACATTTTTGCCATACTATAGCCTTGCTTTTTCGGTCATTTTTTCAACATATTTTTTTACTGGGTTTTTGGCTATTTTTGCAACATTCTATGCTATGGCATGTCTCAGCAGACTGTTTTATGCTGGTTTCAGTTTTTATCTGTGGTTTTCGGGACATGTCATATTTTGACATATTATAACCTTGCTTTTTCAGTCATTTTAACTTTTTTGGTATCATTTCCACTAAGTACACTATGACATGTCCCTACAAGCTGCACTGTGTGGTTTTCAGCCATTTTTTTGACATGTCGAAATTTGAGATTTTTCCCCCGTACTATAAATTTGATATTGTTCAACACACTATACTGTACAGTTTTGGCTATTTGTTTAGACATACTATATAGTATGACCTGTTTCTACAAGCTATAATATAATTTTTGCAGTCATTCTTAAAATTTTGTCAAAATTTGACATTTTTACCATACTATACTGTGATAATGTAGATGTCGTTTTAGCTATTTTTTTGACATGCTATACTTTGATGTTCTTTGGCCATTTGACGATATACTATACAATAAAAATTTTTGTGCAGTTTTGATCATATAGTGTACTATGACATTTTGGGATCAATTTTTGACGACATACTATACTATGTCAATTTTGTGCCATTTTGGGTAATTTATACTATGACATTTTTGGATAATTTTGAAGACATGACATCTTCATGCCACTTTGAGTCATTTTTGATCACATACTATATACTATGACATTTTTAAGCCATTTTGGGTCATTTTTGACGGCATACTATACTTTGACGTTGTTCTTTGATTTTGGGTTGTGTGGGCACACTAAAATAGGTCATTTTTTGATCACATTTGACATTTGTCATGGATTTTGGGCCTTCATGTATTTTTTTTTTTTCAATTTTCATGAGTTTTGACATCATACTATAATATGAAGATTTTTTCATGATTTTGGAAGAATAACTATACTATGACACTTTTTCATGGTTTTGATATTTGACATGATTTTTGTCAAGATATTGTACTTTTAATATTTTTTCATAATTTTGGACAACATACTACATACACTCTGATTTTTCTCCATGATATTTGGTGAATTATTTTACTATGACTTTTTCATGATTTTTGCCTACATACTGCAGTGTGGTGTTTTTCCATGATTTTGTATGACATACTATACTATTACATTTTATTGCGATTTTCGATATTTTTCATTATTTTTGACGTCAAACTTAACTATGACTGGGTTTTTTTTTTAAATGATTTTGTATAATATCCTACATAATCATATTTTTTCATGATTTTGGACATCACACTATACTATTGCAACACACTATACAATGAGTTTTTTTCTTGTTTTTTGTTAAAATACTTACTGTGATATTTTTTCATGATTTTGCAAGGCGTGCTATACTGCTATCTTTTTTCAAGATTTTGACAACATACTATATTACACTGTTTTTTCATTATTGTTTATATTTTCATTATTTTTGACCTCTTTAAAACACAAGGGCTCAAAAGGAGATAAATGTTCAGGTGACTCACCTTGTAGCAAGTGACCTGGTCCAGCGGTCGAGGCCCTCTGTTTCCAGTCATGTTATTTTGCTGAGGAGTAGACATCGGCGTGTGATTCTGTGGCCGCTGGCCTGGACTGGAGTTGGTCAGCTGGATTAGAGAGAGCGACGAGCGGCCGATGGTTGGCACAGGCTACAGCAGGAAAAACACAAAAAGAGATCATTATCTGCTCTTCTTTTCAGCATCAAAATTACCCTCTGAGGCCAATTGCGTTCTGCGATCATCTGCTTCATGAATACTACTGTACTGAATTAAATGTGTGTCTTTCAGTGTACAAGTATCCTCTCTTACCTTCGTCTGGTTCTGGATTTGCTGTGGTAGAGGAGGCTGTTCAGAGGCTCCCATCGGCAATTCAAAACGAGGGCTGCAGAAGAATATCTCACTGTTAAATCTACATAATTGTAAGGTAAATCTGTAATTATTTTTTATTCTACTGCTAACTCAACCTTTTGTCCAAAGATCATTTAACTACAGAACATAATTCATCCAAATATAAGACAAACACAACAAGACCAAATTAAAAAAATCAAATGCTAAACAAGTGGGTCTGTTGTTTTACTTTCCATTTCACTCATTTTTACGGTTTGAGAATCAAACATAAAGGATTACATACTGCATAAATTTACAGGATTTTCCCTCTGGACAGAAGCCAACCAGGTAATTCACACAGATCACCCTTCTTGTGTGTCTGTGTCTGCAGTCAGGACCTGTGACATGAAGATGGATGAAGATCCAAAACAGAACGTAAAGAGGCAGTTTTGCAGTTGCTGAGAAATTCTAATTGGCATGGGAGGAATGTGATAAAACATAATGTTTAGGGCGGTTTAATATTGGTACTGCTAAGATGTTTGTATGAGCAAGACGTACCGTGTTTGCAGAAGCCTCGGTCATACCAGGGACAGTCTTTGATCTTGGACTCTGGATCGATGTGCAGGAAAGGACATTCTTTGTTGCTGCACTCACCTGCGAGGGTCAACACACATATAAAAAAAAGGAAAAAATACACAACTGGGTGCTGATCAACAGTTACAATGCAAATACAGTCATCTCGCTCATCAGTGTGATTAAATAAAACATCGAGTCAACGAACCAAACTTAGAGTAGAAGTAGCATTCAGGCATCTTGGTCATGTCGTATTCATGGAGAAACTCGCACTGGTCTCCCTTCTTACACAGTCCTCTGAGCCAGTGCTTACACACCACCGTCTTCTCTCCACTGATGTGACGGAACGGACACATCCCACCTGAGAGAAAATACAACAACAGATACAGCACTTTCCTCAAATTCACGCTCTCTGGGCAACCAGTGTTTTGCTAATTGCTTTTTTTCCCACAAAGAGTGTGTCATTAACGAATCACACAGAGAAGTTTGTTATTAAGCAGCTACAGGAAATTAATTATATTACTTAGAGGTTAATAAAAGCTTTGCTACACCTACACAATAAATGTAATGATTAATACGTCGATTGACAGAAAATTTATTTGCAACTATTTTCGATTATCAAATAATCATTGAAGTAATTTTTTTAAGCACAGTGCAAAGCTGGGTTCTTGTTTCTTAAATGTGAGAATTTGATGCTTTTCTTTGTCATGCATAATATCAAACTGAATAGCTTTCGAATTTTGGGCTGATGGTTGGATAAAAAAACACCATTAAAGACATCGCCTTGGAGGGAAATTACAAAGGGCCTGTTTCACTATTTTCTGGCATTTAATTGCCAAAACAATTAACCAATATTTTGAGAGAATATTAGGCAGATTAATTGATAATAAAAAAAATATCCTTAGTTGCAACCCTAGTGAGGCAGTTTTAAATGGTCAAGGGAGGAATGCTAAAAGAAGTATAGCAACGATGAGCAGAATGGGTGTAAAGTTGGTGATGGCTGCTTTCGGTTCTTATAACCTACAACTGTGGAGTAATGACACCCCCCGAACCTGGAGTAACATCACTTTTCTTATGCTGCTTTTAGATGCCTTTCATAAGCATTGAAACCTTTAAACCCAGAGCAAATTGGTGCAGTTTCTTTCCAACATGGGGAAAACTTAGTATGAAATGTTCCATAAATTGCAAGAAATTAATAGATTTAGAAAATTATTTTTCAAAAAACTATAGAAAATGTCTAGGGAGAAAAGAAAAAAAACAGGCAAAAAAATAGATAAAAGTTATAAGTGTCATAATTAATCTTACAAAATGATACTATTTTTCAGCTCTTTTTTACAGGTTATTTCTTTGTCTTTTTGTTGTTGTTTTGTTGTTTGGGATTTTTTTCCCACAATAGTTTGCTGGAAATGTTCTTGTTTTCAAACAAAATCAAGCTAGTTTGTTTGGGTTTCGAAGGATTCATTTCCAACCCTGGTATTAGAGACTAAAAACGTCAGGGTGACTGCCTCTGCTGCTTCAGATTTCACCAACTTTTATGAAAGTGAAATAGTAAAATGCAGGATTGTTGTCATGTTGTGTTTTTACCTTTCAGACAAGCTGCTCTCATGAAGAACTCACACACAGCAGATCCGGACTCTGCAGGGACACAAATAGTCACAACCTTAGCCATTATGTCATGTTAGGGGTTAAAATGGCCAGTGAAATATTTAACAGCATATAAAAAAACCCTAAAGGATCTTTTTCAACTTAAAATTCTATTACTTTTCCTAAAATGACCCCAACATGAGAACATTTGAAACATTGCCTTTGTTCATATTTCCATGAAAACTATACACCATCAGGGCAAAAATCTTGTCTAAGGGGTCATTTTTGACCTGGTTATTATAAATTCATTTTCACACCACAAAAAAACCCAACAGTATACACACACACACACACACACACACACACACACACACACACACACAAATACATCTGCAAAGTCCATGCACACAAACGTACATACTGCCCTCGTTGTACAGTATAATATACTATGTTTCTAAACATGATTACCTATAATAAAATGCATTTCTTCTACTTTTTCAGGTTACACAACTGATAGATCTTGTTAAAATTATTAGCACGCAGGGCGGCTGGTGGCTCAGTGGATAGAGCATTCGCCCCATTCAGAGACCGCGTCCTCGCCACAGCGACCGCGGGTTCAACTCCAGCTTCGCCCCCTGAGGCATAACACCCTCCCTCATCCACCTTACATGCGCTTCATCAATTAAAGGCAAATATGCCCCCCCGAGATACGCTTAAAAAATGTTTACACATATGCAGTACTGTTAACAGTAATAATAATAACAGACCGCTACTTTAGTATGAAAATAGTTATGATAGGTGTGCTGTAATAACAACGAGTGACTTCCACTGGTTGAATGCAGTCTTTCTGCACTGTGAAGAGGGAAAACCTAGATATTCAAGTTTGTGATGACTGACAGGTTGTTTCATTGAGCAAAATATATTTGGGGTTTTTAGTTCAATCAATCAAGCTGCTTTCTTTTAGAGCTTTAGTGAAGGCGAGACATTTTTGACCCTTAGGGCGAGTAGAATATGCATAAAGTGAAGTCAAAGCAAGTGTTAATAAAGATTTGAAGACACAAAGTAAACATGAACAGTCACCAGAGGTCAGGGGTCGGTTTAACCTGCCGTTAGATCTACCGTTGACTGAGTTTACCGACAGCGGCTAACAGCTAGCATCCGAACACTTACTGTCCATGCCGGGGAACGGCAGCGGCTGTGCTCCGAGCTGCTGCTGCACAGCGAGCTCCAGGTCAAACTTCAGGTGGTCTACGTTAGCCAGCATGTCCTGCATGTCTGCGGTGGTTTGTTTTTATCCGGTCAAAGAAAAAAAATGTCAGTTTCGGTTAGCTAGCTTGCGGTTGAGCTAGCTCGAACTTTCTCCAACAGCCAGCTAAAGTGGCTAACGAGGCTAGCTAGGCTAACCGATGAGCTATCAGGAGTTAGTGAGCTCTCCGGTGAGAGACTACATGAGCTTATGTTCTTTGTAGCTTTATTGTTTTGTTTTATAGAAAAAAGCCGAACATTAGTCGGTCTATAACTTTATGTTTGTCGCAAACTGTTTCTTGTTCTCAGCCGTGGATTTGCGGAAGGCGCGCGCCGCCTCTGACCTGACTGAGTAAGACACGACCAATCGATCATAGAGTATATAAGGCAAGAAAAAACTAGTCGATCATCGAGCGGATCGAGTGAGACAAGACTAGTCGATCATCGAGCGGATCGAGTAAGACAAGACCAATCAACCATAGAGCGATGTAGTAAACTCACGCAACTAAAATAATCGATCAATAATATATAAAGGAAAAAAATATCATTTTAAAAGAAAAAAGGTTTAAATAAATAAATAGCTCTGTAAAGGGTACAGTGTGTTTTCCAAACATTTAGTGTTACCCCAAGAAAAAAATGGGTTTTTTTTTATGTTTTTTAAATTATTGTATTTCTTTTTTTACTGTTTAGTTTATATTTTTTACATCTAAAATAATGTTTTTTCATTTGTTTTGTTTTTCTGAAATATTAATTTACTTTCACATTCCTGACATTTTTTATTTTTTATGTCTAAGTTTAAGTGTAACTGTTTAAGTTTTTTTAAAAAATATTTATTTAACTGGTATATACATTTTAGTTTCAGACGTTATGATCTAAATGTCATCTTCTATGTGAAAAAGGTTTTTTTTTTTTAAGTAAAAAGTGTAAGAAGTTCCCCAAACAACCAATACCCCCTTAAAACCACACTAAAAATCAAAATAAATAATATATTTTCCAAATTAACTTTTAAGATTTGTATGTACATCAATTTGCTGTTAAACATGAACTTGTGTTGTAAAAAACAAAAATAGTTAAATTTACAGATGAATCAATGATGCTTATAATTTAGTACATAATTAAAACTCAACTATTTATTTTGCAATATTCAATCATTTTTGTCCTCGCAGGAACAAGGTTTCATATGGAAGCAGACAACAGCTGTGGCTGCAATAATTTTATTTTACTGAGTTATCTCCAGAGTTGACAAGGTACTTTTGGCAAACAACAGACCATGTTCTCAAGTTACCTGATAAATATGTCAATTAAAGAAAAAAAAAAGAAAGAAACAGGCAGGAATGTACATTTTGCTGAGTTTTTTCTTTTTAAATTAGTCTTCACCTGTTTACAGTTAAATTAAAAGATGGTTCACAGTAGCTGTTTTACATTCATTCTGGATTCTTAAACCAAACAAAACATTTTTTAAATCAAGTTTATTTATGTATACAGTAAATGACAAAAGAAAGCTCATGTAGGAAATTATCTGCCACACTTCCTATTTTGATCTGAAGAAACTGTCTCTAAGAAAACTTTGGACAGTAAATAAAAAAGAAACAGTGATTTCTGACCGTATTAAAGCTTAAACGTGTGGCAACGAAACTGGAGGAAAATAAAAAGTCTGAAAAAGCATCTTTGCATACAGACAAATCTGCCCGACGCTGAACTGCTGTGAAGTGACCGATTTAACAGGTGTACACTTAAAACAAACATACACACGAAACAACACGCCACGGAAATTTGGCATAATAACGTTTGTTATAATCATCAGTCCAGCGTCTACAGCTCAGGGAGGCCCGGCATCGGGAACTGCCCGGCGAAAGCTTCGACCTCCGTCCTGATTTCTGACACTCGCTGCTGGAACTTCTCTCCCTGAGACAGCGCCTGGACGAACTCCCTCAGCGGAGCTTTAGGATCCAAACTTCTCTGTATCTCCAAGGTCAGCTCGATACCTGCAGGAGGAGAGAGAGCAAGGACGGCTTTCAGACTGCAGTTTCAATAACCAAAAATCAGATTTTGTTTGTTTTGATGGACAGGTCTTTATAGGGCAGCTTCATATTCTCTCATTTCTAAAATGTTGCACATTATTTATGTTTATTTAATGTTTTTAAATGTAGAGGCTAAAAACAAAAGGGGATCACGCTTTTACAGCTCCAGCCCCGAAACTGTGGAATAAACTTCCCATGAGCATCAAAGCAGCTAAATCACTTCCTCATTTAAAAAAAAACTTTTAAAAACACAATTATACAGTCAGGCATTTGTATAACTTCATAACTTTTGTGTAAATTTAAGATGATGTAATATGTATGTATGTTTTAATGGGGTTGATGTTGTTTTACCTAAAGCTCTTGTAATGTATGGTTTGGTTTTGTGAAGCACTTTGTAACTTTGGTTTAGAAAAGCGCTGTACAGATAAAGTTTCTGTCATATTATTATTATTATTATTATTATTATTATTTCTTGCTTCGTGCGTCAGGTGATTTTTTTGCCTTAGGCATCTTGTGTCAGGTGATTTTCAGCCTATCCACATGCCAGCTTTTGTTTCTTATTATTGTTATTACTTTTTTACATTTTTTTATCCTATTTTTAAACTTATATTGTTTCAGTTGTGTTTATATTGTCTTACATGTCTATCTTTATGTTGTTGTAGCCGCTTTGTGGTTTCTAACACAAATGGCAAATAAACTAATCAGCTAATCAGAGCTGTAGTAATTCACGTCGTTTAATCGATGCGAATGAGAACAAAATACGGCAAAAATATCGTGAACTGATTAAAACTGCTGAAGTTATAACAGAATTTGTTCAAGTGAAATCTTTTCTCTTCAAAACAAAGCTGTATTTGTACTTTTCCCATTTTGTTTAATCTAAAACAGCTTAAATTTGGTGCTTTAAGGTTGGACAGTTTAAAAGCCTCCTGAAGCTCATACTGGACTTCAAAAGCTGTTTTTTCTCAGTGTTTGTGTCCATAAACTCTGTTAGCATAAAAACTGGTAACAGCTAAAACTTTTTGTTTATTTCATTTCTCATTCTGAAGATACTGAACCCTAAAAGTGTCTGCCTGTCTAAAATAAATAGTAAAATATAACATAAATATTATTACTTTATATTAAGAATATGATGTCAAATATAAAATGAATGAAGTCTGAACAAAATCTAAGATGTAAACAAAAAACTTTATCTGATTCGACCCAGAAAGGATCGGGGAGCTTCTAAAACGTTACCTCTGTTGATGAACTGGGCCACCTTCTTGAAGTCCTCCTCCGTCAGGCCTCTGGAGGTCAGAGCTGGAGAGCCAAACCTCAGACCACTCGGCCGCAGAGCGCTCTTATCCCCTAAACACACACAAACGTGGAAACATTAAACATGGAGGAAAAAAAGACTTTTACAGGAAACATGCACAATGGCTGCATCTTAGGCTTCATTCACGCTAATTCATTTTTCCTTTGCGTTTGTTTTTTTTAAAAAATCTGCATTCATATGGTGTCATTACAAAAGTGATTCTTCTGTAAATGGATCTGCAAAAACAACCAAAAACGCTGCAGCATGGTCAGTTTACACGGCGACAGAAGAGGTGGCGTTTCAAATGATTACACTATAAAAGCCGGTTTTAAAAGTTTGCATTTTCAGGAACTCAAAAAGCCATTATCGTGTGAACAAGAAGCAAAACCGCAACAAAAGTTTACCGTCTCACGTATGAACTGTTGCCAGTCAGGCATCACATGTCGAGTCAAAACATTTTTTTTTCTTATCTTTAATGTACATTTTATTGGCATTTCTCAATAAACATTCAGCATATTCATACAGGGTATAAACACGCCTGTCACAGATACTGTAGGATTCTCAGTGGTACACACACAGAGCAGGAAAAAATAAATAAATAAATAAATAAATAATAAATACAAAAAATAAAAATATAACAATAAATAAATTAAATGTAAAAAAATATAAATAGTCTTATAATAATAGAAGAATAAAAAACAATTAATGGACAGTTACGGAGTGATCTTTTATTAAATGTCCAAGTCAGTTCTTCCTTTAAAAGGATACTATATACCTTTTGTGATTAATTCTTCTTGTGTGGCGACTCCTTTCCCATTGCCTTCGCTTTCTCGGGCTATTAACAACACTCCTGCTCTAATATGTCGCTGTGTTTGCTTTGCATCAGCTCCAAACTGGTTTTCCATCTTCTTGACCACATTATACTCATGTTTACTTTCAGTAACAGTTCCACCTCATCATCGATCCCAGCAAAGAAATCTCTGGTCTTACTTTCCGGCATCTCTTTAGTGTTTTCTGTAACTATGCAACAGGTGTAAGATGCTAAAAAAAACCTGTGTGTACGAATCATGTTGGTTTAAAAATAAAAACGGATCAGTGTGGCGTAAAGCAACATTCACAGAGACTAAAGGGAGGACTACTTTGCAACAAGATTACTCACACTCAAACAAAGCTGCATTAATAATATCGTATCAATGCGCACACACACACACACACACGCACACACACACACACACACACACACACACACACACACACACACACACACACACACACACACAAAAAAAAAAATCTACCTGGACAGGTGTTCTTATTACAGGCAATGGCACAGGCTTCCAAAACCTTCTCCGCTCGCCCTCCATCAGTTCCTTTGCTGCGCAGGTCCAGCAGGATCAGATGGTTGTCAGAGCCGCCTGCACAGGAAAAGAGAAACAGTATATGAACAACAGAGACTATGAAGCTCATAACTGCTGTCAGAAATAAACGATTGTTGCCCCTTTTTAACTGTGCATCATTCAAAGAAAACAGACATTAAGCATAGTATGTCATCTTCCTTTTTTTACAGTTTATATGGTTTTAACTGTTTTAACTGCTGTCATATGAAAGTACATGAAAAGAAATGAATTAAGGCTATACGGAAGTTTAAATTAATCTGTGCTTTTTTTTGAACAGCTCTAATAACCTTAAAATACCCATGCAACATGCCATACTAACATTTACATTATTGGTTTTATTCTTAGCTTTTACAAAAACCTACTCGGTCACCATAGTTAACTACTCATCTCACCTGTGGTGTACCGTGACCGCACCGTTTTAGAATCGATTTTAAGATTTAACTGTTTACAAAGCTTTAAAATTCAATTGTTTTGTCACCTCTGGATTTTATTGACTGTGCTTAAAGCTCTTTGTAATGCTGTTTTAAAAGGTATTATTATCACTATTATTATCATTATTATTCACTGACAACAGCATATCCAAATGCAAGTTTCATCAGTTGTTGTCTTTTTATGCGATGGTAACTGATACTGAAGAAATGTTTCAGTTCAGTTTGTAGAGCGGCGCTGTGGCACTCACCGGTGACAATCTTGTAGCCGTGGTCAATAAGGGCGCTGGACAGAGCTTTGCAGTTAGCGAGAACCTGCAGCTGGTAAGCCTTGAACTCTGGTGTCATGGCTTGTTTGAGAGCTACAGCAACACCTGCCAGTTAAAAGATATTGAAATAATCTTAATGCAAACATACCTGAATGACAGGTGAAACTAAAAGAACTGAGTCAAAGGGACAGAAAGGAGGAGAGGTGTACCTGCGATGGCGTGGTTGTGCGGCCCTCCCTGCAGCCCTGGAAACACAGCCTGGTTGATCAAAGACTCCAAGTTGTACAGAGTCTCCTTCCCTTTGGCATCCACACTGCGCACGCCTGCAGGAGGGAAACACAACGAAAGAGGGAAGAAAATGGAGATTAATCACAGATTAACGATGAAGAGACAGGACATTCTTATTTTTTTGTCTTGGCGGGAGCATCATATTCCATTTTCTACCTCTCCTGTAGAAGATGAGTCCAGCGCGGCAGCCACGCAGCGTCTTGTGTGTTGTCGTGGAAACGATGTCACAGTGCTCAAAGGGCGAGGGCACCACTCCAGCAGCCACCAGTCCACTGATGTGAGCCATGTCTCCCATCAGATACGCACCATTCTCATTAGCGATCTGCTTCAGGCGGCTGTAGTCAAGGTTGCGGGAATAGCAGCTTGTTCCTGAAGAAGAAAAAAACACAGAGTTGAACGTTTTTTAGGTCCTCCTCCTCATCTGACTGATTTGTTTGTCGTGATAGTAAACAAGGAAGAAGCACCTGCGATGATGAGTTTGGGGTGAAACAGCCGAGCGTTTTCTTGTAGTCTGTCGTAGTCGATGTAGCCGGTTTCTGGATTCACCTAAAAACAAAACATCATATCAAATGTAGACTTTCCGCCTCTCGGTTGTGCGCTTGTGACAACTAGTCACATTTAACATCTGTGTCTGTCCAGAGTCACACGTTGCCATGACAGCATACAATGCTTCAAATGTGGATGTGGCAGCAAAGAAGCTACATCTTCTAAAACATTGATGCTTCACACACACCTTTAACCACAAATGTTTAAAATTACCACAGATTTTTTTTTAAAGGCATGTCATGTGGGTGTTTTGGGAGTGTGGAGCGACAGGTAGGGTTTATCTTTCAGTAAATGTAAATATCATTTGCAAAGTAGATGCCTGTAGAAAACTATAAAACCTTTATTTTTAACAGTCTTGTTTCACTCAGAATTCCCTGGAAGGCGGTGTTAATGTTTGGTGCATTAGGATGAAGCTGTCTATAGGAGACATGGATGTCTATAGGAGACATGGATGTCTATAGGAGACATGGATTGGATAACTACAAGGCTTTTTGGTTTAAAGTTTGCAGATATTTGATTTTTTCCCTGTTTTAACTGTTTTGTCTGTTTTCACTCTACAGTTCCATCACATCAGGAGCGTTTTGGTATTTTCAGCTCTCACGAGAAGCTGCAGGTCGATGTCATGTGCACATATTTGAACTAATGAGGACTAATCTTGTTAAAATAGTTCCAGGACTCAGAGGTAACTACTCGGATTTAAGATGTGTTTCAGAAAGAAGAAATGAAGACAAAGTCCTTGTTTAATTTCTACTCTAAAATGCTCTAAAACTTTGGTGTAATTCCTAATATTTTCTATCTCTGCCATTATTACCACCACCTCCACAATAAGACCACTGTGCAGAAATTCTTATTCGTCTAAAAATGATTGCATGCTGCATTAATATTTGGTGCTTTAAGCCTCCTGAAGCTCATATTTTTCACAACTTTGAGAAGTCTGTACCCAAATCTTTGTGATTTCCTGAATTGTTTTGTACCTTGTAAGGCATCGACTCGAAGAAGATGGACGTCGCAGATATTTTTTTCTTCTCAGTCATGAAGCCGTGCGTCAGGTGACCTCCATCGGGAAGGTCCAGCCCCATGATCCTGCCGTGGGGCTCCACAACGGCCGTGTAGACGGCAAAGTTGGCAGGTGAACCTTAAAGGGAGGCAAATACAAAATATGACAAAAGGGGAAAGACAAGGAGCACCGAGGAAGAGCGTCAGAGTCTAAATACTGATCACATGAATCAGACTCTTCACCAAATATCTACGGAGTTTAATCACCATCTGATACCTGAGTACGGCTGCACGTTGACGCCCCATTTCTCTGAGTCCAGACCGTACGTCTCCAGCGCCCTTTTCTGACAGAGTCGCTCGAGCTCATCAACATGCTCCGTACCACCGTAATACCTGAGCACACGGATCGTACTTATTATTAATGTTATACTTTTTTATCAAGGAGGAAGCAGAATGCACCACCTACAGGATGCAATCAAACATCAGTATTTCATAAGTAATTTGATTAATTGCTGTACCTCTGACCGGGGTATCCCTCAGAGTATTTGTTGTTCATGCAGGACCCCAGAGCCTCCAGAACGGCTCTGCTGGCGAAGTTCTCGGACGCTATCAGCTCCAGACCGTACGTCTGCCTGTGCTTCTCTTTTTTTATGATGGAGAACACCTGAAACGCAAATACTATTTTATTCAGGGGACAAACACAATTTGTACAAAACCTCTAAAGAAAATTATAACATCAACGTGACCATATTAGCTGCACTTCAAGCATTTTTTTTTTGCATGATGTTATTATCCCCAGAACATACGTACGTGTGGATAAGACTTGTTATTCTTAAAATGCACTAAACACTAACCTCAGAGTCGTTGACGGACAGAGGCTCCAGCATCATCGTGTTGTGGGAATACCACGTTTCTTTGCTCACAGAGTGGCCGTTTGTCAGAGACATGGTCGCAGTTTTTCTGGTCGTGCAAAGGGGAAATCTGAAGATGAAGATAAATAAATAAATGCATAAAACAATGTCAAAGTGAGACTTTTTTTTGGTAAAGAGTTGCATTAGAAAATATTGTGAATAAATTCAATATAGTTTATAATGAGTGTTACTGACATTCTGATTATCACTGGGGCTGCACAATATTTCACTTTTTAATGGTTATTGTAACAAAATACTACAATACTGCACTCAGGGATTTTTAAGGAAAGACAGTAGTAATTGTAGAGAAATTAAAGAAAATTCTGCTTCATGCATCACTTATACAGTTCATCATCATGTTCATATAAACACCTTTAACTCCAGTACTCCTCAATTCCTTCGTTTTTCCTAATCAAATCTGCTGCTGCTGTCAGGGCTAGAGGGGCCAACACTCATTTTTATTTGTTTATTAAATTAATTGAACTAATTAATGTGTCCAGCTTACTCTGAACCGCCAGTTTGGACTTCTACTAATCCAAAATAAACACCTGCAGTATTGACTGATCTCAAATTCACATTTTGGACTCTTGTACCTGACCTGATGCTGCTCTCAACCAATCACGACAGTTTTCCCACAGGAAAAAAAAGAAAGCAAATAAAGAAATGTACACATGGCAAAAGAATGAAAAACTGCACCCTGAGATCTTTTTTTAGTTATTTGACAGTATCAGCAGAAAACTTTAAAATGTTAATATTATTCTTTTTTTCCTTTATCGGTGCCTTTCACTTCAGCTTTTCAGCCCTTTGAAAGTAACGTTGAATAAGAAATATAAACACATAAAAACATAAAACAATGTCCGAGTGAGACATCTTTTTAGATAAAAGCTGTAGTAAGAGGAGTCACCCCGGGTGAACAGGGTCAATTTTTAACTACGATGTCACCATGAAACTTGCCCAACTGTAATGTATCATTTTGTTAACATATTAGATTCAGTGGTTTTTACAGAGGAAATTTTTGGATATTTTTGCCATGTTTTTAGGAATGAAAAGTAATATAAACCAGGCAATGAATAACATATGAACAAACCCCTCTGTAAAAACCTTTAGAATAGAGACGGGAATAAAATTGGGTAGTTTTGTCTACATAAATGTTAGTGGAGATTTTTTTTAGTTAGTTATGTATGACAACAAGTATGAGAAAAAAAATCTCATTTTGAGGAAAAGGGCTTTAAATATACGTTTTGACAAAATCCATACATTTTTTTCCAAACATAATAAAAATAAGAAACAGGTGCAAAACTTTTAACTATTAAATATCACCATGAAAATTTCAAAGTTGATTATTTATTCATTTATTTCAGGTATATTTGTATAGTGACAAGTATATAGCATAAAACTGATGCACACTACATTTATAACCTAAGCTAATTTGCAATGCCCGTATTATTTACATTAAGACAATATTTGTACTTAATATTGCAAGTTTTGCAAGCACAAAGAATTGCAAAGAATTTTATTTCAAAACATACAAACAAGGCATTATCATGATCAATTAATATGCACATTTTGCAAAAATTTCCAGAGAAGAAATCTGAAATAAAATATCACGTTTAATGTTTTTTATGGGGGTTTTTTCCCCCACTACTCTGAAATAAGCCATGCTATGAAGGTAAAATGGCCCAAATTCTCAAAACTGACCAGTGCATGAAAAAATGTGTTTTCAAATGGGGTGTCTTGCCAGAAATATTTTGTTTATTGTTTCTTTAGATTTTTATTCCGAACGCACAAAACAAAATGGAAAAATAAAAATCTAAGTAAGACCATGAAACCCATCAGATATATTCAGAACTCAACATACATATTTAATGTACGAAAAGCAATAGGGAGTAGTGAGTACTTATCAAATCCCACACCCCTTTTTCAAAATAAATAAATACAAATTTAAAACACGAATACAAAATATTTTG
The DNA here is from genome assembly GCF_026936395.1 of Plectropomus leopardus. Classification (NCBI taxonomy): domain Eukaryota; kingdom Metazoa; phylum Chordata; class Actinopteri; order Perciformes; family Serranidae; genus Plectropomus; species Plectropomus leopardus. The sequence continues at coordinate 27,415,448 of NC_142193.1, forward strand.
GATGAATTCAGCGCAGATCCACTGTAACAGCCCTAAGCCTCAGACAAAGGAGGACACATGCAGCAGTGTTGTAACTCTTCAGCAGACTGACCAGTTAAACTTTGAACCTCTCCATAAACTGATAACAAATGACCTGCAGAAACTGTAAAAACAAAGGTTGCATTAGGTAACGTTATATTAGATAACACGTCCACTGAAGTTTAAAGTTGTGTTTGCATTTAACTAATCTTTATCTGAGGCTGATTTCCTGCAGAGTCAACAGTGGCTGCAGGTTAGCCGTGCATTTATGAAATGCAACAGCTGAGCAGAGCGCGTGACCTTGTTACCTTTATTATCTGCTCTGGTCGAGTGACCCAGAAAGTTAGCAGCAAAGGAGGAAAAAACACCGTTGGTGAGGAGGAAACGTCTGATACACCTTTACAGAGCTGAGCTCAGCTGTGTAAATGTATCTCTACCGCTAAAAATACACACGTGCACATAGTTAAAAACACTATCTACTGAGCTAACGTGTTATTTTTTTTACATGAAACACAACGTTAGCATGAGTTAACTATCGTCATGCCACCGCGGGAAACAAACACCCTCACAAATGGAGCAAAAAAAAAAGATTTAAATGCAAAAACCAAACGTGAGTTCTTCTTGGAAACGTGTGTATATCTGCCGACACAAACATAAACTAGTTTTCATTTTGTTTTAATTTATTTTATCGTGTCTATAAAAGTTTAACTAACTGTTTGTTCACTCACCGGTTGAACGCAGAGTCTCGCGCCGCTGTCACTGTCGTCACTGGTCTGAAATCAGCCCGCGAGGCTCCAACAACAAAAACACGGAGGATAAAAAAGGATAAAGTCCGCCAAACTTTCAACCAATCAGCGCGCGGCTTCTTCTTCTCTGCTTTCACCGGAAATCCTGCGTTTTAGGCGCATTACCGCCACACTGTGCTCGCAGTGCGCACACTGAAATCATAGTTTATAATTTGCAGATTTTTTTTTTATTTACTCAAATATTATCCCACAAATGAACGTGTTAAAAAAAGATTTAAGAAGACAGAATTTTAGGAACCCTTTTTAACACAGATTAGAGGAAATTTAAACTAAGATTAACCTGTTGAATCCAAAATCAGCTGCAGTGCACCTTGTTTGACTGGCTGGGTGGGGTGGGATAATAATAATAATAATTATTATTATTCTTATTATCACTATTATTATTCTTATTATTATTACTATTATTGTTGTTGTTATTATTATTATCATCATTATGACTATTATTGCTGTTTTTAATTATAATCATTACTATTATTAATAATAATATCTCATTGTTGTTATTATTGTTATTATTATTATTATTAAAGACAATTTAGTGGGGTTTTCTTTGGTAATTTTGTGTTTTTGTGGTAGTTCTTTGTCATTTTGTGACTGTGGTTATTTAGTCCCCGTTTTGAGTCTCTTTCAGCTCTTAGCATCTCTTTGTGGTCTTTTTGAGTGTCTTTCTGATCTGTACGTGTTCATTTGAGCGTATATGTGTGTATATCCATTTAACTAATTCAACAGTTTTGGCTGATACATTTTTACCCCTAAATGCTGATGCAAAAACTTTTCTGCACTTACTATTCCAAAATAAATATCTGCTTTATTGACTCATCTCATGTTCACATTGTGGACTCTTGTACCTGAGGCTGGTGACGGCTGTTGTGACCGTTTTCTGACGGGGGAAATAATTAAAGAAAAGAAAGAAATGTACACATTTTACTGGTTTCATCATATTAATCTGAATGTTTTCATGAGTCAGTTATATACAATGTAAGATCCCCCCCGAGAAAACATAGTGGCAAAGCTCAGTTAGCAAATTGTACAATGATAAGTATACCGTTATTAATATCATGTACAAGATCATAGGTTAGCAGGGGTTCATTCCAAGTGAGGGCCGATGTGTTCTCAATTGTAGCTTTACTTCCTGGAGGGATCAACGAGGCCATTATTCCACGCCAAAATATACACACCTCAACGCCACTGGTGTCTCCGCAACCATTTTCCAAATGGTCATATGTTACAGTAATGTCAACACCATAACTCTTCCTTTAAAAATAGTCAAATATATATATTGCATCAGTCCGTGAACATGTAAAAACGCCTCTGATAAATACTCTGCATCATTTCAGTGAGAGCGAGTTTATTCCTCTCGCCGCCGCTGCCGCCGCCTCTTTTGCTGCAAGCAGAGAAACAAAAGATAGACACAATCAGCTCTACGCATTAACCCTTTGAGACCTGATTCAACATCATTTTTCTTGTGCTGCATTCAGATGCCATCCACGAGTATTTAACCCTTTGAACTCTGAGCAAAGTGGTTTGATTTCTTTCAAAAAAATGGGAAAAAGGCAATGAGCAACTGTAAAATGTTACACAAATTGCAAGAAATTAGTAGATTTGGGAAAAAAATTTAAATTATTTTACAGAATTATGAGTTTTATTTTTATGCATGTTTTAAATTTCATATTCTTGTTTTTTCCCCTTTACATATTTTTTGGGGTAATTTTATTGTGCATTTTACAATTACTTTTGCACCTTTTTGGGCCATTTCTTCTGAAGTTACTTATTGCCTTTTTCCTATATTTTTGAAGAACAGAAATCAAGCTGAACTGCTCAGGTTTCAAAGGGTTTAGTGGTTCCAAACTGATCCAGCTCCGAGTCCAAATCTCTCCTTAGTCATTATTTCAAGGTTCAGACATTAGATAGTAAATTTTCAATTTTAATTCACAAAATGTAAATAACACATTGTCTTATAACACAACAGCACTTCAGAATAAAAGCTCTATGCTGAAAAATTCACTGTGCTTCAAAATAAAGTGTTTTTTACAAACTTGACACATTTATGAGTCACTTGTGGCCCATTCAGAATGAACCCTGGACCCACCAGCTGGGAATCACTGATTTTAGACTCTTCCTGCTGCTCTTGGCCGCATTTTGGAGACAAGAGAATACTGAAACCCAACACAGCATAAGATAATGTGGATGCTGACCTGCTCTACTTTGTGAATAATAGCACAGTTTTCTCAAGATAAAAAAATAAAAGTGTTTAGAAAAAGAGGTTGCACTCCAACAATGGGATTGTCAGTGGAGGGTTAAACTCAAAAATCAGTGAGATTATTCCCAAAAAATTGAAGACATTGCACATCTCAAGCCTTAAAATCAACAAGGACAAAACACTAACATTTCCGTTATTTGTTTGGCATATATGATAAATAAATAAGTGAAATGTGAGAGTTTTGCCCTCCTTTACCTGAAGACTTGAGTTTCATTTTCATTTTCATTTTTTGGAATGACAAAAATAAGCTTTCATGGCCACATCAGGGGACTCGGTATTATTATTATTATTGTTGTTGTTGTTGTTGTTGTTGTTGTTGTTATTATTATTATAACAACAACAACAATAATAATAATAATTACATGAATAAATGTTTTGCTCACCTTTTTTCTCCTCTTCTTTCTTTCTTGCCGCCTCTTCTCTCTGTTTCTTGATGATGGCGAGGCGAGCGAGGTCGGCTTTGGCCTGGTCCGTCTTTCCTGCCAAGTGCAACTTCATGTAGCGCTCCTTCGCTTTCTGCTTCTCAATCTCCTCTCTGTTCAGAGTGTGTGTGTGTGTGTGTGTGTGTGTGTGTGTCAAGGTGGGGAGAGTGTAATAATGAAAGTCATTGTCAAATATGTAAAACTGAGGATTTACAGACATAAAACAAAAACCACCCCTCAGAATTTCAGTGTTGATACATGCAGGTCTTTCCATAAGGTATGAAACTGTGCCGTCATTCTCTTAAAAAGCACCAACACACCACTTTAGAAAAAGGCTACATAACATTTTGATATTTCTAGCGCAGATTAAGCTGCGCATCAATGCTTCATACAGCTCGATATCACTCCAAATGTCATCCTGCTGAAGGAACAGTGTGTAAGATTTAGGGGGATTTAGTGACATCTAGTTTTGACAATTGCACTTTGCAACCAGCTGAAAACTCTCCTGGTTATATTTTCTTCAGTGTTTCAGAAGAGGTGTCTTCTCCAAAACAAAGGACAAGGTGATTTAAACTGGTAGAAACACTGAATAAAGCACTTTAATGTTACAAACCAGTGATTCTCCAACACTTCTTGGCCTAACATCTGCTAATTTGTGCTCTCCTTTTTTCTCTGATAACTTTAAGCAACATTATGCAACTTCTAATTGATTGTTGAGTCTCTTTTCCAAATTGTTTAATACCAATGTTTTGGGTTTTTGTTTCGGTCCGACCATCAAGCAAACTCTGGTATTTGACGACCTGTGAATGAGACTCAACCATCAGCTAAAAAGTTACATTATGTTGTTTTAGGATCCAGATGTTCAGGAGGTTTTTACTGCGTTTTCTTCCTCTCCAGAACAAACAAACCTGGTGATTTAAACACTGAATACAACAGTTTCATGTAAAAAAAAAAAAGTGTTTTCATCACAAAGGGGCTGAAAATTACAGTGGCTGATGCAAAAACGCAAAAAAACCCAAACAAACCACTATCTAGAGCCAGGGTTTGGTTTGTCTATTTTTAGGCTTCTCCTAACAACATGGCAGACTGTGTGGACCAGGACTTTCCCCCTCTGTAGATATAATTACCTCTAATCTAACAAAAATACTGATTCTTATTTTAATGTAATTATACACTAAAGAAATCACACTTATCATATTCTATTTCTGCTAATATATCACCCTAAATCCTACACACTGGACCTTTAAAATGAGTTTAATACTAACTATATGTTAAAAAAAAGTTCCCATTTACACCAAAAACACGCACCTCTCTCTCCTTGATAACTGCTTGGGCTCGTCCAGCTCGATCTGCGTCACCTTCTTGGACTTCTGAGCCGCCCTGTTGGGGTTCTCGATTTCTATCAGGCCCTCCACGCCCGCTCTCCTCCTCTGCAAACACAAGCAAAGAAGGTGCTTCATGAGTGCACAGGAATTACATATGAAAAATGAATATACTTTATTAATGCTTGTAGCAGAACAGGGGAATGAAGGAAGCAGTGTGGCGTTACATCTGAGCTTTCATCATCGCTGTCCTCTGATCCTGACGCCGGTAGCTTCTCCTCTGCTGCGTCATTCTGAGCTGCACCCCCCACCTCTTCTGCTTCCTGCTCTTGCTGTAACACAGGAGAACATACACAGGAGAACATACAATGGAGAACATACACAGGAGAACGTTACCAAGCCAGTGCATGAGGTCAAACACATGCAGTTACTACAGGGAATACAAGCGACACCGAAGTCTTAGAGGGGCACTCCAGCAATGTTTAACATCACCTCATCATCTCGACCTTTACTTTTTTGATAAGCTGCACATGTTTAAATAATAATAATAATAATAATAATAATAATAATAATAATAATAATAATAATAATAATAATAATAATAATAATAATAATAATAATAGAAATAGTAATTTATACAGTGCTTTTCACAATACTTCATTAGATATATATATTTATATTATTATTAGCATTATTTTTTACAGAATTATGAGTCTTATTTTAAGTATGTTTTTAATGTCATATTCTTGTTTTTTTCCCTTTTACACTTTTTTTGGTCAGTTTTTTTAGGTAATTTTCTTGTGCATTTTACAATTATTTTTGCACATTTTTTAGGACATTTCTTCTGAAGTTACTTATTGTCTTTTTCCTATATTTCTGAAGAGGATACAGAAACAAAAACAAACAATTAACGTCAGTAAAAACCATACATAATAAATACAGCAACACAGTCAAGCAAGAAATATGCGTAAATCAAACATTAATTAACATTAATATGTTTCATGGTTCAACAGTGTCTGGATGTACACCACCAACCTTTTTCCTCTCCTTCTCTGCCTTCATCTGGGCGTCTATCTCCTCAGGGCTGGTGTACGTCCGCATGCGACCCTTGTGGCCACTTTTCCGACCTTTTTTTTTTTTTTAATTAAATAAGAGAACATAATGATTTAATATACACTGTAGTATATCAATAAAATAATAACAAAAGAGCCAGGGGAATATCATCATAGTAGACAAAAATGCCATAAAACATACAGAAATTAAGTGTCTTGGTGCATTTTTGTTAGTCAAATCAGAAAGTAGTTTCCAGACTGCTTAAAGGGAAATTTGCCCGTTTTCAAAGTCCATAAATATTTTTCCTACAGTCTAAAACTGTTGAGTTAACAGGAACAACTCTCCCCAAAGTGTGTGCCAAACCTCAAATTGGTGATGTCATAGGATATAAAGCTTGGAGCTGCTCCAAAGACAATGAATGGTGATAGTGGCCAATGACACTATATAAATATATTTTCTGTTTCAGCACCCAGAACACTGCAATAAAATAGAATTTGGGTATTTAAAAAAAAAAACCAAAAAACATTCAGTTGGTCAAAAACTAAAAAAAGTCATTAATCGTCTTTGGAGCAGCTCCAGACTTTAAACTTGTTGACTTTGCAAGTTTTAGCCTAATTATTCTGGTTTCTGGCTTTGAGAGAGAGTAGCTCCTGGTTACTAATATTAATTGAACTTCCCTAGGTCACATCAATAACATACTGGAATTCTTAATTTAGGTGGTGTTCACTTAAACACTACAGTAGGTAACACTAATTGATGAATAAAGGGATTCAAAAAAAGACAAGTGACAGACTATAATTAACAATAAGGAAATTAAACACACATACAGACAAAATTTTAGAAACAAGTAGAAGACAATTATCCAATTGCAAGTTATAATGATGTATGATAAATGCATTTTTTTATTATTACCATGTTCCAGGGACTGAAATAGACTTAAGAAATATATATATATATATATATATATATATATATATATATATATAAAACTTTTAAACAGGGAGGTGATTTGGCAAATTTAGGTATTTGAAATGTACCAAGAGTTAGTATTATTATTATTATTATTATTATTATTATTATTATTATTATTATTATTAATCTGGCTCCCTGTGTTTAAATATTGTATAAATTCTTTTATAGTCAAATCTTGTTTAACTCTCCTATGCACTGTTATGTCTGTATGTATGTACATATATGTGTCTTTTTTTTGTGATCTTTGGTGCACAAACTGTTTTGCTTTTAAAGTGCCAAATAAACAAAATAACCTTAAAACTTATTATGAAATTCAATGAATCCACCTGCAACACTAATCATGATGAAACATGACATCACACTTACATTTGCTCACACAGTGTTCACCACAGGTGAACCACAGCTACGAGACAAGTGTCAACGGAAGCAGAGCGGTTTATAAACATGCAGCCAGTGAATTTTAAATGTTTTAAAAAGCTAAAAACACAAATGTTTAAGTTAGAGAAGCTTGTCGCCTGAGACGCTGCCTCCTGTTGTTGGGTGGCTAACAGCAGGTTAACACATGTACAAAGCTGGTGTCAACACAATGTAGCAGATTTTAACATCTTTCTCACCTCCTTTGGGCATTTTCACAAAAGAATCCGATGTTAAAAACTCCTTAAAATCTAAATCCTGACTGAAAGTGTCAAAAAAACAGCAGCACGAACTGACAGCTGCTAAACTCACACTGAGGGTGAGTAACAAAATACTCTGAGTAGTCCGTGAATTTGCCTTTTTACAAATCTTAAATACGGAGTGAATTTAAAATAATACCAAAATATATATGCTGCTATAAACTGAATAACTTACATATTACCATGTAATGTGCGTTTATTTAACTAAATTTCTTCAATTTTGAGATAAAATTCTACATTTTGTTGTTTCTGTTAAGGCAATTTCCTAGTGTGCTAAAGTGATGCAATACGCCAGGAACGACAGAAAGACGTTGGTTTAAATTAATATATTTTTTTACTGACATGAATAAATATTTAAAATAAATCAAATTATGTTTTAGTTTAAAAGAAGATTTTATAAGTTATTAAACGCCAAAATTTTGAGTGTGGGATTTTTTTTCGGAGTGTTGACGTCATTCGAGACCCGCGAAGGAGAAACGGACCCCTCGCGCGACATCATATTGTAGCGCCTGAGACGCGAAATCAAAACGAAAACACCGAGCGGTTTTTGTTGTGGTCTTTTTCTACTAAGTAGAGCAAAATGCCGAAAGTAAAGAGGAGTCGGAAGCCTCCTCCAGACGGCTGGGAGCTCATCGAGCCCACTTTGGACGAGCTGGATCAGAAAATGAGAGAAGGTGAGCCGGGAGAAGAAGATTTTACAGACGGTCCGATCAGCACTCGGCCCGAAGCGCAGTGTGGAGGAGAAACAGCCCCAACTCAGCAGTTTCTCAGTCATTTTTACTTTATTTTAGGAATTTATTGATTTTTATTCGTTTATTCCCAGTTATTCCACACATGGCAAAGCACATGTACAGATTCAGTTATGTACAAACAAGGAAATGTAAATAAAACATAAGAAAACCGGAACCATGCAGGACGAACTATAAACATAGTAAACAAAGAAGTAAAAAAATATTTAGTCCAAAATATTTAACCAGAATATTTCACGAATTACAAATGTACAGTATTTTCTCAGCTTTTCCACTTTGTGTTTGGGTCTAATGTCTAATCTATTTCTTTTTTGAGTTCTTGTATTTTCGTTTTCTTTTGACTCCATTTACATTTATGAATATAATATTATTTATAGAAAATAAATATATTCAAAATATTTTTTCAGATTATCAATACATTTTCATCATACAGAAATATTGTCTTTTTTTTTTCTAATTGAACCCTTGAACTAATTTGTTCTATTTCCATCCTAAATATTTTAACGCCAAGGCATTCATAAATAAAAGAGAAATACTATCAATGTCATTGTTACAAAAGACGCAATTTCTATCCACATCTCTAAATTTAGTGATCAGGATAAATTAAATGTTTGATTTTAAAGGACACTTCTTTAATTTTGTTGGTGGTAAAACATTTGTTAAAATTTCAGACTCCCATATGATGTTTTTTATATTTGGGATTTCAACATGTTTTGGCTGAAGGAATTATGGTTCCTTTGCAAAGTCTTCAAAGACTGTTTATTTTTTTGTGTGTTAAACAAATACCACCTACCATAAGATCGTGTGCAGCATCGCTATCTGTGGCACTATTCACTCCCAGCGCAGAGAGGCGTTTTGAGCACTGAAGCAGGCGCACCATTGATTTTCATTTCCAAAACTAACTCTCCTGATTTCCCTCCGTGTCCCAGCTGAAACGGAGCCTCACGAGGGAAAGCGAAAGGTGGAGTCCCTTTGGCCGATTTTCAGGCTGCATCATCAGCGGAGTCGATACATCTACGACCTTTTCTACAAAAGAAAAGCCATCAGCAGAGGTAGATGGTGCTTCCTCTCTACCTTTTGAACTTCTTCACATCTCATGTTTCATATTTCCTGTTTGGTTTTTCTTCTTCCTCTATTGTCTACCTCAGCCTTCAGCATGACATATTTTGTATCCATAAAAAAGGGTGTTTGAGTAGCATTTCATCTGTACAAGATTCGTTTCTAATCACCAAGATTCTCTGCAAATACCTGTCATTCTTCTTCAAGTTACTATTGCTTGAGAATTCAACATTTCCAGAGTTCCTAAAATGTTTTTCCAGTACTTTTGCCTCCTTGAAAGAAGCATTTTCCTTTGTTGTGCTATTTTTGTATTTGCTCATGACCAAACACATTAAAAACCAAATGTAGTTCTACTCTGCTTCCTAGATGCCAAACCCGTGTTGTCTCTATGTGTGTCTCCCGACAGAGCTGTATGAGTACTGTATAAAAGAGGGCTACGCAGACAAGAACCTGATTGCCAAGTGGAAGAAGCAGGGCTACGAGAACCTTTGCTGCCTGCGCTGCATCCAAACCCGAGACACCAACTTTGGGACCAACTGCATCTGCAGAGTCCCCAAGAGCAAGCTGGAAGTCGTAAGTCTGACGTAGGGGTGGGCGATATATCGAATATACTCGATGTATTGTTTCATGTGTGATATATAAAATTACTATATCATGAACATGAAGTATAAATTGTCACGTTGTTTTTAATAAGCCAGCAGCGTTAGGCTCTCCCGCTCTCCTGTAGCTCTCCGTCTCTCACAGACACACACACAGAGCATCAATGAGCCAAGTCCTTCAAAATAAAAGCACCATGGGTCCCGCTCTGATTTATTTAATTATAACAATACTTTTGAAAATTTCATTATAAAAGTACTTAGTTTTTATTTTATTAAATGATATTATAACGGGAGTGTATTCAACTTTATTATATGACAGTAGCTACTTTACTTAACTTTATTGTAACTACTGTTCATTCAATAAGTTTGTATTTTGGAAGTCAATATTAGTTTAAAGTTTATTTAAAAATAGAGATATATAGCCTTAAAATATCACAATATTATCGCACAGCTCTAGTCTGACAGAATTATAGCAATTCTCACTTAAGTTGTCTGTTTTAATCATTTTGAAAAACAAACTCCAGCTTGTATTAAATGTGTGTTAAAGGCTTTGGTCGCCCTCTCTGATTTAAATTAAATTCCTGCTGAGGTCTGTACAGACATGAGTGCAAATAGGATAAATATACTTGTGAAAATCACACAAGTGACATAAAGTAAAGATCTCCCAATAAGCCAGAGATTATCTCAGACTCTACACTCAATGTGCCAATATTAAAAAGAACAGAGTAAAACTTTATCGCTCACCTTCATAAATAGAGACATTATGGCACGTGAGATGTCCTCATGTGTCTTTGTGGTCTAACTCCTGCTGTTTCTTCTTCTGCAGGGGAGGATTATTGAATGCACCCACTGTGGATGCAGAGGTTGTTCTGGCTAAGTGCAGTTTTTGGACATCCAGGTTAATGTTCTGTTGGGCGTCAGGGCTCACCCAGCCTCCATCTGTGCACTCTCAACGCCCCGAAGCAACATCGTCTTCATTTCAGTCGCCTGCATCAGAAACAAATCGCCTCAGTTTCCTTTGTAGGGGTCAGAATTTGACTCTTTCTTATGAACACAGGGAAGCAGAGGTAAACACACTGAGAGGGGCCATATTTTATTACTTACTTTTGTTTTGCGCTGTGTTCTTTTTCTAATTAATAAAAGTCATTGACTCAAAAACCTCAAAATCGGATGGTGAGTGTAGCTGTTTCTGGATCAGGCCCGTCATTCCAGCTGTCGTGCCCACTGTGAAGCTCATATTAAACTCTCATGTGTTTCATTTAAAAAGGGCTGGGAGGGAAGTGAAGTTTTGTTTTGAAATGTCATTATTTTAAACCTTAAAACTTTTTCTTCATTGTTCTTGTAGTGTAATTTTAAATAAAACAATTCTGATTTACCTGCTCTCTTACTTTTTGTATTTTATGAGTGTGACATCCTCATTCTTCATCTCATGAATTATTAAAGGTCCACTATTGACTGTAGAGTTGAACTGTTGCATGCATTTCTTAAAGTAGCATAAATCACTACTGGGTTAAAGAGTATTTTTAAGTATAATATATATATATAATATAATATATATGGATATTATACTGTAATATGACACTACATATCTTACATTTTCGTTGTCTTTTCCTGGTTATAAAAGCTGCACTACAGTAAAGTAAGAATTTTAGACTGTTCTAGCTCATCTATTATTTGCCTTTACCCACTTAATCATTATATCCATATTACTGATGATTATCAAGAGGAAAGTAGTGTAAATATTTTAGGAAAGCACATATCACAAAGCCATCATCTCAATATTTTTCATTTTTGTGTCTGTATCTTTGATTGTAATCTGTGAATCTCTGCACATACTCAGTATCTTATCATGAAGGTGAAATTTAGGAAAAGGCCCAAATAGTTATATTGGTATGTTTTAACATAAACATTTGTCTTTGTCTGTCTGAGCCTCTGGTTCATGGCTTGAAAAAAAGGGAAAAATCCATTGAATTCAGAAAAACAAGGTCACTGTTTTCCAAATTCAATCATTCATGAGCCTAACAAAACTTTTTAGCACGTTTACATCGATGGTGGCCGATACACAACAGAGTTTTTATCATCTTCTATCACAGACTTTTTTTTTGTGCGCCAGCTATTGAACCAGATATTTTGTTGTACATAGTCAGGTTTGATCACATTAGCTTAGCTTCACTACTTTTACCAGCTTCACTACTTTTACCAGAAAAGGACAATGAACTGTTTGGTAGAGCTTTTTTTTTATATTTGACCCTTATTAGACCCTTATTTTTTTGTATGTTGTTACATGAATCTGTTTGGGAAGATCTATAAAACTTTAACATGTCAAACAAGTATGCCTACCTTTGCAAGCCCAACCACACAGCTCTCATGTCCAGGGTAACTTTTTTGTTGTTAACTTCCTGTAGGAAGCAAACAGAAAAGGCAGACTATTTAAAAACGCAGTGACATCTAGTGGATCTTTTTCAGCATAACATACCGAAACCAAACAGTAATGGTAGCCCCATCAGGTTGAGTTTGACACATTTATCATAAACCTTTGAAAGTTTAGTAGATTAGCTTGATTTCTGTCAAAAACATGAAAAGAAGGCAATTGGCAACTTCACCAAAAATGTCAAAAAAAATTACCAACAACAAAAAAGAAGTAAAAAGTACAAGAACAAAAATGGGAAATGAACTTACAAAAAGTTCTAAAATAGAAAAAAAAATCAAACATATTTTTTCCTGTAGCCTAATTTTAGATATATAATTATAAATACAGAATTCTTGATATTTTTCTCTAGTTATTCAATAATTTTCTACTTATTCACCCTTTCTCTTTTTTAAGCCAATTTTTCTGATCATTTTTGTCTGTTTTTACAGATTTTTTGCGACCTTTTATACCACATTAATTGCTTCTCTTTTTTTAAAGAAATCAAACCAATTTGATCACGCTGCAAAGGTTTAAATGCTTGTGAATGGTATCTGATCACAGCACAAGGTTTCAAAGGGTTAAGATATAGTGACTCATAAACTGCTTTCCCAAACGGTGGAGCAGATTAATCCTCCCAAAGGGGATTTGCAGATCTTCTTAAACTTGTGTTGTTTTGTCATGTGAGGCACAAACATTTACGATGACCTTTACCTCAAACTAAATGTTACCCTGTAACTGTGCAACTGCAAATAATCAGACCCACAGGACGTCTGATTTGTGTGCAGCCCTGTAAGATAAAGAAGGTGCAAAAGAACCTGCTGCATGCTCTCCTGTAACATAATGAGATACACACAGCTGCCCACTCACTCTCCCCTGCAGAATAATGTTACTGTAAAGAGCGAGCAGTGCTGTTCTCCTTATATCATGCTTGCATTCAGCTACTTTCTCCTCAGAGCACCACCTTGCCTTGTACCGCTCTAGCAGGGCAATCACTTGTTTTCACAGATGAGCATTCATTATTCATGACACCTCAAACACTCGCACATCCGTCATCGCTAAAGCAAGTCACACAGACACGAGTCTGTTGGAGAGTTTGATGTTTAATGATGATCTGTAGGATGCATTAGTTTGTTCTTACAGTACCTCACAGTAGGACTCAGCAAACTCGCTGTTATCCAGGCATCCGCGCAAAAGTCAGATGGATTCAAATAATTGAATGGAATAAATGAATATCGTCAACATTTACAGAAAAGCATCAAGACATTCACAACGTGCTTTATTAAAATCAGTGGCAGCGACGCCACCTCATAGGGCCAAAGTGAGCACGACACCCCCTCCTGATGAGATACAAAAGGTGGACATGATATGGCAACATAAGGACACTGAGTGACGACATGTTAAGCACACTGTGGTATGGCTTATTCAGTTACATTCACCTTTTTGCATTAGAGAGACAACAACTAAAAAAAGCAATAAAATGTGTTATTTAAGCAGTTCAAACATAAAACGTACCTTAAATGTGGCAAAAAAACAAATATTAAGCATTGAGAAGTGGAATTAAAAATGTGAGGTTGCTGTTAGTTAAAAGCCTTAAATTAACCTTCAAGTAATATTTCACCACAAATTACTATTTGTATATCAATTACTCCCCCCATGTTTCATTGAAATCTTGAGGGAAACTTTGTTTTTCTAACGTGCCAGTCAATGAACGAAGAATCCAAAAACTGAGAAATTTTTTGATGAATTGAAATAAAAGGGGCACCACATTTATCAACTCATGCTGTATAATCTAAGTCTCAATTACCTGGTTAAATGCTCAGTACTTCCCAAACACAAGCATTTTTGCTGCCACCTTGGTATTAAAAGCACTTTCACATAAATACCGCATTTATCCGTGCATGGCACTGTTTATGCAGAAGTGTTTTGAACGGTGAGCTCTTGGCAAAAATGCATGTCTTTGGAAATTTTAATATTTTAATTTAAATTTAAAATTTTAAGTCTTTTACTGCAACTTGAAATGAAATTTAAGACCAATTTCACAATAAAAAATTAGGCAAAACGCATGAACTGACATCAACAAACCTAGTTTGTTGGCAGGTTTTCTGGGCAATTTTTGTTTTTCACTCTGCATGTGGGAGTCCACTGTCTTAATTCGTGTTTGTAAAACTTTTTGTATGAAATATAACCTACATAACCTCGTATGCAGCGCCTTGTTCCTGACAATGCCACTTATTCTGACATTTTACTATGCAACATTAGAAAAAAATAACAATTGATAAAATCCTTCTTCCCTTGACTAAGCATCAACATTTTTTAAAAGATCAATTTAAGAAATTTTACTACTAATTAAGGCCTTATTTTTAGATTTTTTTTTTTTGGTTTTGCTGTTTTTAAGGTGAACCCCTATGACTTCACTGATCAAGAATTTTCCACATTTTTGGATTTTTTGTTCACCATGCGACACAACAAAATGCTCTTCCTTAATGCAACAAAACACAAAGTGAGCAACTGATACACAAATGGTCATTTGGGGGGTGAAATATGTGGAGGGCGGGAAGGACAGCAGCCATGATCCCACGCTGTTTGATCTTTCACATTAAAACTCTGACCATGTAGTCACAAGTACGGTTACCTTTTCAAATACAGAATCACAGCTCCATCACTGACGCCACAAAACAGTAAAATCTAAAATACTATCAAAAATGCTCCTTCAGTGTCGCTTCACTGGCCGATGTGACACAACTTTAAAAAAATCGAATACCTGTGAAATTCTCCAGCATCCTTCCAGGAGAAAAATCCCAGCATGATGGTCAAAATCCAAATTTTGTCCAAAATAAAGCAATAAATACAGAACCGTTGAGTTTTGTTCACACATCCAGCAAGGGGTGTCGAGAAGGGAATAAATAATAGGCAACCAACCTAATTCAAGTGTTAGAGTTTTGCTTTCGATGGCACGGGAAATAATTTTGCTCCCATAATAAAATCTATACAAACACAACATCACCGTCTCAGCAACATCTCCTCAAACTGTTCAGCATCGTCTCTGAGTCAGTTCATCCAAATACAACAAAACAGGAATATTATCAGTACGGTGATTCACCCTGGCACAAGACAGTCTCATGCTGACTCCACAACACTCTCACACAACTTTAAGACAACAGTGAAATTCAATACATTTAGGTTAAGTAGCTTTAAAATGTTCCTGACAATGTGAGTAATATCCATGAAAATGCTCGCCAGCTCTTAATACAGACAGCTTTTGGCTTCCTGGCCCATCGTGGGTGAGTATGGGTCTTGGTGACGTTATTTCTGCACATGCAAATATCTCACGTGGGGGCCGACTGGCTCTAATTCACACAGCAAATACACTTCCTCATGCATCGCAGCCTGAAAGCTGGGACTGTTTACTCCATGCTCTCGCAAGTCAAATCTACTCAACTAAAATCCAACATAGTGTCTCTATCTGGAAAGAAAATAAAGATTAATGCAGGAATGTGTGATTCACAAAAGGAAATATTAAAAAAAAGGGATCAGCTTCAGAAAGGTTTTGGCGTTTAGAAGTTTTCAAAGAGAGAGGCATGTCACAAAACCAGCTGCAACAAGCCGCCTAATGAGGTTTCACGGGCAGATTTGGAGAGACGTTTGTTCTCCGCAGGCAGAAAAAAAGTCAGCATATATGTTTGATATGGTGATCCTGAAAAATGACTTTATATATAACTTAGATGATGTCATAGCTGACAAACCGCTCACTGATTGGTGGGTGTTAGTGAGCTGGCGGAGGTCAGACCAGCGCTTAAGACACTCAGACAGTCATGTAGGACTGAGGTTTGTCAGACAAAATCTGTGTGTGTGTGTGTGTGTGTGTGTGTGAGATAGTTTGGATTTTTTGAAGTTCGACTGTATGAGGTACTTATCCATAGTATTACACACAGTAAACGTCAGTCGGTACACCCTCAGTTCGAAGAAAAAAGCAGGTGTTCTGCCACAGAAGCTAAAAAATGCATTTTTTCCATTTAAAAAAAGTCCAACATAAATAAAGATTGATGTCAGTTTAAGTGTACGCTATTTTTGGAATATTTTAACAGCTTTACCGTGATGTCAGACAGCTCTTTATTATGGGAAACTGAAGCTGTTATCTATGCACACCAGACTCCACCGGAGAAAAATGTTAATTTTACCGCACAGAACATGGGAGTTGCTGGTCTATCACTTCTCAATTGATTAGTTGGTAGCTGTTACTGTGTGACTTTGGTGTTTTAAAGGTTTAGTGCGTGAGTCCACAAAGTTTTTTACAAAATGCCGAGCAAGGCTTCAACACGGGGCTTAATTAAAAAATAAAAATAATTTTGAAAAAGCTCTTCCACTGCTTTAATTAAAAGGACAATACTATGACAACAATATCTTGACATTAAGGTTAGCTGGGTATCTTACATAACACTTCGTTAACAGAGGGTTGATCACGCTCGCTCGAACGGTTGAAAAAACAAGGTGACGCTCAGGAAAAAAAAACACAAGCCCTTAGTTCGGTTTCACCAATGTTACACAATCACAAAAACAACTAACCGATCCAGGCTGCTGTACCAGCATCTCCATGTTCTGCACGGTTAAACTGCTGTTCTGTTTAAAGGAGTCTTTGGTGGCTTTGAGAGCGCTGATGGTGGTTTTAGCTCCCAAATGTCTGCCTGATGGAAAGATAAAGCTGTGAAAATTTTCTGAATATAGCGTACACTTAAAATAATATTGATTTTTTAGGTAACTAACTGACTGTGGATTAGCACCTCACACAACCCCACTTCAATAAAAATGAACTACTCCTTTAACCCTTTGAAACCTACGCAAATTGGCTCGATTTCTTTCAAAACACGGGAAGAAGGCAATGCACAACTTAAGAGGACATGACGTTATACAGCAAGCAACATATGAAAAGTACAAGAAAATTACCACCAAATTTGCACAAAACAAAGCATTAAAAAGGAAAGTCCACAAAATAAACAAAAAAGGACCTGAAAAAAAAAAAGCTTCACAATAATTTTAATTCTGTAACAGAACTGTTAATAGAAAATGTGATAGTTGTTAATACAGCTTTCTGTTCATTTTCCCTAAGCTTTTTAAAAAAAAAAAATAATTTCTTCAAGTTGCTTGTTACCTTTTCCACCGTGTTTTTGAAACCAGTGACCACTTTTCTTGGGCTCAAAGGTTTACGTACATTGTGAAAGGAAAAGTAATATTGATCGAGGTTTCAAAGGGTTAAACAAACCAGCGCAAGTACCGATATTTTTTTTTTAAACACACAGATGACTTAAAGGACAATAAGTAGAACGGACCTTCGTCTGCTCTGTTATGTGTTAGTGAGCGTCAACGTGCTCTGGACCAAATACAGGCAAAGTGAAAGCCACTCACCGACATTCACACCTCACTCTGCCTCCTTTTTCCTGCAAACAGAGGAAAGAGAAAGACCAGAGAGAAGACAGCAAGGCAGAGAGAGATTACACACATAAAACAACAAACCAGTGCAGAGTTTGTCCTGAAACTAAAACAACCGTAGACCTTTTTAAGATCACCTTTAAAAACCAAAAGGGTTAAAGATGATTTCTGCTAAAACGTGTGTGGGAATCCTCGCCCAGTATCAGATTTTGTATAAAACGCTGGTGGTGTAGTTAAAACTAAAACAAGTCGCTGCGCTGCTCCCGGCGTCGGGCTGCAGGTACCGCTGAGTGATGAGCTGGCTGAGGTAGAGCAGTATCTGGCTGTCCTCCTCTTCCAGCCCCAGCTGCTCCTGCAGGAAGCAGCGGCGTCGGCCCTCCACGACCTCGGGCCCCTCCGTGGAGCTGACCGGCAGGTGGAGGTGGTGGGTGAAGGTGAACAGGAAGGCCTTGGCTGCCAGCTGACAGAGCGTGCTCTGTAAGTGGAGGAAGTAGGTGGAGCCGCGGCGGATGTAGGTGCGGTGGTCGGCTATGTTGGCGAGGAGTTGGCCACGATACGGCGGACAGCGCAGGGTCTTCTGGTCGGCGTCCAGGATGGAGATGTAGCGGCTGTAGCGGGACAGCGAGTAAAGCATGCTGGAACCCACAGGGGACGCTACTCTGTGGGGACAGAGACAGATATTTATTACTTGACAAAGGCAGTTTTCATATGCAGTACATACAGTATATACTTAGGAATAGGGGCTGACCGAAATATATTTTTCAGGGCCAATGCCGATATGGGTTATTAGTGGTTAATGATATACATCATGCATATGCGAAAATTTAAATTTCTTATTTGATGATGTTTGTATTGTATTTATTGTCCTCTATGTCTGTTTGGGAGGTTATTGAATATATTGTTTAAAAAAAAAATTCATTGCACTTTAACATGATGCTATCCTAACAACAGCCAAAACCAGAACAAATCAGACCTATTTCAAATAATTAAAGTCACATAATTAAAGTCACATATTTAAGCGTATTATTCGCCTGTCATAACAGCAGAAATATTCATTTCAGATCAGTGCTATCATATTTAATTTTAAAGCAGCTATCTGTCGATATTATTGTACATCCCTATATATACATAATTATTCCTCTCATACAGCAGCTTATTATCTATGTCTGTGCTGAAATTAATATTTTATCAAATTAGGATTATCCTGCTCCGCACCACTAGAGTAACAGAAATTAAAACTGAAATGCTTTGACCCTTTTTATAGTCGTTGTACAACAATGAAGGAAATGACATAATAGATATATATGAATTTGTCTGCACAGATGCTCTCCGTTAATAAGGCAGGAGTGTAAAGATGATTAAAATCAAGTTCAGTTAATTCATCTACGTGCATGTACTGAATCAATATGATAAATACACCGAGCGGTGCTGCCCACGTCACCCCCCTCCTCCCGACTGTCAGCGCCTCAGTAAAAACATGAGTTTAAAAGCCATGGCCTCCTCTCTAAACATCAAACACTGAATACTATGGGGCGCGTTCTGACGTCAGAAAGACGAGTAGAAATGGAAGAGAAGTTCAAGGACACCCGGAGGCTGGAGATTTAATCGGTAAATAGCTGTGAGTCATCGATGACTGAGTCAGACCAGATGAGTAACAGGATTGTAAAGTGTAATAAAAACTCTGAGGAATTTTCAAACTTCACATTGACGGAGACGCTCTCAAGTTCTGTGAGCATCGAGCGCAGCGTTTTAGTGATGTACATTTGTAACATTCGTCATCATCATTTGTAAAAGAGCGTCAGTTAAATGCTTAAAACCGGAGTGACATCACTTTCACTGTGCTGCTTTCAGACGCCTTTCACAATTTCTAAACCTTTTAACCCTGATCAAATCGGTGCGATTTCTCTTGTTAAGAAATGTTTCACACAAAACTATAGTTATAGTTATCATAATTTCATATTTAAACTTACAGATTTATCCTAATTTTTTAAGCACCAAGCAAGTATATCTCTGATCTTAGAGTGAGGGTCCTCTTCTGCAGAGTCCACAAATGTTTCTAGAGTGGCTCCGAACGGACAAACCAAACACTGACTCTGGATAAAAGCCCCTTTATGACTCATGTTTTTGCATCTGCCACCATAGATTTGCAGCACACTTTGTTCATGGGAGAAGTTTCAGTTGGTTGCATTCTGCTGCTTCACCACTAGATGCCACTAAATCCTACACACCGTAAATACAGATAAAACATGGAAATACCTTTGCAGACCAACGAGTTTCCACCTCTGCAGGTCAGTGAGGGTGAAGGAGCAGGACAGCCAGGCTTGAACTCTCTCTCCACACTTCCCAGGAGCCGGCACAAAGAGGGCCAGAGCCGAGACCAGCCTGCGGACTCTCCCCTCGTCCGCCCCGAGCACCACCAGGGTCCGGCCGCTCAGCAGACACCACAGAGCCTGCATGGCAAAAGGGTACTGCCGCACAAACCTCAACGCTCCTTGTCCAGCCTTCTTCCTCTGACGCAGCGTCACCACCCCGCCGTAGCCAAGAGGTGAGGCGGCCCGATCGGACCCCGTAGAAGCACTCATGGTACAGTCCGACCCGTCCTCCACTGAGGTATGGGAAACTGCATCTCCGAGGGGCCCCACAGGCAGCTCCAGTCCAGCTGCGGGGCTTTCTGGGCTTGGAGACCCCACAGCGTAGTCGTCCTGGAGTGGAAGCAGGGCCTGGGGCTCCTGGTTGACCACCGGGGTTTCACAGGGCTGCGGGTGGGCGCTTTGACCGAGACGAAGCGCCGCTTCTGGGGCCGACGCTTCATAAAGGAACCCATCCTGGGCCATACAGCACGCCGTATCTAAAGGAACCAACAAGTCCGACTCCTCCTCAGTTACTCCGTCACACTCATCCTCCCTGCTGGCCTCCAGCTCAGACACCACCTCCAACAGAGACACGGGCGTCTCGTCTCCCTCGTCCTCCCCCGCAGTGGTCTCCATGTCCTCACTGCTGCTCTCCCTCTCCAGGTCAGTGTTATGGTCCGGGGTCAGGTCAGAATCTGGATCAGGAGCTTCTGACTTAGCCTGATTCTGCTGCCTCTCTCTCTCCCCGCTCTTATCGCTGCTGAAGCTTCCTTTGGTCTCCTCCGAGCTCTCCTGCGTCTCCAGAGTCTGGTCCGAGGGGGACGACTCCAGATTCTCCACGAGCCCGAGCTCGCTCTCTTGAGTTTGACTCGTCTCAGACGCTGGAGGCTCCAGAGCATCCAGCTCCAGAGGTTCTGGTCCGAGCACAATGGGAGGTGGATTTAAGAGTGTGAAGTTATCTACAGCGTGGTTCACAGCACAGAACGGTCGTAGCGTTCCTCCTACTTCCTCCTCATCGTCACCAACGTCCTCCTCGAACAGGAAGTTGGTAACTTTCTGTTTCCTGCGCAGCGCCCTCTCCAGGCGGCGTGTGTGCAGGTAACACAGATCCCCTCTGAAGCTCCTCTCCGTCTCCTTCAGGAGCTCCACCGTGGCCTCATAAAACGTATCGTCGCACAGCTCTTGCAGGGTCTTCAGGCGCTTGTCGAAACACTTTGCGGACTTAGCTTTGATCAGCTGCGGCGTGTAGGACGGCCTACGTTTAACGACATCATCTTCTTCATCGTCCGCTTCATGTTCACCTCCTTCATCGTCGACCTCAACCTGCCCTTCCTCCCCCTTCTCCCCCACTGTGTTAGTGTAGCTGAAGGGGTTGGCAAGCTTGGCGTATTTTTCTAACAGCTGCTCACACTCGCTCAAGCACTCTGTGACGCATTTCTGGCAGGTGACAGCGTGAGGATCTCGGCGCGGGCGGTGATGGTAGGAGCTGATCTGCCTCAGCAGGTCTCTGTGTTCGTAGATGCTCTTTTCCACGTTTGCAAGCTCGTTGGCCTTTTCCACGGCGTGAGCGGAGTACATGCACTGAGGCCCCGCCTCTCTCTGCAGGCCCTCCTCCTTCTGCAGCACCGAGTGAGTGTACCTGAGGGCAAGAAAACAGTCGATCACATGTGATTATACAAAGACATACACAAAATAATAGTACTTTTTTTTCCTCACGAGAAGCTTCAGCACAACAGAGAAACCACTAAGCAACGCAAAAGAACTCAAGCTGCGACATGTCCTGTAAGATGTGGACTCCAGTCACAAAATTTGATGACTTAAAACTTAATAAAAATATTGGGGTGCCCAGTAGCTCAGTTGGTAGAGCTGGTGTCCTACGTACAGAGGCTAAGTCCTCACTGCAGCAGCTGCAGGTTTGATACCGGCCTCAGCCCTTTGCTGCACGTCATCCCCTCTCTCTCCCCCCTTTCACACTTAAGCTATCCTGTCAGAACGAAGGAAAAAACAAAAAATAATCTTTAAAAAAACTTGATAAAATCTAACTATTCTAGCAAACTGACTTGGACTTTAACACCAGTTACTTATGATTTCAGTTTTTTGATTTTAAAATATTTGATACCTTTCCCTAAAACGCAAATATTTAAAAAATGTGTTATTTGTGTGCTGCACATAAATTACCCAAATAATAATCGCAAAACAAAGAACAAAGAAAAGGGAGATTGAAGAAGCAGCAGCCTACTCAAAAAAGAGGGACAGCGACCGAAAGTGTCTTAAAATTGTTAATACAGTGAGGTTCGGATGCTCCTTATCCTCTGAGCAGAGGGCGAGATCTGTCGTTACATAACACAGACGGTAATGTTATTCCATCGTTAATGTTTACAAACTGCTGCATATACTATATATGTCATATGTCAGACACTGTTGTGTCACATTACGTCTATCCCACCTCTTTTTATTCTGCAACGCCGACACGCTGTCTAAAATCACACACTTTAGCAGCATGTTGATGTTGACCATCATTTGTTTCTGTGTAAAAAATTCAAAAGATTGCATAAAGAAGGGACTTCATAGCAGACCTATAACGCGATCTCTGTGTAAAAATGGTAAATAATGCTCGATTGGATGAATATTTGGGGAATTCGGAAGCTAGGTCGATGACCTGAGACCTTTTCACGTTCCTCAGATCATCCTGAAGGATTTTTTGCAATGTGGCACAGAACCTTGTCCTGCTGGGGGGTCGACCTCCATGAAGGACTATTCTGCAGTGGTTTTTGGATGACTTGAGCGTTTCAAATGGCATCCACATGAATGCCAGGACCCAAAATTTCCCAGTATAACATGTCTTTGTAACACGATGATCAATACTTATTCACTTCATCAGCCAGTGGCTGTAAAATTTGGGCTGATCTTTGGATGTTAGCTCTAAAACGTTTTAAAATTCTTACTCCAGGTCTTGGAGCTTCCTCTGGAGTTCCTTGGCGAACGCTCTCCTGTTCCCCGCCTTCAGACACTCGGACGCCTGCGAGAAACGAAGTGACAGCTCCTCAAACTGCAGCATGATCTTCCTCTCATCCGCTGACACGTACGCCATACAGAAAGGTCGCACGAAGCCCCTCGCCTCCAGGTCGTACAGCGTAAGGTGATGCACGTAGGCGAACGCCCCTTCTTTTGAGTCTCCCAGCACCACCCTCGAGTCCTCTACAAAACTGAGCCTCGGGTAGCCGGTGCCAGGCGGATGCCCCACGAACGAGGCCTGGTAGTCCACTGACATGATGCGCAGGGAGAAGTAGTTGAGATCGAAGGTGCCGCAGATTTTGGGGTCGTCTGGGATGGTGAGGAGCGGCTGAGGGCCCACCTGCTCTGAGAACTCAGAGATGAGGATGAAGTCTTTGGTGAACTTGGCGTAGGAGGTTTTCGCCCAGGGGTTGGAGTCGGCCAGCGGGTGGAGCGGGACAGAGAACTCCTCAGGCAGAGCCCAGGGGTCGGGAGTCGTCTGCCCATACTCGTCCTCTTTAGTGAAAGCCACCAGGTCAGGTGAGCCTATCATGGTGGAGTTATTGAGCAAGGCATGAGAGACAGGACACACAGAGCAGATTCAGTCATGAACCAGCTGTCAGGGCACAGCGGAGGAGCTCAGTCAGACCGACCATTCTGCTGCACATTTGATAATGAGATGTAAAACACACACACAAAAAAGCTGATTATGTAATTTATAAAGGGGGTCCCAGGGCAGAGGGGACCCAAATTCCAGCTGCGCCCCTGCAGCAGAGTCTCCACACAGCAAGTCTTGATGTCTTTCAGACAAAATAAAAGCCACAGAAAATATAAATCACTGTCTCTGCTAACAAAAGCAATTATCCTGCGCCAGTCACAGGCTCCGGGCAGTCATCACACCATTCATGCTGTGCAAGGAGAGAAAAAAATAAAAAGCTGCATCATTGAGGCGCCTCTCTCCTCCTCCTCTTCATGTCTTCATGCGTCGTCTTCATCGCGTTTCTGACTTCTGGGTTTCAATAAAAAGACGCTGGTGCGACAGAAACACCGTTAACAGACAGAAGCGCTACATGTAATTTTTACATCTTGAGACGGACGCCATGTTTACCCAGCTGGTTGTAGTCTCGTCAGGTGACCATCCTCCTCCCCATCTGGAGAAATTCCACCCTAAAAAAATAATAAGCATATCTTATTCATGACGTCTGTACTTGATATGATTAGGGACAGTTCTTTGTTTATCTGTGTGTGTGTGTGTGTGTGTGTGTGTGTGTGTGTGTGTGTGTGTGTGTGTGTGTGTGTGTGTGTGTGTGTGTGTGTGTGTTTGGGGGATCTTTTTTTAAAAAAAAAAATCAACCCCTCCTTATAGCCAAATAAAAATAATAATAACAAAAAGAAGAAGATGTATAGATATAGATATAGATATATGGATATATATGGATATATATATGGATAGATGCAGAATTTGAACTCCTACAAAGCTATTAATACCCCAAATTGCCAAAAAAGAAACAAGAAATCTCAGATGTTTAAATAGCGTAATGCTAATTCTGCTTTAGGGTGGATTTTCTTTTTAACGCTGACGTAAAATTAACATCTACTCTATTGTTATAAGGAAAAAAAACGTTGTTAATACGTTACATAAGTGTTTTGAATACATTGTTGCAATACTATTCATTTTTTCGTTTTTGATTTTATTTTGATGTTTTAGTGGTTCCCGGATTTTGCGACAGTTTTGCGACATAGTTTACGGCAGTTTTTGACAGGCGAGCGCGTAATTTGTAAACAGAGCTAACAGTCCCACTCACAGAGGTCGATGTTGCTTCTTATTAGGTTTTTATTAAGTATTTAATTAATAGATTGGGATTCTTTTTCTTATTTTTTGTTTGTTTAATTACCCTGAAGTAAAGTTAATAATCAATGGACTACTTTTTACCTTCTACTTTTTAAGTTCTTCAGTTAGCTCCGTTAGCTAACATGCTAACCCGGTGGAGGGACAGCAGCAGGGAGGCAGCCCGGAGGACCGGCCGCTTCATGTGAGAGCTGCCCGGCATGCTGGTTCACTTCCTCGGGAGATCAGTGCTTCGATCGGGACTACAGCGGCTCCGGGTCCAGCGGAGGTGTTTCTGTGCGGCGCAGGGGGAGCGGTGTCCGGACACGCAGGCGGACATGATCCGGGGCCGGGCTCAGATCAGGCGGGTCCTCTGCGTGGCCGAGAAAAACGACGCGGCCAAAGGCATCTCAGAGATCATGTCCAACGGCAGGTCCAGGAGGGTCAGTCACAGTGACTCTGCAATCATTTCTCATCAGCTGTTTAAGTCCTCTTTCAAGCAAAACTAACAAACAGCTGTTTCCAGTTTCTCACGTGTTTCTTTGCTTTTTGGTTTTATTAGTGACAAGACACTCTGTCTTTTGGGGTTTAGACTGTTTGGTTAGGCTCCGGGAACCTGTGATGGGTGACTAAAATATCAATTATTAAATACGTTATCACCAACTAACTCTACATCATCTGGGCCCAGTTGTTCAAAAGTAGTCAGATCAGATTTCAGCTACTGAATTGAATCAAATCTTGAAAATGGGTTGTTCAAAACAAAAGAAAGACTTGATCTTGACCTGGATCAAACCTTCAGTTTGTGTTGTTCTAAACTTTTTAGTAGGATTGAGATATTTTTCTTTAAAAAAACCACATTGCTCCAGCACTGATTGTTTCCTTTTTTTATTTCAGAGGGAGGGGATGTCAAAGTTTAATAAAATCTATGAGTTTGAATATCATCTCTTTGGTCAGGTAAGTAAAGTGAAACACTTACACATGCACCTGTATGTCCTCTCTTTTGTGTTTTACATCTCTGATTTTTCTCTCTTTCTCGCTCCAGAATGTGACGGTAACAATGACGTCTGTGTCAGGACATTTACTGGGTCTGGAGTTTAAAGCACAGTTCCAGAAATGGTGAGTTCAAATAAGATTTATTTTATTAATTCATTTTTTATGTATTTTTAGCATCTCACAGTATTATAACAACTGACTGTATTTATATACTTTCTCTCCAAAGGCACAGCTGCAACCCCGTGTTATTATTTGATGTTGAGGTAGAGAAGTACTGTCCTGATAACATGTTACAAATAAAGGTATGCTTTTATATATTTTGATGAATCTGTTATAGTTTGCCTTATTGTATACTGCCTTTTACTGCAGCAGGAGGCCACAGTTTTCATTCAGAGGAAATAATGATGACAATGAACAGAAACTGACTTGACAAATTGCCTCACTCTTCATCTAACCCTCTTTCTTTTTTCCTGTCTTTGTCCCTGTCTGTCTCTTTAGCGGACACTAGAGAAAGAGGTGAGACAGTGCCAGGCTTTAGTCATCTGGACTGATTGTGACAGAGAAGGAGAAAACATCGGCTTTGAAATCATAGACATCTGCAAAGCAGGTATGATGTTGTGCTGTTTTTGTCTTTGTTGTACGGCTGCAGGTGAGCGTGCTTTTGAATAGAAAAGATATGCTTACTGCAGAGAATTAAATGAGATTTATATCTTTCTCATGTCTGTACAGTAAATATGAAGCTGGATGAACATCTGACTTAACCCATCTATTCAAAAACTGAAAAAATGGCACGTGATTTGTCTATGTGTGTATGTGAATTGTGTCTAATAATAGTGTTTCTGTGTTCTTTTTAGTGAAGCCAAATATACAAGTCTTCCGGGCAAAGTTTTCTGAGATCACCGCCAACTCCATTAGAAGAGCTTGTGAGACTCTAACGGAGCCAGACGCTAACATCAGCGATGCCGTCGATGTCCGTCAGGAGCTGGACCTGCGGATAGGTAAGACAGCTTTAAACTGTGCTGAATAAAACATAGTGACTGTTGCTACAGCGGTCCAAAGACTGAATGGCCACGTTTCCTACTGATGTTTTCTGAAGATTTATTTTTTCTCCTTCTTTGTTTCCGCAGACGCCTCAAACTACTACAACAAACATAAAACGATATAAAAGTTTAATAAACATATGTTTTCCACTCACTCTCAGTCTCCATCATTAAGCAGTGCAGTTAGCACACCAGAAATATGCTCAAGTAAAACAAAATGACCAAAAATGTGCCACCAATGTCCATGTAAGGCACATAAACAATAATACCAAAATAAAGGAATAATTACGGTGTGCGTCTCCAGCACCACATGCAGAATATCGTTACACTGGAGTTTGTCGTCTGCAGCCGTGGTACTTTTACCCACAATGCTACTGACATATTACCTCACTAAACGACATTAATGTCTCACGATGCCATCAGCTCTACTGCAGCGGTGTTACTCTGCATTTAGTTAAGAGCTTACGTTAAAAACAGTACAATTTTAAACCAACATTTTTAAAGTAACTTTGAGACACATTTTTATCAAACATTTTAACACCTTATTTCTTACATTTTGAATGAGTTTATGAACTTAAATGGTAATGAATTTAAAACTGAAATATATAAAATAATACCAATAAAACTGTGAGATATTTACAGTGACGCACTAATGCAGGTGAAAAAGATTCTTGGATTGTTGGATGGCTCAACAGATTTCAGCATAATCGTAATTTGGCAACTTTGGG
Organism: Plectropomus leopardus; assembly: GCF_026936395.1. Taxonomy (NCBI): domain Eukaryota; kingdom Metazoa; phylum Chordata; class Actinopteri; order Perciformes; family Serranidae; genus Plectropomus; species Plectropomus leopardus. Next base: position 27,443,147 of record NC_142193.1, read on the forward strand.
TTAATATCACTTCATCAGTTATGCACCATTAGTGTCTTTGTTTGTCCAAAAAAAGACACATATTAAAGCTGGAGTCTAAGATTTTTACATACAAATGAACATCTGTTACATTCACAATGAAGTGCTCACAATGAAGATAAAGTTTATCACCAACAGAAAAAGCGCTCTGAATTTCACGCTTTTCCAAAGTTTTGGTGTCTGTGGCGACTTTCCCGCGCTGGCGCACTGCAAGTCATGTGTTTTACGTCAACTAGCAGAGCTGAAGCTGGCAGGGAGCGACCAGAGAACGTAGTCACAGCAGCAGCTAGAAAATCCTAAGAAACGTCCAAGAAAAGTTTCAGGAGTGAATGCTTCAGATAAAAAAGAAACTTTGCATTCAAAAGGATCAAAGTTTAAAAAAAAAAAAGCGATCAGCTTCAGGCAGACGTCAGGAACACGTGCCAACAGTGTTTGCGTATTTCCTCTCAATGCCAGAGCGAGGAGATAACTGTGATCCCATCCTCTCTGCTTTGCTCTTCTTCCGCAGGTGCGTCCTTCACTCGATTCCAGACGCTTCGCCTGCAGAAGATCTTTCCAGAGTCTCTGGCCAATCAGCTGATCTCCTACGGCAGCTGTCAGTTTCCCACTCTGGGCTTCGTGGTCGAGCGTTTCAAAGCCATCCAGGCTTTCATACCCGAGACTTTCTACAAGATCAAAGGTAAAGAACTCATCTGTAAACAGACTGGCAGCTCAGGTGCTTTCAGGTTTTTAACTGATCCTCACTCCTCTTCATGCCTCCTGTTCTTTGTCTCAGTGCTGCACGAGGTGGAGGAGGACACCGTGGAGTTCAGCTGGAAAAGAAACCGTCTTTTCAACCACACGGCTTGCCTGGTGCTCTACCAGATCTGCATGGAGGTATGTGCCTGTTTTATCACACGTTATTTAGTTTTGTTACTTTGTTTGTAGTTTATGTTCTTGAATTAAACATTGACGCTCTCAGTGATGGTTTTTGTCTGTTTGTCTTATTTGCTCCTAACACCTGATTACCTGATTTTAAAGCTTTGTGATTTATTGTCATTATATGTTAATTAAAAAGATATCTTGAATTGCCATGTTATTTCAAATTAGTCACCTGGGTTGTTTTGGAGATGAAGAGAGCTCTGTGAATAATTTGGATTTTGGTATAAACCCTCTGAACTATGAGCACTGAAGGAACTAACCAGGAGAAACTGCAGCGACGGCATTGCTCCGTCTTTTGTTATTGTTTTGACTGAGACTCCTCATAAAATTACATATTATACATTTAACCTTTAGTTTCGGTTAAAAAAAACTGCTATGTTGAATTTGTAAAGAAACTTTGTCCTCTCATGCCTACGGTGAATAAAGAATCCAAAAATGATGAAAATTCTTGATGAATTGAAATCATTAGGGTCCACATTAAACAACAGCAAAACTATTTCAGAACATCTGTTTACAAACACTCACATCTTGTGCAGTATAATCCAAGTCTCATGATGCAGTCATACACGTACTTCCTGCACAGACAGCTCTTTCTAACGTATCCATGCAGTAGATCAGCAGCTCCAGCGGTCAGCAAAGTAAAATTGCTGCTTTTGTCAGTGGAGCTGGCTTTGAGGAGCGCATAGATAAGTTCCATATTTAGATCTGTCAGAAAAGGCCAGTAACCATTTAAATTAACAATAACTGTATTAAAGATAACACAACAAAAGCAAACCAAGTATGTCAGTAGTCAGTGGTGAGGTGTGGGTGCTAATTCGTGCTAACTAACCATAAGGAAACAAAAGGCTAACCAAACCAAACCAAACCAAACCAAACCAAACCAAACCATGCTGGGTGCCTGAGAGACACCAGCCTTCCAAGAGGGAGGGAAAAGGAGCCATCCTGGAAATGGCCAGGCTTAAATAGACCTGTGGCAGGTGAGGCGAATCCAAACAACGATGTGGGAGGAGCCGAGCAGAGGGAGGGAGATCCTGAAACACAGAGCACGGGCAGGCCAAACAGGAACTGACAAGAGTGCCAGGGGCATCACAGTGGGTCAGAGACATTCCTGCATCCCAAAAATGAACGTGAGGCCGCCCGGGTCAGAGATCCACCCTCACATGCAGCATCACCAGAGTACAGCGTGTCAAAGTCTGCTGTCTTTTCTATGTTTCCTGTTTGTGTCCAAACTGTTGCTATCAAACAGGCAAAATGCCAAAAACCTGCTCTTGCATAACAGATGCAAAATATATTTATTCTAAAACGAACGCCGGCAAAACAACACACATGGTGGCTGATTAATATGAAAGCAAAAATACACTAATAGCTGTGTCTGTGTGTGTGTGTGTGTGTGTGTGTGTGTGTGTGTGTGTGTGTGTGTGTGTGTGTGTGTGTGTGTCCTCCACCTGCAGCTGTTACCTTGAGAGGACACAGCAGTAAATTTGAAAGTGTTTTCGACTTGCCTGAATAAAACGGGCTAAAAGCCACACGTAGAAACGTACACATGAGAATATCCTTTCACTCATTTCCAGGATCCCATGGCAACAGTCACCTCAGTAACCAGCAAACCCAAGAGCAAGTGGAGACCGCTGCCTTTGGACACTGTGGTGAGAATACAAAGTCAAACAGCCAAACACACACACACACACACACACACACACACACACACACACACTCGGCACTTCAGAAAGAGTAGTATTTTGTCTGCTGCAGTGTCCTTGCCTTGAAACACACTGGCTGTTTTGTTCCACTCTTTCTGAACAAACTTTTATCTGACCAACAGGAACTGGAGAAACTTGCATCTCGTAAGCTCAGAATAAATGCCAAAGAGACCATGAAAACTGCAGAAAAACTCTACACCCAAGGGTAAGTGTGTGTTAGGTGACGCACATTGGTTGCTAAGTATTGTCTTGGTGCGACCATACGCTAAATGCAATCAGTTTATCCTCCGACACTGCTGTTTTCTGATATTTCATTTGAACATGTTTCAGTCAGAGCGCTGTCTTTGAGCCACCGTAGCAGAGGCTTTGTGGTGTCAAATGTATTTATTGTTTACCAGGGTGCTAAAAGAGTCAGGCCTATTTTTATACATCGAACGACCATCTGGCGGGGTGGCGGTGTCTTTCATGCGTTTAATAGATGAGTTTATCAGCAGCGTCACATTTCCTCTTGATCTGTCTGACTGTTTTTTAATGCTCAGGTATATCAGCTACCCCCGCACTGAGACAAACATTTTCCCCGCAAACCTGCCTCTCGGCCCCCTGGTGGAGCAGCAGACTCAAAGCCCGGTCTGGGGGACGTTCGCTCAGAGGGTGCTCGACCAGCCCGGGGGTCCCAACCCGCGACAGGGCAAGAAATCTGACCAAGCCCACCCCCCGATACACCCCACCAAGTTCTCTAATTCACTGCAGGTAAATCAACTGGAGCTCAGTTTGTGCAAATGTTCCTTTAGTTCTCCTCAAATTTTTGTCCTCTGGAGATGATGTTAAACAGTAAGTTGACAAAAGGTTTACTGATATTCTGCCACCAAAATGTTGTCATTTACATTTTGAGTCATAATAATCTAGACTTTAGGGCTGAACTCAACTCAGAATTTGGTCAGATAAAATCAGATGGAGCCGCTCACTGTGATTATTGGACTAAATGTTCCTTGTTTCCCATATAGGGTTAAAAAGTTTGAGCGGGTGACAGTGAAATTCACATAATATTGTAAACAAGGTAACTCTGCTAACGGCAGATCAGAAATGTGCTATGGCATTTTTGCTGACATTAGATCAACAAATGATCTTTTTTTCTGGTTTCTTTGCTTCATTACGACAGTAAACTGAACAACTCTGCTCTGTGGACAAAATAAGACATTATGAGGACGTCATCTTGGGCTCTGAGAGACATTTCTCACCATTTCCTGACATTTTTCAGCCCGAACAAATGATCTATTAATCAAAGACAATAACTGACGGATTAACTGATGATGAAGATAATCAGCAGTTACAGCCCAATTAGAAAGTGACAATGACGAGTGCACTCATCGCTTCTGTTTCCTCTGTGTCCAGGGCAATGAGGGACGCGTGTACGAGTTCATTGTCCGGCACTTCCTGGCCTGCGTATCCCAGGATGCTGTGGGGCAGGAGACCGTGGTGGACATAGACATCGCCAAGGAGAACTTCTCCACCTCGGGACTCATGATCATTGCAAGGAACTACTTGGACGTTTACCCGTATGACAAGTGGAACACCAAGGTGTGTGTGTGTGTGTGTGTGTGTGTGTGTGTGTGTGTGTGTGTGTGTGTGTGTGTGTGTGTGTGTGTGTGTGTGTGTGTGTGTGTGTGTGTGTGTGAGATATATCTCCAGTAAACCTGCTTTGTGTGTGTCCCAGGTGATTCCAGTGTATGAACAAGGCTCCCAGTTTCAGCCTTCTGCTATCGAGATGGTGGACGGAGAGACGAGTCCTCCGCAGCTGCTCACTGAAGCCGACCTCATATCTTTGATGGAGAAGCACGGCATCGGTACAGTGCGCGCACACACACACACACACACACACACACACACACACACACACACCTTAACGCTAACCATAAACCTTATTCAGTCCAACCCCATCACATCCAACAGACCTCTTTAATGGGCCGGTGAAATTAGGAAACAGTAGAAATATACAGTAAAAACTAGAAAATTAACTTTTTTGTGAACTGTGTGTATTACAGGCACAGATGCAACCCATGCAGAGCACATCGAAACCATAAAGAGTCGCATGTACGTGGGTTTGACAGCGGAACAGAGGTTTCTGCCCGGAGAGCTCGGCATGGGACTGGTGGAGGGTACGCACACACACACACACGCACGCACGCACGCACAAGGTTTTTATACAAAGGAATGTGTTGGCTCCTTTATGTTGTTGCTTCTGTCACTCACTTATCAAACGTGTGTGTTTGTTTAGGTTACAACTCCATGGGCTACGAGATGTCAAAACCAAACCTGCGTGCTGAATTGGAGGCGGATCTCAAGCTGGTATCAGAGGGCAGGAAGGACAAACAGAGCGTGTTGCGGCACCACATCCAGAAATACAAAACTGTCTTCATGGAGTCTGTTAAGAAGGCGAAAAAGTTAGTTTTTTGTGTACTTTTTTGATGCACAGCCTGCACCCAAATGAGCAGAATCTCGTCATATTTGACAATGATGGATAAGTGACACGTGTCCGGTTACTTACACATCGCAGGTTGTCGGTTGTTTTGATTCTGGTACGTAGTAATTTCTCCATTGTTGCCTCAGGTTGGATGAAGCCCTGTCGTCCTATCTGGGTGCAGCTCTGGAGCTCCCTGAAGCAGAACAGCAGGACATGGAGATCCTGCTGCCGGTCAGGAAGTGTCCTCACTGTGGGCGGGACATGGTGCTGAAGAAGAAGAGAGAAGGAAACAAGTGAGACAACACACAAAGCAAAGAAGCTTAAAAATATCACAAGAAAACAGAGATGCTGCACTTAAAAACTTAAGTCTGCAGTTATTGTAAACTACAATTCTTTCTGCCCCCCCCCCGCAGTAAGTACCTGTCCTGCACGGGCTACCCAGCCTGTAAGACGGTGGTGTGGTTCCCCGACGTGGTGCTGGAGGTCAGCAGAGACGACAGCATTTGTCCCACCTGTCACCCGCGCCCTGTTCACATGTAAGTATTTTATATTTTTAATGTTATATTTGACCGCCTTAAATGTAATTCCACAGAGCTGGAACACAAGAAATCATGCAAGTGCAAAAGTTTGGACTGTCAGAGTTTATATTGACATTTTTCATCATCCTACCTGCTTTGCATATTGTTTTGTGCTCCCATATTTTGCAGATAAATCAGATGTGACATAATGTTTTAGATTTGCAATTTAGTCATCATCATAGTACTTCCTCTGAAAACAGCTCTAATTTTTTGTGCAGCGCTTTCGAAAGTTTGATTAAAAAGAACATCAGGGACTTTTCATAACAGTAGCACATCCTAGTGAGCTAATATTGAAAAATGTCAATTAATTAGGTCTACTAGATTACTGTGTTGCAGAATGGCGCACTAAATAATGAAACATTTTTGGAAGAAAAAATGCTGAATTACTGTCACTGAGAATAAATCTTTAACAATGTGTGATTCCTTCCTCTCTCTCTCTCTCTCTCTCTCTGGTGTCTTGTGTGGTTAAAAGTTACACCAAGTTAGAGCTAGTAGAAGGAAATGAAGGGGATATGACACCATTGAAACCACCGAACCCAAACTCACCAAATGAAACTCACCATTACTTTGAATAAAATGACAGATTTCTCTGAGTTTGAACATTGTTGGAAACATTTGTGATACTGTGAGTACACATAAGTAACATGGGTCTAGTCAGTTTTAGATATTTCGGTGCAGAAATGTTTCATATAAAACCTTTACGACAAACAAAACAGAAATTACAGACTCGGCTTTTGTTTCTTTGGAGCTTTTTGAGAAAGTTTTAAAGCAGAAGACATCAGATCACTGGTTGTCCCTTACCGGTTTAACCATTAAAGGATCCTTTTTCAGGTCCTGGTTGTCATATTTACCAGACGAAGAAATAATTAGAATTCATGGTCTTAATTCAAAGTGTAAATGTTGCTGCTGGATTGATTTACTGTGTGCGCTCTTGTTATAAATACTTTGAGTTAACTTCCTCTCAGCACAATTCACCCCCACAGAAACTGCAAATATTAAACATTGAATTAAACGCACCATCTCACTTCAACGCCAAGGACCTTGTGTTGCCTTGAACACACAGCTTTTATTTCTCGGATTAATGAGAAGTGTATGTAGGCGCTGCTTGTTGTGCAAACACAACAACAAACACAGACGAAGCTCTCGGCGGCTTCAGCAGTGCAGAAAACTTGTCAAAATTCTTGTTTACACAAGTGGGCGTTCACCCTCTGAGCACGTGCCTCGGCTCAGTCCAAATATAGGGCACGCTCACGAGCATCGAGCCAGAGTGCTCCACACCAGCATCTGTTTCCATGGCAACCGATCTGGTACAGAGCTCAAAGTTGAACTCCAGCACTTACTCTAAAACAATATCACAGTTTTTTTAATCAGATTTCACCCAGCAGTTTCAGAGTGTTAGATAACTTCAGATGCAGTTAACAGCAGATGCGCGCAGTAATAAAGTGTTTCTTATTTGAGCGCACACAGTTTGAAAAGCAAACTGCTTTTACTCACAGCATTAACTTACAGTACTGCGTGTGTGTGTTGCAGTTGGTAACTTTTTATGAAAATAACTTTTTGCCATTTTTCTGAAACTGTCACTATACCCTGAAATAAATACATTATCCAAATAATGCATGAAGGAATTAACTTCCCTCCTCCTCGTTGTGCTTCTAATGGCATTCACCAGATTCTCCTGTGGCTCACCGACAACAACCAATCAGAGCCAGGCTGTCTCCAAAGCAGCTGTCAATCACTGTTTGTGAACAGTGGTCAAAAATAGCAAAACAGGCAACGCTGATCAAATAGGAATTAAACTTCAGTTACTGCAACAAGTACAGTTGCTGCTCTGAGTTATTTGTGACATTATAATATAAAATGTTCATTGTCATTCATGTCTTTTGCTGTAAAAAAAGGTTTATTTTCCAGAGGACAAAAATTGTCATGTCTTATGTCACCATAAACATTTGTGCAAGATTGTCCTTCAGTTCTGATTGTTGTAAAATTGCAATAAGTTGTTGGCTCGGCTGCATCACAGCGAGCGATACGGAGGTCGATTTCTTTAACGTTCGTCTCGTGTGTGTGCCGCATCCTTCAGGTTGAAGTTCAAGTTCCGCAGGGGCAGCATCCCTCCCATGATGCCTTTAGAGTTTGTTGGCTGCATCGGTGGGTGTGATGAGACGCTCAGAGAGGTGCTGGACCTGAAGTACCTCCGAGCAGGGGGAGGCGGAGGAGGTGGGAACGGTGGAGGAGGTGGGAACGGTGGAGGAGGTGGGAACGGTAGAGGAGGTGGGAACGGCAGAGGAGGGGGAGGAAGAGGAGATGATCTTCATCCACCAGCTCCATGGGCGCCGAGACCAGAGCCGCCCAGACCTCGACCTTCCCTTCCTCCTGTTCCCTCCTGGACTCCGCAGCCGCAACCTCCAGCAGGTGGCGGCGCTGCAGACACCATCGGTGATGTCATTGTGTGTAACTGTGATCAGGAAGCGCTCCTTCTAACGGTGCGCAAAGACGGCCCCAACCAAGGTCGCCAGTTCTACAAGTGCAACGGCGGGAACTGCAACTTTTTCCTGTGGGCGGACGAGCCCAGTCAGCAGGGGGCGCCACAGAGTCGAGGGCCTCCGCTGCAAGCACCCCCGAGGCCCTCTCTGGGGTTCAGGAACACCCCTGGAGGGCAGGAGGGAGGTGCGAGAGGACCAGCAGGACAGACGATGTGTAACTGTAACGAACCGGCGGTGACGCGCACCGTGCAGAAGGACGGACCAAACAAGGGCCGCATGTTCCACACCTGCGGGAAACCACGAGGCCAGCAGTGTGGCTTCTTCCAGTGGGCTGATGAGAACGAACCTCCACCAGGCAAGGCCCACACACACACTCACACACTCACACACACACACACACACACACACACACACACACACACACACACACACACACACACACACAAACCAAAATTTAACACTGCTTTTCAAATGTTCTAATTGTTTTCACCCTGCGGCACAAAATGAATATCTATTGAATGAGAGTCTTTCAGCCTTTCAGCTTTTCAGAATAACAGTCAGTCAGCTGGTTCAGACCCAAACATCAATTTAAGATAGAGATCTATCAGCTGGATTGTCATGAGGTTCGGTGATGAACTTTGGGTTTGAGTCGGACCTGCTTTGCTGCGTGTCATCCCCTCAGATCAGACACATCCGCAGTGCTTTTCATTTGATTTCTCACAGTTAAATGTCTGACTTCACTGATTCTGCTGCTAATTTACATCGAGCCTGGACTCTTTGTAAAACACACTGTGTTTATTTAAAACATCTTCATAACGAGCAAAACCGAAAGAGAGATGTACACTCAGATCAAACACCAGAGAGAGAGAGAGATCAGCCTCACCTGCATCTCAGCTTACTGATAAAGAAAAGCTGTCACGACTCACAAACACTTCCTCTGAGACCTTGAGGCATCCACTTACTACACTGCCGTCATTCCCAGCACACTCAAAAAATCTTCTGCTCTTTATGCGCTGACCTGTAAGACTTGTGTTTGACCTGTGTTCCCAGTGCCAGGTGGGTTTGGTGGTGGATTTAATGGAGGTGGAAACGGAGGCGGAAACGGAGGCAAGAAGGCAAGGAAGATCACGGGAGACGCAAACAAACCTCCAGCTGCTAAGAAAACGCGTACCTGCGGCATCTGCCACGTGCCGGGACACACCCGAGTCACCTGTCCCCAACGGTGACCGCTGCCTAAAGACACTGTGAAGCAACTGAAGTCAAAGACTTCAAAGTGTGAAGATTTTAGTTTTCAGCCCAGACTGTAAGTACCTCCTCACAGGGGGTGGACCTCTTCTTCTGGTTCATCAGAATTGAACCAGCACTGTGTGTCTTCCCTGTAACGTTTTACTTTGATCACAAGACCAGAGTCACGTAAATGACTAAGGAAGTCAGAACTTGTATTTCCAAGTCCCAGTTGCGCAGCACAGTGACAAGTCTAGCTTTTTATGCACAGAAGTTGCGCTATAGAGCCACTACAGTCCCTTCTTTGCGTTACTTTTGCATTTTTACACAACTGAAGCATCATCCTGCTCCAGAGTGTGATTTTAGACAGCATGCCAGCATCGCAGAGACAAAAGACACATGATGGATGTGACACTGATCAAAACCTCTTCTGCCTCGAGTGTGACATAAAAGACAGCGTGGGCAGCGCTTTCTAAACTATGACGATAGGAGAACATGTCAATAACAATCACCTACATACCTGTTCTGTGGCGGCTGATCTCATCCTCTGCTCGGAGGGTAAGACGCCTCCAAAATCTGTTCTGTGACTTCCCCGCTAACTGCTGCCTTGAAACCAGTATACCGCTGACACTTTATTTGGCTCTTTACTGCCTCTGCTGCCGGCTTAAATCTGAGTTAACTGTGATCTTCTGTTTTGTGATCATATGTTTTTTACAGAACGCTGAGGCGACATAACGGCACCATATTCCTGCCTTAAACAGGAAGTGTGAAAGAGGCTTTTGTTATAAATAAAAGGGGAAATGCCAAAGACATTTTGTGTCTCAGGTCAACAGAAACGAAAGCTCTTCTTTGTTTTCACTCAGATCTAATTTCTCAGTATTCCTCAGATCTTCAGTGTGCTTGTTTAAGATGAATGCCTCTTTTTTTGGCCCCTGAGAGGAAATTTAAGGGTCATTTGGGGGTCAGTGTATTTCCCAAAATGTCCAACTTTTTCTATAACATTCTGAGCAACATTCATAAACAAATCCACGCTCTACGCCTTAAACTCTTTCTGGACGAAATTTTAAAAAAAGAAAAGTTAAACCGCTTAAAATATCGAGGATAACCCAAAGATGACAGTTGTTGGGAAATTCACCCTTCTGGTCTTGGATCAGTTTAACGTCTCGTTTATTGTTTATCTGCATTTACAATCCTGACAGTTTTACTGGGATTAGTTTGATGCGAATGTCTTTAATGAATAAATATGAATTTTAAATAAAACATATTTGCACACTGTTCCTTAATCATTAATGGCCTAATTATTAATAGTGTGTATCAGTATGTTTACTTTTGATTTTCATCATTTTCACCATCACTAACCATCACTTTACATTTCTAGACCTGCTTAAGTTTCCTCTCTGTAGTGTTTGGAGAGGTAAGTATCAAAGATTTCTATATTAATATTGATGAATGCTAATAAACATAAAAGTAGTGTAACCTCCGGTGGTTATTTATATCTTTACAGTCATGACAGTTTAATGTTACAAATGTTGGTTTTGAGTCTATTTTCCTCTTGGTTCCACAGATTTTTACTTAATCTTTAGTCTTTAACTTTGATCCAGCAAAACTTCTTGATTCTGCATATAATCAACATAATTATTATATGAGATAAAATATTCACTCCTGATTTATTTTTCTAAATTTATTCAGATTAAATTAACTGTTATCTGCACTACAGCTTTGATGAAAGAGTTTAGTTTGTGCTAAATGGATTAAAAATAGTGCATATACTGTTCTGGCCAGTGGAGGAAGATCCTTAATATTTATATATATTACTTACTTGCCATAACACGTTCATAATTGTACTCAAGAAAAGTTTTTTTTAAAAAGCATTAGTAGAAGTACTTTTTATGCAGAAAAATCGACCTTGTGTGAGTTATTATATGTGTATTTAATTGTTTAATTGTTGTCGTTTATAACATTTTATATGATAATCAGATATTTTATGCAAAATTGTAATCTGGAAAAGTGACCAAAGCTATCAAGTAAGCGCAGTGGAAGAAAACGTGTTGTAGAGCAGCTTAAGTGTAAATTAGCATAAATGTGAAAACCTCAAAACTTTCCACCTCCGGTCCCGAGTGTTTTTCCTGCAGACATGCAAACTGTGTGGGCGTAAATGATCCCAAATGTTGAATGTTAAAGGGGAATGCCGGAACTTTTCAACCTGGATCATATTTATTTTGAGTGAGTGACTAATACAGACAACAATTTTTAAAATTGGTCCTGTATTGAGCGTGGGGGGCTGCAGCCGGTAGCTGCCAAACCGCTGTCACTCAGGGCATGTGCACCCTGTCAAAGTACATTTACTTTAAGTGGATGAAAAAATCAGATTATTAAAAGTGTTTTTACAACATTGTGGAAATGATGCCTACAGGGGAATTAAATGGTTTTCCGTACCTTTCACTTGTTCCGTTCTGTTTTGTGTCCAAGTCTCAGTAAAGGAAAAGCCTCGCTCTGAAATCTTGCAGACCTTTTCACAGTGTCGAAATCAGCTAAATAATCACTATGTTATTGAAAAACTTTGATAAGAATAAGACATGCTTTCTGTCCTCCAACACAAAATCCACTCACTGTTTTCACCGTTTTCTTGTTGCAAGAGTTGAATTCAGTTTTATTACTAAGTAGGTTTTTACTGAAAAGGAATCTGTTTTGGTCTTTGGTACACAGTAAACATACAATAAACATTTTAAGAGGAAATTCAATTTAAAGGCAAAGTACAACAATAAGTCACCTTGTGAGGTTTCTGGTTAGTGAGACTTGGACACAAAATAAACCGCAACAAGCAAAAGGTGTGAAAAATGTTTAATTTTCTGCAGGGTCCATCCCATAATGTAGAAATCTGAGCTTGTCAAGGGCAAAAAGACGCACTTTTAGACAGGAATTAACAGGGTGCACCTGCTCCAAGTGGTTACACTGCAGCCTGTTTTATTGCTTCTAGCTGCAGCAGTCTCACAATATTGGACCTAAAAATGTGCACAATTAGTTTATTAAAGATTGCTACTCAAAGTCTGCACCAGAAATACTAGTCACTTAAACTTACAATTTCATATTAATGAATATTCTGATGACTTTTTTAAATTGTTTGCTACTGCTGATTTACCCAATGAACATGCAGATGTAACAATCAGGCACATGTCCTTAAGATTTATTTTGTATATGTGAACTTATATTTAGCGAGTTGTTGTCATGTTTTGTAGGATAATGTTCACAGTGGATGGCCCAAACTGCAAAAAATGAAATACGATTTAGTTATTGTCAAGTAAGTTATAGATTACGTTGTGCTCAATTTTTTTTTTTGGGGTGGGGGGGGAGGTTCTTACATTTAGACCAGGCACTTAACTTAAAATTCAGTTTAAACATCAGGAAATACAAAGAAAAAATGGGGAAATAGGATCCAGTTTAAAATTTGCATGAAATTCTGCAGAAAAATGCCCACTGATCCTAATTTTCTCTGATAAGACGCTTTTTGTCAAACTTTGCGCAGCTTCATGTTTCACTGTTTGATTTTCCCAGAAGTGCTGCCTCTGAAACAGCCGAAACAAATGCAGCGGGAGCCCCGGGGGTGCAGAGGCTGAGGACAAAGGGAAGTAAATCAGAAACGCATGGCTTCCCGGTACACGGCTGTAAGTTACCCTTCTGTTTTTTTCCTCTGTTGTTATTCCAGAGAAGTGGCGCTGATCTTCTTACCGTCACGTTTGGTGAGTCATGCGTGAGTCATAACGTGGGTGTGAGTGATCCGTCCTGCCGGGTTGTTGTTTTTTTTTTGCTCCCAACTCCGCTGCACGAGTATCCGGGCAGATAACGAGTCATGTGATCGCCGTGGATCTTTTCTGAATTGCTGCGATAACCTCCTCCTTACGGGAAAAGCGCCGTTTTCTTCCCGTATTACATTTTTTAAAGTGATGCCGTAACGCTGCTCCCGGTAGGCGCGCTATAGGAGCACCATAATGGAAAAATACACCATTAAGCGCATTGAGACTTTACAGGAGCTGTAAGATCATCATCCTGCAGGATCAATGTGCAAAAATCACTGCAGCTCCCATTAACAGATTCAAAGATTTCAATACATCACTGTGCACATTAAACTCTCCAATGACTCGCAGCAGGAGTCCTAAAACTCCTCTGAGAATATTAAAACAATGTCACAGCAACAACTTAAAGGTGCACTCCACCAAATTTACACAAGTCCAGTTTACCCTAAATGAAGACAGCTTGTGAAATAATCTGTGCAAAGTCTTCTGCGCTTTTTAGGAAAGCTCAATAAAAAAAATTTAAAAAACTGAAATAATAACCCTGGTGATGTCATCAGGGTCATGATGGTGATGGTGATCAAATGGTCCAGCATTGGTCGCAACTTGTTCTTGCTCTCTGGTGATCACAATTAAGGCTAATTCATGAGACTAATTAATATATAGTCATAATATAATTCATGTGAATGTTATTGAATGTGTATCAGGAGGAGGTTTTCCATAAACCTTCAATTTGCGTAAATTGAAGGTGCAAATATAAAATACGCCTAATTGAAACACATCAGTTTAGAAAAAACTTATTGCAAAAAAAAAATTGTTTACACTTCCATACTTCCATGAGGTGGTATATCAGGAATTTGAAAAAGTCCTATTTTTGTCTGTCTCCACGCAAAATCAATGCTCACAACAAGTTGATGCTATTGGCTGTGGTGGTTCACACAATTACGCTCTGCACCTGTTTACTATTACGACTTTGAGCCGATGTTCATTATTTCACTGAGCAAAGAGATACAGATAGTTTTTATTTACATGCTACAAATGTTGTTTGTGTTGTATATCTATGGTGGAAGACCTGTTTCCTATCCTGTCCCATCCTATCCTAAAGACCTGTGTTTGTTGGACTCCTCATATCCGCTCCAATCAGACTTTCTCTCTTTTAACTGTGTCTGTTGCTCTGACGGTCTCAAACAGACACTAAAGGGTGCATCCTGCGTCTCTATCTGACGCTAAGGGCCACTGACCAAGCAGGCGACTCCCTGAGAGTGAAACCAGGCTTGAAGTTTAAAAGATGTGAGTTTCAAAATTCCTGTAGGGACGATCTAATCAAATACACTATCTAGCTCTCTTATGGGAAATTTAGGATTTATAGCTTTTGGAAAATGACTCATTCCGGCAGTTAAAATTAAGGACATCTTGGCCTCTGCTGCATCAATTTATGTTATCTGTCTCTACGAGTCAAATCACTTTCCAGAGGTGACCAACTGAACCACTAGAGTGTGTCTTTAATATTTCTGGTTTTCTTGGTAGTCTAATGATAAGACATTCCTAAAATGATCATTTTTGGATTTTAGACTTTTGCAAGGTCGATTTCCAGTTTTTTCTCATTTTAAAGCCCATAATCCCCAAGTAGCCAAAGCTTCAGCCCATACTCGAAGAAATTAGTTGCCTTACTCTGTTTAGATGAAAGACGCCTCAGAATGGCCCGACTTGGGCTGCCGACACCACTATCGCTAGGCCGTAAACAAAAAATAATCTAGCTGACCACTGACCCAAACTATATGCTGAAAGAAATACGTTGGGACGCGTCCGGTTACTCTGTGTGACTGAGATTCGGGATAAATGACGCTCCGGAACAGAAATGAACAGAAAAGGCCAAATAAATTGTCCTGATTGCAGCTGCCGACATAATAAAATGATTATACCCTGCTGAATACCTCAGATATTATGCTTTATCTCACTATAAGAATATCATCAGTTTATTTTTGGATTTTCTGGTTGGGCTGTTACATAATCTCAGAATTGGGGGGGGGGGTCAAAGGTCACAGTTGGGTCGGTAGAGTTGGCTCGCTCTTCAGCCCTGAGCTGTTCATCAACTCTTCCTGCTGTCTCATCATCATCATCATCCAGCTTTTCAGCAGTCGCCGTAGAAACAGTTGCCATGACACCCAATGCCCGTAAGTGATGCAAGTGTTCCAGGTGCAGAGAGACTGTGGACCGTGTGTGTGTGTGTGTGTGTGTGTGTGTGTGTGTGTGTGTGTGTGTGTGTGTAGTTACAGAGAGTTTTACTGTAAACTGATCCACGCCGGTCTCAATGACAGATAATAGGAAACTGGCTCTGGGCCTTTTTTCCACAGCACTCACTTTACCTGTATGAGCTGTCCTCACCTGGGGGCTGGACGGGTGCACGCTCAGGTATGAAGTTAGTTAAATGTTTGTGTGTGTGTGTGTGTGTGTGTGTGTGTGTGTGTGATCAGAGGCTATGACCTCACCACTGCACAAGAGTCAGGCCTCTGTGATGATAATATAATAAATGTCTGCTGCAACATATCAGCGGTCATTATCATCACTGAGATCTTCCTCTGAGTTTTACTCCGCTTTGTTTCCTCTCTGCAGAGATGTTGCTGAGCATTCGGAAAGCAAAAATTAAGACTTTCACTCTGTGTTTAGCTGTTTAGTTCCATATTTGGATCAAACACGGCTGGAGGGGTGAACATCTCCTCCAGTGAGTGAAGCAAGGCTTTCATTTCCATCGCAGATTCTGATCTTTTCTGCCTTTACTACTGTTACATAAAAATACACCAGCTCACACTCTGTTGCATCTTCCGCCTGGAGTTCGGTGTTTTAACTGCAAAAACTCTTTTAATTCACTGTATTACATGTGTGACAGAGCAGAAAAACCTTATTTTAATCATAGTGGTCCTATTTTTATGGCTATGAGTGTATTGTCAAGTTGTTGTTTGTTAATATCTTAAAGGAACAGTTTGACATTTTGGGGAATATGCGTTTTTGCTGTCTGGGAAATCTGCTCCATTTACCTCGGAAGTCTGAGGTCAGACCTGTCAAACCCAATTTGACCACATTCCACTTAAACAAGTCAGAAAACCAAGATGTTGTTAGGAATACCAGCTTTATCCAGATTAGTCATTTTTAGTAAACACATTATGCTGCATTTTGCACAAACACTGAACATCAACAGTTGTAAAAGCTGCAGTGATATACGATTAATTAGCACTTTTGTCTTATTTGAGTCTCATTGATACAGTCATACATACAGTCCTGTCCAACGTCTATCTGTGGACGCGTTGCTACAGAGCATCTATGTTGGATTTTGAGGTCCAAGTTGAGATTTCTCCAACATTACGGGTCAGAAATCTGACTTCAGGGAACATTCCAGTTTAAATTTCCAACTGGGAACTCAGAAAGTCCAACTTTCCAGTGCAAATAGAGTACTGGAAAGTCATTATATATGTTTATTTATTGTATTATTTGTAGGTTTTAAGGACTGAGAGAGAGCAAGGGCATAATGCATTTCATTGCATTAATGAATACTGTACTTTTTAATGTATAGCACAGTAAACTTGACCTAAAGTGGCGACCTCATTGAAGCACTTTGCCCAGAAACATTACAAAAAAGGAGGAAAATTAGAAAATCCGAGCAGAGGGCAGAGTCTGCAGATAAAAACACAATCACGCACACTTCTAGTTGGTCATAATTAATGACTTTGTTGTACTGTACTTTTTAATGTATAGCACAGTAAACTTGACCTAAAGTGGCGACCTCATTGAAGCACTTTGCCCAGAAACATTACAAAAAAGGAGGAAAATTAGAAAATACGAGCAGTGGGCAGAGTCTGCAGATAAAAACACAATCACGCACACTTCTAGTTGGTCATAATTAATGACTTTGTTGGAATCTATAAATTGTTTTTTGAGGAAAATCCTGCCGATAAACCTTTACAGGAAATATTTTTCTTTAGAAATGTTGTGAAATCTCTCATTCTGTGCTCCCACTCCCTCCCCTAACTTTAGTTTCACATAACCTTGTCGCTTTGACCCTCCCCCTCCTCCTCTGTCCCTCTCCTGCACTCTGCTCCAATTTGCGTGCGCGTCCTTGCGGGCGCGGGCACGCACACTGGGGGCTCGGCCCTACGCAATGGAAAGGCGGCGCGCCCGACTTAAAGCAGCGCTGTCCTGTGTTGATGTGTCGCAGATTTTAATAAAAAGTGAGGGAGGCAGGTAGCTGGAGTTTTTAGTGAGGGGAGCAGCGGAGACTCAGCGCTCACAGCGAGTCCTCACACCGAGACATAACAGCTGCAGGGACACTCTGAGATTTTATTTTCTGTCCCTTTTTAAAACTATTTTCATTTCGACGATAACAGAAGAGACCCAGTTTTGCTTGTTGTTTGGAGCGTGCGGAGCAGCGCGCGGCGATGGAGCTGTCATCAATAGGAGATCAAGTGTTTGCTGTTGAGTCAATAACTAAGAAGAGAGTGAGAAAGGTAAGAAGTGCGACTTGTTATGCACTTAATGTAACTTGCATAACTTATTTTCCCATGTTGGAACAGTATGTTCAGTGTACCATCCGCTGTCCTCGTGCACAACAAAACTAGGCTACGCACTTTCCCTATAGTTTACGCAAAAGAGATGTTCACATTACTCTTTTGATTTACTGCGCCAAAGTTTAACATTGACTCGCAGCTGCGGGGGGTCGCATCCTGTAACCTTCCTGTGCAGAGATGCTGCAGCATGAACGTGTTTTGAGGGAGCCTACGCAGCTGTAGTAAGATGGAAAAGGGGGTGTGTATCCTGAAAACGGGTAATCCAGCCGGTGTGCGGGGAGCTGCGCAGTTGATTTGCGTTACGCCAGAAGAGAGCGGCGGGGTATCGGTGTGAAACTGCTGCGTAATGTCACTGAATGCTGCGTTATGGTGACCCATTAATTTCAAGCAGGATAGATGTGGATTATAATCACAGTTGGGAATGCGCGGCACATTTTTGCGCAGCATGTGCAGTGCAAAATAAATTAAAAGTGCAGTGCGACATCACGTTTACGCAACGATAAGGCGCTATTTTAAAGTTTCTAATCACAAAATGAAATGTTGCAACTATAGATGCGACCTCTATGCTCGTAAATAAACAGCTTTCCTGAACACGCGCTCGTCATCCTTAGAGCGCACAGTTATTTTTCTCGTCTCCGGATGACTGTGATCATTCTTCCAGGCTCGCTTGCTTGAACGTTGCGCAACCCCACGTTGTTTACATGTTCCTGTGGCCCCACCTATCACAGCCACCGGTGTAATGTTCTAGATAGATCCCGTGCGTTGTGGAAACTGGCTGCATGCGCGGTCACGTCACCGCGATGCGAGAGAGGGAGGGAGGGAGGGAGGGAGAGGGAGAGAGAAAAGCTGCTGTTTGGAGGCCGCCCAGCCCCGCTGTCATTGACGTCATCCCTCAGAAAAACATCATTTGAAAGGGAGAAAAATGTCCATGACCCTCCCTCCTCCTCTTCCTCCCCCCTCCTCACTCCACACTTTAAAGCGACAGTCATCTTTGGGTTTCTTTCTCTCACACACAGCAGCAGCTTGTTTCTGCATCACATGGATCAGTTTTTTAAATTGTGGTCTCCGCTGCATCTCCTCTAATCGTCTCTGTCTGTCTCTCCTCAGGGAAATGTGGAGTATCTGCTCAAATGGCAAGGATGGTCCCCCAAGTGAGTAAGACTTGAGTCATCAGCCAGTGACCTCATCCCATCATTGTAAACCCAGTAACCTTTTCGAAATGCGTCTTGATACCTGAGCACCACGCCTCGTAAAGATAGCTAGATAGCTAGATAGATAGATAGATAGATAGATTTATTTATTTGACTGTGTTTGTCTGCAGGTACAGTACTTGGGAACCAGAGGACAATATTTTGGACCCGCGCCTGGTCCTGGCCTACGAAGAGCAGTGAGTAATCTTGGAGAGTTTCGCATTTTTATGCTTGCAAAGCACTTTTTTTCTGTTTTGTTCTCTCGCTCACAATCTGTTTCTCTTTGTCACTTTGTCTCTCCCGCCCCTCGCTTCTGTTTCTTTCTCTTTCTTTTTCTCTCCCAGTCAGGAGAAGATCAGAGCTCTGGCCTATCGCAGGAAAGGTCTCAGACCCAGGAGGCTCGTTCTGCGGGTAGCGACACTTATCTTTGTTCTTGTCTCTAAATACCTTTTACCACTAATGCTGACGGCTCAGTGAGGGTTTTTATTTTTATTTGAAGTCAGTTTTCACCTTAAACCAGGAGACTGTTGTTGGTTAGGAATAGGGTTTTTTTCAGGGCCGATAGAGATTATTAATTGTTCATGAGACAGATATTTGGTACCAATATGCATTAACAATAAAAATGATAATCTTTGTAATAATTTAAGAGAAAATGTTGCAAATTCCCAGCAACTTTGTTTCATAAAGTTCAGTGAAACTTTGAATGGAAAAATAATGAATAAAAATAGCTCCCTGGGGTTTTACAAAGTAAAAGTTCCTCCAATGTTGACACTTTCTTTGCACTTTTTTAATTCATAATTTTTATCTGCAATTATTTAAGTAAAATGCCGATACAGATAATCAGCAAAATGCCAAATATCGGCCCTAATATTCGGCCAGGCCAATAATTTGTCACTCCTAGTTAGGAACATTTTAAAATAAACCCTCAGACAGGTGTGCTTTAAGTGGGGTGTATTTAAACCAAGAGGAGTCCAAATCGAAGCAGCAGAGGTTGCGACATCCTGACTTTTCATCTCAAGTACGGAGCATTTACATGCTTTAATGGCCAAAAACACTCAATTTTCCTCATACTGTCTGTGCTGGAACACCTGTATTCAAACGCCAACATTAATCTGAGTTATTTTTCTTACAAATCTCCCTCCAGATCCTCAGAAGAAATTATACAACTGTTTTTACTGGTTGGGGTGCTCTCCTTGTAGCAGAGGCAGAGATGTTGCATGTTTCGGCACTAAGAGACATGAATGCAAAGCAACTAATAGACATGCTGTGTTTTGTAGTAAGGGGCAAAAAGCTAATAAATCAAATAATATAACATTTTCTCTCTCATATCAATCAAGTAAAGCACAAATGGCAAAATATAATTCTAAAAAATAATAAAATAAATGAAAACCCAAATAGGAGTAAATAGTTGCAGACATTTTTTAACATTGGATTAATACAGATTTTGTGGACTAGTGAGAAAGTGGGTTCGTTGATGTGTTTTGGGATATTCAGTTTTTACTCTGATGATTTATTAACAAATTTCTGCAGAACTGGTTGGTTGCAATCTGCAGTGCCAACACTAGATGCCAATAAATCCTACTCCCTAGACCTTTAAATGTCATATAATTTCCTTTGTCCAGCAAACACTTATTCAGCAGATTGGCAGTTTCCCCTTTGATCGTGCTTCGGTGTCGGTGGTTGCTGCGGCTGGAAGCAGTTTTCAGTTTGTCCGTGCATCTGTGTGGCCCAAGTATCTCAAGAACACCTTAAGGGAATTTCTTCAAATTTGGCATAAATGCTTGAGTAGACTCAAGGATGACTTGATTAGATTTTGGTGGTCAAAGGTCGAGGTCACCGTGACCTTGCATTCATCTCATTCTTGTGAAAAGTGATATCTGAAGATGGCCTTATGGGAATTTCTTCAAATTTAGCACTAACATCCACTTGGACTCATGAATTAATTGATAAGAATCTGGTAGTTTAAGGTCAAAGGTCAAGGTCACGGTGATATCATAAAACTTTTTTTTTTCTGCCATAACTTGAAAATTCATGGGCTCAGATTTCACACAAATGTGTAACAGGATATAATTGTGAAGTTTTGACATTTTATATCAAAGTGGTGAAAGGTCAACTGTGCAGTCATAATGTTCTGCAAAAGCACTTTTCCGTCCATTTTTCATGACTCGGGAACAGAAGGGGACACATTTGGTCAGATACTGAATTGGTGACACCAATCTCGGGTGTCCACCCTTAAACTGTACCGACTGTAGAGATCTTCTGTGCTTTCGAGGAAAAGATGTGTGAAGCATCCATGTTTTCACAGACATGGATGTAAGCTTGATTCGTGCGTGTACAATCACGTGGCGGTATTTCGAGGTCTATTCTTATATTATTTATGTCCTTCTTATTATTTACTTCTGTTACTTTCTATACTTTATTTTTGTCCTTGTGCTGCTGCAAAAAACACATTTATGGGGATCGATAAAGTTGTAACTTAACTTATCACAGTGTAGCTGTTGCCTCAAACTGAACACTAACAATTCATGTGTTAACTTTTCAACTTTGCTCCGCCCCAGAACATCTTCGCCATGGATCTCCGCAGCGCCCACAAGGTCTCGGAGAAGCCCCCGCCTCGACTGCGTCTCTCCCTCACCCGCTCCATGAGCACGGATGTGGACCAGGGCGAGCGGGGCAGCCTGTACCGCCGCCTCGCCAGGAGGAAGAGCAAGCAGAGGGTGTCCAAGCGGGGTCCGCAGAGACCCTCGAACAAACCCATCCGTCCACTGAGGAAAAGGGAGGAGCCCATCGAGGAGGACTGGGGCGGCACCAGCGAAGAAGAGAAGCAGGAGTCTGAGTGCACCACCGAGGAGAGACGTGAAGACAGTTTATATGGTTGGTTTGTCAAGTTAATCGGTTAGAAATTCAGCAGCTTTGCTGTGACTTTTGGCCTTAAAAAAAATCAAGTTTGTCTTTCTTTCAGGTCCGTCGGAGTGCAGCTCTCCACCCCAGCTGGAGCGTCAGGACTTAGAGATGGAGGTGGAGGAGAAGGTGGACACCGACCTGACAGCGGTAGCTGCAGACACATGGATACCCGAAGAAGGACAGAACCAAACGTTTGCGTGTGACCAATCAAAAGACATTGCTCCGGTCACTGAAGCCGTACCGGAAGACGCCGTTTCCGAAAGGTCAGATTGGGACGGAGGTGAGGAGGCCGTGGAGTTGGAGTGTCCCACGTTAGAGAGCAGCGTCTGCCAGCGCAACAACACGACCTCGGTGATCGTGAGCGCTCAGAGGAGCAGCGAGACGGTGGCCCCCTGCTCCGCCACTGAGGTGAGGAAGGAGGAAGAAGAAGTGAGTGACGACAATCAGAGCACGACAACACCGGGGAGTCAGACCGCCCCGGCCACGGAAGGACACCCCGGGAAGGTGATTTTTACAGACGTGACTATCAACTCTCTGACGGTGACTTTTAAGGAGGCAGAGGTGGCCGAAGGCTTCTTTAAGGGCTATTGAATGACGAGAAAGAGAGAAAGAGAGCTCGAAATAACCATAATTAGACTTGCCACTCATTTTGTACATGTAAATAGTTGTGTATGTTATGTAACTCCACATGTTTACAAAGCTACACTCATTTCCTACTGAGTTAAAGGAAGACATTGTTGCCTTTAAATAAAAAATGAGTGGTAATTTTATCATTGTGGCTCATTTATTAGGCGCGATAGGAAACCCGAGGTTCCAAAAATGTCCTCATTTGCAATCCAGAGGACTGAGCGGATGGCAGGCTTCATTCCCGGGGTCACTGGGTTTACCGAGAGCCTGAGACAGATGCTGAGACAGCAAACTAACAGTCCACATTACTACTTCCATGCAGCTACTTTTTCCAGTCGTCCTCAGTGCTTTCCAGCCAGATCACACACTCAGATCTGATCTCCGGGCCTGTTTCAATCGCTCCTCTTTTTACAAATAATGTTTTGTAAATTGCTCTTTTTTCAGTATTTGCACAGACATTACTGCATGCCCCGTCAGTCTGTGCCACACATGCACAAAGCACTGTCCTGTGGTTTGTTGAAGAGGTTTATTTCTGTCACAAAAGAAAAGAAAAGAAAAAAAAAAACAAAGACAAAGAATTAACGCCTGCCGCTTAGATGAAGTTCTGCATTTCAAGAAGGCTGGATGCACAAAAAGACGTTGTGTTTGCTGTCTGTCTGTCCTCTTACTTTTCAAGTATGAAATGCTACCTGGTTCTATTTTTGTATTACCAATTGATAGTCCACTCTCTTCACTAGCCTTTGTGCATTTCAAAAGAGGAGATATCAGTTTACACCGCCGCTGTTCTGTTGTGTACAAATGGAAGCAAATGTACGTTGTAGGTCAGACTGTAGTGAGCTATTATTTATTGCATGTCACTTGTATAAGCTAAACTAACTTATGTCACTTCTATGTGTCTTTCTCTGACAACGATGAGCCGTCAAACATGTCTTCTCTCTAGAAATGGATTTTTATTTTGACTGCATTTCCAATAAATATGTACTAAAATAATATGTTTCCTGAAGCTTTTATTATGTAGGATTACTGCTTTTAATGCACATCAAATATCAGGAAACATCATTTCGTTGAAGAAAAACACATTTTTGGGCATACATTTTTATGGCATTTTATACTATGATGTTTCTTCATGATTTTGGGTGATTTACTTGACTATGATAGTTTTCTCATGATTTCGGACGACTGTCAGGTGTGAGGCAGGATGAGGACCCAAAAGCAGAACACAAAAAAAGCAGACCGGTGTGCAAACAAAAGCGAGCATTTGATGCTGATGATGAGTAATCAAAAACACAAACAGGTAAACAAAAATAAAGTGAATTCAAATCAAAATCAAACTAAAACAAACAGGCGGGTTTATGGGTGAAGACAAGCAGAAACACGACAGGTGAACAGAGCGGTGAAGACATGAACGCAGCGAGGTGAACAGACAAACTAACAGAACAAAAGCAAACACACACGCATATAAACAGCAGGGCACTAATCAACACAACGACACACAGCTGGGCACAGGAGAGGAGGTGTGACTGGGAACACTGGGGAGACCTAAACAGAAACAGGTGTGCAGGAGAGACTCCAACGAGGGAGGACGAACGAGACTGATAGAAGACAGGTGAACCAAATCAGGGAAACAAAGAGACAGGAGGAAAAACCACAGATGACACAAGAACCAGAACACGAGAAACAAAGAAAACAAGAAAACAGAAAACCCCAAAACAAAGTCCACTAAAAACCGAAACCATGACAACGACATACTACACCATGAAATACCACACTATGATGTTTTTTAAGGACTTTGAACAACATACTATACTATGATGTTTTTTTCAGGAATTTGGACGACATACTATTCTATGCATCTTTTCATGATTTTGGGTGACATACTGAACTATGACTTTTTTGGCAGTTGCTTTGATCTCATGGCTTGTTTTTTGTCTGATATGAACTGTCAGTTGTGTGACCTTATAAAGACAGGTGGGTGCCTTTCCAAATCGGGTCCAATCAATTGAATTTACCACAGGTGGACTCCAATCAAGGTGGGGAAACATCTCAAAGATGATCAAGAGAAATGTCAATGTGATATTTCAGTTTTTCCTTTTTAAGACATGATTTTGGGTAACATACTACACTATGACATTTTTTTCATGAATTTGGATGACAAATTATATTATGACATTTTTTGTTTGATTCTGGAAAACTATACTATGACTTTTTTGATGATTTTGGACGACATACTATATACGATGACCTTTTTTATGGTTTTGGACAAAATATTCTATGATGTTTTTGCATGATTTTGGGCAACATGCCACACTGACGTTTTTTGATTTTTGGGGATTATTTTGACATATTTCACTGTGATATTTTTGCACGATTTTCAACTAAAGACTATACATGACATTTTTTTATTACATTGGACAACATACTATATCATGATGATGTTTCATGAGTTTGGACAACATACTTTATGACTTCTAGGACATGGTATACTGTGACATTAAAAAATCATTCCTGTTTATTATGACATTAAGTTTAACTGTGAAAGTCACAAGTACCTTGAAAAAAAACCCAAAACAAAAAAACAGCTTTTAAAATAAAACTTTGATAAAATATAAGATGCCAATACCATGCCACTTTTACACTACTGTACATGTGTTGGCATTCACTGTTACTGCCTGCCTTGATACTGAACAATCCTTGTGTGAGCACTAGGGGGCGAGTTGTTCTCAGGAAAGACAAATTACTGAAAGTGACGCCATCAAGTGAAAGTGGATGCTGTCTGAATCATTGGCTCAGTATGTCTGGAGTGCAGCAGTAGATGTGGGAGGGGGCTCACTAACGAGAAACATCATTTAGAGGACATGAAGTTCATTCTCCACTGTACTTTTATGGAATTTCGGAATTGTGGTTGAACTGGAAAAAAGGAAATTACACGTTATCCTGTAAAATCACAAGATCAGTGAGCATATCAGTTAGTAATGGCATGTACTTTTACTGCTTGTCCTCTTTTGACTTTGGAACATAAACCAGCTGTGATGACATGCGTCTGGATCCAAACACAATATGCTGTAAACAGTGTTTTGGGTTTTTTTCTCCCAAAATTTAACTTCCAAATTTAATTTCCTTTTTGAATCATGACAATCTCAGAATGAGTAAATAAACAAAAATACGTCTTAGTTTGTAAAAAGCGAAGGCCCTAGAGTGTAAAGTGGATTCAATTCAAAGGGGACTTTAAAATGAATCATGGTTTTATTTAGCAGTTAGTAACTTACAGGTTCTGCTTTATGGGATCATTCTGCTCATAACTAATGCTCCATATAAAATTTAATTACGGCTGCAGCAAAAAATAAAAAAATAATAAAAAAAGCAAACTGAAATGTAAGACAGCATAATGCATTCACTGGAGATTAGCAAAGTTATTATTTTTTTAATTCTGAGAAAAGTTTTTGTGGAAAAACTGATGTCATGATTTTTTTTAATAACGTTACATTCATAAAAATGTTTTAACCCCATACTATAACGTTTTTTGTTGTTTTTTTTAGTGACTTAGAATACTACAATTTTTTTTTAATGTTTTTAAAAAAAATATTATACTTTTACTTTTCATGACTTTTTCAAGTACTTTTTAATTTTTTAAATAAATTCATTTATTTTTTTATACTTTTTATTTTAAAGCATTTACAGGTTTTTATGATTTTGAGGATCCTGAGGAAACTTGTCTAATTCTAAAAAAATAATAGTCACATGCAGGACACATCACTGTTGGTAATTTTCATTTTATTATAAAAAACAGTATTTGAGTCCACAGTTTGTGTTTCCTTTGTACAGTAAAAAATATTAAATTAAACTCCCAAAGTTCTTAGCAGAAAGATAAAGAGGATGGAGTTTGAGGGGAGGGGGAGCAACTTCCCCCAGAGGAAGAAGAGGAAGAAGAGGAGGAGGAGGAGGAGGGGGAGGGGATTAAAAGTCCGAGGGGAGCAGCAAAGGGGACGAGGCAGAAAGAGACGGAGACCGACTGCTCCCATTTCCTCCTTTCACCTCATTTCTGTGCAACACAGTTCATTTGGATCAAAATCCTCTGTTTACGTCAAACAGCGGAATCCTAAAAACACTAAAAGGAGCCCACCCCACCCGAAATTTTCACATCCCAGCCCATGTACTCAAAATGTTTCAGGCACACAGGTATGCACCCCCCCTCCCCAAGCCTCCACTGCTCCAAATTAAGTGTCTTTTAAAGGAAGGAGTGCACACACATTCGAGGGAGAGGGCTTGCATGTTTGCGAGGGAAGAGAGTCCCTTCCAGCGCGACCCGATACAGAAGCCGGCCGGGACGACACATTATGTCCGTTCAACATCTCACAGCAGAGCCTCAACCACTGCAATAAAACACTGACATTTAATTATTCCCACCAACTAAAGAAATGAAACATCCACTAACCCCCGTCATAACAGTCAATAACAAAAATATATTTCTATACGAATTGTAGCAGTCTCAGGGTACGTAACACCCCCAAACCGCCCGCCCTGAAAGAAAATAAATAAAGCAAACCCAAACATTAAAAAAATGAAGATATGCATCATGTTTGGATTTACATTAATAATAATCCACATCACTCTGCAAAACAGAAAGACTGAATGATGGGGAAACCGATAAAAAAGTTCTTTGCATTAAATCCTCTTTAATTCTCGACCACTTTTAAAATCTTAAAAACATTTCTTAAAAAAGGCAAGTACTCCTATTTACCCCCCGAAAATATCACCTTTCTCAGCAAGAGGTGGAGGTGAGAGGCGGCGCTAGAGAAACCGTCCCCCTCTTTGTCCACAATTGGCAAAAAAATATATTAACAGCAATAACTTACAATTCATTTATTCTAATTTATTTAACGACTGCTTGATTTATTGTTCATCTCCCATAGGAAGTTCAGTTCAATGCATCTTTATTGAAAACATTTTAAATAACATTTAATAATAGTATAAAAAAGAAAGGCTAAGTAATAACAATAACACTGTCCTGGGTGAGTGCAGTTTGTGCGAAGAATCACGGAGCGTTTTCAGCTCAGCTTGACACGTTACGTAGAATTCCTACATGATGTCTAAAGGGTTGTGATTCATGTTCTGGCCCAGCGGGTCCTGACCGTTGGCCCCCGGCCCGTGTAGACCCGCCATGCCGCTCAGCTGCGAGAGCATGGCGCTCTGATCCGACCCAAACTGCTCCATAGAGTTCTGTTGCTGCTGCTGGGTCGCTGGCTGTTGCTGCGGGGGGACCACCATTCCCGGGTGGTGCTGGTTCAGGTGTGGGGAGCCCGTCTGCATCTGTGGGGAGATGTGATGTGGCGAGGGCTGCGGCTGCATGCGCGGAGACGGGCTGGAGTGCGGCGGCTGGGACTGAGGTCTGGGTGAAGGCTGAGGGGATCGCACCTGGTTGGCTAGCGACGTGGACAGCGCCTGGCCCTGCAGGTGTTGGTGCGGATGCGGGGACTGCGCCATCTGCTGCGGCTGCTGGGGGCTCATGGGATTGCTGTGCTGGGCTGGGGACCCCCCGGGGCCCAGGTGCTGCTGCTGCTGGAGCAGCCTCTGGTGGAGCGCCTGCTGGAGCAGAGCCTGAGACGATGAGGGCGGGGGGCCGCTTTGAGTGGGCTGAGGGCCCTGAGGCGGCTGCTGAGGGCCCCCTCCACCTGGTCCCGTGTCCCCCCCTGGGAGACCGGCCATGGCGTTCTGCTGCTGCATCTGAAGGTGGTGCTGGTGCTGGAGCCTCTGCTGGAGTGCAGCTGTAGCCTGCTGCTGGGACACTGACCCCGGGTAACCCTGTCCCTGCTGGCCTGGAGGACCGCCAGGCTGCTGAGGGCCGAGCGGCGGACCTCCAGGGGGCCCCTGTCCCACAGCAGGAGGCTGCATCCCCGGCTGTCCCATGTAGCCCTGCCCCTGCGGAGGCTGCGGCTGCTGGAACTGACCGTGATTCACTCCCATCTGCTGCTGCTGCTGCTGCTGCTGCTGCTGCTGCTGCAGGTGTCGCCTCATCAGCATCTCTCTGAACTGGGGATTGTTGAGGTTCCCCATCTGTGGCCCCTGGCCCTGCATCGCTCTGCCGCCCGCTTGCTGCTGTTGCTGCTGCTGCTGGAGCGCCGCCACCTGCTGCTGCTGTAAACTGCTGAGCATCGGCCTCGGCTGCTGCTGCAGCTGCTGTTGCTGCAGCTGAGCCATCGCTGCCATGTTGACGTTCGTCCCTCCCTGACCCCCCATGTGCATCCCTGGCTGGCCGCCACCTGCAGCATTCATGTTCACCTGTGGGCCCCCTCCTGCCATCACATTCCCAACGGGACCCCCCGTGGGACCAGGACCTCCAGGGAGACCCCCTGGGCCCCCCTGGACCCCCTTGTATTTCGAGGCCCTCTGCTTGATAAAAGCAGCCATGAGCTGCGGGTTCGACCGCAGGATGTTGAGGACTTGCTGTTGCTGAAGTGGCGAGCTCGGCGAGCGGAGAGTCCGTAACAGTTCCTGAAGGGCCGCCTGAGGGATGTTTCCACCAGCAACACCAGCAGCTCCGGGGACAGCTCCCCCTGGGATCCCGCCACCAGCACCTTGCTGCTGCGCCATACTCATCAAAGCGGCGTGGCCCTGAGCTTGTTGCTCCTGCTGTTGCTGTTGTTGTTGCTGAGCCGCCATCATGGCGGGATGGCCCATTTGGTTCATCATTGCCTGCCTCTGCTGAGGCGGCATCCCCTGTCCCGCCCACTGCTGCTGCGGCTGTGGAGGGTTCTGATGCGGCGCGCCCATCCTCTGCTGCTGCAGCTGCACCTGAGGGGGCAGCTGGTTACCCTGCGGAGGGGGCTGCTGCATCGGCCCTCCGGCGCCGACCATCATCCCTGGCGGAGCACCTTGTTGTGGATCCATGTGTCCCCGAGCAGCTGCCACTGCTGCTGGGGTCTGCGGTGGCATCCCCTGGGCGCCAACCATCCCACCAACACCGCCTGGGTGTCCCATGCCCATCTGCTGCCCCTGCCCCTGCTGGTGGTGCGGGTGAGGAGGCATCAGGCCGGCAGCCACCTGAGCTGCTTGTCTCTGCAGCGCCATCTTCCTCTGAGCGTCTGCCACCTGCTGGATCTTCATAGCGATTTCGACAGCGGCGGGTGGAGGGCCGGACGGAGGCTGCTGTTGTTGCTGTGGGAGAGGCGGCGGGCCCTGAGGCTGGCTCGGAGGCTGTTGACCCCCGACGCTTCCAGCCATGACAGAGCCACCAGGCTGCTGCTGGGGAGGCGTTGCGGAGCCGAGGACCGGTTTGCCCTGCGACTGGTGGACTGGGGAGGAGCCCGGAGGTCTGCTGGCGTACGGAGGGAGGTTGTTGGGGTGCTGTTGGAGCGGCTGAGTCGCTGCTCCGCTCTGCTGCTGCTGCTGGACCTGAGGAAGCATCTGCTGCTGATGTTGGGGAGAGCTCATCATCCCCCCGGCCCCGCCTCCTCCACCCGCCATCGGCTGGAACTGGTGGTGGAGCTGATGTTGAGGAGGCACGCCACTCTGCTGGGGGATCCCCCCTGACGGCTGCTGCTGGACTCCGGGTCCGGGGCCCATTCCCTGCTGCGTGGCTGGAGGCATGGTCTGAGTCGGGGTCTGAGGTGTTGGAGGTTGGGTTCCACCAGACGTTGGGGTACTGGGAGCTGTGGTACCGTTGTTCCCCGGTGAAGGAAGTCCTACGACGGGTCCCCCCGGCGGCCCCCCGGCTGCCTGCCCCACCCGCTGCATGCTGGCCATCCTCCTCCTCAACATCTGGGCCTGCTGGAGTCGGTGCTGCAGCTGCTGCTGCCGGAGCTTCTGCTTGATGTTCAGACAGAACGGGACGGGACACTTGTTCTCCTGACAGTGTTTGGCGTGGTAGCAGCACAGAGCGATGAGCTGCTTGCAGATCGGACAGCCGCCGTTTGTCTTGCGCTTGCAGCCTTTTGTGTGCTGAACAACGCGCTTCATCTTCTGGCAGGACGGCAGGGAGCAGTTGGCGTTTCGGCACTGACACGCGTGGACCAACGACTGGATGCAGCGTTGTATGCTGAGACGGCGGGAGTCTCCGGGGCTCTGGGTGGCTGCTGCCGCCTGGTTGTTGCTGTCGTCGTCCAGTCCGAGCCCCAGCTTATCCATCTTGTGCTCGTGACCTTTAGTGTTGTAGCAGGTGATGCACAAGTCGTAGTCCTGGAAAACGAACGAAAAAATAAAAATAAATGTTAATTTAAGTACTTAAACTTACTTAACATTTTTTTCCACAAATATTTTTTCAGCTTTCTTGACTTTCTTGGATAGGACAGCTACAGCGTGACAGCGGGAGACGGAGAGGATGACATGCAGCAAAGGGCGCAGGTTGGAATTGAGCCTGTAGCTGCTGCGACATGGACACAGCCTTTTGTAATTGGGGCGTCCGCTCTACCAGGTGAGCTTCTTGGCGTCCTAATGACGTCAGTGTAACATCAATGCACATTGTACATTTAATTCAGTTTATGCAGTCCTTTCTCAAATCACGTGCTTTCTTGGCTTTTACAAAGCTTCAAAACTGCTTCATCTGTCACCTTCCCACCTGCTCCCTACAGCAACATGCCCACACCGACGAATCCTTTTTCAATATTTTGGCATTATGTCATTTCTATATACAAATCCCTGCTTATGAATGCAGAATCTGTAAGCAATGGGACAATATTTTGGGAGAAAAAGTGTTCTGATTTCTGTCTGTTGTCCCAAGTACTTTTGACAAAACATGTTTGAGTAGGTTTTGGTTGCCTGCAAGCAAACAGTTCGTGTGGAGAGCAAAAGAGGCAGAACAAATTGACTAAAATGCGATTCTAATTTTTAAATTTATTGATCTGCATTCATGTGCAGATATCGGTTTCGTCTCACAACTCACTTCATTCACACGTCTCAAGTTACACGGTGGAATTGACTGCTGCTGCTGACGGAGAGGTGCAGCTGTTACAGGCTCCCCACACATTTTCATGGACAATATTTCCAAACTTTTCCACGACTTTTCAAGGATCCATAATAAAAAATGATTTACCTTGCCCAACGTGACGTTTTTGAAACATATAAGATTCAAACAGATTAAACGTGGGTAACTGTATCAAAGTTTTATCTGTTTCTGTCTGTCAAAACTAAAATGCAATCCCGCAGTTTCCAAAATAAAACGGGGTCAGCAATGCTTTTAAAGGTCTACGTTTTAGGGTTTTCACAACAGCATAGTGTGGATACTAGGAGTAAATTTAGAAATGGTTGAGTTAAAACAAACATGCATTAGCGTGAATGTAGCCTTGGTCAAATCGGGTCAAACCACTATCCTGAGTTAAGCACCAAATGTAATACGTTCTGAGTAACATGCTGTACTGCATCCACTTTTAGAATTGACTGTTATGATTTTTAGCATTTATTGTGTAATTCTGATGTTTGGTTGAGTGTTTTGTTTGTATTTTTGTATAATGTGAAACAGTTGACATCCTGGGACGTGAGATGAATTTCAGAATTATTTCTGACAATAAAGTCAAATCAAATTAAGTCATGTGACTTGCTTTCCATGATTGTTGTTGTAAATTTAGCTGAATACACAATTTACAAATCAAATAAAAACAAAGTATAAAACACTGATTTAGTCATGTCTCATAAATGCCATCTGTTAGCCAAGGAAAACAACAATCTGAATAAAGATCAAATGACTATTTTATGGCCACAAATTTGTCTGATAATAATTATAAATGTGATTGGCTGAATCGTGTTTTAAAAACAAATAATCTCAAGAGGAAAAACACTGTTTATCTTGAAAAAGGGGCCTAATGTTTTAGTTTTGACAACTTTTTAACTTTTAACTAAAGTATCCACAGGGTCACTTTGATTTCCAGTCAAATTCAAAGGTAGAAAATCAGGATCTGAGTCTCGACCCTCACCTCGCAGACGGTGCAGTGGAACCGGGTCTCCACATGGTGTTTGCACTCGTTGCAGGTGTAGACGAAGCGGTCCTGGCTCTGGTTGTGCAGCTCCACCAACATACACATGGAGCTCCACTTGGACCTCCTGAGAGAGCTGAACTCCAGGTGCTTGTCCCTGGCCAGAGTCAGGAAGGCGTCGCGGCCGTCCATCAGGTCACAGGCCATCAGGGGGTCCGGGTCAGTGATGGGGGGCAGCGAGTTGGCGGTGGGACCAGCGATGAGGCGGATAACAAAGAAAACCTGGGAATGAAAAGTGGAGACGATCAGCTGATTTTATTCAGATCAGAAATCAAACCCATCCTGCAAAACTCAAACCCAAGCAATCCACGTTTTACTTAGTGTTTTTGGTTTGTTTTTCTTCATTTTTGTTTATTTTTTTTATAAGTATCTTAATCTTCATTATTGTTAAGATACAGAACGATCTGCTGCCGAACCACCAGACTACGAGACTCCTCAACTCCTCCTTTGACGACAAAAAGATGTAGCAGGATTTAGGGTCAACTTAAATTTCATTTCTTCTTAAACCACATTTAAGAAAAATGACAAATAAATCTACCTTGTACCTTTTTATTTCTCTCTAACTTTTATCCGATATCACATCTTTGTTGACGCTGAATGTTGACGCCCCCTGGTGTTTGTAGGTAAAAGCTGCCCTGCAGAGTTTTCAGTTGTACACTTGCAGATTGTACTCTTATACACAACTTTTTTCCTTTTTTTGTTGTATTAAATATATCTTGGCAACTCTTATCTGCACTTTTGCTATTTTTAATGGTGATTTTGTAATTAAATTGAAAATCCTCTAATAATTAATGTTACCTTTTATATCTGTTTTCTGTACTCTTTTATTGTAAATCAGAACCCTTTAAAGCACTTTGAATTGCCCTGGTAGTTTAAATGTGCCATACAAATAAAGATGCTTTGCACACACAGTTGAGACTAATTTTCTGTCAATATGAACTTATCACAGAATTTTGATTCACACGTGCCTTTTGGATTCAAAAATAAAAGATTTACAAATGTCTGTTTGAAAATTGTAAATGTTATATTAAGATATTCACATGTACTTCTTATTGTTTTTTCAATGTATTTAATTACTTTTATTTCTGGAATTTGCAGATCTTTTTTATATTTGCAAAATATGTTTTATTTTTGTATTTTCTGAAGGTTTTTATATTTACAGAGTACACATATACACATAGAATCAGTCAGTTTGTTCACACAAATCATATTAAGACAAATCTATCTCCATAAAACAGCAGCTATGGAGGTGCGGCAGGGACCGGTAAATCTCAGAGTTTCAGTGATCTGTATTCAGAGCAGAGTCAGCGTGATGTTCTTATAATTACACCATTTAATCTAATAAAAGAGAAAGCAGCTAATCAAATTGGACTTGCATACCTCCTTATGTTTCTCCATGGTGGCGTAGAGTTTCTGGGAGAGGTCGTTGGACACATTGGGCATCCCTGGTTTCTTCTTATTGGCTCGGCTCATGCTACTCTTGTTCTTACTCGTCTTTTTATTGTTCTTCTTTTTGGCATTCTTGCTGTCTCCTTTTGTGACCTGAAAATGTTTTAACGGCAGTTTTATTACACTGGCATGACAAACATCGATATTCGATGGCGAAAGATTAAAAAAACTTTATTGTCTATCATATACGGACAGAAAACTGCCTTCGGTCAGGGGCTCAAACAACATGAAAAAAACATGAAAAAAAGAGCAGTCACACTCCTGAGACTCACATAAAATCACACAACAGTTCCACAGATCACTAAAAACACATCTGCAAAGCTACATTTAAAAAGTAGTGACTACTTTTGTTTAAAAAGTATATTGTGGTGGGAAAAAAAGAGCATTAGAGTGACGATTACTTGTGGACTCTTTGTTCTACTCACATCTGTGCTCTCGTTGGAGGTGCTGTTCTCCTCCCTCTTCCTCTCCTCCTCCTCCTGCTCCAGCTCCTTGATGCTCTCCTCCAGCACGTTGGGCCAGAAGTCGCCCTCAAAGTACGGCAGCTCCTTGGCGCTGGTCAGCCGGTCCTCTGTGGCCTGCTTGAAGATGTCCTGAGGGACAAAGACACAAGTGTTCAAATACTTGTAATGCTTCCCTTTATATCATTATTTGATGGTGTTATATTTCATATTATATATGTTGTTTTAGTTTCCCCATGTGACTATTTTGTGCACTTCCATATTGTTTGCACTTTCACCTGAATTCAAGAGTTTCTTCTTTTATTGGCATTCTACCCATTTTATACAAGATCATCTACTTTATTAGCATTTTAGCTGCTTATACATGTGGTCTCTTTTATTCTTAATTTTAGTTGTTTACATGAGCTTATACGAGCTGAATTCTCTTTATGAAATTGTATTTTTGTACTTGCAACCCCACCTGTTCATGTACGTAGTGTTAATTAATAATTGTGCTCTACTGTTCTTAATGTGGTTAATTTGGCATGTCATAATGGGGGGGGGGGCGCTACATGGGATATTTTGTTTTATTTCTGTGAATCTTTTAATTTTGGAAAGAACTTTGTGTTTAACCCTGAAAAGTGCTATATAAATAAAGATTATTATCATTATTATCAATGTTCTTTTTCACCATTTTAGGAAACATGCCATTCAAAATCAGAGTTCATGGATGAGTCAGTTTCTTGGAGCAGGATCATAATCTGCAGTGATCAATGCATTAAATCACACGGCTGTTACAATAACTAATCTGAAAACATGTCTCACCTTGTAATCGTGGACGATGCGCTCAGCGACGGCCTTGTCCAGCATCTTCTTGTACCACTCCTGCAGCCGCTTTGGTTTGGGGATCTTCTGGTCCGCGGGGTGACAATGGAAGATGTAATCGTCCCCCTCACTGGGTGGACAGGCCCAGATATGACCCGTTGTGTACCTGACACAGATGTTATACTCATTAGAAAAGAAGTAAGTTGATTTCCTTTTATTCCATTTGCCTGCTCTTTTTAATGCACTGAGGCGGTCTGAGGCAGCTCATAAACACAAAGCATCATGAACACACTTTATTTAGAGAAATATCATGACTGGTTTCTTGCAGGTTTTATGTTTGAGACGGTCCAAACTTTTCTCTTACCCCAGCCTCCTGACGTATTCCAGGTAGCCGATCAGGATCTCGTGGTAGACCGCAGTTCTGAGGATTCGAGGTTGAAAGAAGTGCACGCTGTCCAGGTAAGAGATGTATACTCGTCTCTGATTGGGCGGCGGGCAGTCCGAGCCGTACTCTTGAACATGCATGCCGAAAAAACACACATCCGCTCCGTCGATGTCTTCGAATGCAAACAGGGCTTTCATCCTGTACGGGAAAGACTCGGACATCTCTCCGCTGTCAACAAACCTGAAGGAGAAAAACAAAAAACAGCCGGGATGAAGCAAAACATCTACAACTCTTTGCTGCTGCCTTCACTTTTTGAACTGTCAGACATATCACAACATGGAGAGGTGTGCAGATATGGATTTCAACGGTTCACAGTTCAATGTCTTTAATGCATCGGTCATAAAAAGCTATTTCGAATTGAAAAGGCGTGGATAACAGGTGAGATGCCCAATCGTAACCAGTGACAGGAATTTTTAAATTAAGTTTCCCACACATTAATTTATTTGAGGCGCACATTATGAACATTTGCTGTCAAATTTAGAATTTTTAGAGCTGCATTTCTCTCCCTCTGTCTCTCTCGTGGCAGAGCGTACTCTGGGCACAGACAGAGCAGCAAAACGCCAAGTGCAGTTAAAATGCAAACGTTCATTCATATAGTTTGTGTTGTCTATTGTTTTCCAGTCTACTTAAGATGAAAACAGCTGCGTTCCAATGGGAACTGCACACCCGGTTCATCCAGTGTTGGGTCTAACCAGCAAAAGAAATTTGCTTTTAGGAGGTGATCACACGAGACGTGGCGCCAGTGAAACCATTTTTTTCCCTATGGTAGAGTGCCCCTGCTGGGCGCTCCTCTCTTGCTGTTGTGCAACACTTTTTCTGGCAGTTTTTGGGCACACGTAAAGGTTAAAATATTTTCAACTCTTCTGCTCATGGTGCGCTGTCGCACTGCTCATCAATGTCACTTTTGGCCACGTGCAGCTCTGCTCCACAGGCGATGCCAGCTGTTTTTCCTGATGCACTTTCAAGGTGTTTTTGGAGTGACTGGGACCGGCGCCATGCGTCTCAGCGTGATCGGCCCCTTCCTTCCCCCTCCTCAGCTGCTTCTCTAATCCATCAGTCTATTCTGATCAGCTCTGATCACTCGGTCCACAAATCGATCTAAAGGTTTTTTGTTTTTTTGCCTTTATTATGATAGGACAGCTACAGAAAGGGGGCGGCAAAGAGCCGCACGTGGCTGCTGTGGCGAGGACACATACGCTGTACATGAGGCACGCCCGCTCTACCAGGTGACTGTGATGGTCAAACAGTTTGCTACTCAATTCTCCATCCAGCAATGGGCTCCTTGTAGACTTTATAAAGATGCTTCAGATTTGTCCGTTGACAAGCCCAGACAACACTTACACTAAAGGAAATGAAAAATTTAAACTGCAGGCACAAACAGGTTAACTGAATATCTGCCAGGACTCAGGACAAAACCACAGCGCAGAATGGATTTGATAATTTAGTGTGGGATGTGCTTTCAAACGCCAGCTGGTGAAGTTTCCTAAATGGATGATAAATTGGCACGAAGACTATATTTACAAGACGGCACAGAAACTTTACTGTACTGAAGTGATGGTTGTTCTAAAATTAAACAGTGGCCTTTTGTACTGAATCAGTTTGTTTCCTCTGAAATAAAACTTTTCCCAGTGTGCACTGAAGCTCCACCAGACTTCACAATATTTCCCACACTTCAGAAAACAAACTGAATTCAGTTACTTGTTACAGACTTGCCTGTTACCTGCTATACTGAGCACCATGGTCAACCAGCTGTTGCCTAGCAACCTCGCAATCTTGCACATTTTGTTTATGCATTGCCGTAGAGGAACGGACGCCTGGAAACTGGTCCTGGAGAAGTGCTGCCCCGAGCACCGCTGCCCCCTCCAGGCACCAGGATGAAGTGGTGATGCACTTCGTTGTTTCACATTTCAACATTTCAACTTCGACCTCGTACCTGGACTTCATGCCTGGCTTGACCTCGACCGTCTTGTCTGACACATGGACTACACGGATAGTGACGTCGCCAGAATCAGGGAGGTTCTGCCGCTTGATGTAGTCATTCACTCGTGTCTCCAAATAGTTCCCCAACTTGGTCTGAGGGAGCCCTGGAAAAGACAAAACGAAGGATGAAGACCAAAAAAAGGTGGAACACAGAGAGGACAGAGGATGTCTTACGTCACTCGTAGCTACGGCCAAATATCCAACATGAACTTATTCTGGAGTTTTTCAAACAGACAGCTTTCAGCAGCTGAGAGACTGAACCAGTCTGACTACATGGAACAAACAGAGATGTTTTCCTCATTACCTTTGATAATTAACACATTGTACCTGGTATGTTTGATCTGTACTGAAAATAAAGTGTAAAAACATGTTGTTGTTTTACAGGACTTATGTGCTGCCAGTGACTTCACTGAGTCTCTGCCAGTCGCCTGGCAAACTCACACTGACAACAAGATTT
This sequence comes from Plectropomus leopardus, assembly GCF_026936395.1. Classification (NCBI taxonomy): domain Eukaryota; kingdom Metazoa; phylum Chordata; class Actinopteri; order Perciformes; family Serranidae; genus Plectropomus; species Plectropomus leopardus. The sequence goes on from NC_142193.1 coordinate 27,481,155, forward strand.
ATTTATTACAGTAAATATTATCTTTCCACAGCGCAAATATTTACCGTGCATACACGAGGGTGGTATTAGTCTAATCTAACTCTTGGCAAAAAAGTAATTACGTGAATGTCAAAAAATGCTGAAATACTCAATTTAACCCTTTGATTCCTGGATCAACATCGATTTTGCATTAAGATGCCTTTCGAAGGCATTTAAACCTTTGAAACATGTTAAAATGGGTTTGATTTCTTTGGAAACATGGTAATAAAGGCAATGAGAGATTTGCCAAATAATGTCACACTAATTGTAAAAAATTAGGCAAAGGTGATAAGAAAATGAGCAGAAAATACATTTTAAAAAGAGAGATAAAATCATTAGAAAATTAGGAAAAAAACTGACATTTTTAAGCACTTTATACTTTGTCTTTCACTAATTTCTTGAGAATTTTGGGTAATTTTTGTTTCTTAATTGAAAGAAATCAATTTTCAACCAATCTGCTCAGGTTTCAAAGGGTTAATTTATCACACATCAGCTTTAGTCAATAGTACACTGACTACGTTTATGCGCACAAAATTTTCATTTTTTTGCAATTATTTACAAAAAGACAATATACCTACTGAGCTGTTTACATGGCTAATTAAAAGAAATATTCCATTAATATTCTCATTAATATTCAGCCCACAGAGTCTGATTAAAGCTTGGTTTGACAGGCGTCAATTCTGTGACATTTTGTCAAAGTATTGAAAAATTGAACAGCTAGAAGCCCCTTGCGCCATTTTGTGTCAAAATTGGAATTTTTTTCAAAGCTTTCAACTGAAGTTGGACAGCCTCTGTCTGCTTTTCTTTTGTCCAACAGAGCCTTGCAAACAGTTGGCGAGTTGGTTTGTGTACAACATACAGAGCTGACTGTCAAGAGACACGACGCTGTGTGTCGCTGGCTGTGTTAAAGAAGTGCATGTACTGAATGCACTGCACACATGTCCAAAGAAGGCTCCTACACCTGGATAATACCGGCACATAATATCAGCATATCCCACGTTATAATCAAAAAATGCTACAGAACAAAACAGACTATATCTTGATGCGTCTTTCGCCCACCAAACACAGAAGAAACACAACACAATAAAAGCAGACGAGCGGTGAGTAACATTTAGGAACACTTAAGACATTAAATAAGTTCATATCACTGTCTGTCTGTGGTTTCAAACGCATCAGTCACTTAGTTAAGAATAGTGATGATACGAAATCTTTTAAGGACTCCCGCAGTTTTAGAATAAGGTCTAATTTAGAAATTCAGATAAAAACAGATAATACTGTTTGCATGACCAGTATCAGAGTCAGAATATTGTCGTAATTGGAATAATAATGTGCATGTAAACATAGTCAATAACAATTGACTCTGATCCCAAAACTGCTTAAAAATGTTTGGGAGTAAAATGATAGACAATCAAAGTAAGGGTACAATGATACAGGGAAATCACTGTTTGGTAGTGACTCCCTTAATGTTTTAAAATGTCAGTATTGAGGCAAATAAAAAAAAAACAAAAAACAAAAACAAAAAAAACCCGGCCGTAAAACACAGACATGAAATGAGCCACCTACTTTTGGCTGCGTATTTGTTCTCTTTCCGGGTCTTGTTGGCCTTTTTGAGGCAGCTGTCGCACACAAAGCTGTGGTTGAGGAGGAAGTAAACAACAAATGGTTAAATTTGCAGGTTGCCTTCAGTTCTGTCACAATCAGCAGCGATGACAGTGATTAAGTGTCTTTAATCGAGAGATGACTCGGCCTTTCATGTCAGTTTTCCTTTTCTTTAAACAGCTTTAATGACTCTCAAATTGCTCACATCTTTTAATTACAAACAGACCACACATGAAGGAAGACCAACTCTGAGGAATGAGAGACTCTCACTCTACACTCAAGCCGCAAGACTTGGTTTGCATGAGTATCTGCTGCTGCAACAATGGCAGACATTTTCTGTCCCGAGGCTCCGACATATTCTCCGTTTCATCGCTGCACCTCAAAATGTTGGAACCTTGTGATCTTTAACAATATGCTTAAAACAGCACGTCTACAGCAGCAAGAAAATGTGAATTTGTGTGTTTGTTTGGACTTCATGGTACTTTTCCAGCACCTTTATTGATGTTTTGGATGATTCTAAAGATTTTCAAGGATCACAAAAGGCCAAATTAATTTTCCAGATCCAGTCACGCAACAGTGTGTGTGTTAAGAGTGTGTGTTAAGAGTGTGCGTAAGATAGCTGGCTCACCCCGATGGCCATATGGTATCATTATGCAGGACGCAGATCTGGTGCATTTTACGACCGCAGTCAATACATTCCACAAGTCTGAGCAGCGAGAGAACAGGAGACAAAAGACAGACACAATATCCAAAGTTAATAAAGCAGCGTGTGTGGAAACACTGTTTGCTCCTCTACAGGAGCTACAAAGCTGCTAAATAAGTAACAGTAAATAATAGTAAAAAAGTATCTTGTGACTATTATCAACATATGATAATGACTTATTCACATAATAAAATATTATAAATCATGATGCAATTTAAACTAAGTACATAAAATCATTGACTTTGCAGCATCAGAGATGGTGTGAAATAATTATAAATGAGAGTTAATTATTTTAGAGTGGGACTTACAACTCAGGGTCGAGTGTGTCGTTCTTCTTTCGCTGGAACTGGTCTTTGTTGATGGACCTGTGGAAAATATCAGACAATTAACTTCTGAGACACAACATGCTAATACAACATCTTTAATCACAAAGAAAAGGTGTTATACTGATTATTTATCCCTTAAATGAGGAATGTAAACTGTTATATACAGTTTTATATATAACATGGTTACTGTAAGACTGTGATGTGAAACACTGAAAAAACAATATCCAACAAACATGAAACCACCTAATAAGAAAAGACGTTTCAAAATTTAAAAAAAGTATATTAGTACATTTCAAAGAAAGTCTAAATCTTTAACCCTTTAAAACTCCATTGATCTGCCTGTGGATCAGTCATTACACACTCAAACATTGTTTGAGCCCACAGAACCTTAGCCTGGCATCGGCAGACCAATTGAACAATGCAATTTAATCTGGAAGCTCTCAGTTCATTTTTTATTTCGAAGGAGCGTTATCAGCGGCTGTAGACCAAAATGCCTCTGGATGCAACTGGATAGAGTACAACCAATCAGAACGTCAGCATGTGACGTAGCACACACACACACACACACACACACACACACACACACACACACACGTGTTAACAGACTACAGCATGCAGTCTACGCTGTCTAAGGCTATGTTGCCATTTATGCCATCACACTTTAAAATAATACTTCATCACAAACGTCCACATCAGCTGCAGATATCTCGGTTGGTTTGTTTTTGATAATGCCTCATCAGCGCTCTTCATTATCAAATTAGGTTTATGCTCATCAAAGCCAAAAATCATCATCATCACATATTTTGTGTAAAGTGCAAAGGCCCCCTGGGTTTTCAGTCACTGATTGGCCCAACCTGACCATGTGGCCTGAAAACCAGATTCAACAGGAGGGAGACCAGACACATCATTATCAGTTAATCTGATTATTTTTTAAATTAATCCATTTATTAATTACCATCAATTTATTAATTAATCTATAAAATGTTACAAAATAGTGAAAAATGACCACCATTGACTTGATTTGTTTTTTCAAAAGGTGACAAGTAACTTAAGAGATGGCCCAAAAAATTTCAGGAAATTTGTATTATTATTAAGCAAAAACAAACAAACAAAAAAACAAATAATGTCAAGAAAAAGCTAAAAAATATGTTTATTTTTTTTTTATTATCTTCAGATCATTTCCTTTTCACCTTTTACAAACTTGTTTGCAGTTTGAGGGACATTTCTTGACAAGTTGCTTGTTATGTTTCCTCGTGTTTTTTTTAAGGAAATGAAATGAATTTTCTCAGGTTTCAGAGGTTTAAAAATGCTGAGGAAAGGCATCCGAATGCAACTACAAAAAAAATTTGATCCAAATGTTAAAGATCCAGATGATGAGAGATGTCAAAGGTTAATGTTCTCTTTTTTAACAAGAGCTTTTTTGGGGATGAAATATAAAAAAAAAATGGTTACAACTAATCTTTAATGCTTCTGAAACCAGAATTGCACAGTCTGGACAAGCATTACTTAAAAAAGTTTTAAGGAAGATCTGAGTTCTGCTCAAGTGAGAGGTAGGCAGGGCTGTGATGGTACTCACGTCTGAGGCTGGGAGGGGTCGTCCCCCAAGGAAACGCTCTCGCTCTGGATTTCGTTGAAACACTTCTCGCAGAAGTGGTACCTGTCAGCAAGAAGCCCATATTTTGGTGAACTACACCGTTCGTCATCAGCACAGCCAATCACAGAGAGGGCACGAAGAAGCAGCCGCCAATCAGGGCAGGGCAGGACAGGCCAGGGGGCGGACACACAGGAGGAGGCAGAGGGCAAGGTAGGTCGTCGCCAGGAGGAAGCAGCCAATCGTGATGCAGGGTTTTTGTGTGGGCGGGTGTTTTGATTTTGCGCGTAAATTTTTGGAGTGGATGATTGGTCACACCAAAACAGGCCAATGCAGACATCACAAGCGTTAAAAAAGGAGGGAGAGAAGGGGAGAAGGGGAAGAGGGGGGAAGGAGATGGGGGGAGGGGGAGGTCAAAATGAATATTAAAAAAGCGTGAAATAAATCGTTACAGGTCAGACGAAGACAATGGAGGGGGGACAGAGAGGGAGGGACGGACAGGATGTGAACAACAACCAACAGAGGACAGAGAGCCAAGGCAAAGCAAAGATTAGCGTCAGACGTCCAGTGGTAAACAACAACAACATTACAGCAACATGAGAGACCACTAGGAGCTGTGGAGGAGGAGGGGGTGAGGATACGAGTCTCCCAACATGAGAGGGTGGATGAGGAAAAATAAAGCAACAGAGACCCATCATCCTTCAGGTTCATTCATAAAGTGGGAGCCTTTCTTCTGGTGGTGAAAATGGCGCCCCCCCCTCCCCTTTTTGTTTATGCAGAAATATCAGAAAATGCAAGCCGTCATGTGTCGTGCACGTAAATTTAGTCGGTGGGAACAATGGTGTGACAAATAAAACTGCAGAAGAAGACAGGAGCCCACTTTATGAATGAAAACATAATGAATATTAAAACGGTGATCTGTGAAGATGGGAGATGGTGCCAGGGTAACCACTTGAAGCCAAATTAACACTCATCTGTGATTGCACTGATTGCATATAGGAAATATAATCCATGTGCAGAATACAACATAATAAGCTGATCTTGTTGGCTGCACTTTCACAGCAAAATGACTTAAAATACTTTGTAAAAGTCTAAATTTCTGTGGCCTGAGTGCACTTCCAATGAGTCGAAAGCCCTTACCTGTTCTGGTAGCTAAAGTAAGCAGCGTCGCGTTGGATGGTGCATAATTGTTTTCCATAGCAGCAAAGAGTTTGGGGGGAAAACTCAAACTGCAACAACAAAGAGATAAACAGAACAAGTTGTTTGTGGATTTGTTATCTGAGAAACAAATCTTACACAAGCATAGTCTTTGGATCCACAAACACAAACTCAAAAAACGCCTGCATGTTTGTATGACTTTTTCCTGACTCATTTATGTGGTCACACCAAGTCTAACCCATAGTTCAAATAGTCCCACATCTTGGGAAATTCTCCTCTTCATTTTCTGACTGGTGAAACTCTCTCTAGACGAGGAGATTGATACCATTTTCATGAGTGTCTGTTAAACTCAAAGCCATAGACCCGTTTACAGTTGTACACAATGATGACGTAGTAGGTGTGTGCAAGCATTTTGGCAATCGAAGTGTGGTAAAGAGCAACAACTTGTCAAGCTATGCAAGGGGATTTACCACCAGAGATCACAAATGCTTATTCAACAGATTGACTTTGGCAAATGGTGCCATGTAATGCAATTGTTAATGTTTCGAAAGCATATTTTTTGTGTCCCACTAGAGAGCGAAGCTGTCGTGTTACACATCACTCCTCTTTTAATTAGAAAGCCAATATGGATATTTTTTTTAGACTCCAATTCTGACTCTAAATTATCTAAATTACAAAAGACAAGCAAAATAGTTTCATTAAGGATATTACTCCTCGTCTGCAAACACATGAGTTTACGAAAACAATAGCAGATGATTCTGCCTCACCTTCCTCCCACAACAGTATCCCAGGCCCTGCATGACGGGATCGATCTCCGCCTCGAACACCTCCGCCAGCTTGGAGCAGTACTTGTAGACGCGGGACGTCTTGCGGTTGTACAGCCAGGCGTTGTTGAACATCAGCCAGATATCTTCGACATACTGCCAAGGCTCTTGGTACTGTCCCGTGTCCAGTTTTCTCTTGATGGTCGACAGATCCATGGGGTTCTTCACGATGTCAAAGTAGTCCTGATTTGGGAGCGGCGCCATCCAGATTTAAGTGGCAGATCGAGGTTAAGTCGAGAAGGACAGAGCAGCAAGACAATGGGAGGTATTGGTCGTCCGAGGGACCAAGGTGAGAGAGATGGAGAAGAAGAGTGTGATCATCGTCATCAACGTCGTCAGGTGAAGGTGCGAAGAAGGCGTGGCGGTCGACCAGGCGGGACCAGAGTAGGGAGAGAAGAGGGTGCAGGGGGACAATGTTGTTGAGCGCTGCAGAAAAGAAGGTTCGCGTGCAAACAGAGAGACATGACAACTTCTGCCCTCCAGCTCTCTGCTTTGCACCCCACATTTAAAATCGAGTTACTACATGAACTGCAAACAGAGACCAGGTGACCGCCACAAGTCTGTCCGGTCCTCTGCTGCTCGAAGAATGTAAATATTGGCTACAGATGAGACTGCATTTCATACATCCTCTTTAGAGGTGCAGGAATGAGTCCTAAAACCCAGAGATTTGTTAGCATTTTTGCACTTACGGTTCCCTCGTCTTAAAGTCAATGGATTTTTTAAAATGGATTTTTGGTTAGATGCTTGAAATAAGGTCTGTGGTTAATCCAAACCACAGAGACTTTCACGTTTAACAACATAAACAATGTCAGTAAAAACATCATTAATGAATTCTGAAGCTTTTACGTGTCTTAAAAAAGGCAGCTGCTTACAAGTGGCTACATTACACAAGTCATTTTGATGAACCATGGCCGCATGTCTTCACCTTGATGTTGAAGTCATGCGACCATGGTTCAAACATAAGCTGTGGCAATTCCATTTATGCTTCAAAAATCATAATAGTCTTCCTTTAGCTTAAGGATAGTTAGATATAAGACTTTTTCTCATGCCACTTTAATCAACATTTAAGACCTTAATGACTATAATAAAAAGAAAATAAGAACCGACATCAATTATTACTTAAAGTCGTGTTTTGGAGATTTTGTGTTTCTTATTCTGCATGTGGGATTCCCATTGCACTGAGGTTTAATTTTTTTTTTGTGCATAAAATACACATAGCCTTGTATCAGTGTCAATCAACGAGTAGACTGATAGCTGGCAGACAGTGAGCATCCCAATCAGAGACAAAATAGTTGCTGGTTCAACTGTCCTGATATGTTATGTTCATAAAAAACAAAACAAAAAACAAAAAAAAATATAACCAATTATTTTCAGATTTTCTGATGCAATGTCAGAAAACAGATTCATAACATTTTCTTCTAATTTTTTGTCATTTTTAAAACTTCTGCAAGATTGATTTCAGACATTTTAATATCAATGTAGGCCTTATTTTTACATTAATGAATTTCATGCCTTTTAGGAACTCTGCATATAAATGTTCATTTGTGATTATCTAGCTGAAGAAGACATGTAAGTACTATAAATTTTAGTTTGCCACAGAGCTTATTTTCTGCAACAATCCAAAATCCAATGGAAAAATCCCATTGTCTTTTTGTCGAGGGAACCAGGGCGATGAACTTTCAGGTTGGCCAACAAAAAAAAGTCCTTACAACACTCTTATGCAACTGAAGCCAACCCTTGTAAAAAAAAAAAAAAGTATCATTTTGCCTTAAAAAGAAGCTCATTGTTCAGCGCAGTGCCAAAACACTGCTTAACAGCTGGGTAAATGGTTCTCTGAAACGAATATTTCAGCCCAAAAAGCGATCAGGGTGCAAAACCAAGAAGAACAGAGCAGTGGCAACAGCAACAGGCAGACAGAGATTTACTGTTTTTAGCAACACAGTGGTTGGCATTAACAGCGCCAGCAGCATGAGTGGCAAAATGATGGCAGAGTTAAAGCCAACGGTGCTGAGGGGAAGCAAATGTAAAGGGGGACGGGTGAGTCTCCAAATTTGTTTTTCCTTTTCCCGTCATCTCTCCTTGTTTTGCTTCTTCTCGAAATTAAAACGCCATTTTGAGAAAGGAGCGGAGAAGAGGGCGAGGAAAAGGCTTTTTGGAGATTCAACCACAAAAAAAAAAAATTTAAAGGAGGTGTGAGTTTCAAAGAGCAGGGTCCATCTCGGTGTCACCATGGCAACAACAGTTAGGAAACAGACCCTCGTCTCTGAATGGAACCACTCACATGGACAAACAAGTGATGCAGATTAAAATTCGATCTGCAGAGCCAAATGTGTATCGCAAAGCTGATTTGTGAGTATATTGAATTTTAAATGAGTAAGTTAATGTTTCTGATAATGGTGTCATTATATAATTATGCAACAGTGGAAAGTTGCATCACTTGAATGTGGAGGTCCCTGAAGAGAGGTGAGCCAATAGCCAGCTGCCCGCTCATCACGGCTCTAAAAATGGCATCAGTTAAACTTCATTTTGCATGAGGCAATGGGAGGGACACTCTGATTTCAACACAATAATGATTTTTAAGTCTGAATCAAGCACGCTTTTCCCCCATAATTTGGATGCAACGAGGGTAAAGGTATTGTCCCACCTCTAGACGCTGTCCCCCCCAAACACAACACACTACTACTGGTGAGGAACTGAACTAGAAAGCTAGCAGTGAAATACTGTGATGACAACTACAAAAGTCATGATTCAAATTAAAACCTAAAATCTGATGTCAAAAGGCAAACAAATTAAAATGATAAATGAAAGCAATTGGCTCATGAACAGTTTTTAGAGCTTGGAAATTAAGCCCTTTGTTTGGACTCATTATTGTCTCCTTGCGCAATATTCACACTGGATGCAGAAGCTTCCCGATGTGCCAACTGCCAGCAGTCATGCACGCGAGGAAATCTGCTCTTCTCTAATCACATGTAAAGCTCTGTCACCGTTTGCTTGTCTGTATCTGCTTGTCTTTCACGCTCTCTGTTTAGAAAAAAAATACAAATATGTGGGAGCATGGAATGCATACTCAATTGTTTATTTCAATCAGGTCATTTGAATCATATCTAATTATATCCTTTATATCCTGGGTCTTCAACAGGGGTCCACGACCCGTAGAAAGTCTTCAGAGTGAGTGCAGAGTTTTTAAAGGAGCAGTGTGCAGGACTTAGAGGCATCTAGCTGTGAGGACCCCAAAATATTTAAAGCATGATTTTAAGTGCAACTCAGTTTTGTACAATAAGTGTGCAGTCGTTGCTGCTCCATCTCTCTTAGAGGTTAGGGGTCTTTGGCCTGAAGAACTTTGAAGCCTTCTGCTTTAGATAGTTCAGAATAGATTATCAGTGTGTTTTATTGTGAAATTTGCTTGCGGCTTGCAGAAAAAATAGACGACGCATGAAACAATTGCTGCAGAACACAAGCGGTCTGTGGAGTTTGAGACTGCAGTGCGTCCTGTGTGAACAGCTCAACTGGTGCCATGAGTGGCAAAAGGATGCTGGCAGTGCTTCGTGGAAAGTCAGGGTGATTTGTGGTGCTTTTGCATCAAGTGTGAACCCAGCATAATTGAATTTTGAGTTAAAGATATACAGCTATTCCTCAATTAAGCATAATACTCTGATGGCTGCTTGAGTCATGAAATATTGGATCTTTTTTTAGATTCATATATTTAAAACAGCTGATTAAAATCTAAATTATTTTTGTTGTTTTATAACTGATTTGTATGTATCATTTACTTTTTGCCCTTTACTACAGTTCCATCAAAGTAAAGGAAAATGTTCATAAGAGTCATTGCTTTGATTTATAAATGACAAGAAGTTTCAAAAAAGAGAACACACACACTCACACACTCTGTCTCTCACACACACATGCACACACACTTTCGAATCTCATTTTCTTAACCTCTGACATGCAATGGAAGGCAAAATTGAACTAAAACATTAAAAAAAATTAGAAGCAGATATATACCATAAATTCAGAAAGTATGACAACTACAACAAAACAATTTCAAAGATGAAAAAGGAAAACAAACAAACAAAAAAGCTACGTTTTAGAGGAGTTGAAGCAAAATGGCAGCCAGTGCAGTCCCTTACCAGGTTAGTTTTGTTACTAGTTCGAATACGTACGGGTATTCCCAGTAACTGGGGGTCCACCGGCTGACGGAAGGGAAGGGACTCAGGGTCCTGCCGGTACAAAGCTTCCAGGGTGGGCATCAGAGCCTGACGCAGCTCCTCCGGCTTAAAGACTGGAAGAGACGGAGCGAGAGAAACAAATGAGGGATGAAGGAGATTTAGAGACGGAAAGTAAAAGAAGTGTAGAAGAAGAGACACCGCAAAGAAGCCTTTCCTGTCTGCAGCGAAACTCCCCTGACCCAATCATGAAGCATCAGACGCACCGCACAGACCGTCAGACCGTAAACACTAAGCAGTAGCTCGTCTATGTGAAACAGGTGGGGCTGGAAGCTTGGTGATGTAGTGTCGATCAGGGTTCCCGTTAGAAAAAATAGTTTTACTAGTCACGATTAGTGCTAACTAAACAGACGGACATGCGTAATTACTATTTTAAACATTATTTCAAAAAATAAATGATGCAAGCATACGTTAATTGGGGGAACATGTGGAAAACAAAGAATTTCCTCCAGCTTATCGTGTCTAAATTAAACGCAACATGCTGAACTTTTATCACACTTTCTATTTATTTGTCACTTTCTTCAAAGGCTACGCAATGGACCGAGTGGAGCTAATTTGTGAAATGCTATCTAAACAACATCATTTCACTAAAAAAAACTTAATACGGTGGAAGAAAGACGTAGGGAGATCGCCAAGTTTCTGGTAAATGACCATCATTAAAAACCCTGCTCTTGGCTGTATTGTATGTAATTTCCAGAAAATATCACATTCAAAAAACATATTTCAGAGACAAGGATTGAAACAAAAATCGCTCCGAAAAATGTATCATTATGTATTGATAATGTTTTTATTCGTGAAGTGATTTGTGTTCTTTTCTTTTAAATCACGGGCTGTGTACGACCCGCCCAATAAAAAGGAGAAAAAAAAGAAAAAAACATGTTTTCCTTGTACCTCTGACTTCTGGTCACATAACTGTCTGCAAACCATTCCTCTTTTGCGGTGCAGTTTGTACTCTGACAGAGAAGGTTTAATAAAAGTTGAAGTTGCAACACAGTAAATATGCTACACTAGTTTCCTCTTTTGGACTCTGGCTCTCATGAAAGGTCCAGATGTCTCCCTATTAGCCAAGGATGCAAATTCATGTGTCAAAGCTCAGCAAATCAGAACTCTACATGGACAACTTGTATTTTTACTTCTATCAAAATTCTTATTAGTAACAATACTTTTACTTGAGAGCACTTTTTGGCTGCTCTACCCACCCATTACTATGCGGCAAACAGTAGCAGTTAAACCAACGATAAAGTAAAAACTTACTTTTCTTCTTGCTCTGAGTGCTGGCTGGAGAGCTGTTGTTGGCTGTTGACCCTGACCCCTCCTCTTCCTCTTTGGGCTCTTTCTTCACCTCCGGCTTCTTGTCTTCACCTGTTGATGTCGACGATGACGTCGAGAGCGAGGATGTATCCATGGGCTCGCCTTTACACCCGTCTCCTGACACCTTCTCCGTCTTCACCTGACAGGAAAATTCAAGAGTCGGTACATGCATTTAGATTTAAAACTCAAAAAATCAATTCCTTTTTTATGTCATTGTCTCAGGACCTTCAGATAAAAGCGTCAGTTAGTCAAAAAGGAAGAATTTACCTCTGGTTTCTCCTCCGTCTTCACGTCATGCTGACCCTTTCCCATCTTCCCCTTGCCCTCTCCTTGGGTGTCAGCCCCTTCGTCGTCGTCCTCCTCCTCCTCCTGCTTCTTCACCTCCATTTTGACATCTTCCTGGCTGGGAGCGGGGCCGTCCGCCATTGTGATCTGGGAGCTGGGATCAGCACTGCTGCTGACCGAGGCCGGAGAGGACACCTGACCATCCGCTGTCAGAGAAGGCTTCGGAGAAAGCTGCGTTAAAGCACAAAGATGGAGCAAGGGTTAAAAATGTCAAGTTTGAATCCAAAAAAGGACACTTTAATTTTCTGCTGGGTTCACATATTCACTCACGACTGGTTTTTAATTCAACACAAGGACTTTTTGATCATCTAATCCAAACTTAATGTATTTTTCCAAACAAAGTGAAGTAGTTTGAAGGTCATCTATTCATTTCTAAACTTACTGGCCTTTTTAAAAAAGGGACAGATTTTACACTTTTGAATGCACTTCAAATTGCTCTGAAAATGCACTTTCCTTATTCATTGTGAGTAAGAAAAAATTAGGGAACAAGTAGACTTGCATGCAAGTATAAAGGGGATCAAGGACGTCATGCTACCGATAAAGTCTCGCTGGAACAGATCGAGAAGAAAACCAGTGAGCATCACTTATAAAGGCTTAAAAATCCAGTATGTAGGATTTAGGGGGGAATTAGTGGTAAATCACAAGTTTCACCATGATATGATATTATAACGATTCTTTGGACGATAAGATATTTGCTTATGTCAAGTCAGCCACACTACGAATTCAGGGGCCACAGATCCATATGAGACCACATCAGTAAATATACTCATTGTCTTTTTCTTTATGTCAGCCAACGTAGTTAACAGCTCCTCTGCGACAACCCAAACAGCATTAAAAAAAACACTAATTTTTAAGTTGTAACTGCTTTAAGATGTGTTTTAAATGGTTTAAATCCCCTGGTCTGTTTATTTTTGGAGAGGAAGAGACGTCTGTGGACAATTCGACTCCCAGTAAAAACCTCCAGTACGTTTGGATATTCATTTATCACAGAAAAAAGGTGAGCACACATTAGCTGGTGCTGGGCTGAGGCCGTCTGTGACAAGCCTAACAACTTCGATTTGTAACATGAAACTGCTTTATTCAGTGTTGTTATTGATTTATATCACTGAGGCAGTTTGTTTTGCAAAGGAAAAGACCTCTGTGGATAATTTGGCTTCTGGTCAAAAAACATTTGAACAATGAAAACTGAAGAATCCTAAATGCGAAGTTTCAGCTGATTGCAATTTGCAATCCTCACCGCTAGATGCCTTTAAATCCTACACACTGTTTCTTAAAAGGTTTTTTAAAAGTAACAAGTCTGAGCTGGAAAAAACGTGGGCAAAGTAGTAAAATCAGTGTGAGCTACTCACTGGGGTCTGTGGTCGCTGCAATGGCACATGAGCATTCTGGGTAGGCACGGAAGAAGTTTGACCTGCTTGAGGGCCTGAGGAAGCTGCACCCCCAAGAGTCTGCTGTGGAAGCTGACTGGCCTTCTCAGAGTTCCCCGTCTGCCCCAATGGCGGCGGCTGCGGCTGCGGCTGCTGCTGCTGCTGCTGCTGCTGCTGTGACTGCGAAGCTTGTTGTTGTTGCTGGGGGTGCTGTGGAGGGGGCAGCTGAGGCGTGCTGGGAGTCTGTGGCTGTGGGGTCTGAGAGCGAGGTAACGTGGGGGGTGTCTGATGAGGTTGAGGCGTTAGGCTGCGTGCCGGTGAGGGGGAGTTTGTTCGGATGGGTGGACAGTGAGGGTAGGAGTTCGGCTGGTTGGGGGTGGAGGATGGAGGCAGGTTGGGTAAAGACCCAGCAACACTGGCACTACCAGACCCCATGGAGCTTACTGGGGCTGCAGAGCCTGGGGCAGAGGACTGTGCTGCGGGGCTGCTGGCTGGGAGGGAAGGCGGCGTTGACATCTGGTTCGGCTACAGAGGCAAGGACACAGAGGTTAGAATCTTTCTTACAGAAACTTTAAGATTGATTTCCAGAAAAACAAAGAGCCTGACTTATTATAGCAAAATGTTTAACCAGGTACAAAACTCTGAAACTTCTGAGTATCAACACTTAATTTCCAATTTCTTTTGGAAACCTATAAAGTGAATTAATTAATTAGGGACAATTGCCAAAAAGCACAAATAATCAGTCTTTAAACTTCTGGATGGAGCCATTAAAGAACTGTGATCCATCTCTCACAGCGGCCATGAATTATGTGCCAAAATCCTGAAGACAGTTCAGTTAATTATACAGTATTCATCACTAACCATCACAGCAGCTTAGAGAGATGATGCCTGTTTGTCCTCATTTGCACATCAAACTGAACAAGTGTTTGAACTTCATTATGTCGCATACGTTGTCCGCTTTTGCCAAATTTCTCTTTGTAATCAAACTCATCTTTATGTTACAATGTTTAGACACTCTGTCTGTTAATCTTTACCGGTGGCACAGCGGTCTGTGGTCCTGGCTGGTTCATGCCAACAGGACCAGAGCCAAGTCCAGGACTGGACCCCGGAAACTGGCCTGGAGGGAGGTACTGGTTCTGTAATTGTGTGGCGTTAGGTTGACCCATCCTTGTTGCTCCCATACCCATCTGAAAACGAAAAGGACAAGGGATGCATGAGATTTGGATGAATAAGGAATATATAGTCAAATTCACCGTTTCATGGCCTTTCAATTATTTTTTTAATGCAAATGTGAACTTGAATACACGTAATGAGGTTCTCCTGTGTTTTTTCCTGTTTCTTTGCCTGTTGTGTACCCTCCTCTGTACAGACTGCAGCCGAGTTCATTCACAGTGCTCAGGTTAGCAAAACAACTTTAGTTATCATTTTTGGAAAATATTTTATATGTGACTTAAGTATAAATTCATCTGAGACAGAAATGGTGACAGTGATGCTGACCTGGTTCATTGGAGCATTTATAGGAAGGGGAGACCTCTGACCCATCGGCTGCAGCCCCATTTGACCAAACTGGTTCATTCCTAGAAGAGAATAAGGACAGAAAGGAGGCATTCTCAAGAATATTCAACACTGGAACTGAAATGTGAAAAAAATATTTAAATTCTTACATAAATAAAATACCCCCCAGTCATATAAAATAGTAAATAAACAATGTGCTCCTCTTGTTCATTTGTGGCATGCAGTGAGCAGGTATGCTGTATTTGGGTGGCAGCAAAAATCTCTGGGAAAGATGTCTCACGAAAAAAAAAAGAAGCTTAAACTATCCACATGGCTAGATACCACCAGAAAAAAAATGTCTTAAAATTTGGTTGAACAAAACCTTTGATGTACCTGCTCCAAAAATATCCAGCAACAATGATCCCTTAAGTTTACTCTTTTGCAAAAAATATTCTGTAGGATGCAGTCTGGTCATAATTTTCTTTGTATTTACCTTGGTTCTGGCCTCAATCTTTATAATATATTTCAGCAAGTTAAGTCTGACTGTTGAACAGGCCTTTATAAAGACTTAATACACATTAGTGAGAGATGTACCTGCTGGGTTCTGCATCCTGCTGACCATCTGATTGGGTCCCGCCGGTCGAACCATGGACGGATCGGCGTGAGGACCATCTGACAGGGTGATAAGAGTTACAGGAATTACAGATCTCATCTCTGGGATCACTGAATACCAGTTAAACCATGAAAGATGATTCAAGGGTAAGAAAAACATTCTGAAAAACTGTATGCAAGTGAGACAAGTGGTTTGCAAGTGTACTTGCTTTTTTTTTCCCCACTTTGAAGCAACATTTTTTTTCCATGATCAGTGTTTAGTATCATGAATATGGACAAAGGCAACATGAGCATGACTGATTTAAAACAGTCAAATTCTTTTTATTTACTTACTTGGGGGTTGCCCAGGGGCCATGGGCGGCTGTCCCATGTTGGGAGGCACCTGTGGGAGGCCTGGGGAGGCTATGCCAGGTTGGCCAGGCATCATGCCCTGCTTCTGGAGTCGTGTCCTCCTCTTTTCCTCTAGCTCCTTTTGAATCTTGTAGATCTTCTCTGCCAGCAGGTGGTAGTACTCCGCCTGAAAAGGATGCATCAGGAGGGAGAGAGATGACACCGGATTCATCACAACAGCACTTAAAATACTTTTCTCATCAACCAGTGGTCATACCACATTACTTCACTTATTCTTACCCTACTGTTGGCTGACTCGTACATGTCCCCCTCTACTTTTCGAGCGTAAGCCACCAGATTTTCCATCCGCCGATCCTTCAGGGCCGCTGGATCAGGAGTGGGGAAGATGGCCTGCACGCTGCTCTCACACATGCACAAACAAGAAGGACACACAGATACAATTAAATTAAAGAAAGAGGTGCCCACATGACATCCAGAGCTGAAAATCATCTAATATTCAAACTAGACTCTTTTTTAAAGAGATTTTTTGGGGCACTTGCAAGACACAGCAAACTCACAGCTTGTGGACAAGGTGGTTGCGGAGGTCCTGCGTGATGTCTTCATGCCAAGACTTCCTCATGCCTGCAGCAGAAGGAGGAGTTGCCGTGGGCATGGAGCCCAGGTTCCCCACACCATCATTCATCAAACTGGAAAATGACAGACAAGAAAAAAAAGGAACAAGTGAGACTTTGGCCAATGCACAACTAATTTTGACTTTCTTAAAGTCTGTTATATGACAGCAGTCTGACCGACGGAAAGCAGTCCTACCTCTGTGCATTCATGTTTCCGTGCAACAGCGCGTTTGGCAGTAGGCTGGACTGCTGGTTGGGGGACTGCACTCCCACTCCACCGTTAACTCCCATAGAGTTTCCACCTGGAAAGAGTTAGAGAGTTGTAAAGTTGGAAGGATATGATTTTAATCGGAAAATGCTGACAACAACATCTTGTGCTAAAATAAGATGCATCTACAAAGTCAGATCGGTTTTATGCCAAAGAAATACAGTGATTCAGCATCACCTGGAGATTTTCTTCCTTTAAGACCCAGTGAAATGAAAAATACATAACACAATTTTTAAATTTTGTTATGTCATGTGTTATGTTATGTTATTTTATCTCTTATTATATGCCAAACATTATACCTATCCATACCAGTCTTACAAAACCACTCTTCACTGTAGGAGCTAAGAGAGCAATATTAAAAGAGATGAGTGTTTGGATATCAGTGGGCAAAATCGTACTTTTTATTTCCAAAAACAAATGTGGCGGAGGTCTATTTCATTCATATCTCCCTCGTCCTCCTCCTGATCTTCTCAGCCCCGACAAAAGGCAGCAAAATGTTTATTTAAACATTTGGTGGGGTGTTGAACAACCTGTTTTGTTATGTGAGTGCACTACAGCGGGGTTTATTTACATGTCGCGGCTGATTTGACTACACCTCTGACATACCGAGAAAACTAATCTCAAAAGCCCATTTCCACAGTGTTTCATTCCATTTCAAGGAAAACGTGTCGTTCAACATGGGACACCGTAGCAAAACTCTACACGCTGTTTTCAGATTGAACATGCACCAAGTGAGGAAAGTGTGTGCGGAGCAAACAGTCCCATCAGCAGCAGACACTGTGGATTCCTACTGAGCTAAACTCGCCAACTTTTTAGCGTCCCAATCAAATGCAAAGAATTTGATTTAAATGGCTCCTGTAACTGCAAACTGCTGAAATATTCCTTTGCACTGGGAAATACATCACAGCACAGAAGCTCAGGATTTCTGTTTCACTGTGTTTTTACACGACAGTGAACCTATGCAGTGAAATACAAAACAAAGTTGTGTGCTAAAGGCGTCAACCAACAGTCAGTGGAGAGCTGGAAGAGATCAAGGAGACAGTTCACATCTGACGCCAATGACCATCAAGCTAAGACCAAATATATTTGGATTATCCTCCAAAAATAGTTATGTTTAGATTTCCATGAATCCACAAATCAATACACTAAGATAATGCTGACATTTTATGACGTCTTTCATTCAGCCTCCATCGAAGTTTTTTTGTACTGATATGCTTTCGTTTTTCAGGCACTTCACTCGCCTTTACGCCATTCGATAGGAAATTAATTCTGGGACCACAGAGAGTCTAAGGATGTGAATGCTGTGAGTAACTGATTTTTGGGTGAATTATTCCACAGTTCCACACAGGTCCTGTGATGACACCTGATCGATTGATTGAAATGTCAAACATCTGGTAGGCAGACCTTTGATTTGATTTTAAGACATGCTGACAGCAAGATCGAGAACTAACACCCGTGCTTAATGATAGATGTAGCAGGTTACCATATAATATGTGCACAATGACATTATAAACTAACCCATGGTGTTCATAGTCCTCATCCCAGGCTGCCCCTGCAGCCCCTGGTTTGGCATGGCCTGTGGGGGCTGCTGTGGTATCTGGTTGCCCTGGTACGTGAGGCCCAGTGCAGCGTAGGCCCTCTCTATGGAGCTGGGGTCGATCTGGTTAGGAGGATTCAGGTTTGGAGTGTTGGACTGACCACCAGGCACCCCTGGACCTAAAGAGTTCACCAAACCCACCCCTGCACTATTAACAAGAGCTGTTAACAGGAGAGGAATGATGAGAGAAAGAGAGGGAACAAAGGATGAGTGTCTGTGGATTCAAGCTGACTGTCATGAACTCCGAATTCTTAATCATTTCATGGTAGATAATAATGTGTAATAATTCAATGATAAGAGCCACGAGCACATGCACGTCTGAAAGACACACACACACACACACACACACACACACACACACACACACACACACAGAGTGAGAAACACTCACACTGCTGATTCCTCTTGTCTCCGGCGTTTTTCAGTGGCAGGCATACCGGACAGTCGTGTCGTGTGCAATTCTTCCAATGAGAGATGATCTGTCTGGATGAGGCACAGTGTGCCACTGAGGGAGAAGAGACAGAAATGGAGAGAAGTTTGAGAATAGGGAAGAAATGTGAAAAAGAAGAAGAGATTAAGGAAAAAGAGAAATTGTGAAAAGAGTGAAGGAGGGAGATGAATAACGAGACAAGAAAAGGATGAAAGAAAAAGGGAAAACAGGAGAGTCCGAGGGATGAGAGGGAAGCCAGAGACTAAAAACTTATTGTATGAGTCATTCGGTATAATAAAACCACGTCCAGAAGAGGGAACGGAGAGGAAAAACTACAGTAGAACGTCCAGCTCAAGAGAGAATAACTTATTCTGATACAATGAAAAACTGGGAGGCAAACCAGGAGGGATATAAACAACATACAAGAACAACCACAAAAAAAGAAAAGGTAAAATGAATTGCAGATACATGACAACTTTAAACAGCCTAGTGTTTATGATATAAACCACGCACCATAAAACCAGCAATCAGCATAATTCAGCAGACTCACCCTGGCAGGACTTGCCAGCCTGGCAATGAGTCATGTGGTTGAGCACGTTCTTCATGGTGCGGCAGTGGGGCAGGTTGCACTGCCGCACCTCCCCGTTGGCCTGCTCCCTCCGCTGGCACTTGTGCGCATGGAGCAAGAGGACCAGCTGCTGTTGAATCAGCTTCCGTTTCTCGGGGTCTGCAGTAGGGGGCGCTGTGCCGGGACCCGCCCCTACGGCACTGAGCCCAACCTGGGCCCCTCCTACGGCTGCTGCTCCGCTGACAGATACACCACCAACTGCTCCGGGCTGCTGCTGCTGAGACACCTTGGGACAGAGAGGAGAGAGGATGCACAGATGAGTTTTGACTGCAATGACCAGGTGTTAAAGGACCACTTTCAGACCAATTAGCTCCGCAGCCAACAAATCAATTCAATGATCAATATTTCCTACGCTTTGTGGTCTAGCACCAGGTGAAAAAATGTCAGCATTATTACATGTATAACAGATTTTCTTACTGCAAAATTACAAGTCTGATCATATGTAGATAGATATTTAGTCAGACACCCTTTTGATACAGAGATTGCACAACAGAGTGGCAATGAAATCTCTTTATTTCCTTGACTTTGCTTTTTTTAAACAGAACCAGACAAAACTGTATGATGCCAACCCGCTGTATGATTTTAGATAGCATGCTGGTGTTCCAGAGGCAAATGAGGTCTGACGGGCATGATGTGTAACGCAACAGCGGCGGCTTCTAGTGTGACATAAAATATGCATCAAGCAGTGCTTTCTCTACGATAACAATAACAATCTGTCTCTGCCTCTGTTATGTGGCGGTTGATCTCGTTCTCTGCGTGGAGGGCAAAGGCTCGGACATACTTTCAACTTAAAACGAAGTTTGGAATGAGATTGGAGCATGTGCGGTCAGTGTGGTTGCCATGCCTACAGTCTGCACAGTCACAACAAATGGGCTGCAAGCAAAATTTGGCACTGGGTCAGTGTAACCCCTCAACACACATACAGGAACACAGATACTGTGAATTGGCCTCTCGAACTTCAGTGTCTCCCTGCAGTGGGTCACACACATAACATGTTTTCAAACTGTCCCGACTCCCAGGCTGCTGGCTGTCCCTTTTACACAGATGTTGATTTGACGCTGTTACTACCTCTTCTGCCCGGTTTAAGGCAAGACAACTCTGTCCCCCTTTCCATGATCTGAACTTTAATGCAAAACAGCTAGGCAGAAAAATTGTGTCACATTACTCCTTTAACAGTGTAAAAGGGGCTACAGATGAGGTATTATCGGTCAAAATAACTTGCAAACATTTTTTGTCGGTGCAGCAAATGCAATGTCTATTATTTGATACCTCAAAATAGTTGAGAGTTAAGTGATTCAACAATCAAACACTCTAAAGCGCTCTGTGAATAATGAAGCAAAAAAAGTCCATTCAGAACTTTGCTTCCAGCTATTCTGTAATTAAAAACAGGAAAACCACCTAAAGAATGAATGAGACCGCTCTCTGTTGAAATAAATGAAGCCTGTGTTTAATTACAGCCAAACTGCAATGAGCAAAAGAAATAACGCAAGCCTGTAACACAGTAGTGCAGCTGACACAGTGAGCTGTTGACTAACGATTACGTCTATGAAGGCTGAACATTATCAGTACCATATTCATTGATACTTCCTCAAAATGTCACTTTGAATTACAGCTCTGTCGATATTAAATGTCTGTGGGTGATATTCAAAGAGTTTTACAAAATAAGATATTAAAATATCTCTGTGGTGGATAAACTATGTGAAGAAAAAACGGATTGTTATTAACCTCGGACCTAGTTTGGAATTTGTCTTGCAAAGTTGTACCACTAATAAACGTTTTATCACTAATAAACGCATCTATAAACCAATACCAATAAATCTGTGACAGAGCAAGGGACAAAAAAACAAACTGATGGATACAAGTTTGAATCAGAAAACAACCTAATGGGGCAACATTTTCAGATGCACTTTATACATTCAGCTTAAAGACTTGAACAGGGACGTTAATAACCTTCTGTGACTCACTGAGATCTGACAGTTCTGGGCCGTTTGGTTAATCTTACTTCAAAAGGTTTAATTTCTCTGAGGCAGGTAAGATCATTGTAATGGTGATTTGAGCTTCTTCACTGAAATCCCAGAGAAGACAGCCATGTTGATCATTCTCCTGTTCACTGCTTCCCCTTTGAGATGACTAAGAGTTCAGCTAAAACATCTGTAAGCGAGTCTGCAGACAATTTAGCCACCACTTCCTTATTTTTCGCCGTTAATTTGAAATTTGTCTGTAAAAGTGAGTCTTTTACAAATTAAACTCTTATGTTGCCACATATACCAGCATCATTCATTTGCTGTTTATTCAGGACAAGGAATACAAAAAGTCCAACATTAAAAAAAAAAAGATGGATTGGACTCATGGCAAAACAAGGAGGAACTTACGCCTACCTCGACTCTGCACGGGAATGACAATGAACCTCATGCAAAACCGTTTCAATCTTCCCGGTGATAAAACATGCCGATAAACAGAGGAGATTTTCTGCACTGTGTGACCTTTATGCTTGAAAACAGAACAGTTTGTGTGCAATCTAGTCAAATCACATCTGAACAAAAAAGTTATTACAATTGTTGTAAACGGCCACACTTAAAGTAAAAACGCTTGAGAGACAATTTCATGTCCTGCCTAGTTTTTAAACTCCACACACCTGGTCAATTACTGTGAGAAGTGGGCGGGATGGTAATCATTGTCAACAAATGGAAGTTATAACATTTTCGGGCTCATTTCATTGTTCATTTTGGGCTTTAGACAGTAAATTGCAAGACTCAGATTAAGCAAATATGTCCTCATGATCTGCTGGCTGTAAGTTGCGTATGTGCATGGAGAAAAGGAAAATCTGGTGTTCATACACAGCTCTGACTCTGTAAATTGGAAACAAACAAAATAGCTTGGACTGAGCTACACAACACTGTGCCGGCTAATCTCCTTGTTCCACGTCCTCGTCAAGGAGGAACAAAGCTACACCATGATAGTAATGAAAAGTAGATAATTTTGGAGATGTTACCAGAACTTCTGAAGGCAAACTGATGGGTGGGGTGTATTTGTTTGGGTGTTTTCGATCATCTTCTCAACCTTTAATCTGCCGTAATATAAGAGGCTTCTACATGGATGACGGTCATAGAGTTTATCAAATTGTTGGAACATAAACAAATCTTACCATCCCCGGCATGCCTTGACCTGGAGGTGCCTTCTTGTCCATGTTAAACTGGGAGGCCATATTGTTGGGCATGCCCGCCTTATTCTGGAGCTGTGGGCCCAGCCCTGCTCCAGGCAGCCCCTGGCCCGACTGGCCGTACGGACCGCCATAGGGGCCCGCATTGGCCATCATATTCATCTGGAGAGCAGGGTGAGGGAGGCAAGAAGGAAATGAGAAAGATATGAAGGAAAATATATAGGACGACAGACAGGGAGGAGAAGGAAGACAATGAGGAGACAAAAGTAGGAGAGAGGAAAAATAGTTTAGAGATCGAATCAATTATTTTGAATCTGTGAGAGCATGATTTATATGATTTATTTATTCAAACATTCAAAGAAGCCATTATGGTGAGTTGGGGCGAACACAACCCTTCTTGTATTTCCATGTGGAAATCTCTAATATCTGAGGTTGTGACTCTGGAAAGAATAGGACATTATATAGATGGAAAGACTCATCTGATTTTGCATAAATGGAAGAAACCTTTTGATATATATATATGTACACACACACACACACACACACACACACACACACACACACAATAACATCATTACACAACACATGGATACTATAACTCTGGAAAACCTCTTGACAAATGTCTGAATTAGTGACACTGGATATGAATCAGACTGATTCAGGATATTCATTATTTAACCTCCTCATATTGTGCCTCTTTCTGTGATATACCTTCTTTTTTTCTTTTGCATTAATGGACCAGTCATGTAATATTATGATGTGGTAAGATTTGTGTTCAAAGAAGAAAACAGAGGAGATGTTACACTGTATTCTTACATTATAACTACAAACATACACAGGACTTTTTCTGAAGTTGCTCCGACTATGCAACTGAAAAAAGCATGCCAGGGAAACTACATGGAGCCTGTTAGTTAGTCTTTCATAATGTGCTTCGATTGTGACTAGTAAGTTACAATATTAGCTCCTTTTTCTTCTGACTTTATTCTCCGCAATAAATTAATACCACAGACACGGACAAAACATCAGTGTTTGGGCTTTGGAAACAAGGTTACTGCCAACTATGATCTAAGATACAGTCTAGAGCTTTTTCAGCTTATTCGGTATCAGTCAGATTTGAAAATAGTCTTTATTTTAACAGTAGTACATCAAATATACCTACATCTGAAAAGATATCACTGCTTAAACTACACAATTCCCTCTGCAATGAACACGGATAACTCACATGCTGCAGTGATGCATAATTTAACTACAAGACGTTACTTTAAACATCCTGTTTTTGCTGGAGCACAGCCACAGTGATAATATAAAGACAGTTGCTGGTTATGCTACACAATTCTGCAGCACTGTTATCACACATGTAATCAAAACTGTCCTGTGGCATATTGACGAACAAGGAGGTTAACCATCAATACCACAGAGCCAACATTGATGCGGCTCTGAGTCTAAAACATAACCACACTCATGTCTGCAGCTGCTCTTGAGAACTTGTCTCTGGCAGTCTCACATGAGAAACTAAAGTACTCCAGTTCAGCCTAAAGTGTCTGTCAGGACTGAAACCATGAGTGTGCGTTTCATGCTGTGAAACTGAAACTACTGTTTAACAAACTTTTTAAGGACCTGTGGGAACCCTACTGCCAAAGGCAAATTTTCAATTTTCAAATCAACAATACATGTTGCCACGACTCGAGGGAGAGCTATGACATACTGATAACATAAAAAAAAAAGAAGCATTTTTTGTGTAAATGTTGTCCTTATTAAACAAATTGCACTTGCAAATTTAATTGGGCAACTTATTTGTAATGTAAAAGAGTACAAGTATTTGAAGCAAGCTACATGCCAGCACGAGATTCAGCCATACAACTTTTTTTTGCCAGTCTCTTACCAAAACTTATAATTTGCTATACAATATTTGCTACTGAGATGTCAGTTTCTGGCCAAAAACCAGAGTATCTGCTGGGGTGTGTGTGCTTACCTTGCTCAGTGCTCCGGGTTGCTGCGGTCTCATCCCTGTCTGACCCCCGGGTCCCATTTGCTGACCGCCCTGCTGCTGTAGGGTTTCCGCCAACAGATTACTATTGTTCCCCATGCCTGCACTGCCAGGGTAACCCATTCTTGGTGAGCCATTCATCACCTGTCCCCCCATCAGGCCTTGCTGCTGCTGTCCAGTGTTGCCCTTCTGGGCACCCATCATGGCAGCTGCCCGGTTGAGCGCTGACACCCCTCCGACCATCCCGACCTGCTGCATTAATCCAGGCTGCTGCTGGCCCTGCGGGGGCATGCCTTGAGGTCCACCAGCAGAGACACTGACACCCCCCATCATCCCCATGGAAGCCCCGGGTGCCGTGCTGTTGGAAGTGGGGCCACCCTGCTGTGCTGGTGCTCCGGCGCGCAGGAGCTCAGACAGCTGTTTGTGTTTCGCAGCTGCATCCTGGCCACCCAAACCGAGCCCTCCTCCGAGTCCGCCAAGGCTGGTGTGGAGTTGGCTGACATCCCCTCCGTTGGTCAGCCCGAGGTCCGAGGAACTGATGAGCTCGTCTGGGAGGTCGTGCTCCAGGTCAAAGAGTGAACCAAAGTCTAGGCGCACAATAAAAAAAATTTAACAACTAGAAAAACTGACATTAGATTCACAGCTCAGGAAATTTTTTATTATATGCACCCACATTTTTTTTTTAAAGATAACTATAATCTAAGTGTGGTACAACTCTGACAGTTTAAAAACTATCAACCATTAATCTGGTGCCCAGAGCTAGACAGGCAGTGGAGCAATAGCAGCTTCTCACAGCCTGGATTTCCTCCTGGGCATCAGTTTGTGGTTTGATTTGGTGCCAAACATGGAGAGTGAAGGCAGTCGGGTCAGGGTGAGAAGCCGCAGAGGGGTAAACACTACAGCACCTTCGTAGGTGTGTGCATTGGATCTACAGTCATGTGGTGCAAAAGCATTAAACAGAAAAAGTATCAGAAGTCATATCTGCTGTGATGAGAGGAAATTTAAGGAAAATCATTTTAAAAGTGAAATATATTAAAAACTTCTACTTTAATCCAGATAATACAGAAAAGGTAGGGATGTCTCTACTCTGATGGATGCAAACCAAATTGTCCCTTCAGAAACATAACTTACATCTTTGATTTTATTTATGATGGCTTCTGGCAGCCAACATCACCCAAAAAAAATGAAGCTACCTGGTAGTTATGCTTTGCCAGTGTTTGACTACATGAATGCGACAATTTACTGCATTAGGAGCCCAGATACTGTAGGAAATTAAACATGCATCAAGCATGAAATTCACATTAAAGGGATAGCTCAGATTTTTTGAAGTGGGGTTGTATGGGGTACTTATCTATAGTTGGTGTAATACAGTACCCACAGTAGATGCCAATAAGCACGCTTCCAGTTTGGAGAAAATGCCTGGGGTTCGACATGGAAGCTAAGCATTAATGATCTGCTGCGGAGGTTTCAGTAACAAAATGCATTTTAGCCACCTAAAAAAGTCCTAACTAAAGGGGAATAAAAAACAGTATCAGTTTAGGTTTACAAGTATATATGATTTATTGAGAGCATTTTGCTGCTCGGTTTTTCTGTCAAACAGCCTGCTCAGACGGGAAGACCATTAACGACCTGAGATCCTGATCTATGCTCTCTTCAAAGCCACCACACTCCAGTAAGAAAAACAGTGATTTTATCTCGCTGAACACAGGAGCTGCTGGTCAACCGCTGCTACGATCAGTTATTTAGTTGTTATTGTGTACTTGGGTGAATCTGCAATAACCCCTTAAAACACCAATGTCACATAATAAGACAAACAAAATAACTTTTCAAGGCAGCATTAAATTAATGATTTTAAAAAGTGCAAAGAAAGTGTCAGCATGGGAGGAACTTTTACTTTTTAAAACCTCAGGGGGCTATTTAAATTATTATTATTATTTAAATTTTCACTTAACTTTAAAACAGAAGTTGCTGGGATCTTGCTGTGTATGATGTTGACAGTCTCTGTTTTTATTAAACATCTGCCAAAGGCATGTATACAAAGCTTTGCATTAGAGTTTGTGATACTCTAAATTTTAAGTACTGACAGAAAGATTTTCATTTTTACTGTAACTGCATATCTGTTCCAAATATTAGTTATTGGTCTGATTAACTACTAATAATCTATATTGGCCCCGAAAAACAAATATCTGTTGACTCCTTGTGAAAATACACCAGATGATTATTATTGCACAACTCACACTGAATACCCAAGAGCAAATACTTGCAATTTTAGCCTTTTTAGAAAATTGTTTGCATTTTTAATACTGTATACATACCTCCTGTGTGTTGTGGTTGTATTTTAGTTAAGAAAATGCTAAGAAATAAATATGTATGATCATTATAAACTTGCTAAAATAAAGTTCAAGGTGGCCTTAGACTTTTGCACAGTTTTATTTTTTCTTTTGTGATGTTATGATACATAATTGTTATGTTATGTATGTTGATTAGATATTTCCTAGTTAAAAACAACCTAAACTACAACCTAAGTCATCTATGGGTCTCGTTACAGCAGGATGCTGAAAGGGGCAGTGATGCCAGGAGTTTATAACTTCTTGCTCAATATGTGTAAATGCATTTGCAATAAAAGTTTGATTTAAAATCAAGGTGAAAGACACTCGAATAATCTGCTTGGGATAACATCGTTTTGCAGAGTAAACTGCAAAAAGTGCAGCGCGGTGTCACCGTCCGGAGCCAAACAATGGAGCGTGAACAAGAATGGGGTTTCGTCGGTATTGAGAAAGCAATTGAGAAACCAAAAAAGTCTCTGAACAAAAGACACGAAAGAAGAGGTTTCTGAGACGATTTGGGCCTTTCATTTAAACAATATAACACAGTCAAAAGTGAAAAAGAAACACATCTCCGGCTGGTCATCTACGGTTTGCGCAACTTTAATGAAGTGCCGAACAATAGCTAGCTGGGATACAATAGTTCAATAAAAACAGAGTCGGCTAACACGTGAAACACACGAAATTCATAACACGAAACGTTATTTTCGAAACACCGGTGAGGGTTATTATCTACAAAAAGCTGCTCTGGTTCTCAAAAAGGTTTAACAAATTAAAAATCACTGTTTTTCTTTGCTAGCCAGCTACAAAACTCAGCTGAGCCGGTCCGGTTGGGGTTATCTGACTAGCTAGTTAGCTAGCACGCTCGGTTACCGTTACTTTCTCGTAAAGCTGTTTAGGAAACTATATTCAGTCGATACTTTCACACAATATTTATATAGCGTGTTGTTTAATGTGTATGTGCTCTTGTACTTCCAATTTATAAACTTTTTAAGTAGTAAGACAACTTGAAGCAAACTGGGGTGACTCGACTCTTCCATTGTTTGGAGGTGGATCTTATAGTTGGGAGCTAGTTAGCCTGTTGAGGCTAACGCATCAAAACATCCCTGCAGGAAAGTTGCTCCTGCTGCCTGCTCTACACCACTTTTTCTTTTTAGCGACATAAACTTTTCAGTATAGACTTTTTAAAACACGCTACACTTAATTTCATGTTTAAAAGTTACGGAGCACTTCTGTGTCAGACCTATTAACTTAAAGCTGCTATGCAGGGGGCTCCCAAGACTGATACTTAACACACACAAAACGTGAAAATAGTTTGTTTTATCTCCTTATTAATGCATGCGATATATTTACCATTTCCATCACTTGCAGACACCGAGAGAGCTGGAGAAGACAGCTTGGGCCTCTTGGCTGAAGGCGGGCCGGACTCCAGGACATTATCGGCCATATTTTTGACGAATTAAAAAAATAGCTGTAGGTCCACGGAGGGCAAATGTATTTCCTTTATTTGCGTCTCCTTATCCCTTTAAGAAATGCTTCCCCCACCGCTCGGGGGACGGTAGGGGAGAAGAGAGCAATGTTGAACTCTTTCCCTCACAGCTCTCCCTCTCTGCAGATATCAGTCCCCCTCCCCTGTCGGAGATTTTGTTTCTTCGCAGATTTGAACAGGAGGAGGTGGGAAGGTGGAGTCGGCAAAAAAGGCAAGCGTGCGGCCCTCTGACAACCTCATGTAGCCTCTTCTGCGACACAAAAATCGTCCCAGGATCCGTCCTCCGTGCAGCACTCAGTCCTGTGCGCCATTGTCGGCGGAGAAATCCCGTTTATCAGGTCTGGAGCTCCAGCGAGGAGTCGCGAAAAAAAAAAAGGAAAATTGTGGTCCAAAATCTCAAAGCTAACTTCTGGAGGCTGATCTCTCGTGCAACAGTTATGAGATCCTCGGTTGCATTTCTCTCACCTGACCAGGCATCTTTCTGCTGCCACCGATTCCTTTCCACACACACAAAAAAGCAGTCAACCGGTGTGTGCAGATCTCAAATACAATTAACTCTCAAGTGCAATACTGAGACTTGCATTGGCTTAAGTGAATAAATAGTTCTGCAGAAAGATGCAAACACTTAGAGTCCCACACTTGCAGATAAAATATATTGCAGATGTGTACATGCATGCATGACTTTCCTTTGCATGCTGACTAAAATGTGCACTTAGTGTGTGACCATGCAAGGCACTGGGTCAGAAAGGAGCACAGTCGTATTGCACATTTGGTTGTTGCAACCCCCTTTTTTGCACGATTGCAGTCAGC
The DNA here is from genome assembly GCF_026936395.1 of Plectropomus leopardus. NCBI lineage: Eukaryota > Metazoa > Chordata > Actinopteri > Perciformes > Serranidae > Plectropomus > Plectropomus leopardus. The sequence continues at coordinate 27,510,381 of NC_142193.1, forward strand.
AGGGTTGTTAAAAAAATCTTGTCAAAAATCACTGCTTCTTGTGCAATCGATTCTGCTGCAGACTTGTTTGACAGTATAGTTCTTGAGGGCAATCACAGCGCTAATTGCCAATCAGCGGGCAGTCAAGATTGATCCAATTAGTTTTATTTTGCAGAGGACGGTTACTTGTCTTGTGGTTCCTCCTCCTGGTTTTCGCTTGCAGATAATAATAATAAAAAAAGATAAATATTCCAAAACCTGTCAGTCACTGTTTATATGATGTCTTGGCAATTCAAGTGAAGAGAAAAAGACAAAAAAAAATCCGGAGCACAGCTACGGCGACAGGCGAAAATGTGATAAAAATGACGCTCAGAAATTATGGCTATTTCGGAAGCGGAAAGCTTCAGATCGGCACTAATGTTGACACCCCCCCCACCCCCCCTAAAATATTTTGGGCTGACAAAATCCTCTCATTGACTCTTTGTGATGGAGAATGCCCCCCTTCGTGTTGATCCTGGCAATTTTCCCCTTCTCTTTAAACCCGTCTTTCTTTCCACCTCTCCCTTCTGCCCGGCAGCAATTTATTTATATAATTGTCTATGCGGACTCTTTCCTTCCTCCGCGACGGACACATAATGATTTTTCATGTTGATGTTTTCCCTTTTTTCGCAGTTTTTTTCCTCGTTATGATAATATACAGCCCTCTTCCGCCTCTCCTCTCTGTCTCCGCTCCGCAAAACACCCCCTTCCTTGGATTTTTCGGAGTATTTCCTTCTCATGCACGCATAAATATCACCGACTCGGTTTCCCTCCGCTGACGTCTTATCTTTTCGGAGCTGCTTTCTCTCTCTCTCGGTATCACGGACCCTCTTTCTTCGCCCCGGTGGTTCCCGGGGTGGCCGCCGTCGGTTGCCGGAGTCGCTCCTTCTCTCGGTTATCTCCTCCTGTTTCTGACGGTCTGTCCGCACAAACAAAATGGCGGCTTGTTGTTTCTACTCCTCTGATACGGGGGGAGGGTTGGAGGTACAGCAACATTAGGCGTGAAGGGGAGGAGGGAGGGAGGAAGGGAAGAAGAGGGGAGGTTGTCTTCGTAGGTGTTCGGGATTGTCCGGAAACCGGTTCCGTGCTCAGTCGGCAGGCGCCGATTTCAATCTGTAGGAGACAGTGACGCTCCATGTTTGTCTTCCTCAGTCAGACAGCAGAGACAGAAGTTACGGCCAGTGGTGGAAAACAGCTGACATTTACTCAAACAAAGTACAATTTAGAAGTACTTTTTTAATATACTTTATCATAGTTCCGGCAGCTTCAGACTAAGATTTCAGGACATTGGGAAGTGAGCCCAGAAAAAAAGAAATGGCGATTTTTTTTTTTTTTTTTTTTCAAAAAAGCTGACTTTTTCTCTTTGAAAAAAATTATATATATTCATTTTTATTAAACGTTTTGGCGATTAAATAAAAAAAAAGTTTTTCAATATTTTTTGTGCGTTTTTTGTTTTCCTACAATTGTTTTTTCCCCTACTTTTTGGCAATTTTATTTTTTTTCTTTTCTTATTTTTAAAATTCCCTTTCATTTTTTTTCATTTTTCAATATTTTTTTTCCCCTTTACAACTGGCATTAAGCAAATTTTGAAAAAGACCTTTTTGTAATTTTTTTCTTGTAAAATATTTGGCTTTTTTTTCTAAAGAATTATATAAAAGTAGAATTTTGAGGTACTTGCGCTTTATTTTTTTAATATACTTTATAAGAATTTCTACAGCTCGAGGCAAGTGGAATTCAAGATTTACTATGACATTATTAATGACACATGAAATCAAGGGCGTTTCTAGGATTTGAAGACATTGGGGGGCAGAGCCTGGAAAAAATGTTGATTGAAAAAAAAAAAAACCCTTTTGACATTTTTTTCCCTTTAAATGTTCTTATGATTTTTGAAAACTTTTTGGCAATTTTTCTATACTTCAAGAAGCTTTGGCATTTTTAAAAACCTTTTTAGCAAGTATAAATAACTCAAATTTGTGCTTGAGCAGAGAAAAGTTTTCTAAGCAAAAAGAGAAACATGTATTTACATTAAAAGTTAGATAAGATCTTTTTAATACACATGAACACTTTTTTCTTTAAAAGAGATCACATTTTGTCTGCTGAAAAGACACACAATAAAACACAAATTCTTCAGTGAATACTTTATAAGCTTTTTCAGTGTATTGGTGTAACCATTACCATCATTCCAGGTTTATCAGGAGCAGCTGTTTAAGACATTTTTATTCTCCACTTGTGGTGTGTTTATTGGACATGCTCTGGATTTTTCTACAGCTCAGTGAGCGAATGTTAAACATTTTGGTGTTTTGATTTTCTGCACTGTAGCATGAGCTGAGGAGCAATTATGCTCTCTCTGATTGTGAAAAACAAATAAAAGTGTGTGCATGTAAAAAAAAAAAAAAATTTTTTTTGAGTGACTACAAACAACCAATAATATCCTTGTGTGGCATCATGGTGGCATTTGTAAAGAACATGGTGTGGAGCAGAGAATGAAAATGCTCCCATTGAGTCTTCATCTGAATACTTGATGTTAACCCTTTGAAACCTGGATCATTATTACTTTTAAATCAAACCATTGAACCCTGAGCATATTTTTTTCAAAGCATGGCAAGAAATGTCCCACAAATTGCAAGAAAGTAGTAAATGTAGAAAATTATTTTTTAAAAAACAACAAAAAACTATATTTAAAATGATCATAATTATATATATATATATATATATATTTCTATTTATAGAATTATTACAATGTTTTTAGTTCTTTTTTGTACTTTTACTTATTTTTCTTATAATTTTCAGAGGGGAGGATTTATTTAGTGCTCATTTTTAAGTAATTTTTATTTATTTATTTTACAAAAATCTCACTTATTTCTGGGCCATTTCCTCTGAAGTTGCTCACTGCCGTTTTCCCATGTTTTTGAAAGATATTAAGCCAGTTTGCCTAGGTTTCAAAGGGTTAACTGTTGTTTCGTGGCTTTTTATTTATAGTTCAGCATCAGATTTCATACACTGATAGCACCATCACAACACTAGATGGATATATTATGCATGATCAAGATTGGTCTCCGTGTGGTTTTGTTGTAACCCTGATGTTTAAATAAATTTTTGAGGACTACATCAGTTGCGGTGCTCCAAAACTAAACCGTAACCCCTTCACGCTCAACTGAACCCACCTCTTGATGAGCTCTTCATAATTATTCACTGATGAAGACAACAAACATGAAAGTTTCTTTAAATATTTAGGTAGACATAAACAGTGTCCACAAAATCTATGATCTTTAACGCCAGATTTCTACATTTTTGAGGCCTCGCTGAGACTAAAACCAGAGTCTTTCTGTGTGCTCCCACCTTTCATGTACCTGGGCCCTCAGCCTGATGATGTCACAGCACACTGCCTGCCATCGATGCTCCACTGGTCACTCGTCTGTCTCTCCCTGTCCTATCTCTGGGCGCAGGCCTTCTCTACATCAGCGATGGTCTTTGGTGCACCACAGGACAGAATCAGAGGGCCTCCCTTGTCCCGGATGACCACATCGTCCTCTATCCTGATGCCCAGGCCGCGGAAACGCTCCGGCACCTGGACATTGTCTTCGCATATGTACAAACCTGTGACAATAAAAGGAGAAATTTAGAAATGTATGAAAGCAGTTTCGGATTTTTCTAACATGATTTCACCCAGATTGATGATGATACGACCAAACAAAATCAAAACTGTAACACAGGGTCCCTTCAGATTAAGGTAAGCTAGACTGAAGTCTTTTAAAAGACATTTTTAATGCCACTCGAAATCTAAGTCAAGACCAATTTCAAGATAACCAAAAATGAAGGAGAATAAAAACAGAGCTTGAACTGACAGAAATGATTTAGGGTCAGGGACAATTTTACCCAAATGTTTAACATAAAGCATGACATTTTTGGTCAAGTTAAAAAGTCAGACGATCTATTTCAAATTCTGGGGAAAAAACAAAAAACTCTTCTTACATCCTGATCTGCGTGTAAATGTAAGAGGTGTGTAAATTATGTAAAAATGAGATATTATCTTTTTTTAGGTTTTACAATGCAACCATCTAACAAAATGATCCATACTCTTGAAAGATCGATTTTTAACATTTTAATGTCAATTAAGGCCTTATTTGTAGAATTAATTTAATGCCTTTTAAGACTCTTTAAGGATCTGCAGGAACCGTGGTAACAGCATATTCAAAAGGCTAATTAGCATATACCTGGTTCGATGGTGATGGCCATCCCTGGCTGTAGAGGCTGTGAGCGGGACAGCTCAGGAGTGTCGTGGACGTCCATGCCCAGGTAATGGCCAACGTGGTGGGGGCAGAACCGCCGTGCAGCCTGGGATGAGCATAAAAAAATGAAGTTTTCAGAAGTTGTATCAAAGTTTGCTGTCGTCTAGCAGCAGTCCCAGACCTTAAAGAGAACCTTTTACGCTCAGGCTAATGCTTGTATTTATATTTCCACCAGAATATGTTCACATTATAATGCTAAAAAAACCAAATGATTTCTCATACAGGTACATTTTGTCATGTCTGACTAAATACACCTGTATTTACCAGCTGTGTGAAAAAACTCTGTTTTACTGCCTGTCTCTTAAAGAATAATTTAACCATTACAAAAAAAGGCTTTTTTAATGTAATTCCTCCTCATTTTTCACAGTTTTGGAGAGCCTGGATTTCATTTGTGTTTAAGGCAAAAGACAAGGCGACAGGCTTTCGAGGGGCTCATTCAGCCCCAACAAAACGTAGAAAAATATTAATGGAAAATCAGAGCAAATCAGCAAATCAGAGGCGGCTTATTCTGTTAAAAACATTCGCTTTGGACATCGGCTTCTATTGTCTTCATTTGTTGCTTACACCAAGCTGCAGTGGACACATTTAAAAGACTTGGTTGGATCCGTTCTGCCATTTTAATCAGCGGGGTTTATATAAACATCACTGCTGAAAATAACCCTCACAGCCTGTTACACACTGTTTAGAGGACACATTTTGTTCAAACCCGCAACTGCAGCGAAACGATGCACACCGTTTTCAGATTGAACATGCTCCAGGACTTCTTTTGTGTTTTTATTTTCTTTTTTTTTTTTTTTTTTAAAAAGACCAGCTGAATAAATTTACAGCCAGCTTTGGTTTGGCCTTCTTGTTTTACTTCTCTGGAAAGAACCACAGCACAAAAGGAATACCTCATTATACAAAATTTACTGAACATATTGCATTTCATAGAGGCTGTAATTTGGTAATTTCATAATTTACATTGGCCAGAGGAGCTCACGGCTATTTCCTTACCGCAAAACCACTACTGAGGACACAAGTAAACTCCACCAAAAATGTTTAAATTCAAATGCCCAGCTTACATGGTAATGGCGATAATCTAATATTATGTCCCCTTCTGGTGCGGTTTACTGACGTTCAACAGGCAGAGCTAGATTTCAGTTTACTTTGGCAATGTAAAAATACAAAATTCTGTTTGCATGAGTCTGTAATCAGAATGCATGTTAATAACAGAGGGAAATATGATCTTGGGTGTCTTTGTTAGAGACCCTTTATTGATCTTAACTTAACACTTTGAAACTTAAGCAAGTTGGCGTGATTTCTTTTAAAACATGGAAAGAAGGGACTAAGCAACAACAAACAACTGATCCGAAAATTTGCAAGCATTAGCAAACAGTAGAAGAAAATTACTTGAAAATGATATTTTTAAAAAAAGTTTAAAAAATGATTAAACATAAAAAAACAAGAAAATGACCAGGAACATGTACTTGAAAATTATGATAATTCTGTAACATAATTTTAAATATGTAATTGTGATCATTTTAAATGTAGTTTTCCCTAGCTTTTTTTTCCTTTTCCCCTATACAGTTTTTAAGTGAATGAGTGAACAGTACAAGAATATTATTTGAAAATTAGCAAAAATAAATAATTAAACTAATAATAACAAAATTTGAACGTCATAATAATAATTTAAAAAAGGCTTTTCTCTAGCTTTTTTCTTTTTTCCCTACACAGTCCCCTCCCTACTCTTTAAAGAGATTTTTCTAAATGTTCTAATTTCTTGCAATTTGAAGAACATTTCTTACCAAGTTGCTCACTGCCTTTCCCCCCATGTTTTTGAAGGATATCTGCTCAGTGTTCAAAGGTTTAAATACTTGTGAAAGACACCTGAAAGCAGCACAAGGAAAATGATGTCGTTCCAGGATTCAAAGGGAGCAGCTGAATATTTAAATGTGTAAAACAACTTTTAGTGAAAATAATTTGAAACTCATCTTGAGAAATTCTACCTGCAGCAACTTTGTTTTTCCAAATACCAGAGTGCTCCTCATGAGGGAAAAAAGCACCGAAATGTCCACCAGCCAGAATTCACTCTACGTCTGTTTCTCTCATTATTACCTTCAGTGCATCAGCATCAGTGGTGCTGGACTTGATGACGCCCAGCTGCCGGAGCTGTCGTCCCAACAGAGCCAGCATGGTGCTGTAGATGTGATCCAGACTGACACCCGGGGAGCACAGAGACAAACAGGAGCGCTGGACCTCCAGGACGGCTTCGTACAGCTCAGCCTGTGCAGGGCTGAACCTGGCAGGAGGGACGCAGAATCAGCAGACAGTTGGAGGAATTATTTACCTCCACACGATCATTTGTGGATTGAATTTGTGAGGAAAAGTTGTTTTTCTCACATGCCTCCACAGTGAATGAGGAATCCAAAAACAGAGAAAAGTCTTGATGAATTGTCGTCATATCACATGATTAAGTGAATGACTAATTTTTGTGGTCCATGCAAATTCTCAGCCTGTATAAATGATTCACTTATTTCTTGTCTTTTAAATACTTCTTATATTTAGCATTTATTGTAATTATTATACTTCGTTTTGTATAGATTACCATATTTTAAAACACGAGGAGCATCTTTTTTTTTTTTATTGGATGCATTTTTGAATCTCTCTGTCTTTTAATACGTATTAAGATATAATTATATATGTGTTACACAACTGCTAAAAGATGTATTTGACAGTATGGAAAATCAAAATTTAAAAAATGATGTGTGTGTGTGTGGAGGGGGGTGGGGGTGGGGGTCTGAGAGTAACATTCAACAAAAATAAAGTTTCAAGCAAAAATTAAAAAAATAATCAAAGTGAAGAATTTCCAGCGCATGTTATAAGTCTTTATAAAAATGCACAAACACATTGTTCTTTACTAACATTATAATTCTTTAAGCAGCACAGCTTACTGCTAACTTACTTTCCATTCACTGGCCAAGTTCGAGTGATGTCACTGACGTACCCAAAGTATTCACAACCACCATCAAGCAGCACCATTTCACCATCCTGAGAGAAGAAAGTATCATCAGTCATTCAAGCTTTCAGTCAGTATTTAACTCACGTAACCACCAGAATACTTAATGCAGATGCACCTTATGTGACAGGACAGATCTGTTTGCACATTCAACACCTCCCGTACCTTGATAATCTGGTTGTTGTTTATGTAGTGCAGAGTATTGGCTCGGTTCCCTCCAGCAACAACAGGGGGATAGGCCAGGAAGTTGGCGCCATGGATCCGATTCTCAAAATCAAACTGGAATAATAACAGAACATTTTTGTTTTGTTTTGTTTTTTTAAAACACTTTGAAACCTGAGCAAATTGGCTAGATTTCTTTCAAAGACATGGGAGAAAGGCCACGAGCAGCTTAAGAAGAAATAATCCTCAAACTAGCAAGACATGAGTAAAAAAAAATTTAAAATACATTTAAGTTTTTTTCTAAATGATTTTCTAGATCATTGAATTTCTTGGCAGTTTGCAGCACATTTCATGCCATGTTGCTGATTGCCTTTTTTCCAATGTTTTTTGAAAAAGATCAAACCAATTTCTTTCTCAGGGTTTAAAAGTTTAAGCCTAAACTTTAACTATGTATTAAAAACCCCATTATGGTATAATAATGTGTAATTTCTATGAAAACAGCGATATACTCTGTTTCTGTAATCCCTAAACTCTAAAAGCTGTTAGCTGTTAACAAATAACTGATACTTATTGTCTGTACATAAAAATATTATGTTGATAAACTGACATCATGATAAGACAATTAGTTATTGATTATATGCATTAACTATTGGAGATTCCATTATGATGAAGACAAAAAATATCTTACCTACACTTAACAATAAATATATTAAGTACCTTAGCAAAGAGCACAGCTTCATCCACGTCTCCTTGGGACAGAGCCATCGTCCTCCTAAATGCCTGAAAGATAAGAATTTGAGTTAGAGTGACATCACTGTGCATCCATCTCAAAAGGCGTAAAGAGACACTGTGACATAACACAATAAATCCAATGCCGTTTTGATATTAGACTACAACAGGAAGTTTTTAAAACGATGGGAAAGGTGGATGGAGCATTTTACACCTGTGCATTCTTCATTTATTTAAAGTGATTTTTCTTTTTTAAATGATATTCAAACCCTAACATTCCCCTTAATATTTATGAAGTTCATTTTTCCCTTTTTAAAAATTGTTTTTCTCGGTTCATATCTGTACTTATTTGTACTTAATTGGTCCTTTTTGTCTTCTGTATTTTTCCACTTGAATGCACTTTTGTAGCATCTCCTGATGGATCTGTGATTACAGAAGGCTTGGAGAAATAAGCCTACTGAGCAGTAGGAGGACTATCTGTTTGGACCTTGTCATAACTCAATAAAAAGAGAATTGAAACACAAACAACTAAAAAAAAAAAACGTTGCCCTTGTTTCCAGAATTTAATGATAATCATAAGTTATTATGAAATCAGCTAAACACCAACCTGTGCTGTGATGTGACCTGCCTCCTGCATGAGCGCCACCTCTGCTGAGCTCTTGAGGGCCCGAAGAGAGTGTATGAGGGGCCTGACAGAGTGCGGCATCGGCCCCGCCTCCAACACGGGACCCACGTGAGCCTGGTGGAGGCGAGGGTGGGCTGGCTGAGAGCTGTCGTACCACAGCACATTACCTGACCGAGGATCGGAGCAGACAGATAATGGCAGCAGTGAAGTTAAAGTCCTAATCAGTTAGCAGTCAAATGTCAACCCCTAAATGAAAAGTTATTAGACATTAACCCTTTATTATATATAACAAACTGTGGCTCTCTCACCTTTAAGGCTCTTAAGCACAAGACCCAGTTCTTCTGTGCTATGAACTCTCTCTATGCCGGTCAGAGCAGCCGCCCCGTCCTTTCCTGACCGGGGCCCGTCCCACAGCTCTCTCCCAGGGTCTCTGCGGGGAACGAACAAGATGGCCTGGTCTGGTCGCCTTTTACCATAAAGGACCAGGGCGCTGTCAGGCTCGAGGATGCCACTGAGGTAGAGAAAATCCTGAGGAACATTTAGCTCCAGGTTAATTAATGAAAACAATTCACAACAAATTAAAAACATAAGACTGCAAAGTAAAAGACATTCATATTTCCTTGTGTGTAAGTATGCTAGTACTAACATTCATGTTAATTTATTTGTTTTTTAAGATGACTTTTGGGGGCTTTTTGCCTCCATGTAATACAATAGTTTAAGTGTGAAAGGGGGAGAGAGAGGGGACGACATGCAGCAAAGGGCCAAGGCCAGAATCAAACCTGAAGCTGCTGCCGCAAGGATGCAGCCTTTGCACATGGGACGCCCGCCCCACCAACTGAGCCACTGGGTGCCCCTAAATATCCTAATGTTGTACAATATTTAATATATTTTAGATTAGTTTTTGGATTTATTTATATATATTGAACAACAATTTATTATTATTTTTACATACATATTCATTGTTGTTATATATGATTATTATTTTAATTGTATTTATTATTATTCTCATTATTTATATATTAAATTATTTGGAGGAGGGGTTCATTTAAATTATTTATTCCTATTAAATATGATTTATTATATTTATTTATCATTAAATTATTTCTATTTTACTTTTTTTTTCGATTTACTCTTTAAAAATTGTGTCTTAAAGTCGCCTTGTACACTATGTACACTGTATATAAAAACTAATGTGAGGGTGGGATCACAGGTGCATATGTAGGTGATCTGTATGGATGTATGTTGTTTATTCACTTAGTTAATTTTTTTAGTTTTATTTTCCTTCTTGTTTATAAATAATTTGTGTTCATATATACTTTTACTATCTTGTCATATATTATGATATGTACATGTAATTCTACTTGTCAGATGAAGTTTCCGTAAACATTATTTTTCTTAAAGTAACAATAAAAAGCACAATTGAAAAAAAAACTGCATATAAAGAAATACAGCTTGAGGGTAAACATGCACCTGGTTCTGGTGGAAGGGATAAGGGATGTCGTTGGTCATGTAGCGGGTCGGATGGGACAAAACGACGACCACATGGGTGCTGGAGGGGGTGGAGGGTCCCAGCCGGTCTGACTGGGCCTCGATAAGTGAGGCCAGCCGGTGTCTGCGGAGCTCGTACTCGGTCTGGCTGAGGCCTGGGGTCACCTCACCTGAGCAGCAGAGATCACACACACGGTGTTTCAGTGTTTCATCCTATTTCCTTCATGTATTTTTATTATTTCTTCATGTCACATGCAGTGTAGAGTGATGACTGAACTAAAATGTGTAAACCACAAGAGCCTTGAGTTGTCTGTGATCTACTACGGTTACTGTGTCACCAGAGTATGAATCCCAAAACCCTAAATACAGAGTTCCTACAGTTTAAGGCAAGTGGAATCTAAGCGTTTTTATGACTTTATTGATGCCAGACAGAATGAAACTTAAGACAAATTTTACAAAACACATGCAAGAAAAAATACCTACATCAATTACTTAGGGTTGGGGAGAATTTTCCCAAAATATTTATAGTATTGTATAGTTTTTTTGTGTCTTTAATCCTTTTAAAAAAGTAAATTGACATCTATTTTGTTGCGTTCAGACGCCTTTCACAAGCATTTAAACCTGGGAAACCTGGGAAAATCAGTTTGATATGTTCTGAAAACATGAGGAAAAGGCAATGAGCAACTTGGCAAGAAATTCTGGAAAAATTGCAAAAGAAAAAAGTTACAAGAAAGTGACTTGAAAATTAGCTGAGGGGAGATTATTAGACATTCTCCAAAAAAAGGAAACTGTCCAGAAAACTGTTTTCTTATAAATACATATTAAAAGTAAAGTTACTGAAAAAAAAAATCATTTTATCTTTCACACTTTCTTAGGGTAATTTTCTTGGTTCTTTTTGTAGTTTACTTTTAAATTTTTGCTTTTTAAATGTAATTTTCTTGTGATTTTTCACAGCTTTCTTGTTAATTTTTTGGGACTTCTCTTGTTAAGTAGCTCATTGTCTTTCTCTCACATTTAAAAAAAAAAAAATCAAGCCAATTAGCTCAGGTTTGAAGGGTTAATCTGAGAAGCACTCTCTAAATTTTAATTAATTAAGGATTTTACAATGCAAAATCAGAAAACATGATTCATAAAATCGTACATCCCAAGTCTTTGGCAAGTTTAAGACTTCTGAAATACTGATGTTAGACATTTTAATATGAATTACAGCCTTATTTTCAGATGAATGACTTTTTAAGGATCAAAGAAAACCCTTAAAATAAATGAAATCTGTAAATGCACTGCTCCAGCATTCATCGTGAGCAGTACTCACCATGTTTGAGGAGGTGTGGATGAGTGAAAGGGCTGGGCTGGCCCAGGTACCGAGGTGGAACTGTCTTTGGTTTTAAATCTCCGGGTTTCACAGAAATGTTTCTGCACGGGCACCAAATACATCCTACAGACAGAAACACAACACAGACAGCACAGATGGTTAAAAAAATAACAAAACATGTTTTACAAAGCAGAGCTTCACAACTGGATGATTTTAGCTTTATCTCAGATATGTCACCTGATAAGATATTACAGCATAGAAATGCCAAAGATGACAAGTTTATTTCTCCACATGAAGTCACCAGCAAATATGTGCTACCTTCGTGTGCTTCTAAGAAATATCATCTTTACGAGTTACAAGCACATGAGCGGCTCTCCAAAATCGTTATTTCAGGTGGAAAGTTTTGATGATAATGATGTTTGCATGACGTTTCAGAGCAACAGAAACGGCAGAAAGCATGGAAACAGTGTCAACAATTGATGGTAAAAAATGTATATTTCTTTATTTTGTTCCTAGTAAATATAATTTACTTTTAGGTTTCCAGCAAAATAAAAATTAAATAAAAATTAAAATGAATAAATAAAAGTAGCTCCCTGTGGTTTAACAGAGTAAAAGTTCTTCCCATGTTGACACTTTCTTTACACTTTTTAAATTAATTAATTTAATCTGTGATCATTTAAATAAAACACAGATACAGATAATCTGCAAAATGCCAAATATCAGCCCCAATAATCATCCAGGCCGATAATCTGTCAACCCCTACCAAAGACCTATTCAAAAAAACAAATGACTTTGAGACAAGTGAACCGCAGGTGCAAAAATGTTAACAGGTTTTGGGACTCATTCCTGGGGTACTCCACTTTGGCATATTTAAAGAAAAAGTGTTTGCAATATAAAATAGGATAAACAGAATAAAAATAAAGCCATTTATAGTTGAATACCCCTCCCCTGAGCCAAAATAAAAACACATAAGTCTCTCCCGAGTGCTTAAAAAAATTGACATTTCTCCCCCTTTTCACACAACCCCCACCTCTCTCATAAATAATGAACAGTCCCTACATTTCTTGTAAATAAAGTGGAGAAACGGATAATATTTAGCTCTGAAATGTGTTGTTTGGAGTACAATGTGGCGAAAATATAAAATACACAAACAAAGTAAAAGTACGTTAGAATCGTACTAACGTTACAAACAAACGTATCTGGACTCACCTCGGCTCCAGCTTCTCCGCGGCAGCAGCCGGACAGCAGACCGGACCAAGCTGCTGGTCGAGGGCAACATTGTTGCTGCAGCTGGAGGACACCGACCAGTCACAGCATGTCGTCCCGCTGTGGACATGAGGGGACAGCCAGTTTAGTAAAGTGGTCAACCAACGCTGTATATTTACGTAGACACGTGACAGTCTGTTGTTTACACTTACCGACGTTAAAATGATGTCATATAATAGTTAAATCTGTCTTTGGTTGACAGTTTTAGCCTCGCGAGCTCGATGCTCTCGTGTTAGCTAACTGTGTTCATTTCAAGAGCATGAGAACTTCGTGCCCTGCGTTTTGCCCGTCAGGCGGAGATGCCTGCCCATGATCACGCCCCTTTGCTACCATGGTCAGGGCCAAACGCTTCTTTAAAAATTTTTAAAAAAATCATTTTTAACATTATATTATATTTTATTATAATTTAATGTAGCATTAGGCAGTTATGTATTGTACACACTAAACACACATTATCCATATCATAACTTATATATTCACACTAGTGTTAATTGTCTATTACTGTGTGTGTCTGTGTGCGTGTGTATATATATATATATATATATATATATATATATATATATATATATATATATATATATATATATATATAATGTATATTTCCTGGAAGCTCAAATTCAGGGAGCAAAACCCTCATGCCACAGTGGGATACGAATAAGATTTAAATACGTTTGTTCCCTGAACACAGGCTATCAGGGATCGCTGTAGTTACGATAAGCCTACACTTCACAGCAAATTTCACTGATCAAATTGTTCTGTGAGGCTACAGGTTTATGCAAGCACTAGTATCAATAAATGTTTTATCAAAGTTTAATTATAATAGTATATTATTATTTATAGACGAGACATCCTAAAATCTGAGAAATGTCCTACAATCCTTAACACATCCAAAAATCTTTGAAATTTCCTAAAATCCGCAAAATATCCTAAAATCTTTGGAGCATGTATGGAGCTGCTGCAACTGACCCCTGGCCTCCAGTAATTATTGCAAAAGTGGCCCCCAAGCGAACATGTTGATTATGTGCAGCTTTAATGCTGCCTGACAGTCCGAACCCAGGAAGTATTATAGCCGCGCTGCTGCGTCAGTCTGTCCGACAGCTCGCCTGAATGAAAACACAGGAGCGACGCCACCACCACTGACGCTCTGTTGTGGCGACAAAATCCCCCGAAACCGTCCTCTGCGGGTTCTCTTCACGGGTGTGATCGGCGTACATCATCGATCAGGTGCTCTAACATCGATCACTAACTGTAACAGCTGCAGTTCCGTAGTGTGTTTCGTTATTCACGGCCCGTATTGCAGCTAACATAGCTAACGACGTTATCATGCGTCAAACAGTTATCGCGTCACGGACGGATGCACATTTCCAGAAACTTCTGGTTTGCGACCATCACTGTTGCCTTCAATACCATTTTAGCACTTCCTCTTTATTGCTAAATCCTGATTTTTGAATGTTAAGTGATTAAAGTGAGGTTGAAGCGCGCACTCATTCAGCCTCTTCGCGTTAGCATGACTAGCTTATCGCTTGACGTTAACTGATGAGCACGTACGTAAACAAAGCCACACTTTACTAAGTTGTTCCCCGTTTTTCTCTCTGTTTTTCCCAACACATGCAGCGCACGGTGTGCTGGACGTGACAGGGCAACATGGACCCAGCAAAAGTGACAGAATTAAAGGGCTTCGTGAACATGTGCGAGTCCAGTCCCGAGATCCTGCACCTTCCAGAGATGGGTTTCTTCCGGACCTGGCTGCAGGGGTCAGTCCACTTATAACTGTCTATCCAAACTGCAAATGCACTGTGAATGTTATTATGCAAAATGGATTCATGGCGAATTTATTCTGTTATTATTACACTAAAGTGCAGAATAGTTATGTAAAAGAGGTTACTGTCTGATTTATTCTCAGAAAAACAAACAAGCATTCCTCATAATGTGGAGTAAATGATGTAGTTAATTCTTTTTAAGTGATTACATTACAACACCACAGTACATAGATCATGTTTCAAACAGACTGCTGTTACCACGTGCTCAGTTCCGCCCACCTCCTAGTACAGACTATTACAAACCATGCCCCAAAGGGCGTGGGCGCGTGTAATGATGGTTTTAAACGGATTTTATTTTGCTTTTCGTCACCGTATCCCTCATACAGGGTTCATGCAGCTTAAGAAAAAGGGGATTTAACTCTTAAAGACTTTTTAATACCACTTGGAATGAAATTTATGACCGATTTAACAGAAGCCAATATTGAATAAAAAATAAACCATTTACCAGCATAAATTACTCAAGGTTAGGGGAATTTGATTTTATTTTTTAAATATTTATTGTAACATAAAAAAATGAAAAATGATTTTGAGCCTTTGCAATGCAATGTCATAAAAAATCCTATCTCCAATGTCTTAAGACTTTAAAGCCATTTGAAAGATTGATTAAGGGAATTTAATGCGAATTAAGGTCATACTTTACCACTGATGGATGATTTTTAAGGACCCGCGAGAACCATCATGACCATATCCAAAACACAACTTCCAAAACACCGGAAAAGCTGAAACACACACAAATTAATGAAATCAGCCCACATAAGTTAAACATAAACATAAAGCTTATAAATACACCACCATTTACATGAGTAAAATAAGCGTAACTGATGTTTACGTTAGCGGTGTACGTCAGCAGCTAGCATTAGCATGAACGCTGCTACAGCGATACACTTAAATTTTCACGGATTTATCGCAACGTTAGTTAAAACCACACACCCAGAAACAAAGAAAACACGTTTAAACATACCGCACCTTGTTCCCATGCCAGCCCGGTGCTGATTTCATCAAGAAACACGTAGAAACTTCAGTGCAAACAGTCATTTCGGTGTTTCCCTCCATTTTTCCTCAGACGTTCGTGCCGTAATAATGTTTCCGCTTAGATGGCTTCAAAATAAAAGCGCCGAAATGATGAAACAGGAAAAATTGGATTAAAAAGTTAATGTTTGTGTGTGAAAAGCTTAATGTGGTTTATTTTTCCTGCCATCAAGTGAACTACAAACTTAAATAGAGTAGAGCTGAAACAATTAGCCAGTTTTAATTAAAGAGAACAATACCTAACCAGTTGATTAGCAGTAAATCGGAGTAATTTACTGACCAGTTTCTCCTGTTATAATATGTTGTGACCATATTTAGGATCTGTTGATTAGACAAAAGATTTTAAAACATTACTACATATTCTGGAAAACTATTGGTTGTTAATTTATAGACCTAATAAAAGAAAGGCATACTAAATACGAATAAATCTAAAGGCCTTAGTAATCTCCAAAAGGGAAATTCAGATGTATAGAGATAGAGATTGAGGAAACATATATAATTGAGATTGGTGAAAAGGCAACAAGGAAAGGGGACTAACCTTAACCCTGTCACAGTATCGTTGTATTGTTATATTGATGCATGTATTTTCTGTGATATTAAGTACATTTATTGGGATATTTTATCAAGAAAATGTTCATAGACGAAATAACCACATAGAAATATCTGTTTTGGCCTACTCAGCAAACAAAATGCCTGAAAAATAAGGGTTCTGTTGTTCCTCGCTGAATTGTTCTCCATAATTTTATCCTGCAGCATGGGTGCAACTATTCCTCCACCACCCAAGAAAAAAGAGTCGTGCCAGGTGACACATTCAGATTATCATTATGCCAGTTATTGAAAACTTCTGATGTTTTTTTCCACACTTGTCTCATCATGATGTAAACAAAGTTCTCTCTGACTTGTAGGGTGGCTGTCCCTGCGGTCCTCCTCCTACATCAGCTCCACCTCCCGAACCAGAGCCTCCCGTACTCTCCGAGAGCGAGGAGAGTGATATAGGTACGCAACATTTACGTAACCCTTTGCGATCTGAGCAAATTGGCCTGGTTTCTTTTAAAAACACGGAAAGAGGACAAAAATTGCCCCAAAATAAGTAAGAAATTATTAAAACGTTACATGAAAATCATCTGAAAATAAGTAACAAAAAAGAAAGTAAAGAAAAAGAGTGAGGGGGGATAATAAAAAAGAAAATGTATTCCATAATTTTGCAGCATAGCTAACAAAAGCTATTCTCTTACTGTGCTTTTCAAAATAAGGGATATTGTTCGTGTGTCCCAACAAGAGCTCGTGTAAATGTTGGATCTTTTTCAGAAATTGACACAGAGGGAGTGATCGAACCTGACGCCGATGAACCGCAGGAGATGGGAGAGTATGAAAACATTGAGGTAAAATATTGATTATCATGCAAACATTTACTTAAATAAAAACTCGCGCTGTGGAATATAACTAAGCTGGTGCTATCGTTCCCTCAGGTCACAGAGGAGATGATGGACCAGGCCAGTGAGAAGAAGATGGCGGCTATTGACGCTCTGGGAGAAGGTGGGTTGGTACTCCGTTCACAGACTGAGCCGTGCGTGCAGTTTCTGTATTGATAAGGAAAAAAGGCACTCCAAATTAAATTATATTTATGATCTTGTTTTCTCTTGCAGGAGATCTGCAGAAAGCTCTGGATCTTTTTACTGAAGCCATCAAGCTGAACCCCTGCGTAGCCATCATGTACGCCAAGAGGGCAAGGTGAGTCCTCAAAACAACAGATATTTAAGGGCTGTCTTTTTGTCCACTCCTGTTAAGAATGGTCATAATCTGTTGTCCTCTTTGTGTTAGCGTCTTTATCCAGATGAAGAAACCCAACGCAGCCATAAGAGACTGCGACAGAGCCATCAGCATCAACCCAGACTCTGCACAGCCGTACAAGTGGAGGGGAAAAGCTCACAGGTACGTTTCCATTTTACAGCTTTACGCTAATCTGCACTCTGAGGCGCAAACAGATGATTTTAGACGACCTGAACTAAAATCTTGACTGTGCTGAAGGACCAGATTCTCACAATGTGACAGCCACAACACACGTACAAGCCAGCCAATGAGAGTCCAGCATGAAACGAAACCATTCACACGATGAGCACCTTTTTTAAAGAGATTTTCAACATGTTTTTGGTGATATCACAGTCTGACAAAGATTTCAAATGAGATTTTGTTAGGCTGATCTCACAGCACGAAATTTGATGAACCTGCGAGCTCGCTGTTAGTTTAAAGGGTGTTATATGACGTATGTTTGAGGACGGGTGAACTGAGTCCTCAATTGTCAGTGAATTCATGCAATTTTTCTGCCATCTGATGAGACTACATTTTGTTGACTGCCGTGTGTGTGTGTGTGTGTGTGTGTGCGTGTGTGTGTGTGTGTGTGTGTGCTGTGCTGCAGGCTGCTGGGACACTGGGAGGAGGCAGCCAGGGATCTGGCCACAGCCTGCAAACTGGACTATGACGAGGACGCCAGTGCGTTACTGAAGGAGGTTCAGCCTAAGGTATACCGTCGGCGAACAGAGGAAATTTAAAACACTGTTCCGCTGTTAAAATCTGTTTGTAGCGACTGTAATTCAGATGTTATGTTAATGCGCGCACGCTCAGAATCTGGTGTGATCCGTTTCAGTGTTCACATGATCCTGATGCAGATAAAGTCTGATCAGAGAGGAGCTACAGAGGCCCCTGAAGGCAGACTCAGAAAGCTGATGCTCCCAGCTGTGAGTTTGCAGTTTGTTATTCTCATCTTTTTATCCCTTTTTTGCTTTTCAGGCCAACAAAATCATGGAGCACAGACGCAAATACGAGCGCAAGAGAGAAGAGAAGGCGGTGAGGGAGAAACAAGACCGGATAAAGAAAGCCAGAGAGGAGCATGCGCGGGCTCAGAGGGTGAGTTACTGTGACCGTCTCTGTTTGACTGAAGGCCTCTACACACCAGGACTGTGTGTGTGTGTGTGTGTGTGTGTGTGTGTGTGTGTGTGTGTGTGTGTGTGTTTAATTTACATGTCAACATATTTTTTTCAAACTGCTGAACGGGAATACTAAGCAGCGAAAATGGACGATTATTTATTTTTATTTTTTAAGGAATGAGGTTGATTTGACAGCGTTTGCAGTTTAAATTCACGCAGCACATTCATTCTTTTTTTTAAAAAATAATTTTTCATTTTCAGATTTAAGAAAAAAAATAACAATACAAAACCATTCCCTCCTCCTCTATTACAGATTGAACTTGCCAACCATGTCAGCAAAGTCAAATCAACAAAATTAAATAAATCATAAAAAAAATTAACACCAGAGACATAACTTAGATAAATATGCACAAGGCAAACTATGACAGTTATGGGAGTGAGTCTACATCAAGTCTGATTCAGATTCACATTATCTTCAATAGAGGATTTTTTCAGTTTTTACATATTAACACTCAGAACAGCAAAGACGGGATATAAACACACAAGAGTATCACAATAAACACAGCACAAGTCTCTCACAGAGTGCCCAGGCTGTTTAAAGCAGTAATGGCTGAGTGCTTTTCTGTATCTGCAGCCTGAACATCAGAAAAAAACCTACTGAAAGCAGTGATGAACTCACCTCAGTCTTCTGTCTCAACAGGAGGAGGAAGCTCGGCAGTTTGGAGGAGGATTCTTCCCAGGTAGGAGAAGAAAAACAAGCCGCCTCATTGCATGATGGGATCAGAGGAAGAGTCCACATGTTACTTATAGGAAATGCAAACAAAAAGAAAATACCCAGTGGAAAATAACTACTACTCATTTACACACTTTGTTATCCATCAGCTTCATAGTTTTGCACAACGGATGATTGTTAGTCTCAAGTCTTTACGAGTTACAGGTTAATATTAATTTTAAGTTTTTTATTTAGTTTCATTTGAGCATCATACTCACAGCTCCATGCAGCAGCGTGTCTCTCCGTGCTGTTGGGATTCATCATTAATTCATCGGACAGATGTGACGGCAGCTGTAAGTGCAGGTAACGTTGCTGCTGCAGCTGATGAGTCGGCGTTTTTCTGCAGGACCCGCTGGATTCCCAGGCGGAGCCCCTCCTGGCATACCTGGTCTCGGTGACCTCCTGAAGGATCCAGAGGTGCTCAACGCATTGAAGGTGACTCAGACACATCCCACCACATTCACTGCCACGTCCCATTACTTATGTCATTCAGATCTTAACCCTTTAAAATCTGGACCCACATCAGTTTCCTTATAGGGCGTTCAGACGCCTTTTACAAGCTATATGACCTTTTAAAAACTGAGAAAATTGGTTTGATTTCTTTTGAAAACATGGGGAAAAAGGCAAGAAATGTCCCCAAAATCCCAAAACATTTTACCTAAAAATTGTAATAAAAATAGTGGAAGAGCACTTGAAATAATCCAACAAGACAAAATGTCAAGAAAACTATATAATTATAATTATTTTATAGTAAATTTATGTTACAGAAAAAAATGATACAATATATTTTAAAAAAAACCTTTTTTTTTTTAGTTTTTTGCAGCACTTTTTAGTTATTTATTGGTAACTTTCTTTTTTAATTTAATTTTAGTTTTTCTTTTTTAATTTTCTTAATTTTTTTTTTTTAAATAATTATTTGGTCCTGTCTACACACAACAGCCAGTGTGCTCTCACAGACACTTATATGTTTATGATTTTATCTAATAATTTAAATTTTTGTTTTAAACTGTTTTTAAATGGCCTTTTATGCTGTATTGCCTTGCTGGCCTGTTTTTTATGGCAAAACACTTTGTGTTACATTTCTTATATTAAAGGTGCTGTATAAATAGTGTTTATTATTATTATTATGGGGATTTGATCCATTGGGATTGATAAAAATAACTGATTTATCAATAACACAGTACGATATGGAGCTGAGGAGAGAAACGGAGCCGTAGACTTTTACACTCATTAGAACTTATAAATGTACTTTTCGTTTCAGTCTTTAAAACGGATTTTGAAATGCACCATGTGAATAAAAAATAACCCTGTTTGCACTTCTTATTAATCTCCAGGACCCCGAGGTGATGGTTGCCTTCCAAGATGTGGCACAAAACCCGGCCAACATCGCCAAGTACCAGAACAACCCCAAAATCATGGCCCTGGTCACCAAGCTGAGTACCAAATTTGGAGCTTCACCACAGCCGTAGAGAGGAGAGGACCAAAGACGAGCGGAGAGTGGATACGTGGTGAAACAATCTGGAGAGCCACAACGCTTTTCAACAATTATTCCACTGTGTGCAGATCAAACGGGGAGCGGGTTATTTGGTGTCGTGTAGAGAACGTGGGGCAACTTTTTAAATGTACTTAGAACTTAGCAGCGTCCCGACTAAGCCACCCGATGGTTAGGAGTCAGGCGTGACAACTTCGCCTGACTCGTCTCAGCTGGGACTTTACTAAACCGCAGGTTGACATTTCTTAACCTGTATCTGGAAAAGCTAAACTGGGAGCTCCCGCATTAAGACGCCAGCGCAAAAATATTTTTACAGCCATTTAATACGTGGTGATGGTTTAGCTTCCGGTCTTTTCTTTCTCCGAACAGAGCCGAACTCTCACTCACAACTGTCAGCGCTTTTTGTTATCAGATCGGTTATTAAAAATGCAAAAAAAGAAATCACTGATCTTGATGTCTGACCCTGTTGAAAAAAAATCACAATAATAAAACTTATGTTGCTGCAAAACAGGTTTGACATTCATTTCTAGTTCAATTCTGTTACTTTTACACTGCATCCTTTACAAACTAGACTGATTTTACAGAATGACGGCTCACAAAAACAACTTTTTACTGCTGTTTCTCATCTTTTTAACCAAGAAAACTTATTCAGATTGTTTTATTTTTAAGTACATAAACATCCAATTCAAACCTCTGGCTCTCTGACATGTTAGATTTTCAAGTTTTACAACCAAAACATTGCTGGGTGGAGCGGTTGTTGTCCTGAATTATCTAAAAGCAACACTTTGATAGCAGAACCGTATATGTGGGTTTGTAGTAAAGTCCAGGTGGGAAAAGGGGAAAGCTTCCTGAGGCCCAGCTGCTAGCGGAGGCCCGTGGAGGTCAGCAACAATCATGTTCGTCTGAATTTTTGGCAATGGTGACCATGTTTTATCTTTAACCAAAATATTTATCATTACTTAATAAAAAATAAAAAAATGGTACAATTATGAGTAATTATTAGTCTTAGTACAATATCTGTTTCATAATGAAAACCTAGTTGGCTAAAAAGTGGACTAGTTTTTTTGTTTTTTTTGTATACAACCATTGCAAAAAAATAAAAACAAAAATTGTAGGTGGTCATGAAGCAGATTTGGGCAGGCAAATTTGTTTCTGTTGGCAGTCCTGGTCAAATCCATAGTAAATTGGTGTATTTAGTATAAATTGATAGTATTGTTGTACTAGTTTCTTCATACCTTTATCAAGAAAAGCTTCCAAATATGACATTATCATCTGTGCAAATTTCCATTATGCACAAATGTCATTTAAGTATCTGACTTTGATTGGACAAAATAAGCAATTTAATGCCACCACCATGGGAAAATGATAAATGTTTTTCAATATTTATGGACATTAAAGACTAATCTGCCAATCACTTTTTGATTTAATCATTAATAGGGCTGAAACCAACATATTTTTTCATTATTTATTTTTCTGCCAATTTTTCACCTCGATTGTTTTGTTTATTAAAAAGTAAAATCAGCTTGTGATTTCATGCAGGCTGAGGCGAGTCGCCACATTACTTCCTTTGTCTGGCTGTTACATACTCCGCATGTACCAGCGCGTCCTGCAGGTGCTGCAGGATAAATGAAGCCCAGAGGGAGAGTGGGTCACCAGGCCACTTAATCCGCACAGAGCATCTGTCTTTCAGCCGCAGGATTACTGACCTGAATCACTGCGTCACAGCTGATCTCAACGAGCAAATGCCGCTCACTGACGACGCCTTTTTGTTCAACAAAATGGAATTTGACTGTTAGTTTCCCTCAGTCACTTGGATACAAATGAGCGAGAAAATAACGTCCAGGATAAAAAGAATACTTATTTTACCCTTAATCCAAGTCGTGAATGCTCGTTCGTAAACAACCAAAGTAAATGATGACCCATGTAATTTTCAGCAGCCGACATTTCCAATTCACAGACACACTGAACTGTCAGAAACGACTACCAGCTTCAGTGAAACAAGATTAGTTTTGTGACAACATTTTTTTGTTTATTTGTGTACTTACAACATACGAAAACAAAGACACGGGCGTAAAATAACTCTGCTTACAAGCAGGGAGAACGGGGAAACGCTAAGGGTGATGCTTGTAGTAGCCAAGAAAAAAGGTCAGCAATAATACAGCTAGTGTCCGTATCTAAAAACACAACCGAGAGAGAAAGACAGAGAGAAAGAGAGAGAGAGCGAGGACATACTGTCAATATAGATGTTCATTTCAAGGAAAGCCCAAAATTTCCCCAATATCTGGCTAAAAGAATGAGCTGCAGCTAAACTGAGATTTCTAAATCTTTTTTTAAAATTGCAGTTGTTGACTATTTCTGACATAAATATTCTTCAAATCTCTACATTTGTCTTTAAAGTGAGTTTTAAGGCTACAGATGTATCCCATAGTGTCAGATACTATTTTGTTAAAAGTCCATAATTACAGAACTAGACAGATTCAGATTCTTCATATTCCTTTGTTTAACAGTTCCCGTGGTTACTTTTCTATCAAATATCATTATCTTATGGCACGAAAATGTAATTTACTGGATTATTCTGTGTCTGGACACAAAAAAGAGACTCTGAAAAGTACTGCTTTCATAAACATCTTATTTGGGTCAAGAATGATCCCTCTATAAACTGATGTTCACACATTTAATTTGATTATTTGCACTTTAATTTTTTAACGTAATACTTACACTGTGAGGTTTTGATTTATTAGCAACTAATGTACTGATGTTTTGATTGTTTTTCACTATTCATATGTTTTCTGGGTTCTCATTTAGGTCTGTAGAGGTTTTTACCACATCCTCACATGTACTTTTTATGTACTTTGTATTATGTGAAACAAATAAACTAAACTAATGCACTGTTATAATAATCCACAGACATTTCTGCAAAGTCACAATTCTGCTCTGTACTTTCAAGAGTTACTTTCAAAAGTTAAACTTGAATCTACAGGTACTGATACTCACTTCTGAAACTCCCACTCCCTGTTGTCCAGAGGGCACACCTGTCGGGTTTTCAGCCAGCGGGAAATACAGTGGAAATGAAAAGCATGCTGCGGGAGAGAAATATATGAGAATAAAGGCACTGTTTAACTTGACACAAAATGTGAAAGCTTAATTGTGCTAAAAACCTAAAAGTTTAAATCATTTGTTGGTAATTCTCATTTGTACTTATACCAGTTTGTGCGCAACAGCAATGTATATATAGGGGATAAATGAGCCAATATGTAATGTAAAATGTATTAAATGTACTTTCATCATAGATTAAGACTGTATATACTTGAGAACAATTCAAATTTGTCCATGTTTATACAGCACAGGGAAATTATTAAAGTGAAATCCACTACTAAATTTTTTGTAATTGGCCAACAATTGTGACTAAAAGAATAACGCAGACGTAATCAACCTGATCAGTGACACATGTTGGAGACCAGTATGGAAACTCACATTGCAGACACCCCAGGCTACAGTGCACTCTTCAGAGGTTGCAGAGGCTTGGTTGGCCTGGCACTCTATACCTGATGAGGGAGGGAGAAAAGTGTCAACAATGCTGTATCAAAAACAGGCTGAATGTCATTTAGAGCCTAACAACTTGTTGCTGACTCTCACAGCTGCTGCCCATAACCAAGTCATTCAATATTCACAGTTCAGTGTGTATCACAGTCTAAAGCTGTGTGAAAGTGAACTCACAGAGATCCATGATGTGGTTCCTACAGATAGCACAGTTATCCACCACGATGTCCCAGGCCCACAGCGCCACAGCATTCCACTGGTGGGAAATCACAATCACGAAAATGATCAGATCAACACATTCACAGCAAGTTATTTTACTAACGTGGATATACAGAGATTTGATCATAGCTTCACAGTACATTAAATTTTATATACTTTTTTTTTTTACATTATGGAAATACTGAGTGAACGACAGTACAGTGACCTGATGAACATCTTTATTAATGCCAAAAAAATATATTGCTCAAGATTTTACTTGGGTGTTTATAAATAAAGTTAGAAACTTTCTCTGACTAAAGCATATTTTATTGTTTATTTTACATGTTTGAATTTACTATCTATCTACTGCTGTAAAATAAGAGTTGCAATTTTGCATTTGAGACACAGTCCTCCCAAAACCAATAAATGATAAGCGCTGTCAGTGTAACATAACTCCTCCTTATCTAAGCTCAAATCTGACCACTTTTAAGTCAAAGCTGAAAACATTTCTTTTTTACACGTGCTAATGACTACAAACTTATTTTAAACTTGATTATAAATCATTTTTTTATATTATTATATTATATTTTTTTAAATCTTTTTTTAATCACTGCAACTTTTGTCTGCAGTCAAATTTTTAGTGATTTTTATCTACTTTTTTAATCATTTTGTGAATGAATTTACCTTTTATATCTTTTCTCTTTTATCGTAAATCTTTTATGTTTTTATATTTTATTCCTCTGTAAAGCACTTTGAATTGCCCTGTTGTATGAAATGTGCTATACAAATAAAGTTGCCTTTCCTTGCCTATCTGTGTCATAACATTGTGTAATAGTCATATACTGTAGCTGTAATTCATAGATAATTAACTAACAATAATTAATTGAACCTTATTCCTTGAAAGCCGGGTTCACAAAAATGTTTTAATACGTTGAATAAATTGGTGCCGTTAGCGATTAATTCGTTAGAAAGTTAGCACAAAGTACAACGGTACCTTGTTGTACGTCGAGCATATAACATTGGTCCCATTTTTATTCACTGAATATCTAACAACATTATGTTTTGCCTCTTTGAATTGGTTGTCATTCTCCGGAAATGCGGTTTAGCTAAGCTAACTTAGCTCGCAGAGTTAAGAGCTTTGTTGTTTGACGTAATTTCAGGTTTAATGTTAACGTTGAAATGACTTTTCTGTTTTGTGAATTACACCTTAATAATGGTTAATGATCTCAATTGTATAACTATAGGTTCTATTTATTGATATTTGCTATTCCCATAAAGAGAAGTGCAAATTCATGCCCTGTTTGAGGCAGGCTAACGGCTAACTAGCTACTATCTTAGCTACAGGGAGTTAGCGCTAGAATGCTAACGGCAGGTGTGCTAGCTCGTTAGCAGCAGTGAGATGTGTTTACGGTTATTTGTGGCTGCTGGCAGGTTATACATTTTAGGAACAACATAAAACCAACTTTCCGTCTACAACCATACCTTTTTTACTTCAAACCGCTTCTTGCTAGCGCCACTGTTTGTGCCGCTCGGCGTATCTACATCCATAGCTGCTGCCATCTTGAAAGGAGAAGTTAGGCGTGATGACGAAGTTACCCGGAAAAAAACACAGCGATTTCCGTCAGTGTCTTAAACGGTTTTAAAGTTAACCCCGAGATTGTAGTCCCCTTTTCACAATGTAAACACTCTCTGTAGTATTATCGTGGTATCATTTGCTATTAATATGATATTCAGAGTGCATTAAAAGTAAAAAAGAAAAATTCAGGTTCCACCGAGATTTGAACTCGGATCGCTGGATTCAGAGTCCAGAGTGCTAACCATTACACCATGGAACCACTCACACAAACACGGCCAATTTTTGCAATATATAGTTATCATACATACCATGTTTCAGGCTTCTGATAATAATACGTCGCATGCTTGCACGAAAACAAGCAGTTCACCCTCTGTGTGCATATTAGTACATATTAGTTTATTTAGGGACTATTTCTTATTTATGAGAGACAGGAGGATGGTGCAAAAAGGGGAAGGCATGTCAAATGATTTTTGCATTTATTTAAATGCCGGTTTTTAAAAGATACACGCCTCTGAAGGTATGTTTTCTTCAAATAATTGTGATTTTTTTAAACTTAAAAATCAAAATCATACCATTTATCATAGCCAGAAACTGTAAAAACTGAAATTATCGCTGGATTTTTCAAATTTCCAACAGTTCTTGAACACACTATGTGGGATGAATGCTCCCATAAAAAAAACAAAAAAACAACATAACCAAATCAGAGCTTAAAATAGTGACATTTCAGCAAAACAACTATTTCACTTGTTTTATATAGACTTCTGGCAAAAGTAAACAGTTTAAACTAACTAACTAGCATGCGCAATAAGAGTGAAAATGACTTTTCCAACTCTAGTATTTCATCTTCAATTTTAACTTTCAAAATCAAAAGGTGGGTTTTTCAAAAAATATCTAACAACTAATTTATGGTGGACAGAGGATCACACTCCAGATATCCTCAGGCCTCTGATAAATAAACAGTTTCTTACTATCCATTATTCACTGTAGTTTTTTTAGATAGCCTTAGTAGTCTGAAAATAAATGTTCAATGGGACTATATTGACGGTGTATTAAAGATATGATTATGTCTCCACCCGCCAGACAAATCTTTTCAGTGTAACATGTATTTGGTCTTGAGAATTGGGAAGTGAATCATTTTTTGCTTTGCTGTTTATTATACTTAGATAGTAAAAAAAAAGCATATAAATTTGACAGAGTTGTAATCTTAAGCATTTTAATAAAGAAAAAAAGAAACAATCTTCACACTCGGCTGTCAGACTGAAAAATCCAGTTTGATAGATTCATTTATTTTAGTGTCTTCTTGTTCTTTGTCACTTTTGGTGCTACAGGTTTTCTCTGAGGCTTGTTCTTGGTTGATTTGGGTGGTTTAGTTTTGGGCTTTGTGGGCCTGGCTTTGACTCCAGAGGGCTTCAACAGGCTCGGTTTGGGTTTCATCACTTTTGCAGGTCTGGGAGCCACGACCCTCTTCTCTGGAGGAGAGCTGTTTTCTGTGCAGGACGTGAATACATCGACGTCCCTGACTCTCTGACCTCTGATCTCAGGAGGGTGGCCACAGGTGGCGATCACCTCCAAACTTACATTCTCCATCCACCTGAGAGACAGAGACGAAGGGAGACAGGGACAGTCAAACAATCATTGTGAGCAATGTAGCTTTAAATAATTGTTATGATCAGGTAAACTGATTACTATGTTATCTTAATCCCCATAGCAACACATTTGTTTTCCTCTCTCCTCTGGCTAAGCTCGAAAGTAGCCACCTTTTGCATAAAAGAAAACTTTTTCTCGCATGCCTCCACAGTGAACAAGAAATCCCAAAATGGAAAATCCTTGATTAATTTATTGCAGTCATCAGGACCCCACCTTTAACAACCGCAAAACTATACCAAAATATCCATTTACAAACTCTCACAAAACTAATACAGTATAATTCAGGTCTAATTTATGCATTCATATGCTCAATACTGGCAAAAAAACATGTATTTTTGCTAAAACAGCTATATTTAAAACTGAACTCAAAGTCAAACTTATTTATGCTCTCTTCACAGCCAGACTCCATTGACAAAAATAGTAATTTTACCTCACTGAACACGGGAGCTGATCATCTACAGCTGCCTCTATCAGTAGTTTGTTTGTGTTACTGTGTGATTTTGGTAACTCCAAACTAACACTTTAAAACACCAAAGTCACACACACATAACAGGTCAACTTAAATCCGAAGCGGCAATATCTAGAGTACTTTCTCCTTAAAATTATTTACAAAATGGCAACTTCCAAAAACTGCTCTGACCTGCGTAGCGGCAGCAGAGGACAGTCACACAGCAGCGGGTTGTCCTGCAGGTCGACCACCTCCAGACCGGTGAGCGGGCTCAGGTCAGGAAGCTCCTCCAGCTGGTTTCCTCTCAGAGTCAGAGCCTTCAGCCCCGGACCCAAACCCGCCAGAGCGTCCCTGGACATCTGGATGATGATAATTTAAAAATCTGCAATAAGTCCTTTTTTTAACTGTCAGCATGGACATGGTCTAATGTAATGAAAAATGTCAACCCACTACTTTTTATTTCTTTATATGCATGTACACGTGTATAGAAAAGACAGAAAAAGAATATTAATAGTTGAAGCCCTTTGCAGGAGAGGTTAGAAGCCAAAAATGCCTTACTGAGATACCTCCCCAGTTAACCCTTTGAAACCTGGATCAACATCACTTTTCTTGTGCTACGTTCAGACTCCTTTCACAAAACCTTTGAATCCTGAGCAAACTGGTTTGATTTTCTTTCAAAAACATGAGGAAAAAGACGATAAGAGATTTGACATGAAATATCTCTCAAATGACAAGAAATTAGATTTTCTTTTTTTTTTAAATTATATAAAAAGTCCAGAAAACAATATATTTAATTGTCGTGGCTATATATTTAAAGTTATTTCACAGATTTATTATAATTTTTTTTGTATTAGACCTTTTTATTTCAATGCAGATTCCCTGTTTTTGTTTTATTTATTTATTTATTGCTTATTTTGGGACCATTTCTTAAGTTGTTGTATGTTGTATGTTTTTAGAATAAATTAAGCAATTTTTCCAGGTTTCAAATGGTTAAATAATAATTAATAGAAAGATAAAACATAAACCCAAAGATTGCATTATTCATCAAAAATATCAAGACTAGACAGTTGTATGTAATTAATTTCAAATATAGTGACATCTACACTTAGACTTTCAGCATCTTATTGGTGAAAATACAGGGGATAATAACATGATAAATTAAAAAAAAGAGAGAAATAAAGTATTTAATGCACAGGACAATTTAGATATGGGAAAAAAGACTTCTCATACCTTCTCCATGCCTATGTGATCCATGTGAAGCCTCGTCAGACTTTGGGATACGGGCTTGAATGTGTTTGGTCCCACCCAGCGGATCATATTCTGAGACAGGTTGAGCTCCTCCAGGTTAGAGGCGTCGGACAGAGCGTTAGCAGGCATCTCCGTCAGCTGGTTTGAATCCAGGTGAAGTGTGCCGAGGAGAGCAGAGTCCAGAGCCCCCGTAGCAATAGTCGTTATGGTGTTATTGGTTAAATAAAGCTCCCGAAGTTTAGGGGTGACTGAGGACAGCAGACCAGTGGGCTCCAGTTTGGAGATGGCATTTCGCTCCAGGTGTAACACAAACAGATTTGGTAAGAGAGTCAGAGCTGCAGGAGAGACACAAAGAAACAGAAAATCTAAAAAAATGTATACTTTTTTTTTTTTTTTTTTAAAATTTTTTAGGATTTTTTGTTGGGCATTTTTTCCACTTTTCTTTTTTTCTTATTTTCAGGTAATTTAAAACCCTCGCTGCCTGATCAGGCTGACCACGTCAGCTCCCAGGACAGTGGATGAGTATAACGTGTGTTTTTTACAAATGTAAATATCTGTAACTCGAATTTATGACCAGACTTGACCTGACAGACCACTCACCTGACCCGGGGAACTGTACCAGTCTGTTCCCCTCCAGGTGAAGGTAGGCGAGCTCGGGGGCTCCGGCGAAGGCTCCCGGGTCCAAAGATGTGAGATCATTGTCAGAAAGATACAAATAAAACAGGTTTTTCATTCCTCGAAAGGCACCGCCTTCAATTTCGTGGATTTTGCAGAGCTCCAGGTGGAGAGAAACCACTTGGCTGCTGCCCGGGAAGCTGCTGGCGGGGAGGTAGTGGAAGTGGTTACTGCGGAGGTCGAGCAGCTGCGTTTTGGTGGGGAAGCCCCGCGGGACTTTGGTGTGACCCCGACCTTCACATGATGCATGCTGGGCTTCAATCTGCAGAGGGGAATATTATGATAATTCATTTATAAACCACGGTGAACAAATTATTCAGATGTTTTAGT
This sequence comes from Plectropomus leopardus, assembly GCF_026936395.1. Lineage (NCBI taxonomy): Eukaryota > Metazoa > Chordata > Actinopteri > Perciformes > Serranidae > Plectropomus > Plectropomus leopardus. The sequence continues at coordinate 27,540,964 of NC_142193.1, forward strand.
TAAAATGTTATTTCTAAGCAGCTAATTGCCATTAAAACTGCTCAACCTAATTCACAATGTGATACACTGTTATTATAAAAATGTTGATTTTTTAAAATTTAAGTAAAAGTAGCAACAGAACAATGCTTATTTTACATTAAATGACCCTGTGTGTAAGAATTAGGGGGATCTTGCAGCGAGAACTGCAGATTACAGCTGAAATTTCTCCTCGTTACGATTCCTTCATTGCTCAGTGTTGAGAAGTTTCTCTTTCTCTCCAAAACAAAAGGACAGTAAAGACACTGAATAAAGCAGTTTCATGTAAAAACAAAGTGTTTTGACTCCTGCTTACTAAGGTGTTCTACATGAAAACATTAAAACATGAAAATGCAAATGACCCTATCTAGAGCCAGTGTTTGTTTTGTCCATTCTGGGCTACTGTAGAATCATGGCGCTACAACATGGCGATCTCCATAGATGAGGATTCACTCCCTACATAGACATAAACGGCTCATTCTAAAGTTAAAAAAAATATTTAAGGTGATTATACACAAAAGGAAACATCCTTGCGATATTCCATTTCTGCAAATATATTCCCCTTAAATCTTACACACTGGACCTTTAAGTAAATGTGCAGAAGTCTATTATGAGCAAATATGTCAATATATATTCCAGTCTCAAGCACAGACCAGTAGTGTGACTGCGCTGTTTATGCAGAAGCGTTCTAAATATTACAGTTTTAACAAAAATGCACGTGTTTGGGAGTTACTGAGGACACATGAATAAACCAGACTTGGATTATACTGCAGAAGTCGTGTGAGAGTTTATAAACAGATGTTTCGATTTTTGTTGTTGTTCAAGATTACTATGATGAATTCAATGCAACATGGGATGAAAATCTGAAAAAAACGGAATGAAAACACAATATCTCCTTTTGAAATATAGGGAAGCAGTGTACGGTAGCATAACATTGTACTTAAGTATAAGTACTCAGTTGCTGATAAATATGGTAACTAATCTAAAAATATAAAAACTGTAGAAAGGAGTGCTTCCAGGACTCAAAAAAGAGTATGTTTGAGGTGCTCTTTGGGATGGGATTCAAAAATTGGTAGAGAAAAACAAGAAAAACTCTAAGGCACTCTCTTCAAACAATAAATTACCTTTAATATCACGGCATGGTCATGCAAACCTTAAAAAACAGACTTAGACGTGTTTCGGCATCAAGCCTTCATCAGGAAGTGAAGTAAACAGATGTGTACTGACATCTGTTTGCTTGACTTTCTGAAAATTGAAAAAACACAGTGGCTTTCATCCTTCCAAACGTTTTGATGTCCTTTAATGTTGACATTAATTCTAATAACTCAATCTATAAATATGCAATTTTTACAGGAAGCAGGCGATGTCGGAGGTGGACTTTACTCACGTCACAGTCGCAGTTAGCTGGACACTTGGCTCTCAGTTTGGGTTTGGCTGTGGGTGGAGCGCTTCCTGCGCTCTCGTCCTTCTCCTCAAACTCGTCCTGCAGCGTCTCCCCTCGGCTGCGGCAGCGCAGATCCAGAGGAGCCACGGCCTGCAGCGGCTCCTCCGACAGGTGAGCTGGTCCAGCGCAGGCTCCCAGCAGCTTCACACCACCGGCACTGGCCCACTCCCTCAGGGGCCGCATGTAGCAGTTACAGTACACTGGGTTGCCTTTAAGAAAATGAGTAATTGATGCATCAAAGATGACGTGTGGTTTGTTATTATCCTCCATGTTTAAATTAGAAATGTCAGAACATAGTTGTACCGGTCAGGTTGAGGCTGGTCAGATCTTTGGGGCCTGAAAGAGGCTCCAGGTAACGGAGCTGATTGTGGCTGAGGTCCAGGTGGGACAGGAGGGGAGCGCGGGACAAGGCCTGATCTGACAGGTCCTGGAGGGACATGTGGTCGAGGTAGAGGTGTGTAAGCTTCGCCATGGAGACGGATTCTTCCCCGAGGTAGGTCATTGGGTTGTGGCTCATGTCCAGGCGCGTGACCTCAGGGAGTCTTTAAAAAGAGAGTAAAGTGAAAAACTGAATGAGAAACGACAGATTCAGATCGGACAGATTCACTGTTATTGGATATTTCATTATGTAATATCTATTTCTTCTATTTTTCCTTCTTTGTTTCTGTCAATTTATATGTTTATATATATATATATATATATATATATATATATATATATATATGTACATTTATTCAACTTAAAAAATATTAAAGAATAAAAAAAGACTCATTCAGTGATGATTCAGTCAGGTTTGTTTGTCAATAATACTTTACTCCTAATTATTTTCTGCATTTTTCTTGCAATGTCACTGCTGAGAAGTCATGAGCACTGGTTATATATTAAAACAACATGTGTATGTTGCCCAAAAAAATCCTTCTGTCAGAGGTCCCCATCCAGGGATCATAAGACTTCACCTGAGAAGGGTAAAGACAGATCAAGCGCTCCTGCCTGGGAAGGACACGCCCCTCTCAGGTGGAATAACTTCAGCCTAATCAGAGGCGTTAAACACTGCCGTCCTCCTTTTGTTCTGTCTTTTTAACCTCAGCGATACTGTTTGAGTCCTTTAAGTTGAATTCTTCATTTGATATGTGTTTTACTTTGTTTACCTAACAATACACACTATTTTTTTTAGATTTTTGATGTCATATTAATACTTAGTTTTTTCTTTCCAGAGCTAAAACCACAAATGCATGAAAAAGCACAAAAAATGACCAAGAAATGAAAATAAAAATAAAACTGCTGTGCCTCTAAACTCTGAACTCAGACTCTTGTCTCCTCCATCGTTCTCCAACACACTCCAGCATCTCCCCTAACCATCAGTTTTAGGATCTGACGCCTGCAGGTGGTCCCACCTGGTCATGGTCTGAGTGGGGAAGAACTGCAGCTCGTTATGGTCCAGGCTGAGCCGGCTGAGGGTGAACAGTCCAGCGAAGGCTTCAGGGGCCAAGTTGTTCAGAGAGTTATGGCTGAGACGGAGCCACTTGATGTTGTGCAGGCCCTGGAAGACGAGTCAGATGCCAAACATAATAATTCACTGTGGAGCATGTGCACGGCATGTGGGTGTTCTTGTATTTGACAATAAAAAGTCTCTAATCCCATAAGTGCGAGTACCTGGAAGGCCATGTTGGGGATGTAAACCAGCTGGTTGTGAGTGAGGGCCAGCATGTTGAGGAAACCCAGCTGTGTGAAGGCTCCGGGCTGGACCTCCTCCACACGGTTGTGGTCCAGGTGCAGCTCCTTCAAGGAGGAGAGGCCGTCAAAGGACTCCTGCAACAAAGATAAAATTAGACACCTTCAAATGTGTTGTGAAATGTGTAAAAGTGACCAAAAGTTAGAATAGAATAGAATAGAAATAATTAATTAATCCCCTGAGGGAAACTGTTTTGTTACAGCAGCAAATAAGAGAACAGCAACTGAATGAAGTATTGATTAAAAAGGTCAAAATAATGCAAATATATAGATACAAAGGAAGGCCCTTAACATAGAACGAAATAGAATAAAATAACAACAATAATAATAATAATAATAATATAGTTAAAAATCTCATTCTGTCTCTTTGTTGTTGCCTCCTCCTCTTACCTGGTAAAGGATGTCAATTTTGTTGTAGGCCAGGTTTAAGGAGACCAGGCGGCCGAGGGTCCGGAAAGCGCCCTCCCTCACCTTGATGATGTTGCAGCGCTGCAGGTTGAGGTGGGTGAGGTAGGGCGTGAGGACGAACGCTCCCCTGGACAGCTCCTGCAGGTTGTTGTTCTTCAGGTCGAGTTTCACTGTAATCTGTGAGAGCAGCAGATCAGAGGATGTATCTGAGAAACTCTTATCTCCTGCTTGCTGCTCCAGCTGTGCAACAGTATGAATGGCATGCATAAAGTCTTAAAATTAGTCCTTTTGAATGGATAGATTCAAATTTAAGAAACATCAGAAATACAGCAAAAATTATTATTATTTATTTGGGTTCTATCTTGACTTGAGTAAATGGATAATATGGGACCTTTTTTGCCAAATATTAACAACTCTACCAAGAGGCAGACTGTTTTTTGTTGTTTTTTAAAATGTATTTTCCTCAGGAAAACATATTAGTATGGCTGTTTTTCATCTCTGTGCCACTGTGAGGTTAATAACAGGAAATTATTGCTGTGCTGTATAATGTACAAAAAAAAATTTAAAAGCTGCCACTTGAACTCCTCACCTCCTCTATTGTCGGGGGAATCTCCGTTAAGTTCTTGCCAACGCAGGCGACCGTGAGTTTGGTGCTGTCACAGCTGCACACTCTGGGACATTTGCCTGCTTCAACGGGTAAACTCAGCGATAAAACCAGCAGGAGGGCCGCAGGAGAGAAGGAATGCATCTGTGCCGGTAAAACACGTTAGAAATATGATTTAAAAAGTCAAAGCTGTAAAAATGTATTAAATATACATTTTCTTTAAGAAAAAGTGTGACGTTAATTTTCGCTGTCATCCTTATTTTTCTGCAAATTGTATTTTATTCTGTTTTTTTAATTTAATCTTTTTATAGCTTCATTACATTTATTTTATTATTTTTTATTTTTATGTCAAACTTGGTTAGTATTATCCTTTTTTTAAAAGTTTCCTTGTTATTAAGTCTTACGTACTTAGTTTTTTTTTTTTCACAATTACAATCTCTCTCTCCAATCCTTTATCATTAATAATTTTTCTGTAAATTGTATTTTTATTTACTATCAATCATTTGTGTTCAATTTCTTTGTATCTATTACATCTCTATTTCATTTAATCTTTATTTTAAATTTTGTTATTTTTATATGTATGTATTATTATCTTAATTTTTATTCATGAATTTATTCTAGGTCTAGGTCCTTTTTACTTCATTTTTGTTATCACTATTACTATCTCTTTTTCTGTAGATATTATTATGTATTTACTTGGCATTAAAACTTATGACACTGACTTACTGATTCATGAATGCCTTAAAAATTTCAACAAAACTGTAAAGAATTAAAACAAAATCAAACCTATAGTCAAAGCTCTTCACCGTTTGGTGTCTGTACACACTTGGCACAAGCTTCACCAAAGTTGGGTGGTTAGAGAACTAAAAACAAACACTTTAAACAAAAAGTAGATAATGAATGCTAAACTATTATGGTAACTTCTTGTGATTACATTCTACTTTTTGTCATTTTCTATGGAATACAAAGAAAATATTTTGGGATAAAACAAAAAAACGACTATTTCTAGTTTTCAAATGCTCAATATTTTAAATCTGCACTAGAACCAACACAAGTATCAGCTCATCATGTGAAAAATCATTCCAAGAAAATCTAAAGTCTAACCTCGAAAGCCAAACTCACCAAAGTAAAAAAAACAGTCTTACCTTCGAGCCGAATGCCACGCTGTCACAGCCTGTTTGATAACATGAATTAAAGGTGCTTTATATGTGAATCTGCCCGTTTAAGCTCCAGTTAGTGACTTTTTAATTTCCCTCTGAGTGTGTCCAGCACTTACTGTCAGCGGTCAGGCTGTCTGACAAACAGGGCTTTGGCAAATTCTTTTCGGGCGACCCCTGATCCCTGAGCCCCCTCACTGCAAATTAACACCTTGGCTTTACATTTTCTGTGCAGTCAGGAGGCTGAAACACAAGGAGAAACTGTGTTTGTTGGTCAGGTTGACCACATTTGGTACATATGTAAGAGATAAAGTTATTATTCTTGGTTTGTGACCCCCAGCGCCACAAAACAGATCGGTTCAGGAAAAATTATGTAGAAAGTCTGAACTTATTCTCTGAACCCACTGTTAAAGGCTAATATCTACTATTTTCTACTTGTACATTGTACGTATTTAACCCTGAGCAAATTGTCTTGATTTCTTTCAGAAACATAGAAAGAATGTAATGACAAATTTAAGAAGAAATGACTCAAAAAGTAGCAAATACAAGAAAATAACATGAAAATTAGAAAAAAATATACAAACAAAAGGGAACGACCTGAAAAAAAACCTTAAAAACGATAGTTATTCAATAAAAATATTTTTAAATATATATTTACGATAATTATAAATATATTTTTTGATTTTTTCCAATCTTCAAAAAAAAAACCTTTTCCTTTGATCATTGTGATTATTTCAAGTTTTTGCACGTTATAATATGTTTATTCCTTTTCTTTAATACATTTTTTGGAGGTATTTTTGACTCTCAGTGAATCTTTTGTTGGCGTATTAGACAATAGACCAGGCCCCGCCTCAGCCTCTCAGCGTCTTTAAGTTTGTTTCAAGGTTGCAAAGGGTTAAAGAGTATCTGTTTTGTTCAATAAAAATTCTCTGCAGTTAATATGCAAAGACTGTGATAGACACTCAAACCAGCTTTATTTCTGCAACACAAATTCATGTGCCTCGCTAAAGGCAGAAAATACATAAAGACACATTTCATCCCTTTTGATTGCTCTATTTTACTTTACAGTCTTATTTTGATAATATTTATCAGTGAGTATATAATTTAATAACACCATTGTTTGACCATATTATGGAATTCAATAAACATTTAATATAAAACAACAGAACAGTAAAAGTTAGATATGAAATGGAGAATGTACACGAGCTAAAGCCTCCACGCCAGGATCAGTTCTGGTCAGAGCTTTTCTAGTTTGCACCAAAGTGTAATCTGTGCTTCAATAACCGTGAGGAAACAGAATACAAAGAGCACGAGGTTGTCAGTGCTGTCCTGTGGTTATATGAGCGTACACAAAGCACTGCAGTCAGTCCACACATTAAGAGCATCGTCTGCTCCAAAACACAGAGCGTTCAAGTCCAGTCCAGAGTCCAGAGAGAGGTTTGTTGATGAAGGACAGCGGCGACACAGTGAAGTGTGTCTGAGTGGAGTCTGTTCTTCTCAAGTGCTGAACTGATTTATCTGCTTCAGATTTGGGTTTGTGTGCTTCCAGAGGTCCATCAGTGATCAGTCAGAGTTCAGTCTGTGTAAAGGTGTGTGTGTGTGTGTGTGTGTGTGTGTGTGTGTGTGTGTGTGTGTGTATGTGTGTGTCCTCAGCCCTCAGACCTGACTCTCTGCAGCGTCAACTGGAGGCTGTTTCTGGCGTTTCCACATGACTCCAAAGCCTTGTTGTTTCTGTTAAAGATAAAACACAGTCAGAAGATCAAGTCCACACACACACACACACACACACACACACACACACACACACACACACACACACACACACACACACACACACAAATCCTCTAATTAACAGTGCTGAGATGGTATGGAGTGTAGACTTTAAATAAAGATAGAAAACATATTGATCGCCCCCTGGTGGCTCGCTGCAGTAAAGGTCATAAACCCCACCCCCTCCATGTTAGTGAAAAGGACATGGGTCATGTCCCTTTCAGGTCAAATACATTTTTTCCCAAAGATGGATTCTGACATTTTAGGTCATCACGCTGGTGATGGTTCAACTGCTAGTTAATTTTTTAATAAGAATGAATTTAATTAGTTATTCTACGCTATGAAAAGTGGATTTGACAACATGATTGACAGCTGTGTTTGCCAAATGGTGTGCTAAGGATCAATGGCGCTGCTTGTGATTGGCTGGACGGGAACTTGATACCGTGGTAGCTGCCGTAGCGCCAGACTCTGGCTCCAAATGGCGCCACCAGAGCAAGATGGTTGCTGTGGTGTTGCTGTATAACCGGGATAATTCAGCTTTTAGTTTTGTACAACAGAAGTGAGTGGGACCGTGTTTTTTTCATCTTTATGTACAATCTTTAGTTTGGCGTTTTCCTTACCGTGGTGAAACATTAAGGTATCCACACAGTTTGGCACTTTACTGCCAATATAATAAAATAAGCAGAGAATATAATGAGTAATAACACAAAAGAAATTCCCGGCAGGAGACAGAAAGGTTAGTAGTAAAGTTGTCTAACGGCAGTAAATGTACCATTTAGTTTGACCGTGAATAAACACCAAAGCTCCTCAAAAACTCAAGAAGTTCCCGTGTCAGCTGCTGGGAAAAAGTGAAGGAAGCGTGTAGAAACTATTTTCTCTCTAATGAACTAAACACGTCAGCTGTATCATAGCACAGAGGGAAGTGTGTGTCTACTGCTAACATTATTTATTTAGTATTTAGTACCTGGAAGCTGCCTGCTGATTGGCTCACTCTCTCACGCCCTTACCGGGACATGAAGGCCTCCAGCACCGCCACGTTCTCTTTGGGGAAGTAGTCCTGCCGAACAACGTGCTCCAAGGCGTGGAGGTGGCCGGGAACCACGAGCACAGGCTTCACTTTGTCCTCACTCTGAGCAGCCAGGAGGACAGGACAGAGGGACGGAGGACGGGGATGAAAGGAGCGTTAGAAATAATGGGAAATTAAGGTGATGAGACCAAAACTAGAGCTGTAAAGGAAGCAACAGATACCAGAAAGTGACAGCGAGGAAAATCATATTTACATGATTATACCTTGAGAAGTCCGAGCAGCACTAACAAAGATGATACAAAGCTGTAGCCTTGGAAGGAAGGAGTGGCAAAAGCTTTCTTCAGAAGGGCATCTGTGATTTAAAAAAAAAAAATGATTACACTGTCCACAAAACATCAAAATAATATAGAAAATGTATGTCACTGTTACAATCCAAAGTTATTTATGGACAAAGTAAAAGGAACATTTTGGGAAATTCACTTTTTGCTTTGTTTCTGAGTTACATAAAGAGACTGACATCCAGTCTCCTATCTGGAGACTTTTTTTTTGCCTTTTGGCACCCTGCTGGCTGTTTTTCCTAATAGCTGTTTGACTCTGACTTTATATTTATCATGAGACATGAGAGTGGCGTCAGTATTCGTATATAACTCATAGGCATTGATGTTATTAACAAGTCACAAAGTGCATATTCTTTTGTCACTTGTCCTGTTATTTTATTTAACTAATTTATTGTCCCTTTTTTTGAGACCTTATTAAAATATCCTTCACATAATAGAGATTGCTGTCTTGATAAGTAATCTAATGGAAATGGAACCCCCCCCCCCAATTTTTCCTCCTCTTGTTATTTATTAATTAATTTTATTAATATACATTTTAAAATTGATTTATCCTCGTGTTCTGTCACTTGTTTATGTGCTAACTAATCTTTTGGCTTGTACTTTTATTAATTACTTTTAAGCAAATAATTTTGTTGTGATGTATTATCGCCAAAACAGGCTTGAAGTAAAGTTTTTGTAACTGTCTATTTTTATCAATCTTCTGGCAGCTGATAAAAACAAAATAATTTTTAAAGTCATTATATGTAGAAAGCGCTTGAACGTGTCTGTGTTTGTGTATCTGTCGACAAGAACATGTACAGCAACAATCAAATCAACTGATGCAGACAAAGAGTCTCACCAACGCTGTCCAAAACTGCATTTTTAACATCATTATTCTCCTCCTTGTACACAGACGCAATCTTCAGGAAGGCTTCAGCTGTTTTTGTAGCGTCTGTCACATCCACCTAAACACAGAGACAGGAAAACATTCACTGACGGCCATCGAGAAAGAGCGAGGCCAGTTGAACAGAGCTGAGCTGTACCATGCAGTGGAAATGCGGCATCAATTTCCAAGAAATGCAACCCCAAAGACATTTCTGTTGGCCTGTGGTGCCTCTTATCAATAGAAAGATGCAGTTCTTTGTGTGGAAACTTTGGCTGATGCGCATGTGCATGTGGAGTCTCTTCAGTGTTTACCTGCTGCTCGATCAGCATCGCTCTCTTGGCCCCCAGTTTGAGCAGTTTGTCCGGGGACGGGAAACTGAGGAAGGAGGAGACGTCTGGCGGCCGTGGTGCTGATGCAGGGGTCGATAACTATGAGAGAGAGAGAGACAAGAAAGTCGATGGAAAGACAAACCCAAACAAAAACGTACATGCAGCTAGCGAAGCCTTTAAATGGGACTTCATGTCATCCATATAGTGAAAACTGATGCTGTCGTGCTACAAGATCAGGACAGCACTCCAATTCTAACTTTTTTATTGCCACATGGAGGCTTCAGGGCGCCAACATTTTTAGGGCACAGAATTACAGTAATTTATCATATGTATTTAAATCATAAAGAAATAAACAATAAAAATAAAATCAATAAGTAAATAGACAAATTCATAATAATAAATATTATTATTATGGTGAAAAAAATCAACAGTTATGTGGACATGTCAGCATTATTAATATAGCGACATATGCTCTTAATAGGAGAAATCTCTTTCCCGTTCACATTCACTGCTGTTTTGGCCTCTTTTCAAGGTCAATGCTCGTGTTAAACTGTGAAGGAAACTGTTCATGAGAACTGTCCTGCTATCAGATGCAGCTTTTCAGCTTTTGTCAAGAAATATTTAAATGCAAAAGTAAGATCTTTGTCATTTTCATCTACTGACACACGTCAGCTGCACAGCATCAAACAAGTTGTTTGTTAGGAGGGAATTTAAATGTCACTCAGCTCATGTAAAGTCAGGTGATGATGATTTTTTTGTGTTAATTTTGCTTTGACGTCTCGCATCATCACACATTTAACTTACCTTGATGCCACTGCTTTCCTCCTCCTCCTCTTCTTCTTCCTCCTCCTCTAATTCCTCCTCCTCCACATCCTCGTCATCTTCCTCCTCTTCCTCATCTTCATCTTCGTCCTCGTCATCATCCTCTGGCTCTCCCTCATCGTCACTGAGGCAAATATAAAACACCAACCATTAATGAGGATTTTGAGATTAGATGAATCTCTTTGAATAATCGATGATATTTTACAAAATTAAAACCACATCCAGCGCAAATATCAGATTAAAAGCAGCTTCTGTTCAATTATCTTGTTATAAAGGCCAAAATGTTTTACAAACACATCATTTAAAAATGTATGAGGGTGACACGATGGCTCAGTGTTTAGCACCGTCACCTCACAGAGGAGTGAGTAACAGTCTCTGGTTTCCTCTCACAGTCCAAACACAAACAGGTGAGCTCACCTATCACAGACTGTCAAAGACTAGCAGCCCGTCCTTCTCACCCAGTGCATTCTGGGTTAGTTTCTAGGGCCACATGACCCACAACAGGATAGACATTAATAGAAAAAATATATATGAATTTCATAAAAACACCTCACGAGCTTAAAAACAACGTGGTTACCTGAGTGATCCTAGAATATCTCCGATGTTCATGCCTTCCATGGCGTCTTTCAGAGCTTTGCAGCCGTCCTCTCCGAGACAGTTACCTAAAAACCACAGAGTTTATATTTCACACAGTGTAGTCTGGGAGCCAAATTTACCAAAAAGAAAATCTCTAAATAACGCCTCTACAAATGTAAGTTTGCTTCTATTCTAAAAACCATTGGCAGAGAAACTTTAAACCAGATTGTTGTACCGTTTTACAGCTAAAGATACTAAAAAAAAAAGTAATAATAAATGTACATGTGTGAATTGCAGTTAACTCTTTTTATGTTTTTACCATTTAGGTCCAGTTTCTCCAACTGGTCTTTGTCCTTTACTGCTTGTGCCACAGCCAGAGCGGCTTCCTCCGTAATCTCGCCAAATGACAGATTGAGCTCCTGTTTAGCACATAAACAGAAAATTGTGTTTCTCTTTTAAATAACAGGGGAAAAAAATGTCAAAAAAAAAAGCTTAGAGCAAGATCTTTCACAATAAACTGTTGTGGAAGAAAAGAAATTATCATTGTGAGACGCAGTGAGAGCTCAGGCTGGATCGGGGGACAGTAGTTAAGTTTATGACTCTCACCTTGAGGATTGGGAGTCCCTCTGACACAGTTTCTGCGATAGCGCTGGCGCCTGCTGGACGCACCAGACAGTCTCCAAAGTTTATCACCTGGATGTTGCGCAGGTGTTTCAGGGCCTGTAAAAGACACAAATCAAAGCCTAACAAGACCATACAATACGCTCCAGTTCATACTTAGAGATCCAGTCAGAGGTCTTTTATCTGTTTCAGAGTCCACGCTAAAAACTAACCAGGACCATCAGCAGCTGTCCCCTCAACTGTCAACTGTCTCAATAATAATAAATGTCTGCTGCGTCAGTACCTGCGCCATGGCGATAGCCCCCTTCTCGGTGAAGGTGTTGTCGTTGAGGTTGAGGATGCGGAGGCCTGCGTTGTGCTGCATGGCCGTGGCCAAAGCTGTCACCCCGGGATGATTGATGCCATTCTGCGGCATGTGAACCTCCTCCAGGCTGCCCATCAACTGGGAACACAAATGGCAACTGTACGATTAGTCGGACAACACAACTGTTTGTCTACAGTAACAGACTCTCACAACTTTGAACAAGAATGGTCGAGTGGTTGAATGACAATATGAGCTCTGCTGCTTTAAATGAATCATGAAGGTGCTCCAAGGAGGTAGGCTGTGGTAAAATCCCTCCGTTTTCATCAGGTAATGCTTCATCAGAATAGACTTTGCTGTGTTTCTCTGTCAGAGCTCAAACTTGAGGAGCAGTGAGCCGTGTACCTGGAAGGCCTGAGCGAGGGCGGTGGCTCCATCGTTCTCCAGGCGGTTCCTCCCTGCAACAAACACCTTCAGACCGAGAGCGGCGCCCTCTGTGCTGGATTTTTTATGGCACTGTATCAATGAAGCAGCCAAGATCTGAGGAGTCCAAAAACACAGGTGTGATTTTTTACAACCATTGTTGTTTTGGAAAATTTTCTTTTTATTAAAGATACTATCAATAAATCAGAAACTTAGAAAAATATCTCTCTGTCCTGATATCCAGTGGAACTTAATTAAATCAGTACAGGCAAGAGAGGTGATCTCCCGTCAACCCAAAAATAAATTATTGGAAAATATTAATTTTCCAAATCCTCTAATTTCTTGCAATGTGTGAAACCTTTATTGTCAAGTTGCTCATTGCTTTTTTCAGATGTTTCTGAAAGAAACTGCTTTGCTCGATTTTCTCAGGATTCAAAGGTTACAACACTTGTGAAAGGCATCTGAGAGCAGCACAAGAAAAGTTGCTCCAGGTTTCAAAGGGTTAACAGACCAAGCTGACGGTAGTATGCTGGTTAATATTGGTCCGTTGGTATCTGTTGCAATATTTTTGCAGTACGTTCTGCATTATAAGAAGTTTCTATGAATCATAATAGTAAACCAAAGCAAAAACAGTTGTATTGGACTGCATTAGATCGTACAGGTGTACCTTTCTAATATTAAAGGTTCCCATGTTTTAATTGTTTAAAAACTTGGATTAATGTTAGAAAAGAAAAACCTTTGGATGAGCTGGACTGTTTAATGAATATCTGACGCACTGCAATTTCTTTTATCTTGTTTTGAGTTCACATTATGCTTTGTGAACCCATTTGCAATAATACAGTAACTATGTGAATGGATGCTTTTCCAAAATAAAAATCTAACTATGAAAAAAAAAAGACAAAAAAAAAGATGTTAGCGTGACTTACCTTCCCCCCTCCGATGCCCATGCCGCAGTTGTTGAGCCGCAGCTCCTGCAGCGTGTAGCAGGCGGTGCTCTTGAGCAGCTTCTCGATGCCTTTCACCCCGTCTGGTCCAAAGGCGTTATCACTGAGGTCTAAAACAGTCAGCCTGGCACCCGCCAGCATCAGAGCGTCACCCAGCGAATTCTACAGCACAAGGTAGAGAAAAACTAAATTAAAGGCGGGAGAAGAAGAGCAGTGTATCAAAAACAAAGACGACTGTTAAAGCTCTGTAATGGCTGTAAGAGGGCAATATTTCTGACCGGGAGCCCTCACTTTCTTTGACAGGACAACAGAGAAAAGGAAGAAGTGCGTTACCAGAGCAGGCGGGATCTCAGAGCGCAGACGACCTGTGAACATGTCACTCCAAAAACAGCGCTGAAAGAATAAAGAAAGAAAGTGTCAGATGAGACATCATCTTGAATATATGACAATCATGTTCAGTGTGTTGTACCGGCGCTGTAGATATTAGTAGACAAAGGGATTAATTGATCAAAGGAAATTAATTTGAGACAATTTTGATTACTGAATAATTGTTTGGTTTTTTTTAAAGCTAAAGCCAAATATTTGCTGGTTTCATGCTTTTGAAAAGTTGAGAATGGCTTTGGACTTTTGACCTGTTAGTCAAATCAAACAGAACATTTTAAGAGGTCACTTTGGACTCTGGGATATTATGCAGGGTGAGTTTAATGTTTTTATTTTCAGCCATTTTATTGACATTCATTAATCATTAATTATCATTAATTGAGAAAAATTATTGACAGATTAATTTATAACTAAAATAAAGTTGCAGTCATAAACTCTTGTTCTTGTTACAGATTTTCGAAGATAAGTATTTATTGTTTATTTTAGTATAGTAAATGCTCCAGCTTTTGGAGTGTTGGGGGACTAAAATAACCGAAAGGTTGACCTCCCAATAGGTTTAAGTAAACTATGACGGGAATCTTTCACTTTGCTCTGATGCTTATCAGACCACTTTGTATTCATCAAGTAAAAATGCCAAACATTTCCTGATTACAGGGTCAAAATGAAGATGAAATCAGTGGCAAGATTCAAAATGAGAACAACGAAAACGGTCCAGAAAAACACTCCAAACCTTGAACTTGCTCTTTGTCTCTAGTGCCTTGGCGATGGCCTGTGCTGCCTCCACACCCACAGTGTTTCCCTCCAACCTCAGAGCCTGTAAATCCTCAAAATCCTGGATCTCCTTCACCATGTCCTCCGCTGCAGAGGGGGGACAGTGAGAAGGAGGGATGGGAGAGTTGGTATGATGTGTTTAAAAATCATTAGACTAATGTGTGTTTCAGTGATAAAGCCTCAGTGTCTTGTTGTCAGAGTTTCAGCATGCTGAGCACACACCGTGACATGTGACACTTACCCGATTTGGCATCATCCAGCTTTCTTCCCTGGCCTTTGTAGCTCAGCTCTCCTTCCTCTACGACGGTTTTGGCCAGAGAATCGGCCAACTGCGATACAATGTCTGTCGCCATCGTGACGCCTGCGGGACAAACACATGATTCACTATTCTGAAAATGAAACTGATTGAATGATCACCTGCAATCTGTCATTAAGCTGCTGGACTATCTGTTAGTTACTGGTTATAACCTTATGCATAATTTGTATTTGTACCTTTTGTTTTGATTTCATATTTTTCACAGTCATCATTGGTATTTTTTAAAATGTTTTGTTTTTAATCACCTTTTCCTAAAGTGTAAATTACTGGTTGTGTTAGCCCTATGTACAGTCTGCATTTCTTAATATACGAATCTTTAGTTTGTATTTTATACTATCCATAATAATCATTATTTTTGCAGTTTTTGCTTTTTTTATTACCCTACATTTGCAACAGCTGCACTGTTAACTAAATCTACAAATAATGATCATTTTGATTGCCAGTCAAATTCTCAATTAATCAATTAGTTGTTTGTTCTAAGAGAGGTCTGAAAATGATGAAAAATGTCAGTGCAGTGTTCATAAAAGTTGTAAAAAATACAGTTCATGTTTGTTCATATTACACGGATATTTGGTTTACTGTCACAGAGGCCTGAAGAAACCAAAAAATATTCACATTTAAATAGATGGAATCTGAATTTTTTTAATTTTTTCCCCCCAAAACAATACTGAACTGGTTAATTGACTATCAAATTAGTTGGTGATCCATTTAATCGTTTATAACTATTTGATTAGTCGTTGCAGCTCTTCTGTTGACCACCTTACATTTGCACTTCATTAATCAGCACATACTCTATTATACTAACAGATCTCTGCAGTAGTTGTGGTGGCTAGACTATCATTTCACTGCTGTGTTTTTACTCTCATATTTAAATTCTATATTACTGAGAGTATCTGTGTTTTTTATGTGTCCTATAAAGTACTGGATGTCTGAATTTCGCTCGGGATCATTAAAGTATCATTTTCAGCCTGATTGATTGACAGAGTTGGTTTCCTCTGTTTTGGTGCTTTATTACCAATAAAGCACCAAATACCTGCCACCTAATATAAGTAATTTATCCCTAAATATACAGTTATGTGTGGCCAATCTGGCGTTAAATCCCCTGTTTTTTCTAGAAACATTAGCCCACCTTTCCACTGCACCAAAACTGCTGAAAGCGCTGTTTTCAATGGGGGGGAAATCCACCCTAAAACAATATTTACATCTGCTGTACGATATAAATCTGTAGTTCAGATTTAATTTATGGATTGGATTTTATGGCTGTAAGCTGACCTGTATACACACGTGTAAGACGTATATTTAAATTACTGATTTCACGAGTTGCGGTTATCAGAGATGAATGTTGTTTTGAGGTAGATTTTCCCCGGTAAGTAGCCGGTGGCTAGCATTAGCCGAGTGCTGCTAACTATATGCTAACAACAAAACGGTTTGATGACATTGTAGCTGGTGTGACCGATATTGAAATCTGTCGGTTCAACACCGGGCTCCTTCACCGCTGGACACTTGAAAAACGTAGTCCGGTGGTTAAAGGATTGTACAACGGAACATTTGGTGAGCTAGCTAACACGGCTAAAGGGTATGTCAGACAGAGCGTGGCTGTTACACGGCCTCTCCAGTCGGCCATCTGAAAACCGTTACTCTGACCCCTCGACTCCCCGGTTTAAATTCTTTAAAACAAAATCTCTAATCCATAATTTACTCTACTCCCAATAGAAAATAGATAACAATTACCACAACACCGCTGTGCTGATTGAATCCAGGCAAGTCACACACTCCCGCTCGCTCCTAGCGTTCAAAACCAGATCCAGCACCACACTACACGATCTGACGGCCACAGAGCAGGGAGACAAGGGAGTTGTAGTTCAATAGGACTACAATGGCAGTGTTCACGTTCATTAGCCTACTGTCTGTAAAAAAAAATTAATAGGTCATTTAAAAATTAATATTGCTATCATTTATTTGTTGTTTAAAACTCAAACTTAACCGGGTATGTTTTTAAAAAAATAAAATAAAAAATAAAAAAGTGCCAACTTGATATTTTTTTATTCATGTTTGGTCATCACAGCTTTGATTTAGTCTATTAAACGACCAAAATACAACCATTAGACTCACTCAAAACTTGAATTAATAATCTCCTAAAATGAATATCTGATATGGTTAAAATTATCATCACTGTGGGTAAATACCACATGTATTCATGTAAATAAAAAATAGAAACCTTACTTAACTTGATTTATAAAAAATAAACAAAAAAATAAGGTGAACTTTTTTAAGGATGGCAACTTTCTAAATATCGTAACAATTTACGCAACAAGAATCAGTTCTAGATTTTTTTTAAATCACTATCTAAATGGGAACTTTATTTACTGAATATATATTTATAAAAAATTCAATATTTTAAAATTATAAAATATAAAATTACTTTAAAATGTACTTTAATGGATGTACATAACATAGTAACAAATATGTAATAATACTTAAAATTACAAACAAAATCAATTAATAAATAAGTAAATAAACCTATTTCCTTTCTTCTTTAGTGACCTAAATTTATCCCTGGGTATAGTCTGTCAGGCACTACTTCGGTCTTATTAATGAGGACTGCGCAGTTATTTTCCCCAAAATATATTTTATCATAAAGTCAACTGAAAGACTAAAAAACTCGGTATGAATTAACTGCACAGCAAGAGGGAGCAGATAGTATTTATTGACTTTATGCAAAAAGTTGTGCCTGAAAGATTAAACCGAGGAAAGTTAAATGAGACTTTTTAAAGGGCCAGTGTGGAGGTTAGCAGCTGGCTCATGGGTGGACTGGGGCTGCACGGAATCGAAACTTAACTGGGAAATGTGAAGTGAGGCACGACGCCTCGGCGGGTCTCTTCCTCGTCGCCTCGACCTCTCAGCTGTCCAAAGTTTTTCCGTCTTTGTCCCCTTGTGGACACTGAACATTGCCTCGGTTCAATGAACTTCCTCACCTCATACGGTAAGTGTGTATGTGTGTGTGTGAAGTTAGCCCACTCGCGCCATTATAGCCAGAGAAACATGCGGGGTGAGGGGCTTACATGCTGTTTATTTGTCTCTGTATAATATATGTATTTGACACGAACAGGCTCGGTGAGTGTCTTAAGACGATGTGACAAAAGTGGTTGCTTTCTTGCTTTCTTTTATGGAGGAAGTGGGCGTTCACCAGCTACATTTTATGGTCACTATCAACACAACATTTACTGTTTGTTTGTTTATTCGTTTATTTTTCTCAGGGAAGCATGGACCCTGCCAGACAGAAACGCAAAGAAGAGATAAGCAAATCTCTGATTTTTATACAGTGAGTTGCTCTTTTATAGTTGAGTGCACCCTGATAGAGAGTGAAACCTGCGCTGTCCTCGAATGACTCATATCCTTGATATTCAAAACTGTCAGTACTTTTTTAAGTTAGTATACATCTTGTCTTTTAGGTCTTCCTTGGCTTATCCAGAACCAGCGGCCTACCAGGTACACGCTGTTATTACAAACACAATGTTATGTCTGTCTCCACTGTCCTGTGAGATTTATGCATGATGTACACTATGATGAGCTGCTCAGATATCCCTCTGCACTTTCAGTTGTCTTTCTTTTGAAATTCATCTGTCTTTTCTTACAGTTTTCTTTTTTCAATTTCTGGCTGCATGTAAAATCAAGTACTTAACATATTTTGCAATTCTATTCTCAGAGACAGTGTTAAGCTTCAGTTTCTTTCAAACTCTGTCTTGCTTTTTACTTATTTGTTTTATTTAAAAGGCACTGTGTACAGTTTAAAACATAAATGCTGATGCACCATACCAGATTATAACTTAGAGCCAGTTCGTATCTGTAATCACTCGGCATGGCAGAACAAAGACACAACACAACGACGTGATAATACAAAGTTGTACGAGAAGAAGAGAAAAAAAAAGACACATGCAAGACAAATAACACACAACAGCACATGATATAAAGTGATACAAAGAAGATGACAAACAATACAACTTAAAACTACAAAAAAACTTACAAAACACAGAATAAATTGCTACACACAAGTAAAATTAAAAACAAGTTATAAAGTTGATAGGATGATATTCTGTGGTGCCGTTGAGGAGCAGAGACAACTATTGAAGCTTCAATCAGGAAACTAAATAAAAAATAAATAATTGCCAACAAATTCTAACATGTCAGAAACTGAGGTTCTTCTGAGAAGTGAGGAATGTGTTTGTGTTGCTAAATCTGCTGGCACTGGTCCATCTCAGGCATCTTTGGTCAACTTACAGGCACTAAGGCTTCACTATATATGGGTAGTTCTTTACTTGAGGTAGACATAGAGTCTCAAACTAACTGTGGAGGATGCATAATCCTAAAATACATACTAACAAAACTCCAGAGCTCAAGGCAAGTGTTTACACAGTTGAGCATTTGACAGTATTTTTAAAGCCATTGTGCTTCCTGTCCATGTGCATGAGTAATTTGACTGGGACCATAATAAAATCATAAAAAAGTATGACAGCTTTTGGCTGCAGACATTTAGATATGAATGATACAAATCTACACTGTGAAGTGTGACTACTTCAGTAACAACAGGCGCCACAGTTTTTGGGACACACCACCACACTATCATATCTCACTACTCTTTCTGTCTTCCTCCCAGGACTTCCTGACCCGGTTAGTGTGCAACCTGCTCGAAGAGGGCAACGCTTTATTCAAGGACGGAGAGTGGGAGCAGGCGGTGAGAGAGTTCACTGAGGGTCTGAATGTGTCCCGCTACGCTGCAGCCGAGGAGATCCAGATCCCCGAAGTTTTACTGGAGAGCCTGTTTGTGAACCGGGCAGCTGCCTACCACAGTATGGTGAGATACAGCTCAAATATAAGTCAACTCCAGGTGCACTAAACGCTCTTCACCCCTTAAATCCTGGATGGACGTCAGTTTTTTTGTGCTGCGTTCAGACACTTTTCACAAGCGTTTAAACCTCTGAAACCTGAGAAAATGGGTTTGATTGATTTCAAAAACATGGGGAAAAACACAGAATCTACAACTTAGCAAGAAATGTCCTACAAAATGCTAAAAATTACAAGGTGACCAAAAAATGACTGGAAAATATTATTAGATATTATAAATAAAAAATAGGTGAAGAATGTCCAGAAACACTCATTTATAATTGTTGTGATTAGATAGTAGATGATTATTTTCTTATTTATTTGTTTGTTTTTTAACTTATTTTTAGGTATTTTTCTTGTCACCTTTTAACTAATTTCTTGTTGATTTCTTTTGTTTTTTTTGTGTGCTTATATTCACGTAATTTTCTCATAACCTTTTAACTACTTTCTGCCTTACACAAACAAAATAAATAATTGCCAAATCATTTTCTAATTATTATCTTAATTGCTGCACTTTTATGTTATCATACTTCTGGTTGTGCACAAAAATATATTTGTAAAGTAGGTAGTGAATACTAGTAGTGTAGTAAAAAGCAGAATATTTCCCTCTGAAGTGTAGTGGAGTAGAAGTGGCATGAGATTAAAATACCAAAGTAGAGGAAAAGTTCCTCAGATTTGTACTTAAGTAAAGTTCCTCAGATTTGTAGTTAAGTACAGAACTTTAGTAAATGTACTTAGTTGCATTACAGCTCTGGTCAGCAGAGGGACGCACAGTAACTAAAATTACAATAACTGAAATAAATGCACCATGTATAGTAGCATCTCTTATCCCTGAAATTGAATTATCTGGATATTTTAAATACTCTAAAACCTCATATAAATTAGATTTTTTAAAACATTCCCCAAATGTAAAACTTATTTTTCTTTGTGTTGTGCAACAATTTATGGATTGTGGAAGCAAGATCTTTTTCTCTTATTTTGGTAAAAGTGCTCTCGACCGCTCGTAAAATTCTCTCTTACCTAAGAGAAAAGCAGAAATAAGAAAACATTGTTGAATCCCAAAAACCAATGGGCACAATTAAAACATAACAAATCCCAAATATGAGCAAAAATAAGAAAATTTGTTTGTATATAATTGCTTGCTGTGACTAAGTAGTAAAGGCATTTTGTAAACACCTCTTCACACCCAAACCTGGTCTGAGCGTGAGTCAGTTGTGGAACCAGACAGAAGTGGATCAGCCCACAATAATGACAGGTTAGAGTCATCTTCCACCTGTTTCAACCTAAATAAACATTATTATTGATCATTCGGTTGTGATTGGTCAATCATTCTACAGTGTGTTATTTCTGAACGGCAGTCCGCTGCTATCCATAACAGACTGTTGCAATGTGCGCATTTATGATCGTAGACGCATAGCCGAAGCAGTAAAATCAACTTTTCAATCAATAAAAAATCAAATATGAAATTTCACAATCACATTTTTAAAGCAGGGAAAAGTCATGGAATTATTGAAAATGATTGAAAGTTTTGGGAAAGTAATGGACGTTGTAATGAAATTGTCCTCCATAAACCTTTCATGTAATGAAATGTAACAGAAAATTCTTTTTTTTTTTGTAGCTGTTGATGTAATTTAGCTTCAATATGTGTCGATTTGATGTTTTGTTTAACATCTCGTACGTTTCCGAAATTTCTCCCCGCCCTCACTCAGTCCATGTGCTGTAGCTATCTGAAAAGATGTTTGAATAGAGTTTGAATCTGATATGGTTAACAAATTGCTAAGCAAATTAGACAGGAAAAAAATGAATTGTAAGTCCTTGAAAAGTAATGGAAAAGTTTTGAAATTTTGTCCATGAGAATGCGTGGAAGCCCTCTTTAAAAATAATGAAGTCTTTAGGAGGTAACTTTATAATAAGTGGGATAATGTTCAGTGACCGGATCATTTTTGGGAAGTGAAACCTGACAGGCTGATGTAAGACCCTGAGGTGAAGCAGAGGAGTGTTGAATCATCTGGATGAGTTTCATGTCACAATAATAACCCAAAAATGACCCGCTAACTGTACAATATCTCTTAGATAACAGTCCATTGGTTAGTATACTTGAGCGTCCAATCATAATGTTTATTGGTTAAATAAATTCTATATTTATGCTGCAGCAGGTGAAAGCCCAAACATTATACAGTGCAGACTGAAGCACCAACACCAAGGCAATATATGAAAGTTGTCAAAGCGGGGGAGACATTCATCAACATGATAAGAGTCACAGGGAGGTTTTTAGAGTTCAAGGGGAGGCCGAGGCACATCTGGGAGAACCTGAGAGTCAATCGAAAGCCCAGTCCACACGTATACAGGGATTTTTGAAAATAAGGCATTTTTCTTTCAGTTTTGGCCTTTCAGTCAGATTCAGTTCAGTTTTATTTGTAAATCATATTATTACAAATCACAATTTGCCTCAGAGGGTTTTACAGCATACAACATCCCTCTGTCCTCTGTCCTCTGTCCCTCACAGCGACTAAGGAAAAACATCCTCAAAAAATTCCTATAATTGGGGAAAAATTAAACAGTCTAAATAAAACGCATGTAGCTCGAAATATTACCTTGGTGGTGATTTAATTTAATATTTATGAGAGTGTAGTTTAGTGTGCAGACCCTGTTATTTTCTCTCTTGTTTTGTCTCGTCTCTTTTTGTCGTCTGGATTTGCAGACTTTTTGTTGGCTTTTTGTCGACATGCAAATGGCGCTTTAGGTCACTAAAAATGAACCTTTTGTACAACTCCTTTTTAGGATTTCTGAAACTCCATCCACAACTTCTTCTTCACTCTTCCTTTCTCTTTTTTCTGATCTTTCTTCCTCCCCTTCTTCTTCTTCTCCCTTCTTACTTTCTCCTCTTCACCCCTTTACAGCTGAGCTCTGAAGCTGCTTCTAAAAAACAATACGGATCTGATGATGACCTCGAAAACATGTCCTTTATTTTCATGTCTGATGTCCTCCACAGGGGGATTATAATCGAGGCGTGCAGGACTGCGACGCAGCTCTGACGGTGTGTAAGGAGAGCCGCAGGGCCCTGTACAGGAAGGCACTTTGTTTGAAGGAGCTCGGGAAATACAAGGAGGCCTACAACTGCACTACAGACTGTCTGCTCATCTCTCGTCTGGTAAAAAAAGGAGAGGATGAAAATGTAAACTTAGTCTGACATTTATCACCTTTAAAATCAGATGGCGGAGCCTGGCTGAAACTCTTTTTTGTACCAGAATAAACACGTGCACGATCATGCTGCACAAATTTTACAAACTGAGCTCTTCCAAGGAGCAAACAAAAATGGATTGATGCATGCACAATTAAGCTATAGCAAATTCACGCTTAAAAAAAAAAAAAATTGTCAAAAGCCATAGAGATAATAAGCTCTTATGCTTTTTTTTTTTTTGTTGTTTTTTGTTTACATTTTTTGTCAATACGTTGGTTGCACCACATGGTAAATAACACAGTGTTGTATTTTTTATTTTACTTTTTTTGTGCAGTAAATTGATTTGTTCTTTCTGTGTTTTAACTCCTGACAGGACAAACAGGTGAACGAGCTCGCACAGGAGCTGGCCGTCCATCTGGGACTAAAAAACCGGAAGCCCTATGTTGTTTCAAATGTCAGTAAAATTATTATTGTTAAGAATTTATTCACAGAGTAGTACAAGTGAATAATGTGAATGGATTTTCTCAGTCTTCAGCTCTGTGATGGTCAAATAGAGCTCAGTTTAGGAGTGGGCAATGCTAACATCTTGTAATTTCAATGTATTTGTCATAGAAATTATTTGAATTAAATGATTTTTTTTTATCATCAAGTAAATTAAATTCCTTTAGGCTTACAGATGATAAAATCCTTGAAAATACAGAAGCAATGGGTTTATAGCACCCAGGTATATTAAAGAAATGTCTACCACATTAGATTCAGTAAAGAAAAATCTTTAATCATTGATTAATTTTGTCTTTTCATGGCGTATGTTGTGATACTGCCAAACATGGTGCAGATTTGTCCCCATTTGATCCTGATTTTGTTGTGTCTCAGATGTCCTGTCTATTGTGTCTTTCCCAGGAAGGAGCACTTATCAGGAGAGCTGTCACAAATGGAAACACGACTGCTGAAACCATCCAGGCGAGTTCCACAATATCTCTTTACATTTACCACTGTGCATTAGAAAAATGTAAATATATGATTCCTACAAAGTTCTACATCACAACATTTACTAACAAAAACATTTTGATTCCTTAAATATTAAATCCTCTTAGCTGACAGTGATTTAGCATCAGTGATTATGCATTTTTCTCCTGTTTTTCATTTCTCATGTCCTCATTTGTTGTATTTAAGCTTTTTTTCCCTGTCTTACTTCCAGGTGTCTGCTGCTCATGTAGGAAATGGTATGAATCCTCTGAGTGGCCTCGCACCAGGTGTGAAATTTTTTTCACTTTAACCTGATCAGAATTGTGTGTTTTTAACAATAGCATGTATTTCTGGAGCGTTTGTGGCTCAGGAGGTCGAGCAGGTCATCCACTAATTGGAAGATTGGTGATTCAGACCCAAACTCCTCTAATCAGCCTTTTTTAAGTGTGCTTGGATAAGATACCAAACCCCAAATTGCTCCTGATGGCTGCCGTTGATGTGTGAATGTGTATGTTTGCTGTAATCCTGTATGGTAGCCTCAGACACCAGTGTGTGTGTGTGTGTGTGTGAGCGTGTGTGTGAATGGATTTAGTTTTAAAGTGCTTTGAGTGCTTGGAAGAGTAGAAAGATGCTATACAAGTGCATTCACTGTTTCCCACATTTGTTTCATGATTAAGTTCTCAAATTTTGTACTAAACTGATTACATATGATCTAAATAAACTCCCTCCTGCTTCTCTTCAGTCAGTTTTCCCTGCATGCCTCAGTCCTCCAGTCCCTCCCCAACTCCTGCCGTCCCCTTAGCACTTGACTCGCTGGACGCAATCGAGAACACGGAGCTGATGGGAGATGACTTGGACAACCTGCTTGACTGTGTCCCTAATGAGCCGGAGCCAACTGAGGTAAAAATCTGTGTTTACTAGTCTTCAAGGAAAAACACTGCACGAATAATCTTCTGTCCCTGATAAAGGAAAGAAGGAGTTCTTGGTTATAGAGGATAACTGAACAGGAAGAGCATGTGATTAGTGGTCGACAGATCAGCAGGGCCAATGTTTAGCACTTTGCTGATTGTAGCAGCGTATTTTTTTATGATCACTGATAAAAATTAATTAATAAATTAATTAAAAAGTGCAAAGAACGTGTCAGCATGGGAGGAACTTTTACTTTGTAAAATCTTCGGGAGCTATTTTTATTTAGTCATTTTTAGTTAACAAAGTTTATTTGGGTTGCTGGGAACTTGCTGTATTTGATGATGAAAGATTTAGTTTTGATTAAACATTTGCTAAAGGTGTGTTGGAGTTTGTTACATTTCAAACTCTATTGACAGAAAGATTTTTACATTTATCGGAAGTGCCTATAGTTTCCAAATATTGGTTATTTGTCTCATAAACTACTAATAATTAGTACCGGTATCAGCCTTGACCTCTACATGTGCTGCATTACTTTTTCATCCATTTTCACTCCAGTTACCTTTTCCATGTTTTTCAGAGCCCCACCCAGGCAGCATTCTCAGTCCCCAGCAGGACACCCACCTGCCAACAAACAGTCCCCTTGGTCCTGCCCGCCCCAACTCCCCAGCTTCCCCCGGCCTTCTTCAGCTCGGCCGTCAGCCAGCTCAACGCCCTGGACTCCTTTCCAGGTGTTGGCTGCAGCACCACAGGTTCGACTCTGGATACCCTAGACGACCTCTTGACCCCTGGAGCTGGTGATGGTGCTTTAAACTCGACCTCTGTGGCGTTGGATGCTCTGGACGGTCTTGATTCCCTGGATGACTTCTTGGATATGACTCCAAGTGCTGCTGCTGCGAATGAGTCCAAAACCAAACTTGACACAGGTGAAAAGTCCCTCGATGATCTGCTGGATGAATTAGATCCCCTGGAGACTCCCTCTGATCCAGGTGGAGGTGAAATCCCTAAAATTGGTGTGAAAGCTCTGAATCCGCTCGACTCCCTCGATGCCCTGGACTCGTTTTCACCAGTTGAAGGTGTTGGCGCAGTTTTGCCACCAGTGTCTTGCGGGGAAACGAGCCTGGACTCGCGCTACAATTTCAGCTTAACAGGTGATAATGAGTTCTCGGTGACTTATTATATTATTGGCAAAGCCTGATCTTTTTTGTTCTTTACAGCCAACAGCAGATCAATGAAAGACTGATATTTTTTAGACAAGGACCTACTCCGTAAATAGATATAAACAGCTAATTCTAAGGTACATGACTATATATATGTGTATTTTTTTTTTCATTTCTGCCAGTATATCCCCTTAAATCGTACACACTGGACCTTAAAGTTCTCTCTTTTTTCCAATATGTCTTACCAGTGTTTGTGTTAAATGGGCTAAACATGTGTGAAGTGTGTACTTACTACATGTATACATAATTTGTTATTTATTTTCTCTCAGGTAGTACAGGCTCTCAAGCTGCTGCAGCTCCAGTGCTGCGACCACCAAAGAACAACTACAAAGTAAGACTGACTATCTGGCTTGTTACCTGCTCGGTTGATGTCTGTTGTATTTGGCATTAATTGGAATCTCATTCTTACCGCCAACAGGAAAAGGAGAGGAATAACCAAATGTCAGCTGCTGTCTCTAACCCACTGTCCTCCACCCATGAGTTCCTGCAGGCCTGCGCTTCCTGTTTCCCTCGTAGAGGTACGTAGGCACTCCAGGTCCGTCGTACACTAACTTCAGTGTCGCAATAAACCACAAAGGCCAGGCAGGTTAACGCCCTTTGATCTCCTCTGTGTGAAGCTTATCCTGAAAATAACTCCTGCATCCTGTATCCCACCTTTAAATGTTGCAGGTCAAGGGATATACACATTTGTGCATAAGCCAGATCTAGTCCACAGCTGTCAGCGAGACATTCTGTTATGTAGAAGAAAGACAGATCCTCCCACGGAGTGGACCAGAGTGCGAAAGATCCCCAATTGGACTACCTTTACTGGGCCGTTTGTACTTTGCAGAGGTAAGGATCTCAAAATCAATTTCACGAATCATATCAAGATCTCATCTTGTAAATGTTGTGTTTTCTTGAAAAAATCTGTTTATTAGCATTTGTAATTAAACATATACAAATCACAGATTCAATAAATGTATACATTAACCCCCCCCCACCACCAAATGTTGTGTTTTCTGATTATTGTAGTTACATGGACAGTAACTATTGACCCCCAAATCAAAAAATATACATTTCTCCCCCTAACTGTAGTGCTTTTTATCAATCTAGATTGTTTTGGTGTGAGTGGCCAAGTGTTTGAGATATCGGCCGTAGCAATGTCCGTCTTCTTTCAGTATAATGGAACTAGATAGCAGCTTGTTGTGCTGAAAACGCCTAAAAATACTTTGAAAAACTCAACAGCAATGTGTCTTTCCATAAATGACCCGGTTACTCAAGATAATCCCAGTTGTGAGCAGATTTTGAGGAGGACGCCATTAATGTTTACATCTCGTGCTGTCACGAGCCTTTCATTCATGAGTAGATGCACACATCCTTCTGGACTGTAATACTGGAACGATTGAAAGAGGGAACCTGTAATAAAAATAAGTGATTAACCTGTTTATGTCCATGAATGTGTGACAGAGTGAGCTGTGTATGTTCTTATTTGTCAGAGCTGCTGAAGTCTGGGGATTTGGGTGTGTGTAAGTACGGAGAGAAATGCACGTTTGCCTACAACCAGCTGGAGATTGACGTTTGGACAGAAGAGAGGAAGGGGACGTTGGACCGAAACCTGTTGTTTAAAAATGCAGAGTTCAAACTAGATCCTGTACACAGCATCCTCCGCCTTCTGCAGGAGCACAGGGGCATGTTCATGTTCCTCTGTCAGGTTAGTGATCTGTCCGTTATACACTAATCACGTGTAGTATTATTTAATAATTGTCTTTTCTGTTATTTAATGATTAAGAATTTGTTTTATAAATCTGTAAAGTATAATTCTGACTAAAATATCTAAACTGAAATAACTTTCAATATGTTAGTTTTTTCTGTATCCTGTAATATATTTTGAAAAGCAAAAAAATCCACAGTTGTTGCATGGTATATATTTGTAGGGTGCAAAAGATGACTTATTTAACAATAAAAAAATAAATGGATAAAAAAATAAAAATTAAATAAATAAATGCACTTACTCATCAGTAAAAAAAAACACATATATAAATGCGTAATTTGTTCAGTCATTTCAACATGTCTGTTTTTGTGTACCTGTCTTTCCTGTTTTTGTTTGTTTGTCCTTCTTTTATTTTTGTAGGAATGCTACGACAGTAAACCTAGAATCATCAGTAATCGCTGTAAAGAAAGTCACACCATCTGCTCTAACTTGGCTGCTCGCCACACCTTCGATGCCAATAAGTGAGCGTGTTTACAACATATTTGTCACTGAGAGTCCTCGTCCTCTGACCCTCGCTCGTTCCACTCATACACTAGCTGTTTCCCTCTTCATTTCATCTTAAGCACACTTTGATTTCTCCCTCTCAGGTGCTTGGCATTTGTGGTGCGGACCCACAGTGTGAGCTACAGAAAGGTGCGACCGCTAAGCGCCCTGTGCCAGCTGGATTTGTGCCGCCAAGCCATCCGTTACGGCTGCCAGAGAGAAGACAGCTGCTTTTATGCCCACTCCCCCATAGAGCTGAAAACCTGGAGGGTGCAGCGAGACACAGGTGCAGTCTGTCTCTCACACACACACACACACACACACACACACGCAGTGGAATAATTGTATGAAGAGTATTTGGGTTTTCTTTCTACACTTTCTGTTTGTCTTTGTGTTTTTGTTGACTTTATTTCCGTGTTGTTTTCAGGTATCAGCCCTGATGAGATTGTAAAGATATCAACAAAGTATCATGACAAGCAGGATCAAAATGCAAGCAAACAGAAAGGAAATAGAGTAAGAAACCATTTTCTGTCATTTTCATAGGTTTATAGAAACAAGACAATGTTTCTTCATTTCAGTGTTGGTGAGCTTGTCCAGCACCTTTCTTTTTTTTTTTTAAACAATATTTTTTATTGAAGTTTCAACTGCACATAAAAAAGCACATCAATATACAAATATGCATCCCCTCACACAGTCAGATATCCCACAAAGAAAATAAAATGAAACAACAATAATTGTAATAATAACAGATAACAAATAAACCAAAATACATAAATTAATTAGATAAGAAATAAAGAAAAAATATAATAAAAAAATAAATTAAACGAAATTGAAATAGAATACTAAGTAATATAATAAACAAATAATATATGTCAACCTCTCCAGCCTAAGACATGTAATCAGTGATGGTGGTTCTATATTTTTCCAACATAGTACGATCATTCTTCTTACATTGAGATTAAAATTAATAGAGAGTGTGTTTTATCATTTCAGCTTATTTTAATCGTTTATTAATGTTATTTTTGAATTTAATTTTTTTTAAATTTAAAAGTAATAATTTTCTTCAACAGTATCAAAAAAAGCTTGTTTTTCCAAATTTTGAAATTATAGAGCAATCATAAATATTAATTAATTAAAAATCTGTTGTTGTAGTCAGACAGACTCTTTTTAAAAATGTTATTTGAAATTATTTTATCATTTTAATGTGGATTTTGGCAGATGAAAAGTGGAAGATGAAGAAGAGATATCTATCACTCCTGTGTTTGTTTTGCAGGTGTCCTCTGGAGGTGGTGGGATCAAATCAAAAGGAGGAGCAGTTGGGAAAAGTCTGAATATGAAGATGAAGTTTGTCTGTTCAAATTGCTGGCGGGACGGCCTGATCAGTGATCCAGACAAAGCCCTCAAATACTGCAGTGCAAAGGCCAGGCACACGTGAGTTAAAAAAATATGTAATGCATAGTTCCTCAACTGTATGAACATATGCAGATTTTAAAAGAAAAATTTTTAGGCATAAAGCTGGTAAAACACAATGAGCCAAAATGATTCCTCTGTTTTCCACTTGATACCCGTCTCATTTTCGTGTCGTCATATTCAGGTGGACTAAAGAGAAATGGGTCCTGCTGGTCAAGTCCTTGGAGAGAAGTAAATGGGTTAAGGTCCGACCGCTGCCACATGCCAAGAACTTTCCTCTGCAGTATGATGTACGCGTTCTTCCTCTTAAGCAAATAATTTCAACCAAGTGCATAACAAACAATACCACATTGATGAGCAACCTTCTGCCCCAACCCATCATGCATTTCATGTCTTTTATGTTTACTATACTATAATATTTGTATTTCTGGTGTTTTTAAAGATGGAACGTGTAGGTTAACCTGTTGAACCTGTTGAACCTTGTACTGTTGAAAGTTTGCGCTGCACCATGTGACGCATCTTTAGCAGCGTTGTGTTTTCTCTCGGCAGATATGTACCCAAATTTTGGAGAAAAGGAAATGTAACTACTCTGGAAACTGCACTTTTGCTCACAGCCAGGAGGAGAAGGAGATGTGGATGTATATGAAGAATAATGACTGTAAGTTAATTAAATATTTGCTTATCAGTATTCCACTGATTTGAGTGTCATACTCCGTAAACAATGACTATGTTGATGTGCAGTTTTTTTGTCCATATTCTGAAAAAGACAGTATTCTTACAAGGGTATTTACAGGGCTCATGAAAGTGATTATTCCACTAATACTTGTGTTTAGGAGCAGCTGTGCACACTCTGATTAACGTGTCCTAACATGTGCATCACATCCAAAAAAGGAAAAGTGGAGCAGTTCGGAGCCACTTGTGCTATTTTGCTTTTTTGCATCAAAATATAATTTTTCAAGAGTTTTCCACCAGTGGTGGACTTTTTTGGCTGTGTGTTTCATTTCTGTAAACACTGTCCTAAAAATGTTAGCGTTACAATATTTGCACATATTCAAAAGACTGTTGATGTTTAAGTCTTTTATAATATTTAAAAGCAGGATTGTTTTGTCATCTGAGCAGAAATGAGAGCTTTTCTTTTGAGCATGCATCTCTACACGACTTTGCAAACTGTTGGCTAGTTTGTTTATGTACAAGGCGCCCATGACAACGCACAGAGCTGACTTTGAACAGGCACGAGACTGTGTGTCGCAAACTGGCGTAAAAACCCTATTAAGATGTATATTCCAAATGCTTTGTATGTATGCACAAAGAATGTTACTCAAAACAAAAAAATATTGGCGTATTGCACGACTTATTCGGACAATGATACAGCTGGAAAAAGGTCAAATTTGGAATATCGTAATATGAAATATGCTGTTTACATGAACAATATCAAATTCGAAATATTTCATTATTCACAATAATAGTAAAAAGTTGTGTGCATGTAAATGTAGTCAGTTTTTTTGTTTTTTTTTTAATAAATGCATTCCTCTGTTTTGTCCAAACTTACCGCCTACATTACCCATAACTCAACTCACCCACTGAGAGTTTAGAGATGTTTTGCATTAAGTGGCTAATGAAGCCTCGAGCTGTAGCATCTAGCAGAGTGCTACAGAGTTTTGAAATGTTGCTAAAAAGGCAAAAAAATCTAGATGACAATCTGTAAATGTGTAATAATAAATCTCACCTAAAGCGCTGTGACTATTGTCAGAGTGTTAATAAATTTGTATTCATGCCTTTAGTGCGGGAGATGCAGCAGATATATGACATGTGGCTGACAATAACCGCCCAAAACCGCCAAACAGATGGAGCCACGCTCACGCAGCCTGTTCCAGAGGAAAAATACATCTGCATGCCAACTGACTATGCTGAACTGATGGTGGGTACACCTTTGCTTTCAAAGACCAAAAACAGATGCAATGGCACAAAGTAAAACTTTCACATGTTGTGTTTCCTGACTAAAATCACGCCGATGCTTCCTCGTTGTGTTTCAGAGTAGTTTCCACTGCCGTCTGTGTGGTAGGCACAGTAACAGCGAGCGGCAGTGGCAGCAGCACATTTCCACGGAGAAGCACAAGGACCGAGTGTTCAGCTGCGAGGGGGAGGACGAAGCTCTGACGTGGAGCTACCGCTTCCCGGGCCCGTGCTTTGAACTCTGCCCAAAGTAAGACATTTACCTGGATCCGTTTTTGGATTCAGTCGCTGTCAAAATAATTAATGCCAAAGTCCACTTTGAGCACCACAGGGCAACTATAAACACTATAATAGTAATGATATATTTTTTTGAAGGCACTTTTCAAAACACTCAAGGGCACCTTATGAGTTAAAAAGCAACAGTGTAACAACAGATTAATTAAATTAACAAGACAAATTTACAGTGTACAAAAAAACATTATGTATAAAGGTTTAGTGTGTCCGGATCAAGCTGTATATGCAAGTTTAAAAAGATGCATTAAATATGTATTTTTGGTTTGGATGAACTGTCCCTTTAATGTTGGGTTAGAAGTGTGTAATGTGAATGGAGTCACTCATAGTGACAAACAGACAGATTTATCACCAAATCTGAAGTTCCCATCATTTCCACTGAGCATTGTAGCATCTTTCATTGTTTTGGTTTTACAGCCTACAAAATGCACTACTTTGGTTCACTTTTAGTTGTTTTTAATTAAAACATTCGTATAAACTTCTTATGTAACACTTGCTCTACACAAAACAGCAGGCAGACAAAGTTGGCATCTAGCTGGTAAACAGAGAGGAGCATTTAGCAGCTTCAGAGCCAAATATTTTTATCTAGAGGTGGTGGAGATTAAAACAGATCTGTGTCTGCTGGATGTGGAAATGAGCAACTGTCTGCTCACACGATATCGACTCCAGAAGGATACAACATGCCGTTGTTGTTTTCAGCTTGTTTTGCATGATGTAAATGTTCGACAGGTTGGATGGTGGCTGTCCTGACGGTGTGAGCTGCGACTTCGCCCACAGCTTAGAGGAGCTGCAGGAGTGGACCGAGAGACGGGATCTCCTGCGACGGAAGCTGGCCAAAGCCAGGGACGACATGCTGATCATGCCTGACGAGGTTGACTTCGGGAAGTACAACTTTTTACTTCAGGACTGAGATATTTTTTTTACTTTGTGCGCAAATAACTGCCAAACTAGCATTTAAGTTTATTTTTAAACTAAAGTCATGACCAAAGTCAGCAGTTGACATGATCAAATTTGCTTTTCCTGCCAAAAATGCACTTGAATTAATACATGAACAAATGTATTTGCATTCTCAAATTTGCCATATACTCGACTTTCAATTCTAAGATATGTGTTTATCTTTGCGCTGTTTGGATTGTTTTCAGAGCCTCTTGTATTTCTCATTTCTGTCCAGCCTAAAAATCAGAAAAAAGCACTTTGTGTTACGAAAGACACACCGTTCATCACAAGAAATTCATAAAAGGTTCATATCTAACATAACGTTAAGCCATAAGAATTCTGTTGCATTAAATTTTGTTCTTTTCTGTTTGTGTCATGTTTGAGCAGGGAGTAACTTTAACCGCTTTAATTACACCACAGTTCAGCGAGAAAGATGTGGATGTTCGTTGCCTTAAATGTGAATTGAAATTCTCCTCACAAATGATTTCTCAAAGACTCAATAAAGGCTGTCACGTTCAGTACTGATTTATACTCAAGCAAAGATGCAGTGGGTTTTTGTATTTTTATGGCACTTGTTTTATTTAAAAAAGAAGTCTTTTTTTCCTTTTATTTTAAGAGAGTTTTGTGGCTTTTTGCCTTTTATTAAGATCGGCCCGCTAAAGTGTGAAAGCGGGAGAGAGAGAGGGGATGACATGCAGCATAGGGCAGCAGGTGGGAGTTGAACCTGCGGCCGCTGCGATGAGGACACGGCCTCTGTATAATGAGAATCTATTACATAAAAAAAAGCAAGTTAAAATATGATATTAAGTAATATAAATTTATGGTAGATGGTAATATCAACTAAATGTCAACAGGAATGCAGTAAATGTATATGCATGTGTGTGTGTATATATATATCTCAAGGTTTTTATAGTTGACTAAAATTAAACTAAAACTAGGTGTGAAAAAAGTAAACAGAAGTAAAAATCTAAACTAGACTTTCAGGATTTTTTTTAAAATTAACATTTATAAACAATAAAAAATACATTTAAATGATAAAACACTTCGGAAACTAAATGAAACAGTTGAAAAACAAAAAAATAGACTTAAAAAAAAAGAAAACTCACAGTAACAATATTGTGTACTTACAAACTAGCTAACATAAAAAAAGATGTACAGGGAATATTTTTAGTTTTTGTCAGTTTGGTCAAATCTGTCTACACAACAAGCAAGAGGAGCCATAGGTGCATAATATACCTTCATATATAATAATAATAATAATAATAATAATTATTATTATTATTATTATTATTATTATTATTATTATTATTATTATAAACACACTGAAACTAAAACTTTTTAAATAATTTAAAAAATAATATATTCTTGTTAATAAAAAATAAACAAACCAGTAAAAAACTCAGGAAACTGATACTTAATTGAAACCAAAAATTAAAAATGAAATTAAAAGCAAAAAAAAAAAAAAACTTTTTTAAAAAAAGTCTAGCATATTAATATGTAAATAGTTGTAATCTAGTGATACATGTGAAGTATTTACTTGTAATTTACAGAATGTTTTTGAAGTGTGGTTTCCTTGCTGAAACTTCCTCCTCTATACTATCTGCACTATAAGTCTTTCTATTTATTGCACTACTCAAACACGTCACTAGATGGCGCGGGGAGCTTTGGTGTCCTTGGCCTCGAGCCCGCTCTGGTCTGCACGTGCTGCCATGCGTGGAGAGAAATGTGCTCTGCTGAACCGGGTTGTTGTTGTTCTCACCGGTACAGCCCGCCCCCTGCCTTCTCATTGGCTCTGCGCTGTGACTGACAGGCGCGTGCCCTGCTGTTATCGAATCAGCGGGTTCCATGGGGGCGTGACCCCGCCTCCTCATTATCATAAGAGTTGTTTGGACACACGCAGGCGTCCCCGTGATGCGAGTTGCTGCAAAGTTGGTTAAAAGTAGCTGAAGTGAGCTGCTGAGTCACAGTTTGAGCATTTTCACTCGTCTTTCAGGCACCAGGAGACACTTTCAACGGGTCGGTCATCATGTCAACGGCTAACCAAATCTTTTTTGGAGACAGGAGCGACGTCCCTGATCTCCTCAGGTCCTTGGCTGACTATCCTTTCTCTTTTCCTGCGTTTGACGACACAGGTAAGACCTTTTTTTGTCGTTTTTTGATACAGGATTACAGATTTGAAGCTTGTCCAAGCGTTGCAGTTGTTGTGATATACTGTTAAGTATTTACAACATCACACGTTTAAGGTTCTTGTGCTTTATTTGAATATTATTGTAAATATTATTTTAGAGAGAAATGTACTATTTACTACAGAGCATTTATGTGGCAAAACATATGAGCCACATTTGTGTTTTATAGATTATACAAATGGCTCTCAACCAGGGGCTCGGGGACCCTAAAGGGACCTTGTAAGAGTTTCAGGGGGTCCTCGGAAAAATTAGAAAAAAATGTCTCTATTTAATACACTTTAAAATTTAGCCCAATATGTGTAAGGGACTGTTGGTTATTTATGAGAGGGGAGGGGGTAATGCAAAATGGGGGAGGCACTTAAAATATTTTTAAGCACCAAGGTTTGATTTTTTTTTAAAATTTGGCTTAGGGGGCTGACATTCAACTTTAAATGGTTATATTTTTTTTAATGAATGCTCTCAGAACCCCAAACATGGGCTTTAAATGCTTTTTTTTTCTTTGAATATCTCCAAAATCACACAATTTAACTCAGCCAAGAAATGTGAAATATGGTTATTTATGATAGAAGGGTCATGCATTTTCCCCCCGTCACTCGGGGAAGTTTGAGGACAAATATTTGTATCACCAGGGAGAGTCGTGATGAAAGACAAAAACAAAACACAAACAAAGTCACACCCCAGCCAAACTGCTCTGCTCACAAGTTTCACTTCCTCCTCATTTATCTCCTCAGCTGAAGACCTCTGGTCTTTATTATATCTGACAACCAAAGTCATTTCAGATGGAGGTTCCTGAAGTGAAATCTGTAGATCTGTAGATGTAATGTGTATCAATTTTGGGGTTCTTGATACAGAAAAGATTTAGCATCACTGAGTTTAACTACCCAACAGCATGTTAAATACCTAAAACCTCTTTCAACTTGCATTCACAAAATCACCAGTAATATTAATCCAATCAGTTGCCATTCAGCTGCCAAATGAGTATTTTTACTTTTGATGTTCTTCGAATTTTGTTGTCTGAACTATTTTACTAAAATTAAGAATTCTTGACTATGTATTTACATTGAGGCGTAGCTTCTTTTTAAGTAAACGATCCAAGTATTTCTTCCACCATTGGTGTAAAGTTATTATTATTAGTGGAAAACTTGACGGTAAAACACTTCACAATGAGATTAAATGTTGTCTGGTTTCATATATATACCCCATGATGGAAGCAAATATTTGACATGAGTATTTGAGGACACTAAATATTAAAGTTTAAACACTGCTGAATTTATAGAATTACTTTGTTAAAACCATGTCTCTGAACTTGTTTATTTTGAAAGCAATTTTTTGATATTTCAAAAGCTGAAATAAATATATATTTAACCTACAATGTTGAAAAATTTAAGATTTAAAATTTCAAGTTTCAGAATTTCAAAGTCTGATTCAGAAATTTTGAAACTTTGGTAGAGGAATAAAAAATCAAATTAATTGTTTCAAACAGGGGAGTCCAGAACAGATGCATGGTTTTCAAAGATAAAAAAATGTCAATACTATAAATACAGTTGTGTTTACATTTCAATAAGACGTATTAATTGGATCTTAACATTCTAATACAATCTATACTAAATGCTTCCATACAAAAATGCTGCTGCAATCAGGAACTCATCATTGTATTGATTATTGTAGTAAAAGGTGGTCACGGCTGCAGTTAACCCTGTTGCAGGTTCAGGCTGATGTGATATTGTGTCCAGCTGCTCTGATGACTCAAAGTGCGGCACAAGTGACCAAAGACGATGACTTGCGTTAAGTCAGCCGACTGTGTGCTGCTGTTTCACCATTCAGTCCCGACACAGAGGCCTGATGCAACACCACTGAAACAGTCCTCACTCACAGTTTCATCACATCATTAGTCTCTTTGTGCACTCCACTCCTCTTGCAGACCTTCTTGCTTGCTTGCTTTTTTTCTTTAGATACTTTTTTTGGCATTTTATTCAACTGTTGACAGTAGAGACAGAAAGGAGACAGGAGGTGAGAGTGAGGGGGGATGACTTGCAACAAAGGTCACCAGCTGTGATTGAATACCAGCGTTGTTGGTACATTTATTGCATA
The DNA here is from genome assembly GCF_026936395.1 of Plectropomus leopardus. NCBI lineage: Eukaryota > Metazoa > Chordata > Actinopteri > Perciformes > Serranidae > Plectropomus > Plectropomus leopardus. The sequence continues at coordinate 27,578,061 of NC_142193.1, forward strand.
TGATCAGACTTTGACATCCTAATGAAAGTAATTATTGGTAGCATTGGAAAGATTACTTTGATATTATGCTTTTTTACTGTGCTGCCAACATTTTTTTTCATTAATTAAAAAAAAAAAGTTGCTTTCACTGATTTAATTTGCCTATAAGTAGTTGACATGCAAATTAAGACCTTGGACATGGCTGTATAAACCCTTGAAGGAGCCTTCAGCGGGGTCACAGATATGACCCCAGTAGTAAGAATGCACATTTTGTGTTTGCAAAAAACAATTAAGACTTGGAATCAAATACGGATTACATTATTTTTTAAATGCAACGGCAGCTTTGCTACTTCTGATAACATTATTAATAAGACAAGCACACAATGTCCAGAGTTTTTGCAGTAAATATAATACGATGTAGGGCAGAAGACAGTTTACATGTGTGTTTCATGCATGAAAAACTGATGAATGCATCTCTGGATCGACAGTCTGCATGTTTTGTATGTTTGTGCAGGGAACAATATGACTGTGGAATCGCTTTGTAATACTGATTGCATAGTTTTTTCTCACCTTTTCCTTGTGTATTTCTTATCTTTAAGCAGCATTATTAGTGCAGATTCTTTAACAACTAAACACTATAATGCAGAAAAAAGGAATAATCAATTTCTTTTCACTCAGCATCATTATTTTTTTTTAACTTTATGACTCTAATAAAGAGCAATCGATCAATTATATAACCAGCACCAGCAGACTTTTTATTAGATTATTTGCCCTCCTGTGCTTACAGTGTTTAACACGGAATAAAGTTGAGGAGAGAAGCTTCAAACACTGAATTTTCTTGCCATGCCACATGCAACACAGCTAAGCCCCTCTGGCTGTGCAGAAGACACTGAAATCATCAGAGTTTCTGTCACAATGTTTGCATTCTGCTTCGATAAATTGAGCCTCAATGCAGGAGGTAAAGCTTTGTGTCGGACCACGAGGCCTCCTCCTGTCAGCTACTTCATGACAGTGAACACACTGTCTCCAGCAGCGTGAACCGACAGTAGAGGGCACTGAGAAGTATTTATGCTAACATATTATAATTGTAGACCAGAGGACGTTTGCATGTTTTGCACAGAGTAGACTTGAGCCCAAGGCTGTTTTTCCCCTTTTTTTCCAACAAGCTCTGCAGCATATTTAACATGCAAAAAGGAATAAATACTCTGTATACTGTGAGGTTTTTGCAAAAGTACAGGTGAGATACTACACCTGATTTAATTAATGTTGTGGTTATTGTGCCACACACACAGAGCCACACTGACCCAGTTACCCCGCCACATGACCACCTCGATATTCATCATCCTGACAAGAAGGGAGTCTCAAGCTATTATGCTTCATAATTTAGAGTCTGCATTGTGTTTATACTTGAACATTGACAAATTAAACTCAAAAAAGTCCATATGCAAACTAAATAACGTGTAGATTGCAGTGTAAATGCTTTGTAAAAAGGTTTGTAAAAAAAATAAATAAAACGTTTAATTTTGAGGTACAGTAAATTTCCATCAGAGCTGTTACCTTGAAGCATTTCTATTTACTCTTACAATACATATTATTCATTTGTATTCTAAGCAAAATTGTTTTTTTTTTTAAGATTATTTTGGGGGATTTTTGGGCCGAGGGTGGAATCGAACCCACGGCTGCTGCAGCAAGGGCATAGCCTTTTGTATATGGGGGGCCCACTCTACCAGATGAGCTACTTTGCCCCCAACAAACTTGGATTTTTGACATTTCATGAAATAAAATTGAATTTGAGCTAATTTACCAACTAGACTAAGGAGAAACCGGGAGCCTGTGGCTGGACCAGTTGGGAGCCACTGCTCTGGAGTAAAATATCATCAGAGAAATTTCAGCTCATCCCTACTTCTTTTGTTTTCTTTAAATACTATTATAGAGTTTGGTGGTGCCAACTCAATATGTTCTTATGTGTTTGGTGCTGCTGCTCAGACTCATGACTCAGTATTTCTAAAATCCTGACCTTGGGTGTAACAGGGCGTTACCATGCAGTCATTGGGTGTCACACAGTATTGTGTGGTACAACATGGCTGAATCAAAGGGGATGTTTGCAGGTCACCTGCTCTGTATATGCAGTATATGCAGGATATATTCCTCAATCATGGACACTTCTTTATTATCAAATCATGCTAAAATTGCTTAAAAAAGCAGATGTTTGCATGGTGTGTGACTGTTTGCACATGTGGTCACTGTAATGTGGAGGCAAATGTTAAGACACTGGTCTTTTCTGCCTGTTGCACCAGTCATTAAGAGATAAGATGAGAATGTAAACAGTGACTGTGTTCAGGCTGCAGCAGCAGGGATGTAACTGGGCTCTTTGCTGGGCAGAAACACTCAGGGCACTTTGTTTACTGTGTGGCCACTGGGGTGAAGCTGTGAGAAAAATAGAGATTAGTGGTGAAGGAGGGGTGCTTTTGTGGTTTGAACATCGTGTTCCTGAAACTAAACATCCTGCTGAAGAGAGCGAGGGATGCTCGCGCGCTCAGTGTCGCGCGCAATGTAGCAGCGCGTGCACGGAAACGTGAGATTTCCTATTTCCTTGTTCTTGTTGCACTGCTGATGTGGATTCATTAGCTTGTAGAAAATGTCCTTTCTTGACAGTTACGGTTGTGTGAAACAGTTCAACACTAAGGACGACGTGCAAGTAAAGCATTCAAAATAAACACACTTTTTAATTAAATGGTTAAAAATTGAATTGTGGGACTATAAACCTCAAAGAAACATTCTTGTTTTTGTTTCGAAGTAGAAACAAAGTTTGGTCATTTATCATAAAGTCCCGCAGTAGTGTTATTGTCTGGTGAAGACGGTGCACTCTGTTAGCTTTGGATCCCCGTGACAGCTGTTCGAGCGTTGTGCGCGTGCCCGCTCCAGCTCGCCTTGGCTCACACGTGCTGCATATTTAAAGCTACGCCCCTCGACAGATTGTACTTTCACGTGAGCAGGATGGAGGCGGGGGCACGTGTTTTGCCACGAGTATCTCCTAGTGGAGGAGGAGGTTGGGCTACATGCGAGCGAGCAACCAAAATTCTTTGCACGCGCGCACTGCATTGTGATTTTGGGGTGTGTATGAGAAGCGTGTGTGGATGCAGAGGAGAAGGTTAATCTGCGGTCATGATGAAAACGTCCAAATATGTTACCCCGTGTGGATGCTTTTTGCAGGTTGCATGCTCGCGTAGTGACGCTTTCCACTCAAAGTGTATTTATATGATGTCTGCGCGAGACTGCATGTTCATTTTGCGGCTCACGCGCAAAACATATGCACTATACAGTCTTCTCTATGTGAAGAATTGATCTCCATGTGGAGAATTTGCAGCCAATGAGCACTCCGAGAATCACTACACAGACAAAGAGGAGCGCTGTAAGCCCGTACATGTTCACATCGACAGCACTATCAGCCAATCAGCGTCTACTATTCCACGGATGGGCGGGGCACGCGGCTCATGAATATCCAACAAGCGCGCACGGTGGGCACACAGAACAAGGGGCTTGTGTAGTGTTGTTTTTGCTTCCTAAATATATTGACAAACAGGCCGTAAACAGCAGCACTGTCGGTGAAAACAAACAAACATCCGCGTCTGTGAGACCCTGTTGCTTCCCGGTGCAGGAGGAGGCAGCTCTCGGTACCGTCAGGAACATCGCCGCGGTGTGCGCGGAGCTTCACGGGGGAACAATGTCAGGCAAAGCCGCGGTGGCAGTGGCGCTTAAGCCCATCGGTAACGCCGTCACAGCGGCTCCGCAGAAGTCCTTTCCTTTTGTTTTAAAGAAGATCATGGACATCCCTCCTCCGAACATCCTGGAGGAAGGCGACGACGGTAAGATTGTAAACAAAGCGCTTCCGTTTTGTTTAAAAAACGCTACAAGTTTATTAAACTAACTGTGCATAATCCTCAAAATTATGCCAAAAGCGGTTGATTGCATTATGATTGAACTATAGTCGTTAATCAGAGCAGATTGAGACGGATGTGCCATATGTTGCACGGACTCAGTTTTCATCCGAGGCTGCGAGGAAACAAAAAAAGAACAAAAAGTTCCAACTCCTCTTTGGTGATGTCCAAACAGCGCACACGCACAGCAAAGACACTCGGAGACAAAGACGGCTCTTGTCTTTTCATTGCACACGTTTTTCTCGTGATATTTGGTGCCTAGTTTGTGTGGCGGCGTTTTGTGTTTTGGTTGGTGCATGTGTGGAACAAGCAGGCGCTGCTTTGCATTTCCTCGTTCACTTTCTGGTTTCCTTGAAGCCTCATTCTGCATTTTTTCGATATTTCTATCCATTTTCTCAGACGTATTAATGATCATATTTTGAGGATTTTTAAAAAATATTTTTGGAGATGTCCCTCACACCACCACCACACCCCCCTTTTCCCACTATGCATCTTTACTACCAGTAATAAGCTTTTCCTGTCTGCACCTGACTCTCTGAATGCCCCCCTGTTGTCAAGTGTGCACAAGGCACAGCACATTTTAACCCTTTAAAACCTGGTTGGACATCAGTTTTCTTGTTCAGATGTTTTTCACAAGCTTTTAACCCCTTGAAAATTGATTTTCTTTCAAAAGCATGGAAAATGCAGTGCACAACTAGGCAAGAAATGTCACACAAATTGCAAGAAATTAGTCAAAGGTGACAAAGAAAATGACCATTATAATGATGTGTTGAAAATTATACAGAAAAAATTACCTTTTTCAGGTAATTTTCTTGTTTGTTTTTGTTTTTTTACTTTTCTTTTGATGTTTAAAAAGGGGTGACAATTATTACAAAATGATCAAAAATCTATATAAAAAAATTCCAGTAAGCTATATTTATAATCACTATAATTGTGGATTTAATATTATACTAAAAAAATCATATATATTATTATTAGAAAAAATGAAAGAAAGCTATATTTATTATCTTTAGAAATATGTTTAGATTTATGTTACAGAAAAAAAGCTGCACATATATTATTTATTTCTCTGCTTTTGTCTCTGGCCATTTTATTATTTTTGTTTTTTACTTTTCTTTTTAATAACTTTTTACTAATTTCTTGCTTTTTTTGCCATGCATTGATACATTGCTCACTGCCTTATTCCCATGTTTTAGAAAGAAATCAAACCAATTTGCTTGGGTTTTAGAGGGTTAACTGTCGTTCCCTCGTGTCTTTACTGCAGAAATAGAGAAGGAGAAGCTGTGCTCGTCTGAGGATGTGGAGGGAGGCGGGGCCGGAGCAGCCAGTGCTGGTGGAGGTTCCAGAGGAGGAAGTGGCGGCGGTGCCGGTGGAGGGGTGTCAGCCTCCCTGACTCCTGCCATTTGGGAGAAGACCATTCCCTACGATGGGGAAACCTTCCACCTGGAGTACATGGACCTGGATGAGTTCCTGCTGGAGAACGGGATCCCTGTGAGCCTGGAGGAGGAGGAGCTGCAGAAGACGCTGGCCTCAGTGGGAGTCAAAGGCAAATCCATCCCCAAGGTTACTCCTACTACTACTACTACTACTCCCGCTGCTGCGGCTCCTGTCCCCGCCTCAGCATCGTCCCCCTCATCCGGCGCCACGTCTACGGTCACCTCAGATCCAGAGGAGGCGGTGACTGTCACCACGTTACAACCAGCCAAGCTAGAAGAGGAGGAAGAAGAGGAAGAGGAGGAGGAGGAGGACGAGGAGGAGGAGGAAGAAGGACAAGAGGAGGGATCTTTGTCTGAGGAGACGGCAGCAGAAGTGAAAGAGAAGAAAGCAGGTCAGAAATATAGATTTATCTTTGTTAAACATGTTCTTCGTGGATGTTTTTAACATACACAGTTCCTCTTTATGATATGTCAGAAAACGTTTATTGGTTTTCATAATGCTTTCCTGTTTGATTTTAAATTTCTATTACTTATAGACCGAATTATTTTAGAAAAAAATAGAATTATAACTAAAAACTGGACACCACCTGTAGTTGTATGGGTGCACTTTGAGCTGAATTAGCGTAACATCAACTAACTTTGCACACGTAGACTCACAGAGAAAACCTGACCTTTGAGCCCATGTTGTAACTGTTACATGTGTGGCACACTGTCAGTGTTGTGGTCTATTACACACCAGTGTGACCTGTGAAAACCTCGTATCTCTGTTTAGTTAGTTTAGTTTTCCATTTCTGCATTTAATAAAACAAATCAAAAGAAAAAAAATAAAGTTCCATAAGAAAATGAACAGGTGGGATGACATTTAATTATGTTAGAACCCAAACTGAAGAGAAAAAAGTATATATAGCGTTTTCCCATACAAGTCTTAAAGGGGAACACCGCCTAAATTAAGACTTCCATCATGTTATTTCCACGGTCTGAGAAAATTAGATATTTTTAACATGAGCTACTCTGGCTTAATGACAGAAATAGAGTTGCAGCAAAAGTTTACATTTATCATACCGTGTATATCTGCATATTTGACTGGACAGAAAATCTCACTTTGTTTTAGTTATTTTCATATATAGGGCTGCAAGATCATTTTTAGCAGTTTATGTATTATTGTTTGGTTCTAATGAAAAACATCTTCTTAGTTTTCAATGAATCCAAAGTAATGTCATCGAGCTACTAACTTTGTTTGACCTACAGTTATCAGCAAATGTCTGATATTTTCAGTTAAACAGTAAGTTTTAGCACTAAGATGTGTTTTAAGTAATTAAATGAGGTTAAAAAGTGATTTGACATTGTGTGTTATAATCACAAAACTGCATTTAAACATGTGTAACATGCATCCTAATGTCACTTCATCTCCACTGTGGCTAATCAGAATCAGAATCCAGTTTTATTGCCAATTACATTTACATATACAAGGAATTTGACTTAGTGTTTTGGTGCAAAACAATTAACATAAAGGAAGAATAAAAAACATTGAACTTAAATAGTATAAGAGATAAAAAAATATAGAAGCAATTTAAAAATATAAAATGAAAAAACAGAATATAAAGCACACAAATTGTATGTACAATGCTAATATCAGAAAAAAAAAAACGGAACTTGTCAATTCTTACACACACTGAACTTCACTGAATGATAGCTGTTGTTAGTTTAGTATTTTTGGAGCGGCCTCTCTTAAATCTTGGCTGACTTTGTCTCTCCGTACCTTCAGATCGTAGCCCCGCAGAGCGTAACACTCCCTCCCCCATCGACCCAGATGCCATCGAGGTGGACATTAATTTCCAGCCGGATCCCACAGACCTTGTCCTGTCCAGTGTGCCGGGAGGAGAGCTGTTCAACCCGCGCAAACACAAGTTCTCTGAAGAGGAGCTTAAACCGCAGCCGATGATCAAGAAAGCCAAGAAGGTGTTTGTTCCTGATGAACAGAAGGTGTGTTAAATTAAACACATATGCAGTGTCTATTAGACACCAAAGAAGCACATTTGCTCGTTACAAAACTGCAAATTGTCAGCAATTTTTGACTGGTTGACTTCTTATTTTAAAATTAATGATATTTTGGTTCATACTATTAAAGGGTTTCTTTTGTGTTCCTCAACCTGGGCCCTGTTTTGTCATGTTTTTGTGTCTAAGTGACTAATGGGAACAACAATTTTTGAAATTGGTCCAGTATTGAGTGAAACTGCTGGAGACAACAGCTGCGGCTGTATTGTGAACACTCGAGGCAAGTGTCAGACAACATTATGAAAAGGATTCCTGGAGAGATGGACCATTTTGTTAAGGAGTAAAAGAGAAACAGCCTTGAATTCGCCAAACCCACCAGACTCCTTTTAAATAAACAGTAATTTTATCATCATAAAGACGCTCCATTCAAAGTCGACAGACACAAAATAAAACTCACAAAACCTGTCTCGATTCATCTGTCCAATGTTCAAACAATCGCCAACTCTGGTTTGGTTGAAATATACCCTAAATTCAGTTAGATGTGAAAATATGCCGCCTCAACACACATGAAAGACTTTGTTTGAATGGAGTCTGGTGCGTTTTGCAACATTGATTTTGATGCTTTTTCCAGTTTTTTAAAATAATAGATCTTACTCTGTAACATAGAGATCCTCTCTATAATGATGTCAGATATGTGAGAAAAACAAACACTTTTAGTGGATGTAAATGATGATGCGCAAATGCATTTAAGTGTTGTTGTTCCCATTTATCACTTAGACACAAAAAACATGGGAAAATAGGGTCCAGGCTTAAAAATACATAAGTTACTATTTAATAAACATATTAATGACATTCTTGCTTTACAGTTTGTATAAAAGTAAAAACATTAAACAAGTATTTTGACATTATTTCTGACTTAAATATCGACTAAGTGTGATTGCAGTTGAAGCCAGTGCTCTGGTCGGTCCTGGTGAAGATTAAAGTATTTGCAAACAGAGTGCTGGCCTGTGGATTAGAGATCAGAGATGAGGGGGATGTTTTCACAACACAGATGTTCCTTTGTTTCAAATCCCTTACTGATGTTGGTTATGTTCAACTGTAACTCTCATATTCTGCGTTTTTCATTCACTGTCACTCTCATTCCTTCAGGACGACAAATACTGGTCCAGGAGAAAGAAGAACAACGTCGCAGCGAAGCGTTCGCGCGACGCGCGGCGGCTGAAGGAGAACCAGATCACGGTGCGCGCCTCCTTCCTGGAACGGGAGAACGCGGCGCTGCGGCAGCAAGTGGCCGAGCTGCGGAAAGACTGCGGTCGGTGCAAGAACATCCTGACCCGGTATGAGGCGAAGTACGGGCCGCTGTAAAGAACTCCGAATAAAACACGAAGTATCAATGAGACAAAAAGCAGAACTCCCTTCCCCGCAGAATTCAACACAGACACAAACACCAAGGGAATCTAAATTTGCACTGTTGTCTTCGCTGACCTCCAGTCACTGTGTCGAGCTCCAGCCGTTGTTTCGGCGCTGGAGTTTCGGATGCAAACTGGCAGGCGGCGAGGCATGATGGGAGCGGTGGTCACAGGAAGGCCTGTGGAGAGCGCCTGGCTCCTACACTCAGAGAGGAAGGGAACGATTGTGGACACTCCCATGGTCAAACACACATGGACAAATCTGATCCGTCTTAAGACGGTCTCAAGAAAGTCAGGAAATATGAAAAGAGCAGACTGGTATAAAATAATTTTAAATACAACACAAATCAGTTTTTATCACTGCACAGCACTTCTTGTTAGTGGACCAAAGCATGATAGAGTAAGTTAGAAGTCCTGTATTTAGAACGGTGCACACCCGCCGCCCCTCACATTTCCTTGTGTTGCACTTTTGTTTGTGTCTGTACTTCCTTTAAAAATGCTCCGGCCGAGGCTCAGACGAAGGAGGTTGATCAACTCACGGCAGAGTAGGAGAGGGACAGATGGGACAAAGGACAGACTCACAGCGGTACTTCCAGCCTGAAGAGAAAGGAAGCGAAGACCTCAGGTCGGCAGCAGAGAAAAGGATTAGTGGCGTGATTCAGTCACAGTTCTTCCTTCTTGTAACCCACATGCACGCCTCTGCGCACACAACACACTGTTTGTATATATAGTCATCTCCCTGCACCACATAGAGATGTGCGTGTATCTGTGTGTAATCCATATTTGCACTTAAAAAACACATTAAATTGGTGGCTTATTCACCACCGTGATGGAAAAGGCGGTAGCTTATATTGGGAAAAACATGCATGACCTACAATTAAAAGCTACTGTGATGTAGTTTCCTTTTCTACTAACCTCAGATCAGCTTCCAGAGCCTCACACAAGATTTTCTTAAAGATATTTTACAAATAAAGAGAGTTTTTTTCTGTCTTTAGAAGGCGTAACGTCTGATGATCTCCAGGGCCCTCACTGGTGGAGGGGTATGTTAATGCGTAGGGATGTTTATTTTACTGCACACCGCAGGTAGAGGGCGCTAAAGCCACTGCCTGCCCGGTCACGGTGTAGTGATGGCTGGATTGATTTTTGTTTTAAAAATTAGCCAGGCCCAAAGGTGACTGCTTCTAAACCTTGTAAATAAATGATTGTCTCATGGTCTTTATTCCCCCAAGACAGGGATTCTGACCGTGTCTTTATTAACCCAATACTATTCCTTATATTTGCCAAATAGTCAATGAGTGCTGTATTTATTCTGATGGTAATAATGCATCTGTTGATTGTGATGTACAACAATATGTCAGATAATTATTTCCTTTAAGGAACAATACTTGTAATGAAACCAATGCAGGGAAATCAATGGGTAAACTGTGCTTTTGGATGTTTGTTTTAAAAACAGATTTCTATAGTTTTATGGGATTTTTTTTCCTCTCTATATACATACAGCATGTGTCCAACACAGAGGACAGGGCACACTCTTATTTACCTCATCCAACACTTCCTATTTTTAATGGTTGAGAGTTTAGTAGGGCTACAAAGTGGTGTTGGTTGACGCAGAGAGCACATAAACAGCAGTTCATTTGGCAAAACCTTCGAGTCGGTCGTTCTTTTTTGCTAAACTGGCTGTGTCTGAATTAGTAAACACATTACAGACTGTTACGGGACTCTATATCTCAAGTGTCTTTGGCTGATGCATACTTTGCGATCGGTCAGCTTGTGCTCATAATCGCCGTAATCTTGGAAAGAAAAATAAATGTGGCAATAATAATCTGTTATATAATGCTCGTTTTATTTCAGTGATGATGTTGTATGTAAAATTGCTATGATGTACTAAATAGAAATGCCCCCAAAGTCATTTGTGCTTCCAGTTCAGATCCTCTGTAGTCTAGGATCCTAATGCATGAAACCCAGTAAACTTGTCCTTTTTTTTTCTTGAATATTTTTACACGAAGTGTACTTATGTCTGTAAACCATCACTGAAAACTAGATATGTTTTTGGAAGGGCAGGTTGGTGGTCTAATGTACAGTCCTGTCAAAAAGAGAAAAAGCGGAGCATCTTTGCAATGATGTCCTGTGTTTATGACTTGCATAATGGCGCCACCTATCCTTGTGCAGCCAGTGCTTGACCTTGAGGCGATCGTCAGCTGAAAACAGCATCTTTTGATCACTGTGTGGATTGTTTTCTATTTACTAAATAAGATTGATCTATATCTAGATACAGTACACTGGATCAGTCAGTGATTTTGTGTTTTTCTTGATAGATTCTGTGTTTGTTCCAGTGTCCTAACGGCGTAGCGTGACGCATTACTTAGCAAAGTGTTTTATGTTGCATTGACATTCAAATTTAGCGTTGACTGCATTATGATGTTGAAACATCAATGTGGTCGACGTTTGCAAACTTAGTTATTTTTTTAACTAAATTTAAAATGTTCTGCAAAAGGCTGACAAAAGGTAATGGCCAAGGGAGTCTTTAGGAAGACAGAAATCAAGATTGTTTATAGTACTGCACACAGTAGCAATCTTTTTTTAATGCCATGCACCTGTTTTCATTGTGTTTGTTTTTTTTTATTTAACACTTAATCTGCTGTTATTAACAAAATAAATAAACGTGATTGTTTCACTGCAAACATCAGTATCTGTAACCTCCATGTATGACTTAAAATAATGCTTTGTCAGGCATTTCATCATGAGGGAAATGAGCATGAAAGTATTAATTTACCTGCCCAGAATGAGACATTGTATTAATTAACAAAAATTCGTGGGGAAAAATAAAATTTAACAAATCTGATTAAGGTTTAAGATGTGAAATGTTAACTGTAAGACACAAAATGCATATGAAAAAGTGTAGTTTGAAAACTGTGCCTGCAGGTGGCGCAAGTGTGAAAGTGCTATTGTTTTCTTTACCTGTAGATGGTGCGAAATAGCATCTACATCTGGAGGCCTGAGCTAGTGTTCCACGATACAATATTATCACGATTCTTCAGTATCGATACAATAATATTGTGATTTTAAAAGTTTTGTGATATGCTGATTAAAGCAACGACATATATTGTGATATATTGCAATTTAATACCTTTTTTTAAACTGCAAATTATGTACCCAGAGGAAAACTTTGTGTCAACATCTGTTTGATCTAATAGGATTAAGTTTTTATTCACTTCAATCATTTTATTGCAGCAAAATGTATTGTGGACCGACAGCAATTTATTTTACTATTCTAATTGGCTAACAAAAATTTATTTTGTTTTTGCGATATGAATAATTTATATCATAATTAAAAATAAATCAGTACTTGCTGTGGATGTATCGATACAATAATGGCACGCAAGATATCAAAATATTATGCTGTATCGATTTCCCCACCCCTACAAAAATACATTTTTTTCAATACATGTTGATTTTGAATATTTAAAACCGTTTCAATAGTTATTTTTGCAGTATCAATACACCAAAACCAGCTGGGCTTTCTTGCTCTCTCTTATTGTTAATGTTCAGTCATTCCGCGCTACTAAACAAGAAAAGAAAAGCTTTGTTATAGACTTATTATGTTTATCTTGTACTAAAATAATCCATTTTAGGACCTCAATGTCAACTTTCCCTATTGTATCAAAAATGGTATTCAATATCAGCATTTTTTAAGGTATTCTATTGAAGTTAGTTATTCCAGTATCGTGACAACACTAGTCTGAACTGCTGTTTTCAGCTGTTGGCACTGGCTTTGGGTGCTGCGCATCAATGACACAACGTCCTTGTTTGCTATTCAAAGTAGCTACAATACTCCTGAGAGAAAAAAAAAAGTAAACTCTGTTGATTTTTAAAGTTTTGTTTGTTTTGTGGTGTTTTGCCTTATTTTCTCTTTTTATATAAACATATATGTTTTTGTTAGGTGTTTTTGTATCGTCCTTAACCATGTATAGGATACATGCAACTGCAGTACCATGTCCTAACTGTATCTTGTATCATGCAATTGAAATAAATTGGGATTTAATGACATGTGGGCTCTTTGCTTGACCTTGTCTGAGTCATCGAGCAGCTGCAGCAGCTCTAATGGGAGGCACACTGGTGCTGAGAGACAAAGAAACAATAGATAACAAAAGAGGTGGACGAATGGAGACGTGTTTCTCATCGTTCACCTCCTCCTTCATGCACACGTTCACATGCACGCACACACACACACACACAACGTGATTATGCCTTGTTGTTTTTCATTGTCCCTTCATTGCCTCCGTCCTGCTGCTCATCAGTATTCCAGAGGAGTAGGAGATGTTGCGTAATGATCACATCGACACGCTGGGGAGCAGCGTTGCGTAACAGCAGCAGCCTCAAAGACCAGCGGGATGGGCGTGTGTGTATGTGTGGAGAAAGGAACGCGAGGAAACATAGGAGGGGCTCTGGGAATAGGGGAGGAGGGGTGAGGAGAGGATCAGGTGGTTGGAAGGAGGGAGGAGAGGGAAGGATGCTGAGGAGGGAAGAGCAGCGGGTGAAGGAGAACGGGGGGTTGCAAACAAGATGGCAAGGGGATGGACGGAGAAAGATGGAGAGCAGGGATGCAGTCAAAAACATGTGAGCGGAGAGAGGGAGGGAGGGAGGATGAGATGCAGCGAGTGGGCGATGAAGACGTGGAGGAGAGCCAAGGAGGAGCTCAGCCATGCATGTTAATGTCACACCACAACATGTTAATATAGAGAGCTCAGCCCAGAGTGTTCACATGAGAAAGCCAGCCTCACAGCTGGCTGCATCCGACACACACACACACACACACACACACACACACACACACACACACAGACACGCACACGAGCACAGGACAGACAGACAGACATAGAGGGCTGGATGATGAAATTTAAAGTAATATCTGTTGGGATGGGTCCAGCTGAGGTGGGTGGTGAGCAATCTGGCTCCTCACCATTTGAGGATTTCATCTTTGCTTTGAATTATTGATCAAACATCACTTGAATTTGTTTACTGCAATAAGAGCTCCAGCATTTCAATCTGCAGCTCCTCACAGGAACACGGGGATCTACTTTTCATAATCTTTGATCTGAAATGTGTTAGATATTAGGAAAGTATGACACACTAAGAGCTGAGAGGTATAGCTGGATGCAGGGGCGTAGGTTTTGTTTCAGTGTTTGGGAGGATACATGTAAAGTGATGGGTCTGGGATCCTCGCCCGGGAAATGTTGAGCGTCAGATTCTTAATAATAACCATTAATAATTTCTGCATTTTGGTGTAGGCATGTCAGTTTTGATAGCCCAACACCCATTAAACAAGAGGCCTTGTCTGGCGTCCCATTGACTAAGTGAGCTTTAGCACTGTGTTTCAAGGGGTCACGCAGCGAGCAGGGATCGTTACTGCTGGGATCTGCCGCTCTTGTCTTTTTTCCACTTGTGTCTCCAGTTCCCTTCTTCCCTTCTTGTTGAATGTTTGTCCCCAGTTTGTTTCCCCTGTCTTTGTGTCTCAGGCTGGGTGTCACTGACCTACATTCTGCTCAAGCTGAACTCCTCACACACCTGCAGCTCCTCACACACCTGCAGCTCCTCACACACCTGCAGCTCATCCACTCTGATTGCAAGCAACCTGAGAAAAACCAGCCAGTTTGTTGTGTTTGTTCTGTGTGAGATTTTGGATTATATTTTGGAAACCTGCTGAACCTGTTCTTTCTTTATGTCTCAAGATCTGCACAACCCACCGACCCTGTCCAGCCATTTTCCCGCCACCCGGATCCTCTCCACTCTCACACTCAGAGGATAAAACTCTGTTGCTACACATTATTATTATCTCTATCTGAGCATTAAACTGTGTAAATCACCACCTGTCTCCTGCGTCTGAATTGTGGGTCCTAAGAACTGCTACATTATAACAATTTCAACAACATTGGCTAAAGTTACTTACAAGCTGTATTTTATTCTTTTAAAGATGTTTGTAATTTCAAACAATGCTCCTATGATGTTAAATGCTAAACGAGACGTAACGACAACATTTTGGGGATGATTTGGTGATGTTGAGAGGTGACAGATCACACAATATTCTTCTATAAAATGTTTCCACGATGTTACATTCAGAGCATTTTCAAAACAACATTCAGAAAATGTTGTATGTTATTGACATTTTGATGATGTTTATAAAGAATGTTACCAGAACTTTAAGAAGAACATTCTGGGGACTAAAAGAAAACTTGCCGCCGAAAACATTACTAAAATATTGCATTCAAAATGACTAGCTGGGTATCCTTTTACAGGTGGTGAAATTTTTACGTTTTGTGATGCAAATTTTGCCTTTAACTTTTCTGCATCAGTTCTCCTTAGCTTCCTCAAAATAGAAGTCCTCTGTTACTTTTATGTTCTTCTTGTGGGTGAAAAATGAACAGATACTAAATATTGAGGGGGACATGTCCCCTGTGTAGCACCCCAGATCTACGCCCATGGCCCCGATGTATCTATGACCAAGCTGAAAATCCATGTCACACTAAACATATCTGCATTACATCTCCATTTAGTCACGCGGCGCTGCACGCACACAAACAACCAGGATGACACAATTAGCTTATTTTCCATGCTTATTTTTGCCAATCTGTTTCTTTTTTATTACAAACTTAAAAAAGAATCTGATACAATAAGAAACTGCAGTAGTAACTCCCCATTCCCGAGGGGCAGCACAGAAAACAGGTCATTGCATTTCAGTAGTGAAAGATTCATTACACATCTACAGGGTGTACAGATCAGATACAAAATAGGAAAAAAATAATAAAATACAGGCAGGAAAGAAAGCACTATATTTATACATCATCTGAACTTTTAATTATATCTATTCGACTCTTAAATGTTAAATTTTACATAGAAAATAAACTTCTTTTATGACAATGAAATATTCCAAAGTGCAAAATAAAACGCACACGTCGATATAAGCAAAGGACATCAGAATACAAAATTCTTGTTTTTCCTCTTCATCAGTGTTCAACCCTGATTGTAGAATAGCCTGCGTTTGGAGTTGATGTTTAAATAAAAATCAAATGCGTTCTTTTCAAGTGTGAAACACAAACCAGCATTCGCTCTTAAAAGATGTGAGGGCAAAACAGCTTTTAGAGTAATGGCTCAACATCCTCAGATCTCTCACCTCAGGAGCCTGATTTGTATGCAGAAGAAATCTAATAACTCACCTCGTTTGCGCTGAAAAATCTGACAGATGTGAGAAAAGAAAAAAAGGAGTCACTTGGACATTTTGGACATGCACGTGACTAAAAGTCTCTCTGTGACTTTTAAACACACTCACACAATAATGTGCAGTTTTCTCATCTATTTCCCGCAGGCCATCTCAACCAGGGTTGATTAACATCGGATAACATTCACAGCACATTCATTTCCTTCATCCTTTCCAAGCCTGCTGTAACACTGTTGATCTATTGAGGAGATATACTATAATTTCTTTCTTTTTTTTCTTTTTTTTCGGGTGCAGAGAGGTAGAAACCCCTTGAATCCTTCAGGGTAATTTAAATTATGGCATTACATTGCACTGGAGAAGGGTGAGCATCTGTGTAAGCAAAGACAGTCTGGGATATGGCTATAGTATCAGGACCAAAGGACCAGGCTGATGGAGAGAAAAGAATGAGGTGAGAAAAAGGAAAATTTGATGGGATATATAATATGAGGAAGTTTAAAGAACATTTTGTTCATATAAATCTGGATTTAGGTTCTGTTGTCGCACACAGGCAAAAGGAGGAGTGTTAGGGCTGATGTGAAAATCCTTAATGGTCCAGTGTGTAGGATTTGGGTAGATATATTGACCGAAATTGAATATAATATTATTGTTTTTTTTAGTTTCTAATCACATGAAAATAAGAATTGTCATGATTTCATTACATTAGAATGAGCTGTTTCTATCCTCACAGGGAGCGGATCTGCGTCTACGGAGATTGCGATGTTTTAACGGTAAACATTGGCTCTTTATAGGGACATTAGTGTTTTCATGTCATTAACAGTCGTTACAAGCCCCTTCACAATAAAAACATAGTTAAAACAGTACTTTATTAACGTGAAACTCCTTTATTTTGTGTTTTTATCAGTCTAAATGGGTCAGTTTGCTTTGGAGAGCAAGGCACCTCCGCAGGTAATTTGGCTCCCGATGAAAACCTCCTGAATGTCTGAGCCTTAAGTCTTAGAGTAGAAATGTTAGTATACATTAGCAGGTCCGCTTAACTGCAAAGGTAAAATAATTATTCGTACTTTGAAACTGTTTCATTCAGCGTTTTTACTGGTTTAAATCACTGGGTGTGTTTGTTTTGGAGAGGTGGAGACCTCTGTGGATATTTCGGCTCCTGGTAAAAACCTCCTGAATGTCTGAATCTACAGTTATGGCATATAAAAGGTGTGCACGCATTAGCAGGTAGTGGGTTAACAGCCCGTCTGCAATGTGCCAAACACACTGATTTGTGACGTGAAACGGCTTTATTCAGTGTTTTCACTGGTTCTAATCACCTAGTGTGTTTGTTTGAAGAGACCCTTGTGGATAATTCCCAGTAAAAACTGCCTTAACAATGCTCACTTAAGTAATTCTAAATTTCAACTGGTTGCAATCTGTAATCCTCTCACTAAATCCCCCTAAATCTTACACACTGCTCCTTTAAAAATAAGACTGAAAAAATGAATGATGGGACAGTTTTTCAGGGAAAAAAACAGGCTGAGTGTCTACATAATATGAGGTGAATTTTTATAAAAAGGGAAGATGAACAACATGAACAAGTCTGAAATGTGGGGATTTTTTGGTTTTAAATGTACTGCCTATGGGGGTAGTGTTGTCAGACTGCCCTGGGAGCACAGAGAAAAAAGTGATATCAGCCATCTTTTCCTACACAAACCCACTGTAAACATTCACATCTGAAACTTCAACTCCAACTTGAAGAATGAATACATTTACCCGTCTTATTAGACAAATGCTGTACAAGGTACAATACACATTCAATACTTTTATTCTGTACATCTTTTATTTTTGTCTCGGTTTGCATATATTCACGTTATTTTCTGAAAAAATAACCTCAGCATGTAAGAAACTAAACAAAGAATCTGAACATAAGAACTTTGTATATACATATTCCTGGACTCATCATGTCTTACTCATACAAATGTTAAGTGATCCTTTTGCAAAAACAAAAATATATAGAAATATTGGAAATAAATTACAAAACAAAAAAAATTATAAATGCATCTTTCCCTCACAATCGTTTACAGAGATGTGTTACCTCCCCACCCCATTCCCTTGAAAAGAAAAAAAAGAAATAAAATCTAGCATGCATATGACAAGCTGTCACATTGCAAAAACCAGCGTGAGCTCAAGTCAAGGGTCCTTGGGTCGTCTTATACAAAAACATTTATGGGTTCTTGCAAACATTCAAATAAACGGATGAGACTAACAGCATCTCCTCACCAGTGCGATGAATACAAATTAAGCTCCTGTTTGAATCTCTAAAGCATTTCATGACAGCTGAATTAAATGTTACCAAACAGAGGGCAAAGGAATGGCGAAGCGCTCGTGTCTGTGGGCGACACGCAGCATCAGGAGCTCAGTAATAAAGTGCCGCACAGCTCAAACATACATCTGAGAGTTACCCTTCCCTGTAGTGACTAACCAACAATCACGAGGACCCGGCTGGTAAACAAAACCATTGTTAGGGAACGAGAGACTTCCACAGATCTGACGAGCTAAAGCCACACGCCAATGAAGCACGTTTCATGTTTGCCCACAAAACTGCGGAAAAAGAGACAACCTGAACTGTATGATTCTGGTTTTTCTTTGTTAACAGCCAGAAGAGAAGAGATCAGTGAAGAATTTCAAGAGGAGGGAGAGAACAGTGTGAGCCTTTGGCTTCAATACCATTTAAGCTCACCAGAAACGTGTTCTGGGTTTTAAAGCGTTGCTCTCTAAGCCAATACAGCCTGGACGCCACCGAGGCAACACAACCCTCGAGCTGCCTCTCTCTCTCTCTTTCCTTTGGTCTTCCCCTCTCTCTCCCTCTCCCTCTCTCTCTCTCTGCTCCCCATGCAGAGGAAAACCTCTCCTTCATAGTCAAAGTCATGCTAAGCCATTTATCACAATCCCTGCTGCATCCCCTACGCCTCTTCACCTTCACACACCGCTGACTGGAACTGTGTGCATGTTCCTGCGTATGTTCATTTAAATACACCGTCATTTACATCCCAGTGTGTATAATTGAGGTATCAGTGCATCGTTACTGTCTTAAAATGCAAAGATTCACTTGCTTTTGCACAAGGTTCCCCTGACCTTCCCAGCTGCAATCTCCCCTGACAGATACATTCTACTACATCACTGCTTTACCACCCCGGCGCTCCCGCTCTGCTCCCTCTGCTCCCTCCGCTGCTCCCACTTCATTTAAACCCGTGTCATGTACGCGTTCCAGCTGACGATAAACTGCTTCCAATACGCGCCCCGTGACAAGAGTCAAATTGTGCCCGCGCACGAGTGCGTTTCAAGGGTAACGGGGGCCCACCGTACAAACAATGAGTCTCTCCATCACGCTGAGCCACAACAAAACAGAACAGGACTACAAACACGCGGAGACAGCAGAGCCCCCCCTCTCTGTATTTGTGGCAAGTAGGGCAGAGCAGATTGCAGAGCAAAGTGCTGAGCTTTCCACAGCCGTCGTTCCCTGCAGGACTTGGCGAGGTCCTTTTTCACAGCATGACAGTGCAGTGCAAAAACAGAGCTATACTAGAGCCGGGTCCATTTAACTACAAGTCAAGAGGGGGAAAAAAAAGCCCCTCAAACATTCAATACTAAATAATAAACATAAAGAGATTGGCAACGACTCAAGGTACACACCCACTCCTGTCATCAGAGCCAACACACACAACATGATGAGTAACAGCTACGGACAAAAGGGCAGGGTGGGGTTGTAGGACCAAAACACATCACATGAATTATTCAGTGGACGTGGTGTTTTAAATCTTTGTAGTAAAACTAATTCTTAACTTGTATTAGTATTAGAACAATTTGTTAGAAAAACTGAAAATATCTGGAGCATCATTGTCCAAACCCACCTCCTCCAACAACAATTCTCATCGTTACAAATGAAGGCTTAGTTGGCCAGCACGACGGGCTGGAAGGACTGGCTAGGATATTGCAGGTTGTAGCTTCCTAAACCCTCAACAAACGGCGGCTTCTCCATGTAGGAGATTCCTCCGTTGCTGCCGATGATGCCCACGTTCGGGGCGGGGGGAGGGCTGGAGAAGGGGTCAAAGGACGGGTGGGTGTTGACGGTGTGGGGGGGCTGGAACGGGCTGGCGTGGGGCTGCATGGGCTGGGTGTCGGCATCAAAGTAAAGTGGGCCCGGGGATCCTGGGTAGACAAACTCTTTGGCGTTGGGGGAGAGCTGGCTGCCGATGGGACCTCCGAGGGAGTGCAAGGAGAGAGACAGGGGCTTGTGCTTGAGCAGCTCCGGAGCCGAGATGGTGGTGGGAGAGCGGGTGAGCATCCTCTGAGCGGGCGGTATGACGACTGCAGAGCTGGCTGCCGACCCGGCCCCGCTGCACTTCTTCATCTTGGTCGAGCCGAATTTAGTGGCGGCGAAGCTGGCGGTGGTGAAGGTGATGGGTTGAGGACGGGCAGCGGGGAGAGCGGAGGGCGGCTGCTGAGTGGAGAGGTAGGGCAGTCCGCCGCTGGGAGGAGAGGGGGTGGAGGTGTTTGAGGAGTGGGCGGCAGGGTCGGTGGGCGTGCTGGAGCTGGGGTAGCTGAAGAGGCCCGGGCACGACTGGGCAGACAGCGGTGTGGGAGAGCTGGAGAGTGACGGCATGAGGGCGGGAGACGCTTGGCTTCCAATTGGCACAAACACCTGAGCATCTGGGTTAAAGCCCAAACTCTTGGCCTCCTCCGTCTCTGCATCCCCTTTCCCCTCTCTGATCACCCCTTCAGCCCGCTCGCTGTCACAGCCGAGGCCAGGAGGATCCTCCAGGTAGAGAACCTTCACTGCCCCCTTCTCTCCAATCTGGTAGGATACCTCGTAAGGGTCAATCCACACACTGAGCTCTGCAGGAACGTTTGCACGCACTTCCTCCGTGTCCAGACCGCTTCTCTTGGCGGCCAACTCCACCACAGGGTCCCTTGGCGCTCCCAGGTGAATGCAGCGGAAGGCGGAGCCCCTCAGAGGGGCCTCAGGGTACCAGTGACCCTCAAAACGTGACATCAGTATCCTCTCCAGCTCCTCGCCGAACAGATCGGCTCGACGCCGAGGCAGCTTGTTGTACAGGTAGGACACGATGAAGTTGAGGGCGACCTTCACTTCTAGATGCATGGCTGCACCGGGTCAGCGCCGTCGTGGGAACAAAGTGATCAAGATGATGCTGAAACTGAGGTAATGCAACTATAACATGGAGTTTTTCCCTCTGGCTTAGTGTAAAGTGTATGATTCTTTTAGTGTCACCATGGTAAAGGCACCTTGAAGGCCGGGGCAGCAGGTTGCAAGCTGTCTTTTGTCGTCACAAATATGTAGCAACGTTTCAGGTCCCAACTGTGAAGAAGAAGACAGAAGAAAGGTGTCATTTTACCAGGAAAGAACCAGAGGATTATTCAAGAGGAGATCAAAAGAGATTCATCAAAAGCAAAGAGGGAGAAGGATACTTTTACCCAGCTGTAAAACATTAATCATGGTTATATTTTATGGACATAGAAAGCCGAACATCTGTACCGTGTGCCGGCAGAATTAACAGACTTTCAGAAATCAACTATAGCTCGTCATAACACACATTTTAGAAAATGTTTTTCATGTGTTTAATTTTTGTCTTAACACCATAAACAGCAGTAAAACAAACTGAAACTTGCATTTTATCTTTGTCTGCCAATTCTTTTAACAATGGCAATTTTTCAAACCCACACAATCTGCATCACAGTGAAAAAATGCTGCGAAATAAGCCACTTTTGCTCTGAATACATGAGCAGAAATCCTGATGGTTCAGAAAATGTATCAGTTAATGCGATATTTCACTGCGGGAAAGATTCTTTTTTCCTAAAACTGGGCTGTCTATGGGCTGTCTAAGCTGGAGCTACGTAACGAGAAAACGGAGAAGAAAGGTCATTTGCTTTTGATCAAGAGGTAGAAAACCTTCAATTACCAGAATGCACTGCGCCACACCGGACCAGTAAACACTCCACCAGTGGCTGACGTAATGCCTGTCAGTTCTGACACAGGAAACATGATGGTAACAGCCTCATATTACAGTTGAACAATGAGATAAAACATGTTTTTGAGGACACTTTAAGTGAGAAATTAGTAACACAGAAGCAGAATCATGGCCTTAATTGTGCTTTCTATTCACAAATTCTCATACTGCAGCCAAACAGTACACCAAAATATGTTTCTGAAGACATTTTCAGCGAGAAATAGGCAACAAAGAAACAGAGTCTTGGTTTATATTTGATCAGCACTGCTTAGTTATGTGTAATGAGAGGGAAGGGCCTTCTCTCTCTGTCTCAATCAATTTCTATACTTTTTGTGTCCATGGCAGTGGCAATAGGACAAATGTAGTTGGAGAAAAAGCCCAACAGCCAGCGAGACGAGCCGGGAGGTCTGAGCACAGTTTAGATGGAGGGAAGTTTACCACAGTTCATCTACCTGTACTCTCATGATACAAAGCTGGTTGAAAATCCCTTTACATGGATACTTTGCTGATTTTCAACCAGCCAAATAAAACAAAAAGTGAGATGAAGTTTTTGAACAGTTTGTGAACAGGAAGTGGGCGCCATACTGCTTCCTGCACAAATGGAGGCTAAAAAAATGTAAAAACTTAGCAGCGCTGATCAAATATAAACCAAGAATCTGTTACTAAGTTGCACATTTTTCCATCGATTAACTGCAATATGAGATCATTTCTTGCCGACCTACTGCCGTTGTTTCAATGCACGAGTTTGCATTACGACACCCACCAGCAGGAGAGTTTATTAGTATGATGTGGTGCAGTGCATTCTGGGAGTTGTAGGTTTTCTCTGGTCATGTAGTACCAATTTCAAAAGTATTTGCGTTGCTCTACTGCACAGACATATTAGTGATATTTAAAGTCCATCCTTCCAGCAGTGAAATTCTTCTTTAAGTGAACACTTCATCGATTTACATAATTATTTGAGTGGCACCCTCCAGCCTCCATATAGGTCACTGCTCTAATGAAAGCAAGAAAAATACACGTCTGCATGAGAGCAGTGGAAGTGCCACTGCTTGATACATTATGTACTGAGACATTTCTGTATTGACCTGTGAGGACAAACATTGATTCAAATGGAAAAACTGGATGATGTGTTGTGAAATGGCTTTGAAGATGTCAAAAATAGATCCAAACAGCTCAGGGAAACTATGTGAAAACCACCATAATGCCTCTAGGAATCACATTATACAGTACAGCAAAAATGCAGTGTATTTGTTGAGGGGAAAACATCCTTGTTTTACAGAATCTACATTAGGAAAGGTGAGCAAATTAACGAACATCACCACTATTCTTCTTCAGTATCACGCAGTACTTATACACATTTTATATTTTGGTTTTATCAGCTGCAGGATCTACTGATGGATGTAACAGATGCTGTGTTGTGGGCCTCATAAATCCTTTATAATCTGAATCCGATCCCATGGACTGCCTCCTGCTTAATGCCTCAGCACAGTCACACAGAGTCCATTCATCACCCTGCACGGTCAAACTGAATGAAAGATTACATGCAAACAGCAGAGGATTTACCAAAGGAAGAGGTGTAAAATGGCAGGACAGTTAGCCGACTTCACAGAACACCATTTCCCATCATGCAGCGTGCACGATCACCCCTCCTCCCCTCCTCCCCCAAACACACACAAACAATTCACTCACATTCACTTCCCTGCCAGATGGGGATTCGGCAGCTAAGATTAGAAAGACGCCTCCGATTAAAGACAATTCTAATGTTATTACGGATAAAGCTGCACAGGCTGGATGCAGGGCTGCAGGAGTGACATTTCAAGATTTACATTTCCCCCTATCGCATGAAAAAGGTGACATTGAAGGAGAAGATGGGGGTTGGTTCGAATGAGCTATAAATAGGGCCCCATTTTGCATCATCTGTGGTGCAAATTCCTCCCCATCACCCGAGTTATTAAACATGAGTTTTCTGTAGAAAAGGACATTTTGAGAGAATCCACCGGTCCACCTGCAAAAGCCATCATCTCTAAAAATCCCTGAGTGCACACACGGCTAAGCTACCTACAGCATCCTCTGCATTTTGTACCTCTCGTTATAAAAAGGCATGATACACAATGTCATCCAATGACATTAGAGAGACAGCTTGGTTAATATGTGCAGATGTGAGGCTTCAGGAGTGCAAGAAATGCTCTTAATCATTAACTACGGCTTGCAATTTTAATAAAAACATCCAAATATTTCATGTTTATGAATCCCCTTGTTGTGTTCAGCACCTGCAGATTTGTCACACAGCTTGAAGATTCATTTTTTTACCGGTTTGTTGTTGCGGGTCAGAGCAGCAGCAGGTTCTATAGTGCTATTTTTGTTTACATGGACTCATTATCAGAGCTGCAAATGTGTGGAACAGTGCGCTGCAAAGCATCCATGCCAGGTTTGATCTATTGAGCACAAAGAAAATCTCGAGTGAGCTTTTAAGTAGCACAAGCTAATGTGCAATTTATATAATAAATATATGAGAGCACCTTTAAAAGACATTATAATTGAGGGTTTAGAGCAGCATGTAGAGGCCTGCTCAAACTAAGTGGTCACCACACACATGACATGTCAGCACAACAGAATATTATTGTGATTTTTCAATTTGTTGAATACCCCAAATTTCTCCTACGGGAACTTTAAATAGATTGATATTCATAGACCTATTTGTATTGGGAATATGTAATAAAACAATGGCTAAATATGCAAGAAGAAGGTGAGATTTTGAGAAATATCATCCAAGTTTGCCTCTATAATCACAACTTATATTTATAGACCTCTTTGCATTGAGAGTATGTTGCACAACAGTGGATAAATATGAAGAAGAGGGTTTAAATTGGAGACATCGAGACAATTGATATTTAAAGACCTTTTTGCATTGTGAATATGCTTAAAAACAAAGGATTCACATGTAGGAAGGTGAGATTTGAGAGAAATATCATCCAAGTTTGCATCTCTGATCACAATTCATATTTATAGACCTCTTTGCATTGAGAATATGTTGCAAAACAATGGATAAATATGCAAGACGAGGGTTTGAATTGGAGACATTTTATCCAGGTTTGCATGCATGATGACGATTGATTTTTATTGACCTTTTTGCATTAGAAATATTCTTCACAACAATGGATCAATTTGCAGAAGAAGGCGAAATTTGGCGAAATGTCATCAAGGTTTGCATGCTTGATGACAAGCTCAGACAATAAGGGAGCAGGGTCTACCTCGGGGATTACTGCCATATGTCAGTCAAAAGGCACTGAAGCAGAAAGGACACAGGTTTAGCTGACATGCAAGTGAAGAGGCCCCCACAAGCCAAATTGTCGCTGTAAATTAAATTATAAGGCTAATTAAGTGGTGAACAGCCTATCGAGCGACTATGTGCTCACTGAGCAATGGAGAAGAGTCCCTCCTCAGCATAAACAACACCTCTAAACAACGTGTGCGAATAAAAATGACAGCTGCACGGATTTTGAGAGGGTCACTTCAGCTGATAAATGACAGAGTAAGATATGAAAAAAATCTCCATTTAATGGCTGAACCAGCTTTCATTCATTACAGTCAGCGCGTTTAGATGGATATGCAGGACAAACAGCAACACACAGCGACATGCTGTTGTCATTGAACACGACTTTATGTGTATTTAAATAAAATCAACACATTTCATGCACCGGAGGACATTTAATTACTCACCTACGGTCTCTGATGCCCTAGCTGCACTTGTACTCCTGTTTTTATTCCCTTGTTTTGTCTCGGATTTCAAGGCGTTTTTGTCCAGATCGGATGTTGACCACTAGATATTTTTCACCTTGATATTGTTGATTTTTTTTTTTAACTACTGCCCCGATTTTCAAATGGCCAAAGGTTTTCCCAGTTTGTCTTCTGCTGACAGTTTGCATGGAGGGTCCAGAGAAACTTTACTGTTTGACAACCCGGCGTATTTATACAGTGTGACTCGCCCACACGCCCGTGACGGCAGGGACTACTTTTTGCATAATAAAATATCTGCTGCTTTATAATTCAATATAACGACACGAATGCATCTACCCACCTGTCAGCAAATAATTAATGCCATCTCTGTGTATATTACCTATATTAATGTGATCCAGCAGATCTGTTTTGAAAAAATAAAAAATGATAGACATTATACTTTTAACTTTCTGCACAAGATGTGGATTTGTAGTCTTATTTTGAAAGAATGACGCCAAAAACAAGCAAAAATAATGTCGTTTTTAGTCTATGTTTACATTGAGGGATCTATTTTAACCGGCGGAGCGATATTTGTAGTTCCCCACGGTGCTGAGCAATTTGCTAAAAATATAAGCGGTGATAGCAACAGAGCTGCTATTGGCTGAGATGGGGGAGGACCCACACATTATTGGGCTGCAGCCTCCATTGAGCAGCTAAAGCAACCTGACTTTTACCAGGGGATTATGGGAAATGGTGTTCTTCGCATCATTAACTGATGTGCGGTGATGAGAGTGTTAAAAAATAACACTTGCCATGGCTTTTTGTTGGTTTATTATGCACTCACACTATTTTGATGATTGATGATTATGATTGTAGAATAGCCTATTTATTTACAAAATAAATGAATGTGAATTATATTAATTAACATCCAAACATCTCCAAATCTTAGGTTTACATGAACATATATGTCCCTTGAACACATTTAAGGATTTTCACTTCATTACTTTACTCTTTGACTGTAGAGGTCAAATGTCAAATTACATTTAGAAACTTAAATGGGCGTTTTTAAATAGATTATTGCCTTTTTTAAAAAAACGAAAAAGTAAATTTTGGTATTGTTAGATGCATGTCGGGGAGAGAACATTTTCAAAATAACATGATTTTAAAAACACAAGCATGTCAAAGGAAAAGATTATAGAAAGCTAGCAGATAAAAAAAAAACTGGACAAGCAAATTTTTACTTTTGATTATTCCAATAATGTCCTCCAGCTAAAGCTACATTATTTTTTGATAAATGTTATTTACTATGAATAGTGTAGTTCCACTGGTTGAAGAGGTATTTTAAACAAAAAAGTAACAATACTACATTATGAAATATCTTCATTTAAGTCCTGTGTTTAAGCAGAAGTACATTTTTTTTTTTAGATAATCCTATGTCCTATTGGCCTAAATCAAAATCTGAAACTGAAAGAGCACACTGTTTCCCCTGAAATGAGCTGGAATATAAAGTCACTGAAAATGGGACTGTAAAGCATATACGTTAATAATAATAATAATAATAATAAAAAATAATAATAATGCCATGTTAATAATATAATTATTCATTCAATCTTTTGTGTACATACTTATTCTATTACTTACTTATTATGTGTACATACCTTTTTCCTCTATGTACATACTTATTTTATTACTTATTTATTGTTATTTGTTATTGTATAATTGTGTTATTGTTATTTTCTTTGTTACATTCCACTTTCTCTTTTTCATGCTGTAACATTTGAAATTTCCCCCAATGGGGGATCAATAAAGGAATATTCTATTCTATTCTATTCTAATATGTATTATTAGTAATTACAGATGTTGTAATTTATTCGTATAAGACAAAAACAATATTAATACAGTGTACTTTAACATACTAAGACTCTAGGGAAGTACTGTATGAAGGAAAATAATAACGGCTTTTTATGTCTTATTAATGATAATATGTACCTATAATAATACTACTAAAAATACACATAAAATATACACATTTTTATTATTATTATTATTAATAACAATAATAACAATAATAACAATAATAACAATAATAATAATAATAATCATGATAATCATAATAATAGTAATAATGTAATGCTAATAATATAATTATTAATACAATATGTATTATTGCTATTGATAATATAGGGTGTAATTTATTCGAATAAGACAATAACAGTATAAATACAGTGTACTTTAACATATTTAATGTTTTTATTTTTTTAACAAATAACGGACTCCTTAAGCCGGTGACGTCACACGAGGGCGACACTCATCTTTGTCAGTGAACAAAATGGCGTCTTACTGTTTGACTGTCACTAGGCTGCGGGTAAGAAAACGTTAATTTACTCTCACAGACTTTTTAAGTGCCTTGATATCGACCACGTATGTGGCAGCATGTATGTCGTGTCGTGTAGTGCAGCCGCCATTGCTCCAGTCTGACGGACGGCGGGTTAACGCAGAGTAAAGTGCGTATCGAGCCGCCGCCAGTCGGGTCACCGTGTCCTCGTTTGACTCTTGACAGCGACGCATGTAACGGTTATATACCACATCCCCCCACATATATGCCACTATTTTAGCGTTTTTGTGCTAATACCAGTATTAAATTAAGTCAACATTAACTGAAAGTGGCTGCAAATGGTCCCAAGCGGCTCCATGTTTGCAAGGTGATCGCAAGGTTACGGAGTTTTCATGATACGCACTTTAATAACAGTCCGCTCCTGCGCGCGCCTTTCTGCTGCTCTGCTGATGTGAGCATGAAATCTCACATTAAATGTTTATTTTAAATATCACAGGGCCTTCGACGAGCATCTGTTTATTATAGGATTTAAATATGTATGTCGGCTGCTTACGAAGTAACTTTCACCTGTAGTTTATGTCTTCCAAATAATGAAAACGATATGGAGAAAATAAAATATGATGCTTTTGACTAAGTGCGTCAATATCGATATTGGGATGATATTGTGAGTACATAATGAGTTATTTAAATTACATTTCTTTAAAGTAATACAGCCTTTAAAACCAAGAAAATACATTTGCAGTGTTTCAATGTCCAAAATACAAGATAATAGCTGCTGTTATATCACATTATTACAATAATATCAATATAGTGCAAAGAAACGAAGTGAGGTTTTGCTTTTCGTTGTGATTCACCAATTTATTATCTCAATAATGTCATTGAAAATTGTCAGTGAAATTAAACAATTCTCACAGATTACTTCGTCACACTAATAAACGTTTACATAAGCCTGCATGCGTTACTCCACTCATATAAAATGGTAAGAAGGAGAAAATAATATAGGGATAATATGAGAATATACCTGTTATATGGAGCGCTGTAATGGAGATTTGTTGTGAAAGTATGACGAAAATTGTTGCCAGAGAAGTTCGCTTGAGTTGTCTGAGTTTGCAATGTGCTATTTACCTCCTTCAGGTTTATGAGCTGGTGCCATAACAGTTTTTTTCTGTTTAAAGAGTATCACTTGACATTCAAGCAATGACAACATGGCCTCATCGTTGCTTTTAATCATTTATTTATTACATATGTAGGTTATTATTTGGATCAGAATCAGCATCCACTTTAATTGCAAAGTAAGTTAATACATTTGCATTGCATACAATTAATTTGCAAGACTCGGATTTGTAAAGATTCAAAATATGAAGAGTAAAAATACCATGCAATATATATACCAAACAATCGAGCAGATGTTCAAACATAATTGTAATGTTTTTGCATTGACATTATATCAAACCCGTTACTGTTAAACTAAATAACTAAAATAACAATAATAACCAAAACACTGACTCTGCTGCGCAGTAGTGTGTCAGTCTGTTAAAGTGTTTCAACATTGCAATGTCAGAGAGTCCTCCATCAAGACCCCGGACATCCCAAAATACATTTTCTTCATGTGAAATACCTTGAAAAAAGACAAAACTGGCTGTATTTTACATATTTTTAATTACTGGTTAATATTGGCAACCAGAAATCAACATATTCTGGAGCTATGAGAAAGGGCATCTGAGCAAATCCTCCCCTGCTTCAGATTTATTCCTCGTGATTTTGTTTGTAGTCAACAATGCTCCTCTTTTTCGCTCTTTTTTGCTCTGCGAAAAAGAGGAGCATTGTCTCATCAAGTGTTCATAGTGAAGTTATCGTTAACTTAACTGTGTAGTGTGTCAGACTGTTAGTAATCTCCAAGCGGATGAGGCTGACTCCTGAAATATGAGCTGTGTAAACTTTCACCCAATTCTCTCTGAACACAGTGATTTTCCACTGAATAGCAATGCTGAGTGCGGATCAGGTCTAAAGAAAGCTAACATAGGCTCCCTCATGTAGCGCCTGTCACTCACTGGAATGGATTTAAATCCCATTATATAATGTAGCTGACAGATGCAAATGACATCAACAAATAAAAACTTCCCAGAAACATGAAGCAGTTTGAATTGTTTTCTAATATTCAGTCAAATATTGGGATTTTGTCAGAGTTTTGAAGCAGTAGTTGTATCTATATCTCTTCTATTCCATGATGAAACCTTGCACACTTAAAGGACATTAAAGTTTTGAAAAGAAACCTCTTGAAATGTTTATATACTGTCTACAGATAGAAAGTCAGTCTTATATTGCGGTGGAAGAAATATTGGACAATATTTTGATAACCTGTTTTGACTTCCAGCATTAATAAAAACTTGATTTTCAAATTAAGTCTTGACAATTTAGCCCTGAAAAAAATCGCTAAAAAAGACTGCTAAAATTTAAGTTTTGAATCCATTGCGTCTCCACTGGCTTTGCTTTTGCTGAAGCACGCTGTCTGCTTAGATATTTTTTTAAAATCAGCTGGCTTTTATTCACTTGGCAAAGCCATCTGTTAGAATTGAGTTCTGGTATTTAAACAGAGTCCAGTGGGGCATTTTTATCAGCTGGAGTAAAGGGGAATAAAATAAATAGAATCAACAATGACTGACCAGTTAAAATATAATTTGTTTGGCTCCAGTTCTGATCATGTAGGTTGGCATGGGACACACCAAGTTCACTATCTGATCCGATCAATGTTTAACCAAACTGACTGAGCCTTTTATGTCCGAAATTGGAGATTCTTCAGTCTTTCTCAACAACATTTTTACTGGTGCTACTTGGAAGATTATGTTTTAACTATCATCACATGTGGACCCATTCTTGAATAATTTATTGACCTCTCTTTCTTCTGCGTAGTTATTATATAACTTAATGTGTTAGTCCTGATCTGCGCAATAAAACTTTTTTCTTTCACAAAACTTTTCTCTGTTTCCTCTTGTCCAGCTGGCCCTTGGAACCGGGGCAAGGCGTCTCCATGTCTCTGCAGCCTTCAGCGCCAAGGCCAAGGTGGCCATGAGTCGCTTTGAGCCCGGCTCCAGCATTAACTATGAGAAGATGCACGAGAATATCAACATTGTGCGCAGAAGGTCAGCAGTTGCCCTTCTTAGAAACACACGTGAACACACACAGAGTGTTTGTTGATTACGGTTTGGCTCGCGGGGAATGGCCGGTGTTTATTACAGCTGCACAGTTAATCTTGTGGCATTTACAGTGTTGACTTGTCAGGGTCAGCAGGGCCCACAGAGCTAAATTTGGGTGTCCTGGCATTCCCTCTTGCCTGGTTTACCACATGCTGTAATCCAGGAATAGGAAAAGCCTTTTGTGTGGCTGTTATATGACCACTGTATCAGACTTTATTTGTATGGCACTTTTCATACGAGCAAAATTGTAACACAAGTGCTTAATAGGATAAAAGCCAGGAGTCCAATCCCCCTTACACGCACACACACACACACACACACACACACACACACACACACACACACACACACACACACACACACAAGTACACAGACACATGGGTTAAAAAAAAGCAAGTCTTTGTAATTAATTAAAGAACTAAAATAAACACCGGAGGCAGAACAAAACCTGTAGATAAAATAAATAAATAAATGTGATATTAATAATAAGTCAGTAAATAAATAAAATACTCGAAATAAATGGTAAATGAAAGGATAACAGCCCAAATAACAATAGATTCAAATATTAAAAATAATGACATACCATCCAGTAAAATAGACAAAAATATATAAATAAATACACACAGTTAGTTAAGTTAAATTAAAAGCCAAACTAAAAAGGTAGGTCTTGAGTTTGCTTTTAAAGATTATATAATTACAGTTAGCTCCCAGGTGTTCGCTGTCCTCATGAGCCAGAGTTACTTTTTATGTTCAGTGGTTTTCAGTTATATTTAAATATTTTAGCTTTCAGCATTGAGAGCTAAAACATATAACCCTGCAAGAACACTTTAATATTTTTGTATAGATATTAAAATCAAAATCTCGTAGTATCTGATGCTACAAACACTTTTCGTTGCTCCACCCCACCAGGCTCGGCAGGCCTCTCACTCTGTCGGAGAAGATCGTCTACGGTCATCTGGATGATCCAGCGGGGCAGGAGATAGACCGCGGCCGCACCTACCTGCGCCTGCGTCCAGACCGCGTGGCCATGCAGGACGCCACCGCTCAGATGGCCATGCTTCAGTTCATCAGCAGCGGTCTGCCCAAAGTGGCGGTTCCCTCCACCATCCACTGTGATCACCTGATTGAGGCTCAGATCGGAGGGACTGAGGACCTGCAGAGGGCTAAGGTGAGGACAGATGGACTGAGTAATATGAATATTGTACGTGTAATTTTAGGGCTGTACTGAATAGTTAGAATCTTCAAAGCTTCATTCATGTTTTTTTTGATCCCCTTAAAAACCCAGTAAAATTTGATAAAATTATTTTATAAATTACTTTTTAAGGTCTTTTTCAAGGGCAACAAATAATTGTACTTTTAATCGAAGTAAATAGTAATTAAAACTTAATGCCCTCAACACAGAAAGGTGCATTATAGACCTCTTATAGATATTCAAACTCTAAATTAGCATTTAAATGCTTGTGTGATTTAACAGCATCATAAATCAAATTTATTAATTGAAAAAAAATATTCAAAAATGATTCATTGAATCTGATGAATCAGTTTATTCAAATTGAGGATTTTTTAAATCCTTTTTCAGGGTGATGTTATCATAAAATATGACAACAGCCATTCAGTGGAATAATTATCATTATTAATAATAATCAAAAACATCAATAGAGGCTTTAAATGCCAAAAAAATAATATTTAAAAAATCTTTTTACCAATGAGATGCATGTTTTTGTGCCTTCTTGCTATGCGACTGGCCTCCATTCTGCCTCATGTTTTCAGTGTAATCTGATCAGACCGAGTCTTGACCGAATGGACATGGTCTGACTTGCTTATTACAACACAAAAATTTATAATAGGAAGTGGTAGTCTGTCTGTTTCAAAAAATGACTTAACATTACAACACCACGAAATGCTGATTTCAGGTTAGGGCGACTCGTGTGACTACAGTCAGTCACACACACACAGTAGATACCAACAACATTAGGTTACAACAGTAAGTCTGTGCGCTCGCAAAGTGTGTATACGATACAAACCTCATAAGGTCTCATTAATGTGTTGGCAGGAAGCAGTTATGGAGAGACTCAGCAGCTTTTCAAGTTTCTCCTCTGGTTTTTGGCTCAGTTTTGAGCCAGTTTTTATCAACATTGTGTGCAACAAGAGCCAATTTCTATTTTGGGTTGTGTTTATAGAGTGCAATTGCACTTTTATATAATGTTTCAATATACTGAAGTGTTCTTTGAACTGACAGTGTTGTATATTGCCTTTAACTAACTTAAGATTTACAAAACAAATGGTGTAAAAATGTTTGAACATTTTAAACTTCACTGAGAAGGATTTGGTTTTATGAAGATGTCTGGTAAATGGCAGGATTCAGGTTTAAGTGCTGCAGAAAAGTTTATTATTTTATGGTTACATCAAGGAGACTCATGTGAAAATAATTCTTCCATAATTGCTGTTACCGCAGGAGATAAACGAGGAAGTGTACAACTTTCTCGCCACTGCCGCTGCCAAATATGGAGTTGGCTTCTGGAAACCTGGATCCGGGATCATCCATCAGGTACAGCACACTATTAACTGATACTATAAAAGACTTTCTAATGCTTGAAAATGTGTTTTGCATATTCTTATTTCAAAACAAAGTTTATGGGAATTTTAAGTCTCCAGGAAGAAAAGTATGACTTAGTGTGAGTCCCCTTTTTTGGACAGATCATCCTGGAGAATTATGCCTATCCTGGCGTGATGCTGATTGGTACAGATTCCCACACTCCCAATGGCGGTGGCCTGGGGGCCGTCTGTATCGGAGTGGGTGGTGCTGATGCTGTGGATGTCATGGCTGGAATTCCTTGGGAGCTCAAGTGTCCTAAAGTGAGTTTTTGACGTCTAATATTTTCAACCACTGGATGTCTCCACAAATGTTTCTATCTTTTTGTTTTTTTCTCAATGTTATTATTATTCTTCAGGGGAATTCCAACTTCCCATGCATAAAAATAAACCAAATTTTGCAAGTAGGTCGAGTCCCATGCCAAACTTCTTCAGCTGCAAATGTAAGCCAATAGTCCTGATGGTGACGCTGCAGCGACCGTCTAAATTTCAAAAGTTTGAAAATTCCTAATGAATCATTCGTATGTGCAACAGCTTTGAAACTTACAACAGAATGATTAGACTTTAGTATACTTCCCTCTGGTACAAATGATAAAATCCATCTTTATCAAAAACCATAAAACTAATGAAACCTGTCTCCTCCTGTTATTTTTTGCTCAATTGACACCAAATTTGCTACAGGGCATCTTCAGACTGTCATACACAAACGACCCACAGAGATTTTTGATTGATCAAAAATTGAGCTGACAGTGCATCAAAATGGTTAACTGTAAACAGTGCTGTAAACATATACTTAAAATTCTTGCAAAATAAATCTTCAACTTTCACGAAAAAAGACAGCATTTTGCTGGTAGATTAAGTGTGTAACATTTCAGAATTTTATCTCAAAAACTGAATTTTTGACAGCATTTTGAAACCTGCCCTCATGTGAACAATTACAATCTATGGGAAAATGGTGTCTTTAAACATCAGTTTTTTCACATATGGAGCAAATCAATCTTTGTATAAACAAGTTATCAACATCTCCATATTGTCTAGATGAAGTATGCAGTTTTAGCTTGATAAGTGAATTTTTGACAGCAGTTTGAAATCTGCCTTTCCACGCACAGGCAGCCCTGACCCATTGCTGTGCAGCAGCTAAAATCTCCATTTGTTTTTTTTTTTTGTTTTTTTTGCCGTCAGGTGATTGGAGTGAAGCTGACAGGAACCTTGTCTGGCTGGACCTCTCCGAAGGATGTCATCCTGAAAGTTGCCGGCATCCTGACTGTGAAGGGCGGCACTGGAGCCATTGTGGAGTATCACGGGCCTGGAGTCGACTCCATCTCCTGCACTGGTAGAGATGAGACACATTTCAAGACTTAAACATTTGTGACATTCTCTGTGTTAACATGTGAAAATCAGACCAGAGAAGAACGGTGATGGCTTCAGTGTCTTGCTTGAATAGATAATAAATAATAATTTCTCTCAACTTTAGTGTAATTGAGTGCGCTGATTTTTCAGGAATGGCGACTATCTGTAACATGGGTGCTGAAATTGGCGCCACCACATCCATTTTCCCCTACAACCACCGCATGAAGACATACATGGAGAAAACTGGACGTGGAGGTGAGTCTCTGACTGTTTCTATCTGTTAGTCTTCATTCTGTGTGTCTCTCCTACAACTTTCTTTATTTCTTCATTCCCTCTCAGAGATTTCGTCTGTGGCCGATCAGTTCAAAGACGACTTGGTCCCAGATAAAGGCTGTGAATACGACCAGGTCATTGAGATTAACCTGAGTGAGGTGAGCTCGAACATTTTCATGAGTCATGTAATGTTTTGATAGTTATTTTTTTCTTTATTTTTTTGTGGTCTGGCAGGGGTTCCCGTTGTACAGTTATCGGGAAAATACTGAAATCCATACTACACATTAATTCTTGCCGTAAAATCAGCAAAGTACACTGCCGAAATCAACATACTTTACAATTTTATACTAACAGGAAATGATACAGTATATGCAAAAGCCAAACTGTGAGTTAAAGATGTTAAAATGTCTTTCTTATACTAGAGTAACCCCCTGTCATAATAAATATGGTTAAAAAATTAACTGTATTTTCGTATTCATGCTGCCTGTTTTTACTATAATTGTTTTTTCACTTTCCCATACACCACATAACTACCTAGATTCAGAGTGTATTATGGATTTGGGACATACCGTACGTCTCACCACTATAATTGTATAGTGGTACAAATCTGACTGTATTATCGTCTTGTCATTGTGACATCAGTCTGTTTGTGAATACACAAGATCTTGGAGTCACGGTATTATTAAGTTACAGAGTACATTATTTTATTAGTTTTTTGGGAACACCTTGCTGTTAGAATACATTTCTTATGTGACAACAAGCATTTCAACACAAACCTGTTTAGTAAAACATTCATTAGCTTAATAAATGACCAAGTTCCTGATGCAAGGCAGTAAACCAAAAATGAACAGATACCATTAAAAGTGACTTAAAATAAATGCTTCTCCTTATTTTTCATCATATAATGTTACAGTGTCTGATGTTGATGGCACCATAGCTGTGGTACATAACTTATCCTGCACTCTAACAGAAATAATGTAATAAATAATCCAAATATAAACATAATTTTAATATAGTCTACTGCTTTATACACCATTCAAAATATACAGGAACTGTTGTAAAAACTTGATTAATATCAAAACCTTTTTGTCTTATACCAACATTAACATTTTACCAGGTATAAAATGTGTGATGAAGTGGCTCTTACACATAACTTTTGCTCCGTCTTGTTCTGTGTCATGTGGTTATGATGGTGCATGAGGCAGCCTAAGTGCTTATTATTAGTGTTCCTCTTTTAAAAGTTTCCAAATTTAGAAAGCAATATTTATAGCCTGAGCACACATGTCCCACATTATCCAAATTATGCCTGTTCTTCATTGCGTGTTGTTTCCCTCCTCCTCCAACAGCTGAAGCCCCACATCAACGGGCCGTTCACTCCTGACCTGGCCCACCCGGTGTCCGACATCGGGGCTACGGCTAAGAAGAACGGCTGGCCCCTCGAGGTCAAAGTTGGTCAGTAACACAGCTGTGTTATCTTACAGACGTCATTTTTAATGCTTTGTCTAGTGAAATGTGATCTGTATTTCTTTGTTCCTACCCGCTGTGTTATTGATCAGATAAGATCAGGTCGCATTACAGCCCTGTCATGTGGTCTTCCACAGCAGCTTACAAGAAGCAGCACCGAGTGTAGTATAGTTCCACTCAGTGACAGAATGAGCAGAATATGATGAAGATGATAAAAATGTATAATTACACACTTGGTTGTCATTTGAGTCTTCTCCTTTTCAACAGTTTCCTCTCATTTCATATGCAAAAATAGATGAATAAGTCTACTTCCACTCTGCCACTGTAACAGTGAGCTCATGCACTTTGGTTTTCTGGTTCTCCTACAAACGCTGATTTTGTCTCTTGCAGGTCTGATCGGCAGCTGCACCAACTCGAGCTACGAGGACATGGGCAGGGCAGCCTCTCTGGCCAAGCAGGCTCTGGATAAAGGTCTGAAGTGCAAGGCTCAGTTCACAGTCACCCCTGGTTCTGAGCAGATCCGCGCCACAATCGAAAGGGATGGATATGTGAGTCAGAATCTCACCAATATTTAGCAAGTCACAGAAAGCATTTTTGGGATTTTGTCCTTTTCAGCATGTACATAATTTGTACAATTGTTTGTGTTTGAAAGATGCAGGAAAGAATTTCTTTAAATTCCTGTTGTCGCTCTTTCAGGCGAAGATCCTGAATGATGTTGGCGGAATCGTACTCGCCAATGCTTGTGGACCCTGCATCGGACAGTGGGACAGGTGTGCATCTCACCTGTAAAGGTTTATTGTGCCTCAGTGGCAGCAGTCATGGCAGACAAACACAAAAATATCTCTAAAATATTACCTCTTTACCAGTGCTGGTTCATGAAAGAAATGACTGGAATTCCTTTAAATAAATGCTACACTACCACCAGGCCAATCTTTAAACTTTAGACAAGAAATATTAATCCGGGGAAGCAGATTTAAACAAAACCGTGTCCATTTTGGACGCTTGAATCAACTTTATTGTTGCATCAATTACAGGTCAAAATCACACATTTACATACAATATATCCCAAAATCTCACAGGGAGATTGTCATGAACATTTGCGCATTTATGTTTCAAACAGACTGAACCCTTTTGATGTTAATGACTCAATGACTTTTCCTCTGGTGAAGTAAGAAGATCAGCAGTTTATTGCTATGAACACGTCAGCCACTAACCAGAGTCCTGCACAAGTCCGTTTTTTTAAACCTGCACCTCAAAGCTCAATTCTGCAACTGACCAGCAACCCCTAATTATCTCCAAGTCAAATCCAGACGTGCTCCGACCCATTATTATGGGTTCCACGACATGTGGCATCAGTCTGCCACATGATGCAGTTGCCAGATCAGGCTGCTGAGCGTCTACATGGCCAGCTCAGTTATGTTTTTTTTTTTCTTTCGGGTTACTCAGCGGGTATCCGACCTGGTGTAGAACTATCAGGGCTAAAGTCTTTTAATTTCTTTTGTTGATTTAAACAGGTAGTAAAAAAGTTCACAATAAAGGCTGAAGATCAAATAGAAAATCCTTTTAAGCAATGTTTGTTGAACACAAATCATCAGACTAACATGCTCTGTGTTTTGACTTTCTCCAGGAAGGACGTGAAAAAAGGAGAGAAGAATACTATCGTCACGTCCTTCAACAGGAACTTCACTGCCAGGAATGACGCTAACCCAGCTACTCATGCTTTTGTTACCTCTCCTGAGGTGAGAAGTACTGCAGGTGGACCGTCGAGCAAAATACAAGCTCAGAGATTAATAATTACATGGGCATCAAAAAAAGACTGGCAATAGCTCGTAGTGGATGTATATCAGTGGAGGACTTGATAAATTCTTATTTCTGTATTATTTGGTGGTGTTCATATTTGCACACTCTCAATGCATATGATTTCATTCAATACAGATTGTCACCGCTATGGCCATCGCCGGGACACTCAACTTCAACCCAGAGACCGATTATCTGACCGCTCCTAACGGAGAGAAGTTCAAGCTGACACCACCCACTGGTGACGAGCTCCCCACCAGAGACTTCGACCCGGGCCAGGACACCTACCAGTACCCCCCGTCTGAGGGCAGCTCAGTGAAGGTGATTTAAATTTTTTGTCTTAAAATGCAGCATCTGATCTCAACAATCTCTAAAACAGCAGAGCTTTAATAAAACTGTTAGCGAGGTGAGCGTCCTCTGTCACAGTTTGATCCAGCACATGAAAGAGTAAACGAGTGTAAAGTAACAGAGTGATCAAGGCTTGTTTAAGACAGAAATGTGTAACGTGATAGTTTTTAAACAGAAAAGGATTTTTTTGGTGTTCAAATAAAATTTCGAGTTGTCTACTTTGCTTTGAAAATATTCTTGGAAGAACTGTTATGTCTCAGCCTGTTTTGATGTTGCTCAGGTGGACGTGAGCCCCACCAGCAACCGTCTGCAGCTGCTGGAGCCCTTCGACAAGTGGCATGGAAAAGACCTGGAGGACATGAGGGTCCTCATCAAGGTGAGCAGGAAATGGAGGGAAGGTTGTGGCAGATTACAGGACTTTAGTCACGGTTTGTCTGTGTCAGATACATTTCTTTGATCTGAGGCTGCAACCGTTAAAGTCAGCACAAAATCTGCACTGGTGCCCTTTAGGACAGGTCCACAGTTCAGAGACTTGTGTTCACTTTTGTCCGCTTCAGACACGCTTGGTATTTCCAAAAACTGGATGCGTTTGTAGTTGAGGCTCCTTGCAAACAAGTCAGAGACAAGAAAAGAGCAGGAGAGAGGTAGAGAGGCAGTATATTTTTGAAAAACTGCCTCAATCTGCCCCATTATCTTGCAGTCACTGCAGCTGTTCTGAGCTCAGTTGAGTAGTTTGTTTGCGCTCACTTCAACAAAACAACAGTCTGGGACAAAAAAATGCTTGTGCTTTGAGCAGCTCAGCGACTCAGAGATTTGCAGTATCTTCTTGTCTGATTCAGGGAGAATTCTCACATCAGTGAGCCACACTGTTGTACTGGATGATATGTTCCTTCATTATAATGAACGTGGGTACTGTAGTTTACTTTGATTCGTTTCCATATAAACCATAATGCTGCTGCAAATACGCAGCCGTCATGTGTCATGTCAGATAAAACATTTTTCTGATTCTGAATACTCCTGGCCAGTTTCTGAAGATTTATGGTTTTTGTGTTTTGGTAGGGAAGAATGTGATGGGGACTGAGACGCACAGGCAGTGTAGCAAAGTTTTGTGAATTACACTAATGCACTGTTGGTTTAGGTTAATGGGATTAATGAGTTTTGTTAACAATGAGTAAAAGTCTTATCCTTTAAAAGAGGGAGGAAAATAATAAGTTCACCTGAGGGAGAATAGCTTTACTAATAATGAATGTGTTCCCTGTTTTTGAATAATTATATTAATGTAGCTGAATTTCGAAAGCGTTTGCACAAAGGTGACTGAAACTGAATTATTGAACTGGTGGAGTGTTAAATAGCCATTGTTTACATTTAGTCACTTTACTTCTCTCCTTCTCCCCTGGATCTCTCACTCCTCCCTTCCTTTCTTTTCCTCTGCTGCTGTAGGTGAAGGGAAAGTGCACCACCGACCACATCAGCGCTGCCGGGCCCTGGCTGAAGTTCCGCGGCCACCTGGACAACATCTCCAACAATCTGCTGATCGGTGCAGTCAACATCGAGAACGACGCCGTCAACAAGGTCAAGAACCTGCTGACAGGAGAGTACGGAGGTGTGCCCGACGTGGCCCGCCACTACAAGGTGAGCCTAATGGGACGGTGTCTGTTTATTTTTTCTACATTTATACATATCATGTCTTTCTGTCTTTGCCCTGACAGCACTTTAAATGTTTCCTTTTTCTTTGATAAACTTTATAATCTAGGCCAATGGAGTGAACTGGGTTGTGGTTGGAGACGAGAACTACGGAGAAGGGTCCAGTAGAGAGCACGCTGCCCTGGAGCCACGACACCTTGGAGGACGCGCCATCATCGTGAAGAGCTTTGCCAGAATTCACGGTAAGTTTCAAAGCACAGAGTGAAAAAAAAAAATCAATCTGTCTCTTTGATTTCATTATTTATGTTTTGGCATCCCTGCAGTTTTATTATCTTCACACTCAAACCGTTAATTTGTTTTCTTTGTGAAAGGTAGAGGCTGCAGCGGAGCAGTATCTTAACAGGTGTGGTTGGACTTTAGAGCAAGCTGATGATTTTTTAGTTTGGCATGTTTACAGTCTGCCA
The DNA here is from genome assembly GCF_026936395.1 of Plectropomus leopardus. NCBI lineage: Eukaryota > Metazoa > Chordata > Actinopteri > Perciformes > Serranidae > Plectropomus > Plectropomus leopardus. The sequence continues at coordinate 27,619,214 of NC_142193.1, forward strand.
GAGGAAGGAGTGTCTAAAAGAGTCTCCAAGTTATAATTACAGTCCATTAGTGGCAGTTTGTTATAAAAGGCTTGATATAGGTAAGTGAGGAGATGAAAGGCTGTCTGATCTCAGGAATGTTGCTTTTATTTGTGTGAAAAGATTTCCACAGAACCAGAAACACACACAATAAATACTGTTGCATTTACTTTATACTGTTTAAATAACTATATAGAAAGCTTTCAGTGTCATTTGGTCTTCAAAAATACATCTCTAACAGCTTGAATCCTGTGCAAATGGAACAGCTAATTCATAATGAGAACTCGGACCAATCAATAAGAACCAGACACACAGGCTCACTCATGCGTTATTCTCCATGACCTCGTATTTCTGTGTTACAGATATTCAAAGAGCCCTCCTCTTATAGAAGCGCAGTGTGAGTGTCAGTTTCTCGCTGTTATGTCTCATATTTCCGTCTTTTTTTCTTTCTCACAGAGACAAACCTGAAGAAGCAGGGCCTGCTGCCTCTGACCTTTGCAGACGCGCTCGACTACGACAAAATTCGCCCTGACGACAAGATTTCAATTGCTGGGCTGAAATCCTTTTCTCCCGGCAAGGTGAGAAATGCTCTGCTCTCAAGCTTGGCGTACGCTGCACGATTTGAGCCCATTTGTGACACGACTTTTCATCTGCATGACTCATTTTAGAGTCAGACTGAATCTCAGCTTAGTTGGGTGTTGTTTGCCGTGCAGCGTACAAGTGATGACCGATTAAGATGCGATCAGCTGCTCTTGAGCGTCAGTTTGACATTTGAATGCATTTCTGACATCTCAGTAATTTTTGTAAATTTTCATCTGGCCAGAATAGTTGTAGTTTTGTATTTTAAATTTGTTTTTAAACTTTTTTGTTTTTCAGTTAGTTTCCACAGTGAATTTGCCTAAATTTGTTGAGTTTTTTTGTTTTCAAACGTTTAGTTTTAGTTAAGTTTGTATAAGTTCCAGCATTTGTTTTAGGGGGGTAATTGTCAGGTGCAAAATTTAAGAAGTTCGCAATAGGTATTACCATACAAACACATTACTTTGTGAGGGAGTTGACTCGCAGTTATGTCAACATGCACTAATAGCTCTTCATGCTTGTTGTGATGAGAAATGTGACCAAATTGATGAAGACTAAAACTAAAGATATTGTAATTTTTTAAAAAATTTTTAGCTCTGCAAGTACACAATATTGCTTTTTTCTTAAGCCTCATTTTATTATTAAAATGTTTTTTTTCACAACTATTTTAAGTTTTAATTAAGCTTAATAACCTTGCATCAAGCTTTGTCACACAGCAAGAGACAGAGAGTGCCATGGCGACGACAAAATATAGAGGCCAGGTTGATCGAGCTATGGCAACAGCATATGTGCCTTTTTGATGTTCCTCCTATCACGACTCAATGGAACAAGATGAATGCATCATTGTGAACCGTTCTGCTGTAACGTTACAGATCTCTGCCAGCAGACAAACTTTAACTGCCTCTGAGGTTTAAGCAATTCTATATTGAGAATTATCAGTGGTCAATATTGTCCATTGGGATGTCTTATAGTCTATGTTACAGTCACACCGTGAGCGTGACTGATGGCTGCGTGACGTTCAGCCTGCTCAGTGTGAGCACAGAAATTATGAGCTTTGGCTTTACATTGCAGATGATTTACTCATGTGGTAAGAGTTGGAATTAAAGTGCAACTTTTCTCATTCAAATGGTACCGAGTGTGCCCAGCTTAGTGAAACATTGATTCAGAGTCATGTCAGATGTCGAAAAAATGCTTGAATGATTGACACATCCTGTTTGCTCCCTCCAGCCTCTGACAGCAGTGATCAAACACAGCGACGGCAGCCAGGAGTCCATCTCTCTAAACCACACCTTCAACGAGACGCAGATCGAGTGGTTCAGGGCCGGCTCCGCTCTCAACAGGATGAAGGAGCTCCAGTAATAGGTGGAGAGTAAGGAGGAGGGGCCTGTAGGGGCCCCACTGAGGGGCCTTGGCATGGGTTAAGAAGGGGAAAGACGTGGGCAGAGAGAGGGCTTCGCAAAGAGGAAGAGACAATGTAAACGGATGGTAACCAGACCTGCTGGTGTAAAAGTTGGTTTAGGGACAGCTGTAGTCATGTTAAAGAAAACACACACACACACAAGGTCGCTGTACAGATGAAAAGCGCACACACACACATACACGCAAGCACATACAAGCACAGACAGATTTACTGTGAAAGCACTCCCACGCAGCAGGCAGAATCTCACAAACACGCTCCAATCAAGCGCACATAACCGAAGCTTAGCAGCGTGTGTGTCTGTAACAGGCAGCATCGTTCGTACTGGCAGCACTCTTCGGTTTAAGATCACATTTGTCAAGCGTAGTTGTTCATTGAGTGTTACCCTGCAGCGTTCAACTGTCTGTTTTACACACAGGCAGTTGATCAAAGCTGCATTTTCCTAATTTTGTGAATGTTTCTGGCAGCATACAAACCTGATTCAGACCCTGAATTAATAAGGTAAGGTACAGACTATGATTAAAATAGCAGTGGCAAGTTAACAACTTCTGAATATATGTGACGCGTTAACAGCTTCCTGCTTTATTATCTTAAACAGCAAAATCCGCCCGAAGACCAAACGATTCTTGTTTGTAATTATTCTCCGTCTTTAAAGGTAAACTATGCAGGAATTATCATTTTCTGTTTGTAAAAAGTGAGACCTGAAGCCAACCCCAGTCTCACTCTCATTTGCTTTATTTGTGTTTTTTCGTTGCTGTGTCTATTTTCTTTTTTTCTAGCTTCTTCTTGAATGCGTGCTGCTTACAGTCTGGCACCTGGTCGTTACTTTTTCTAAAGTCTCCACCTTGCCTGTGCACTATACTCAGGCACGTCCCCAAAATAGCAAAATTTGAAGAAAATACAGGTTGCAGATAAAAACACTGCCACACACTTCCAGTGGGTCGTAAGCGATGATCAGGGATTACTTCTGTATGAGTCATCTCTTTTCGGATGATCCTGCATAGCATACCTTTAACGTTTGTCTCAGTGGTTTCCATCCAAACAGCTCAATCAGCTCTTTGAGTTGTTGAACTCACATGAATGTACTTTTCCTTCGTTATTACCAAACCTCTCACCTGAAGAGCATCTTCTCCAAATGTTCTCTGTGATTTTATTGCACCAAACGGTGACCAGCTCCACCGGTCGTGCTCCATGTTCCTCCCGTAGCGGGCTGCTAGATTTGCCATTTTTGACTTGAACACGTGTTTTCCTCACTAATTGTAGTTTGGAGCCGCACTGTAAACGAACCACCAGGCACACCAGCTTATTTACTGTAAGCAACATCTGTGAAATCCCATCAGCCCCTGCACTGTTGTAGTACAACTGCAGCCCAGTCTGTCGTCACTCCGTCTGAGTTCTTGTGTTTTTATGCTGCTGTATTTGCACTTTTATTTTGACCTTGAATCTGTGTACACCCTCGGCTGCTCCTCCGCTGCCTGCTCAATCGTAGGGCTGCAACTAACGATTGTTCTCATTAGTGATTAATCTGCCCAATACTTTCTCGATAAGTCGATTCATTGTTTTGTCCAAAAATGGATTAACAGTGAAAAATATTGAAACATGCCCTCTGTATTTTCTCAGAGCTCAAGGTGATGTCTTCAATTTGTGTGTCCAAAAATCCAAAATATTCACTTTATTATCATGTATGACAAAGAAATGCATCAGCTTTTAACATTTCAAGAGATTTTTTTCCCTAAATCAGGAAAAGTTACTCAAATGATTGATTCTCTGTCGATCATCTAATGTATTAATCGACTGATCATTGCAGCTCTGCTTGCTCTTTTTCTGTCTTTTTGCATGATAAAACACCCCATTGTGTGAAAACTCGGGATAACAAACACATTCTGCCATTGTGTCAGCGTGAGCTTTGCTATTTTTTCCTTTCCATCTGCACTTTTGTTCTGTGTGTGTGTGTGTGTTATGCATTATTGTTTTTATTGGGTTAACATCGGTCTGTTTCTATGCGTCCCTCTTTGCACATCCTGTCTCTCTTGCTGCGTCTCTCCAGGCTGGTTCATGCAGTCCAAACCACAACCTGATATGTTTTGGGGAAATAGGCTGAAATCAGATTTGTGTTTCTGCACATTGTAGCTGCTAGATTTTTAATGTCGGCCTGTAGACGCAGGAACTTTTGTGTGCCCAGAGGTCATCGCAGCATAATAGTGTTGTAAAAAGTCCACTGTAATGTCCAAAGGAAGCTCTGTCGTTGTCTCTCTGTGATCTAAATGATCTGGAGCTGCGAGTGTGTGAAATTGCCTGGTGTAGCTGTAACGGGAGCCGACAGCTGTGTTTGTCTTGGAATCGAATGTTTTTTCAGGTTGAGGTTCGGACCTCTGTTGCATGAGAAGAGGCCTGCTATCTTCTTACTCGAACTAACGCACAATCTAGTGTCCAGATGCCTGTACACTAGCACTTTGTAGAGTTAGAAGTAGTTTTAGGTGTGCTTTGTCACGCTTCGTGTATCTTCTGCAAACATTTCGCTTTAGCGTACATCTCTGTGTGTGTGACTCCATAAAACTGACATAAGACACGTAATAGTCACTATTGATACACACGTTTTCAGATAGTCAAAATTGTAGATTCAAAATCTTTCTTTCAGAGTCTTGTCATGATGTATACCCAGTGTGTGCCACTGAAACACTCTGGTTATATGTTTTTGTGGGCTTAGGCATATTTGAGGTCATTGCTGCAATCTTTTTTTTGTAGAAGTCCTCCGTGTTTAGCGCTCATTGTCATCCGGAGAGTCTCTAAATCCGTCACTTCTTCATTCTGCAGTCTAGGAGGTTTGGATTAATAATTACACTTCCTGAGGTGAATCCCAATGTACTAAAAAAGTCACTGAGTTTGGACCTGTGTGTAGATGATGTGATAATGCTGCACTTTGTATAGGAGTGTGTACATAATGATAAATCGTTACATAGATATATATAAGGGAGAGAGTAATGGGCTGTATGCTGCCTGTCTAAAGAGAGCTGTTAACTCTTTTAATGATTTCTTGTAACATAATGTCCTAAAATATTGTCCCCATTAAACTGAAGCTCCTTTAACCGAATGGTTCCACAAACCAGTACTGGATTGTGGGTTTAGTAAAAGCACAGATTTTTGATTGTAGCGGTTGGTTAAAAAACTTGTTATTTCTAAGGGAGGTGACTCCTGATGTGTATTTTTCTTAATTTTTAGTTATGTTCAGATTATTTTTAGGGACAGAGATGATTTGAAATAGCAGCAGCCCAGTTTTTAGAGTGGCGTTGGACATTAATGGTTCCATGTCGGGTTAATCTGCTCATATAATCAACTGCTTTGAAAATCATCATGTTTTATGTCCCCTTTAAGTCCATCACTCTGATGGTTAAACACTGCTCACCAGTGTATCGATTTACTGCCAAAGATGCCTAATTCAAATACAGAGAGCTTGAGATGTAATGGTTATCTGTGAAGGGGCTCCATACGATATTCAGAACATTGTTGCTCACAAAACTAGAATCTATGTGTGGCGGCATTTTGTGTGTGTTTTTATCATTCTGTGTCCCCTTTCTTCTCAAAATTTGGATGTTTTTGTGGGTCCGGCAGAGCTAATCAAGAGTTCTTTTTCCCTCTGCAGCAGTTTGAGGAGTTTGAGTCGAGGAGTTAATGATTAATCTGTTGATCCAGTTAAAGCTAATAAGGTCGATGGAGCTGCTGCTGCAGACTTTTAGCGCCAGCACAGTTAACAGTTATGTTTCACTTTCACACTCTGCTGCTCTGCCTGTGCCCAGAGTGTGCTCTGCGCTCTGAGAATGTGGTTTAATGCATAACCGAACAGTATGCATATTCCGGCAGCGTTTCTGATAATTGGTCCAGCTTCAAAAAATATAGATGTTTTGATCATAGCGGGCCGCCACAACTAAATGAATGTGTGGGAAGTATTTACATCCTGCTGCGTGAGCATGTTAGACCCTGTGAGTGTGTCCAACTGGTTAGCTTAACCTCGCTCTGCTCTGCACTCATGCGGTGGTTATCGCTGATATCAGGATGGCGTTGTTGCAGAATCTTAGCGTCCAGCCTCTCATCCCCTCCAAGCTTAACACCGTTAGCTCTGTCAGGACCTTTGCCGCTGTTAGCACTGTTAACTGCTAACTTTGGCTCGGCCACGTCCATGTTGAGAACCGTGTGCAGACAACCTCTGAATCATAGATACACTCTGAATATCGTATAGGGCTTCTTAAAGTTGTGTTTGAAAAATGATTCACTATTATGGGATCTTTTAAAAACATCACCGTGTGCATAAATATTTGATTATGTACAGGGTCTTTTTTTTCCTACAGAATTCACCAGGATCAATGTTTATTTATAAACAGCTTAAAAAATACTGATGAATTTAATAATCTCTTGTCCTCCGTCAGCACATATAAAACAGCCGCTTGTGAGTTAACTGTGATGTAAGATATCACTTTGTGTTGGTGGAAGTGTTTCAGTTTTAAAAGCGCTGCTGTAAAGTGACAAATCAAATGTTGTGTATGAAGGCATGCCTGTTGTGTCATTTTGTACTCAGGTGTGATCTATTTGGTCCTCTGATGTGTTTGAAATCAGTTTTAAAACCTGCTTCATTTGTTCAGATGCAGCAAATAAATAATATGAGCCGATGTTTTATGGCAGTGATGATTCCCCTCACACTGTTTTCAGCATTAAACTTGACTTTGTAAAAGCAGATGGTTAAAATGCCTACAGTTTTGTTGCTTGAGAGATTTAAATTATCTTGACATTTAAAAAATAACTGGTAAATTAATAAATATAAAATTCTGAAGTGAATGTTTTTGTGTTTTTCTTTGTGTGATGAGATCGTATGATTGTCATTTTGCAGTGTTACAGATCATAACAGGCTTCTCGCAGCTGAGTAAGTTGCTGCCCTCAAGTGTTCCTCGTAAACTCCAACAGACTGTGATCAATAAAAAAATAATAAGGCCACATATATTTCAAACCTCTGTAAACAACAGCATAATGATATGTACAACTGAAAATGTGCACTGTACCTTTTTGTGACATGACTGTCCTAACCCATTGAATTTTGAACAAACTGGCTTGATATCTTATAATTAAAAAAATGGTAAGAAGGCAATGAAAAACTTGGGTCAGAAAGAAATGACCCCAAAAAAGTACAAGAAATACTCATAAAATTTAGCAACAAAAAAAGAGAAAATAAGAGAAAGAAAGAAAGAAAGAAAAGAAAACACAAAGAAAAAAGTAAAAACAAAAGCAATCAAGGCAACCAAGGAAAAATGCACTTAAAAATTTTAAATATTTGTAAATATATAATTTTTTAAAAATGATATTTTTTGGACATTATAGCTCTTTTAGATAATTAAAATAATTTTCTGACCACAACTTTCTTGCAAAATATGGAACACTTCTTGTTGCTTATTGCTCTTTTTCCTATATTTTCAAGGTTTAAATACTTGTAAAGGCGCCTGGAAACAACACAAGAAAAGTGATGTCGCTCCAGGTTTTAAAGGGTTAAATTAAACGCGGTTGATGAGAAGAATTGAACAAACAGGCTGAGGTGACCTGCGTGTACAGCAGGTGGCGACATGCACCTCGCGGTTTGCAGTGCGCCAGTAATCTGAGAGAAGAAGAAGAAGAGGAGTCACATGGAGACATCATGGACGCTTTTGAGTTTGTTGTAAATTATTATTATAGTTTTAGTGGTCTCATCGGCTAAATAGTAAACAATTGTGGATATATTTTTTGATTTTTCTTCTTCGTTGTGAAGAAAAACAGGAAACTGTTCAGAGGACACAGCTGACAGATCAGTGCGGTTGTTTGACCGCAGCAGCTCTGTGAGTGTGTTCAGGTGTGTGTTTACGTGTGTGTGTGAGTGTGTGTGAGTGTGTAGCTGCTCACAGTGTGCAGGCTGCATCATGTTTGTGTTGGTGGAGATGGTGGACACAGTCAGGATTCCTCCCTGGAGCTTCGAGAGGCAACTCGACGAGGCCATAGCCGAGGAGCTCAACAAGAAGCTGGCCAACAAGGTGAGTGAGAGCCCCGTTAATGATGAAAATCCTGCTTTCTCTCACAACCACAGAAAGCAGGATTTTTACCAACAAATACTGTGTTACCAACAAAATTAAAGAATTATCCTTTAAAATTGCACATTTAATTTATCCCGTCAACCAGGTAATCGCTTAATTTAGAGATAAAATGTGGAGAAAATGGTCTCTTTTGAAATAATGGCATGGAAAGTATTGGTTATTTATTTTATGCATTTGTGTTAAATTAATTTGGATGGAAATAGAACTTTTTCTTTTTTTTAAAAAAACGGACTAGTTTAAGAGTTCAACTGGAAGAAGACATATTTTTGTATGATTAACATGGACTTCATAGAAAAAATATTTTGGTTGTTTTTATTGTTTTTTATGGGAAATCTTAATTCATAAATGTAAATGGACTCAAAAGAAATCTAAAATGCAAGAATTTAAAATAGAACATTATATATATATGTATTTATTCATTTGATTTTGTATTTGTGGAATTTCTTTGTGCATTATCACAAATTTTATCTGTTTAACATTTGCAAAATATTCCTGTGAGTTTACTTTTTGTTGTGTTTGTTGAAGATGTTTTATATTGACACATTTACATATGCGTTGTCAGTCTGTTCACACAAATAATATTGGGACAAATCTTTCTCCGTAGGTGGTCTATAATGTTGGTCTGTGCGTCTGCTTGTATGACATCACAAAGCTGGAGGATTCGTATATATTTCCAGGAGACGGAGCCTCACACACCAAAGGTATGATGATGCTTCCTTGGTTCCTCCCGCACTTGCATCATGCATCATGTTCTGTGCGTTTTTTAAAAAGAAAACTCTCATTATTGAGTTTTCAAAATATACAATTGTACAAAATAATATACAAAATCAGCATGTAAAAAGAAAGAAACACACTAATTTTCCCTACTCATCTCCCAACCGCCCGCCCCTCGATCCCACCCTGTTAGGCTACTGCTGTCAGAAATAAAATAAAGCGTTGATAGCAATGCTAAAAAATAAGATTACACAAGCAATGCACAACTGAATAAGTAAATACACAAAAATAAATTCTCAGAAATTATATAACTTTATATATATGGTATATAAAGAAAAAAGAAGGAAAAGAATCCCAAAACGATGCCTGCTGCTCTACACTCCCACACACCCATTTGACAAGCCTAAAACATATTTCCCTACGATTTATTCCATGTTCTGTGTTTTTACTGCCTCATTTCATTTTAGAAGTTTTGCCAAATTTAATTTGTTTATGATAAATTTGGTCTCACAGTTTTGTTTTACTGCTCCTGAAGGACTCACTGATAGAGCTGAAAATGCTGCTGCTGTTTTTATATCCAATAATAAAACGCGTTCTCAGGCTTGCAGAGCGTCAGAGGTTGATGTCAGGCGTCATCGTTATTACCAGCGTTAGTTCTCAGATCTTAAGTTATGATTAAACATCCCTCTTTGTCCGTCAGTCCATTTCAGGTACGTCGTTTTTCACCCTTTCCTCGATGAGATCCTGCTCGGCAAGATCAAGTACTGCAGTCAAGAAGGAGTTCATGGTAACTTCAGTCTTTCCATCTCAGCATGTTTCATTCAGTCTCCAGAAATGTTCAAACTGATGTTTTCTCAAACATTAGATTGAGATTTTTACAGTTATTTGGCCTTCACACCTCTGGTGTTAAAGCAGCTGCCCTTCGCCTGCTTTCTAAACCCCATATGACCTTTTTATTGTATTGTATTATATTATTTCATTTAATTTTGCTTTATTTTATTTGATTCACATGTAGCGATGTAAAGACTGACGCTGTCACCGCTCTGTTTCTCAGTGACGATGGGCTTCTTCGATGACATTCTCATTCCTCCAGAGTCACTTCAACAGCCGGCAAAATTGTATCCTGACTGAAAATATTCTATAAATGGAGTAAAGTGATTTAATCTCAGGTAGTTTTGCAGTGAACTTGCTATTTTAGATGCTGATCTAAACTGTAGTTTAACCCTTAGGTTAATATTAGCTTTGATATGACACACCTGTGTTGAGCTGTACACAGTCTGCACTCTTCAGAATCAAGATTTAACAATATAAGACATTTGAATATTTTCTACTGTCATTGAGATTTTTTTAACTAACATCAGTCCTAATCATAGATATAATAGAAGAATAATTTTCAATATACTACATGAAGTATATATATATTTTTTGGGTTTTGCAGCCTAGGATATGTCAATGATTAGCAACAAAATTATTTTTTGCGCATAATTATTATTTATTATTAAGTATTTGCAGCTCCTTAGCTGCTGCTTCAGTGATGAAGCCGAGCAAGTTTGGCTTTGGGAATACGAGACGGACGAGGGGGCCCACGACCTCTACATGGACCAAGGAGAGGAGATCCGTTTTCGGGTGACGGATGAAATCTTTGTGGACACGTCGCCAACGGGTCCGGCCACTGCGACGGAAGAGACGCCGGCACAACCTGGACAGTCGACGGCGCCGCCAGCAGAGGAGACGGTGGAGAAGAAAGAGGCCCCGTACACTCTGATTGTAAGTGAATGTAAATTTCAAATGCTGGTGTGACTGGGTCCTGTGTCCTTTCACAAGTAATTAAATCTTCGAAACCTGAGCAAATTGGTTTGATTTATTTTAAAATTGAAAGAGCCTTAAAAAAAAATTTAAAAATATTTTTAAAAGCTTGGGGGGAGGGGAGGTTCCAGAAAACTATATTTGTATTATAATAATTGTCTATTTAAAAATAATTTTAGGGGATTATTGTAATTTTTAAGCTTTTTCAGGTCATTTTTATTTATTTATATATGTAAGTTTAAATTTTTTTTGTTCATGCGCTTTTGTTTTTTCATTTTGCTAACTTTCAGGAAATTTTCCTGCACTTGCACTTTTCTTGGTACAGTTCTTCAGTTGCTCGTTTCCTTTCTTTCCATGTTTTTGAAATAATCAAGCCAATTATATGCAAGTTTCGAAGGTTGTAAAACTAACAATTCTGAGAATAAGACTAATTAACCAAAATGACTGAAACCACCTGTGTGGGTTAACCTTGGGCTGTAACTGTGTCCAAAAAGTTAAAAAAACATCTTGATGTCCACTCTGACCCGTTGTGATGTTGTTTCAGGGGACCATCTGTGACCCGGGGCTGGGGCTGCTGTCGTGGTGGAACAGTTAGCACTGCAGAGGAGGACGAGGACATTTGGCGGTTAGAAACGGATCAGCCATCGAGACGAAGGACGGCTGGCTGGAGACACAGAAACCAGGTGATTGGACGCAGAAGTAAAGACTAAAAGTCGAGCTGCTCTCTGAGCCAAGACGCTGTCGGTGTCAAGTGACCGATGATGAGTCACACTCAGACTGTGTTGTAAATATTGCCCTTAAATTACCAGCTTCATGTTTACATGTGACATCGACCACATATTTAACAGAATCATTCAGTGGACTTTTATGTTCATTCGGTATTATTCATGTTTTGACCTCCAGTTCAAAAGAAAACAATAATTAAGTCGTTGATTATTTGAATTCATTTAAAATCATGTCATCACTACTGTAGTATCATAGTTGGACACACACAGGTCCCAAAATCTGATCTAAACACCTCAAAGTTGCTTCTGCTGCAAAACTTTGGTGCCTAATGTTGCTATATTTTAACTCTTGAGTTAAAGGTGAGAGCAATAAAGCTGAGTGACATTTCTGTTGATAGAAAGTAGCGACACAGGATCATTTTATGAGGCATTTGTATCATCAAAATCCAAACAAAGTAACATGCAATAATAAAAAAATACCTTTTCAGTAGGATTAAAAGTTTTCAAGCATAAAATATCTCCTTTAATTTAATATGTTACCTCTCCTCTGAGTTTTTTTGTGCACACATCCTCAGTTTATTTAACATCCGTGTGACATTTGGTATTTCCAGTTTTGTCTCTCAGTAAAAAGGTATCATCAGCGTGAGTGGTTGTGATTTGTCATTTTGTGTGATTATAGGAAGTATATCAAAATGGATTAGTGGGCGGCCTCTAAATCCTCCAGTCTGAAGGGCAGTGAAGGCCACAGTCCTGCTTGTTTACATCACATCTGCTCGCTGCACTCTTAAAGGCACAGTCCACCCTAAAATCAAAAATACATATACTGCCACTTACTGCTTACCTTTAGAGTTATTTATCACTCTAGATAGTTTTGGTGTGATCTGCAGGGTGTTGGAGATATCAGCCGTTTATTCATCATTTGGTGTTTTAATGGACAATAAAAAGAGGAATCACTAAAATAATGTACAAATTAAACATTACTCCAGTTATGTATAGTTTAATAAATGCATTTACAGCTACATTTATGAATGTGTATTTTAATTGTACAATGAGTTATTCATTAATTAAAAGCTTTATGAAATAACTGACACTTGTGGTCATTCATACTCAGATATCTCCAACACTCTGCAACTCTCACCAAATCAATCCAGGCTGATAAACAGCACAGCAGGAAAGAGGAAAATATGTATTTTGGATTTTGGGGTAAACTGTCCCTTTAATGTTGGTTAGTGTTTGCTCAGCAGCTCACACGCAGACTTGTGTTTTTAGAAATGCAGTGGGCTGCGTTTCATGTGACAACTGTATGGCCAGAACATGTTTGTCTCAGTTGTGAAACTAGGTCAGACTCTATAGAGTTTTTATTGACAAAAATAGATTGTTTGCATGTGACTGTCCTGCAGAAACCGCGCCTACACAAACGAGGAAATAATTGACTGTAGATTTATTACTGCAGATTCAGTGGAGTGCTCTCTGAGCTCATTTTAGGCATTTAACCCTTTAACATCCTGCTCTGCTGTTTGGTAGAGCACATTTTGAATCACCATATCTTTATTAAAAATATACATATACATTTGGTGAAACAATTTTCAAAGTATGATTTTTTTTTATTGTTTAAAGCCACACTTTCTTTTGATAAGGATAATGATTTAATAAATTTACATTTTTTAATGAAATAAAAAAGGATGAATACTCACTGTTGTTAATACCGTATATTATTTTTTACGGTGAAATCATCAGTATGATTTTTTCTCCATTTCTGAGATGTTTTCAAAGGACTGTAATAACTATCTAGAATACATGTGTGCAAATAATACTAATACTGGTATTACTGTTAATTCCAAATGTATATGTATGTTGGCATACTAACATATTTCTTTCTTTGCTGACTTTTTAATTGGTTTTATGAATGCACTTAATGGTGAATAAGGGTGTTTGAAACGATAACAAAAAAACAAAACTATAGGGTCTTAAAAACAAAACAAAACTGACTTTTGTTATAGTCCCAAGGAAGTGAAAGCAGTTTCTGGTGTTTTTAGCTGACATATGTTTATGTGATGACAGATAAACTTGAAAAATCTAAAATTTGTTACATTAATGGAGTCCAGTGTCCCACACAGTACATCCATCATTTTTTAAATAAAAGCAAAAAAAAAAAAAAAGAAATCTTAAATAAAAAAATAAAAAACATTATTTTTTGTTATTATAGCCCCATGGAAATGAACATTTAAAAGAAAAATACATTGTTTTTTTCTTAGTGAGGACTGTTAAGGTTTCTGGTGATTTTTTACTGACATACATGTGTATGCGATGACAGATAAACTTGAAAAATGTAAAAACACATTAATGGAGCCCAGTCTGCCCAAAAAGTAAAATAGAAACAATACGGTCTTAAAAAAAGAAAACACTGTTTTTTGTTATTATAGCCCCATGGAAATTAAAATTTAGTTATTTTTTTAGTGAGGACTGTAAAGGCTTCTGGTGGTTTTTACTGACATGGCTATGTGATGACAGATAAACATGAATAATGTAAAATCTATGACATTACTGGATTCCAGTCTGCCACATAATACACCATTATAATAAAAAAAAGCACGAGGACATCCGAAATAAAAACTGCAATACCGTAAGCAACATAAAATCATGGCAAAGACAAAGAACACCTCACAACACTGAGCCCACTGTTCCCCATCCGATTACACACATGACGAGGAATGAGGAGTCATTTTCTGCGCGCGCGCACGCACACACACACGCTTGCGCGCACAGTCGCATCACGCCATCGGAATCACCGCCAGCTGCGCAGACTCAGCAGCCCCTCGCGTCGTCACATCAGGGTTTTCCGTCGCTCTGCACGGATTTAGTCGACTTATTTATTTAATAAGTCGTTATATAATACACTCCGAGTTAAGACACTCACACTGATCGTCCTCGAGCCACCAGCGCACCCGATGCAGTAAGTAACATTTTTGTGTTTGTGTGCGTTTTGGAGTCGCTGCGGGGGGGAGTGTGTCACTGTGGCTTTGTTTTGGGGGATCGGGGCGATGTATTCTTTGCATGCTTGACAGAAAAGCCGCTAAAAAAGGGGACAGATTTTCTCATATATTTTGCATTTATCTGTGATTGCATAGAGGACTCATCGGTGTAATATTTCCACCATAATCGACCGCCTGCTGCTCTCACTGAACGGACCTCTCACCCTGCTTTTGTGCAAGTTACATCGCATTGATTGCTTCTTCCGCCTTTCACACATTTTTTGAGAAATTGCAGATACTGGAGCTCTAAATGAAACTGCTAACATAAAACAAGCAAAGTTGAAAAATATGCGATTTTAAAGAAGATTCTCAGAGTAAAGTGTGTGCGTTAAATTCTTGGAACTCCGCGCACACACACACACACACACACACACACACACACACACACACACACACACACGCAGTTCATAGACACATTGGCTTTCATAATCATCATGGGACAGGAAAGAGATTTGTGTCTGACCCGGACCAGAGGAGCCGTGACCCTCTTAATTCTGTTGCTTCATTTATGCACATCCAGATGTTCTCCTGCTGCTCGTGTCTGTTTCTGAGTGTTTGTTCTCAATGTTTGGCTCCATCCAGCTTTTCATTATTTAAAAAAATATTTAAAAAAATATAATAATAATAATAATCATAATGTGAATTGTATTTTACTTTTGTCTATGCGTTTTAGCACTATAATAATATGCCTGTAGTACTCCTGTTGTATGTAATTGATCATTTGGGAATGGGGGCGCGCTGACGTCACGAACGCACCACTGGAGGCGTCTTCTGCAGCTGTTATGACGTCACGCCGCGTGCGGCGCTTCAGCTCTGCCTTCATCATCAGAGGAGTGGGCGTTAAAAACATGTAGGCTGCATATATGAAGGGACACGGTGTATGTCAGCGTTAATGGTGTTTCTGAGGTGAAGTCACCCTTGACTGCTGACAGGAGATCAGTTATTTATCAGGTGCAGGGCATCTGTGCAATAATGTTTGCATGTATATATAAGCCTATAACCCTATAGTGTGTGGCCTATATGCAGAGGCTGTTACATCACCGTTGTTTACTTTAGTGCCCTAAGATAAATTTCTTTTAAGGGGGACAACAAAGGTTAATCTTATTTTATGTTATATCTCTTTTCATCTTAATTTATCTCCTAACCTTGAAATATCACTGTGGAGAGAAATCAGATTACGAGGTATTAAAAGGCAAGGTCACCTGACTGAACAGGCTATATTGTGGATTTTAGCATTAGTGAATGATGAACATGTACATTTAGATGAATAATGTAATAACTGCAACAATCTGAAAATGTGAATTAAAACTGAATTTAGGTTTTCTAATTTTTCCACAATTGAAAATACAAAAAAAATGAGAAAAATAACAGTGCAGGGGGAGGCAAAACACTGAGTAGGCTTATTTGAAGCCTCCACCCAAGAACAGGTTAAAATTTGTTATAAGAAACACAAAAGCTAATACACAGAAATCAAAATGACAAATCAAAAGTGATGGCAAAACTAACTACATTAAAATAAATTAAAAATAGAAACTGTGAATGTGTAATGTAATGTTTTTGGATAATATCAAATAATCATCTTCTCAGGTTTCAGAGGGTTAAATGCTTGTGAGAGGCATCTGAATGCAGCACAAGAATTTTGATGTTGAGCCAGGTGTTAAAGGGTTAAACTTGTCCCTAGCTTCAAAGTTCTCCAACTTTAGGATATGTAATACTACATCACTGGAGTCATTTATTATAAGAAGTGATTTGATTTAAATAACTTGAGTCTTGACTGAGAAGTTGTCACCTCAGTATCTGTTTTCCTGTTAGCAGGAATTTGTCTGTAATATACATCTTTTATATAATATAATTCACATATAATGCTAGGACAGCAGGTTTCTAGACACAATGAAAGAACACAGGGCATTTTCCCCTCACAGGTCCCGTCTTTATTGTTGTTTCTGACTTGAAAAGGCTTATTCTTGGCTCGATGACCCCTCCCATCCTTCCTTTCCTCCATCAGATCTAAAGCCACATGACAACTCTCTCATCTTCCTCTCCTCTCTCCCTGTGCTCTCTCTCTTCACAGCCTGTCCTCCTGACAGACTTGAAGTGACAACGCTGACCTGGATAACCGCTGAGCCTGAGTCCCCCACTGAGGCAGGCCTCTGCGAGCAGACGGACTCACAGAGACACCAGCGGACAGACGACAGTGTCAGCAGCTCATCAGCAGCCTGCGGCTCCAGGAGCAGCAGCAGCAACAGCAGCGTCCAACACTACATCCTCCTCATCCTCCTCATCCTCCTCATCTTTGTCGCTTCTGACATGGCAGACCCCAGCCTCACGTCGCCCTCCAGGACCTCGCTGCGCTCCCCCAATACCTCTCTCACCCTCTCCTTCCCCTTCCTGAGGGAGGGGAGCCGCGTATGGGAGGAAGGAAAGGAGCCGCCGCTGCCACGGAATTTGCCCAGCCCGCTGCCAACCAAACGTAACCGCACCTACTCAGCGTGAGTATCATCACTTTATTTACGAGTGTGCAGTAGAAAAAATTTACTTAACCCTTTAAAATCTAAGCAAACTGGGGAAAATGCAATAAGCAACTTAACAAATGGCCCAAAAATTAGCATGATATTTGTAAAAATTTAAATTTACATTTAAATTAAGCACTTTGACATGGAAGGGAGTATTTTTTAAATTGTGGTACTTTTACTAACATAGATGATCTGAATATTTTC
Organism: Plectropomus leopardus; assembly: GCF_026936395.1. Taxonomy (NCBI): domain Eukaryota; kingdom Metazoa; phylum Chordata; class Actinopteri; order Perciformes; family Serranidae; genus Plectropomus; species Plectropomus leopardus. Next base: position 27,636,323 of record NC_142193.1, read on the forward strand.
ATCACAACTTGTCATTAACCAAACTGAACTGATAACTGATTAATCATTTGTCATTTTTAATGCATTAAGAAAACACTGATTTCAGCTGCACTGACGTCAAAGCTGCTTGTTTTTTAATATAAATCTGGCACATTGCTGTATCATGGCTGGTTTGCGGATTGTGATTTGTACTGAAGAAAGGTTAAATACTGTTTACACAGATTAGCATTACGCAGATCAGTGTTTTTGTCTCTGCTGCTGTTATGTTGCGACACTATGAGGTCGTGTGTGGGAGTGATTCTTCCGTCTGACCTCCTTTATGAATCCTCCTCTCTGTCTTCACACTTCTCCCTTTGTGTGTGGGCTTTAAACATGAATTGTCTCACATAAAAGAAAAACTAAATTCTTCTAAATCTGCTCACAGTTGGTCATACTTAGCTGAGTAATTTTATGCTTAATGTAAGAACTTTATTGTTTGTCTCTCTGCAGTACGGTACGTGCTCAAGCAGGTCCGACATTTAAAGGTGTGTGTAAGAACTTCTCCAGGTCACAAGGTCATGGCTTCATCCGACCCTCCCACGGCGGCGACGACATCTTTGTCCACATCTCAGAGTGAGTGGAAATAACACTGAACACACTGTTTAAGGACAGCATCATACAGATTTCACAACTGTCTCAGACAAACACATCGTGCATTTGCTGAATTACAAACAGCAACACAAAGTTACTGCAAACCTGCAGCAACAACTCACAGCACTGTAAGAACTCAGCAAACAACACTGTTTACGTTTGTGCTATTTTCAAAAGGAAAGCTATTTTTTCCAACCCTCTTAGGACTCTGCGGCACCTGCAGTAAGTGGACAGAGAGTACTGCAATCCGTGAACAGGATGCCAAATGTTACTACAGCCTCAGCAATTTGTGAAATTTCTCCCAACAGCTGCATTGTGGGTCTGAGAGTCCAACATTGGTCTTGGCTCAAATTTCCTCATTATCAAGCTTCCGCAGATGTCTGTAGTTACAATTTGTGTGAGTGTGTATGACCACACTCTGTGGAGTGAACTGTGACTTTAAAATGTTATTCTAACATTTTAAGTCAGTGGTTCCTCTGATTTGGATGCAGTGTAGCCTAACTGCGCAGGGCTATTAGCAGATTTACGGGACACAAGTGTCATTTTGAGATTTCCTTCCAATTTCTGATGCTAAAATTGTGAAGTTTGGAGGAAGTTTAAATAGATGATGGAGAGGAAAATAAATGAGATCTCATGAGTCTTAAGTCACTACTAGTGGATTAAAGCTACAGTTGGTAACTTTTATAAAAATAAGTAATTTTTGCTGAAACTGTCATTATTCTGAAAGGGCTACATGGCACAGTTTGTGAAAAATATCATGTCCGTCCTCCTCTTCCTACTGCTTTGCATGGCAAAAACAACTAATCAGAGTGGAGGAGTCTCTAACACAGCTATCAGTCATATCAGGCACTTGTTGTAAACTGCATTCATACTGTCAAACTAGGCAGTGCCGATCAAATATGACTCAAGATTTTGTTACTTCGTTGTTTATTTATCTCCTCAAGTGTTTTCAGAAACATATTTCTGTGTACTGTTTGGCTGTAAACCTAGAAAGTTGCTCTGGCTGGTGTCCGGTGCCTGATACTCCAGTCAGCTATATTTAACCACAGAGTCATGAAAGTTTCACAAATCTGGGATTACCATTTAAGCCATGACAAATTTTTGGAGCCTTAGAGTGAAAAAAAAGCAAACAAAAACAATGTTGAAACTGTTCCTTGGGCTGTTTCTTGATTTGTGAGGCACTTCCTGTGTTAACATTTTTGTGTGTAGCCTTCTGTTCATCTAAGAAAGTATGAAGCAAAACTGCTCATTCACTTCATTGCCCTACTTTTTTTTCAGCATCGACGGGGAGTACGTCCCAGTGGAGGGCGACGAGGTCACGTACAAAGTGAGCCGGGTCCCGCCCAAGAACCTGAAGGTGCAGGCGGTGGAGGTAAAGATCACACATCTCAACCCAGGGACGAAACACGAGACCTGGTCTGGTCAGATCATCAGCTCGTAGGCCTGAACTCCAGGGGCCTGGTGGGTCTTGATGGGCAGGGCTGGGTGGGGGATGGTTGATGTTGTGGGACTAATAATTCAGTGCTCAAATCCTCTTTGAAAAGCATGTTTTACCTGCACAGCAAAGTGTCCAGAGTTAATAATAATTCATGTGTAGTTAATGTCCACTTCGAGCTGTCTGCTACACTGATGGATTTGCTGTGTACGTAAAACAGACCATTTATTCACTGTTTGGAAAAAAAATGTCTTTATTTAAATTTTTTCCATGGTAGCAGTAACTTAAGTCAGATTTGAGATTGGTGGGTAAAGTGATCAGTGGGGGATCAAACTTTTAAATCAGAGAGACCCTTGTGGACCTCGTTTTTCAGAGAGATCAGCTGTGTAAAGTAAACACTGGGAAAACAAACACAACTGTGGTGCATGTCTGCAAACTGAGGCATGACAGCTGAGGGTATGTGCAAGGAAGAGAGTGATGTCAGACAAAAGGCTGAATTGAGTTTTACTTCCCTTCTTTGCAGCTGTTATGCACTTGTTTACTTCACCAAAGTTTCCAGGATCACATGCTGGGTGCAAGTGTGGGTCAGTCAGATGACTTTTTTCTTACAGCCTACACTGTTTTTACATCAAGCGCAGACTATGGTAAGATGAGGAGAAACTCTGAGTTTAAATACAGAGATAATGGGCGTAAGAGCAAGTAGGTGAAGAGATTTAATGGAGCAGTGTGGAGGACTTAGGGGGATAAATTGGCAGAAAGGGAATAAAAAAATAACTGTTTTCTTTAATGTATAATCACCTGAAAATAAGAATGTGTCGTGCTTTTGTCACCTTAGACTGAGTCGTTAAAATCTACATGGGGAGCAGGTCTTTGTCCATGATTCTACAGAAGCCCAGAAGTTGTAGTAGTTAGCAGCCCCCCGTGACGAAATGAATTGCGTGAAAAAAACAAACAAAAAATAAATGTGAAACTGCTTTATTCAGTTTTTCTATTGGTTTAAATAATATTATCTATTTGTTTTAGAGAGAGAGAGACCTCTGCAGATAATTCGGATCCTGATAAAAACCGCCTGAACGTCTGGACTTGAATTTATTGAAGAAAATAGGTGAACACACATCAGCAGGGGCTGGGTTAGCAGGCCGTCAGAGCAGATTTCAGGAACAAAATGTAATAAAACTCCAGACTCAAATTGGTCAAATATGTATACATTTGTTTATATTTTGCACTTGATTTTTAAGTTATTTTGATAAAGTAGACTTTAGGCTTCTTATTAGGACTGTCAGTACAGTAAAGTAAAAAAAAAAGGAAGTGAGGCCCAAAAAACTAAACCCTTAAATATTTGTCAATCTTAAAAACATATCATATGAAGTTACTATCTCACGGATCTCTTTTGGTCTCTTTGTTGGCGATATTTGGTAATTGCAATGTGTTTGTTAACTGACTGCCTTCATTCTGATATGCAGTCAGATCCAGAGCACCGGTTATCCAAATTTAGTAATCTTAAAAGGTTTGTATATGAAACACGGTGAATCAAGACAAAGTTGCTTTGAAAAAACAGCACAATAGTTATATGGATTAACTGATCCTAGATAGTAAAACATAGGAATTTTTAATCTGGATCATTCTGATCTGGAGTGCATTTTATGAATATTTTGGCCGTGGTGCATTTGTTTTGGAGAGGAGGAGGCCTCTGTGGATAATTTAGCTCCTGATAAAAACCTCATGAACAATGAACACTGAAGGGAGTGGGAGTTCATGCTTGGTACATGAGAAAAGTCTCAGCTGGTTGCAATCTGCAATTCTCATCACTAGATGGCACTAAATCAGACACACTGCTCCTTTAAAGTATTGTGTTGTTTTGTGAAAGTAAGTTGAAACGGCAGATTGACTTCAGCAGGATGTCACGTAATCCTCCTTTTTTGGTTTGAGGTTACCAGTTTAGAAACATGAACTTAGCAGAGAAAAAGAGGGGAAGTTTCATTATGAGAGTAAAAGTAAGAAGACGGATAAAAGCATGAAGGAAAACTAAAACAGGCAGATCACGTTAAACCAAGCATGGATATTTCAAAAATATTAAAACATATTTTGCTGTGAAAGGAAAGTGACTGCAAGTATTTTCCTGAAAAGTGCATATCCTCGGTTGTATTGTCTTGTTTGCAGTTATTTATTTTATTTATTTGATGACTGATTCAGATTTGTGTGTCCTCAGATTGCAAGCTCTATATTTTGGGCAATACAGTCAAAAGTTGCACTCAAGAGATTTGAACTTCCACTTTGAAAACTGCCAGAAAAAACAGCTCCAGACAAAAATGTCAGGTCTTTCTCATTTCATCTTCTGTTTTAAAATTTCTGTTTTTTTTCTGGAGCCGGGAATTACTGATAAAAAAAAAGTGTTTGTAAATCTCTTTTCTATTATCAGAAAAAATGTATCTGTGTGTGATTTATTAAGTGTAGTCGGTGTGATGGTGAACATCATAGTTGGTGCCAAAAGAAATCATTGTCACATAAATGTTTGTAGTTCAGATTCAGTTATGTACCGTACTGTATGTCATTTTCTATTATATATCTGTTCCATGGAGTTTCTATGCATCTTGTCTATCTGTCAGTGTCACTGCTTGAATTTGTTCAACATTTAATTTGGTTAATTTCTGTCACATTAAAGGGCACTTTCTTTTGTGGACGAGCCACTGTGGCGGTGATGCCATGATTTCTTCTACTGAGCCTTGAAAGAACATTAAAGCATTTTATGATTCACTTGTCTGATGGAGGTTGTTTCTTCAGTTGTGTGTGGGAGTGAGACTGAAGGAGGAAGAGGAAGAGTGTATGAACTCTGGTCAGCTTGTAGCAAGAAAAGACAACAGCCAGCACATCCTGTCAAAGTTTCCCGGGCCTGATTATCAGACTCCATTGTCATTTTGTTTCACATCATGTTTTTGAGTTATGTGTTAATTAATTTCACTGTATGGCATTTATATTTGGATTTCTTGAAAAAATAAAAGAAAACAAAACTCAGAATGACAATCTGAAATACTTTATTGATCCCCAAGGGGAAGATGTAGCTCATACTGATGCCAAGTTTTGAAAATTATAGAAGTGAGAATAATAAGTAATAAGATAAGAATGAACCCATTAAAACCTGAGATAATTGGCTTGATTTCTTTTGAAAATGTGGGAAAAAGGCACTGACCTGAATTTTTTTTTTTAAAAAAAATTAGTAATAAACAAACAAAATCAAAAAAGTACAAGAAAATTACCTGGAAATTATTGTGTTTTATCCCTTACATGAACTGAGACAGCCTCAGGTAATAATATAACCAAAGAGTAAATCACAAGGCATAAAATCAATAGGGAGAAAGGAAAACAAACAAACAATCAAACAAACAAACAGGCAAAACACAAATAAACAAGTGGCCATTCAGTAACTAGGGCACATAGATATTTACACAGGGCTTCTTCCAATTTACAGTTTTTTGTTATCTTTTAAATACTCTTATTTCATTTAAAAATGAATAAATATGTGAGAGGTCTTGAAAAAACAATGACATTTGTGGACAAAATATTTTGTCAAGATAATTAAATTATTATTATTACCAAATTCGTTTTTTTTTTTTAAATTTACCAATTAAAGACGTATAAAATGTGTGAATTATATACAAGGCCTTTCTCAAATTCATTTTTCTAGTTATTCCATAGCTTACATGGTTCAAGCGTATTCACAAATTCAGTTTTTACAATTAAAAGCACAAACATCAGAAACAAAAGAAAACAAAACAAGTAGCAAAGACAAAACCACGCAGGACAAACTACATACAACTTTTTTTTCTTTCATTACCAATTCGCAAAGTTTACGCCTCCGATCTGACGTAATGACGTCATCACGTCAGGTTAAAGTGGAAAGGTCAGGGTCAGCTCGGGTTGGCTAAAGTTTGATTTGGGAGCGCTTTGCTAGCGGGAGCTAATAAATCGCACGGAGGAGACAAACAGGCAGACAAAGACCAGAAAATCACCTGGAAAGTTTTGGAGCTGCGTTTTAGATTCATAAAATGTGTTGGACGCGCGGGACTTTCTTTGCGGGAGGACAACCGGATGATGATGGACAAGTTATTATCTGCTCGGGGACGTTAGCTAACAGACATGTTTATGGCTAACAGACAACCGGATGTCCGACAACATTCAAAAGGAAATATTGGACATTTTGGCAAATGCACTCCGGAGACAAGCCATGTCTGAGGCCAGAGAACGCACATTTTGGGGACTACTCATGTAAGTAGTATTTTTTTGTCTTATTATGTAGCGGATGTTGACATTTTACGTTTAACGATGTTTTGGCTAGCATGTGGTTAGGTTTTGCACAAACGCACTTGGTTATGGGCAGGAAATGATCATGTTTTGAATTAAAATATCCGCTTTTTAGGTGTGTTGTTAAACCAGTTTTGTTGTGTGTTGGTGTCGAGTACGTTCCCGCGTTTATCGTGTTGTCCATCAACTAAACCAACTGCAGGGAACACGAAAACCACTCTAGATAGATATTTTGAACACGTAAAACAAACAGAAAAATATAAAAAACAAACAACAAATATATGCATCCCATCACACAGTGTGTTAAATATAAATACACGAATAGAATAAATACGAATTAAATAAGAAAGAATATGCTACAAATGAGATATTGCATTGTATGCACAGTTGAGTAATTGAGGGTTACTGATAATTATGATGGTTGAGTGCCTGTCAAAACCCAGTGGTGGAATGTAACTAAGTATATTTACTCATGTTCTGTACTTAAGTGCAAATTTGAAATACTTTTACTTTATTTTTTAGTTTTACTCTTGTGCCACTTTCTACTTTTTCTTCAGTACACTTCAGAAGGAAATATTGTGCTTCTTACTCCACTAGAATTATTTGATAATATAAGTTAGTAATTACTGTACAAATTAAGATTTTTGCACACAAACCTATTAAAAATACACAAATGCAACTGAAATGATTAGTGGATTCGAAAATTAATTGGCAATAATCTTAAGTAAGTAATTTTTCATGCAAAACATTTCATGGCTCCAGCTTCTCAAATATAAGGACTTGCTGCTTTTCCTTTTAATTAGTTGGATATCTTAATTTAGTAGTTTTACTTTTAATACTTAATTACATTTTCCTCAATGTACTTGTGTATTTTTATTCAAGTAATACATTCAATGCAGAGCATTTACAAGTAACAGAGTATTGTTATAGTGTGTTATTAGTACTTTTACTTAAGGATCTGAATACTTCCTCCAGCACTGCTGAAACTTCATGTCAGGCTCTACTAAGTAACATAAAGAGAGAAGTGGACATGTTGTATTCAAACAGTCACATGTTGAATTGTGTTTCATTTCAAAGCATCTGTGAAGGTATGATTTGAAAGTTTTTGGCGACTCCCAGTGGTAAAATCTAAAAAAGTAGCTGAGGTGGACAATGTAGAACCTGCAGCCTTTTTCATAAGCAAGTCTTGAGTTTGTGGTTTTGTGAGTGAGTTATAAATAATAAGAGCTTGTGGGTCAAAACCCAGTTTGGCTGAACAGCATAAAGAACGACAGAAGAGTTGAGGTCAGTGACATGATATCAAAAAAGTTTTATTACAATGATTTGACGCAAAATACATTTTTATCCATAAATGAATGAAAAACCACATGACCAGTCTTCTATTCAGTTAGCATCAGTGACACAATAAAAGGTCATTTTCTGGTGTGCATAAAAGTCACATCTACATGCCTTTTAGTCTTCAAGATGGGAGTGTTTACTGCAGCTGATATATCTGATTTATCAAAAGTATTTACAATTATGATGTCTTAATGATTTTTACAGATATTTTGATAACCCTTTAAGCAGCTGTTGAAAATGAATCTGAAAAAAAAGTTAGCGACAAGGAGCCAAGCAATAAGCACCAATACATATATTCACCCTGCGTGCAGGCCATGATACAGCTTGTAAAAATATTTTACATAAAACACTGTCATTGTGACTGACAAAAGACTTTATATAGTGACTTGGTCACAGTAGCTTAATTCACTGGTTAGGATGAATTTGTGGAGTCAGTGATGTTTAGTTTTAAACAGACAAATCTTCACTTTAATGCATTTAAACAACTTAAAGATGCAAGACAGGCAATATGTGCAAGCTTCTTCCATTTCAAGCAGCTTTGTGAGGTTAAAACAGACATTTGGTATTTATAGGATCACACTAGAGTTGGGTCATTATCCAGTTTTGGCACTCTAGTCTGGTGTAAGAGCTTTAACTGGTTTGATTTTATGCAAACTGGCTGAACCAACTGGCAAAATGAAACTACGAAATGGCATCATGCCAAACTGCGTAGAACACGGCTTTACAGTTGTAGTATTTTGTTTCAGCCTAGCAGTAGCTTATCATTGTCATCGTTAACATTGCACCTAGTTGCATTTTCTTTTTATTGAACTTTTTCAGCTCCCCCAAGCGTAATTTTTTTTGCAATACATTTTCTGGAACTTTTTGGCATTATCCCTCAGTGGATGGAAATATACTCCTGATCTCGTGTTCTACTCAGGAGCAACTCCTGAGTCAAGTGTGACACCTAGTGCTGAAATTTGGTATATCAGTTTGGTCAGATGTTTGGCCTAATATCAAATCGGTTTAATTTTTTATGTATTAATTTATTTTTCACACTGGCCCAACCCTAGATCACACAGTAAATAAACAATAAATCACATCTAGCCCAAAGCGCTATAGAGACATTTAAATAGCTGGAATGATACATATATCCTCAACTGTAGAAGAATAAAGACCCACATTTTCCGTAATGCTTCATCCATATTTCCTTTTCAAATTTGGCTCACAAAACAACATGTAAATGTTTCCTCACCTGTTTAAATATCACTCTCTGTATCACTTTTATCATCTCCTTCAGCAGTGTTCAACAAGATGATACCAAAGTTTGGTATGAAATTATGCCAAAATTAGTGCAAAACATCATTCTATTACTCAAATAATTTGGAGTAATAACTTTCAACACTGCAGATTTAAAAAAAAAAATCTCTCTAAGCTTTTTGGTTAATTTCATGTTACATGCTACACATCACACTGCGTTAACACTGCAGTCAAGCATATTTTCTGGCACAGTACTTAAAACTTTCACATACATAAACATGTAACTCTTCCTCAGTTTCTGTCCCTTTTTTTGTTTCGAAAAAGAACAGCAGGATTTATTGTACAAACGTATTCAAATCATCCTGCTGCTGTCTATTTGCATTTAGAGAAATCATATGAATAATACAGTTAAAATCAGTAGTAGTACCTTTCAGCAGTTCATAAATAGCCCGGGTTCGAGTTGCTTGTTGCCGTATCAGCAGAGACCCACAGGCAGGGAGTTGTGTAAAGTGATCGGGGGCGTTTTAGGACATCAGGGCTCATGTGGCGGAGTATCAAAGAAAAGCTCTCGACAGAACCTGGCCGTGTCCTCCGGAGAGTAGACTGTGAAACCGATAGTCCGTGGGTCGTTGAATATTTCAAAGTCGTTTCCTCCCTGAAAAAGAGAATCATCGCAATTATAAACATACTTTCAGACGAGGCTTTCCTAATCTGCAGTCATGACAGCTGAACTTTAACCTCTGAGCTGGGATAAACAGTCATCGGCAGACCGTGCACTAAGTCATGGCGTTATCACTGTGATCATGTTAACAGCCAGATGTGTTATCAGCCAACATGAGGGGCTGACCTCACAAAAAGGTGGATAAAAGGTAATATACCTTTTATCCATTTTTCCATTGCGAAGTATGCTTTTCTGTTTTTCGTTTTTTACTGGTTTAACATTACAAACATGCTGGAAAACAGGGTGAGTGAGGAGTAGAAAGCCATTTGGGGCTTGAACTGATAAATACCAGAGACCTCAGCAGAGTAGTTTGTCCCAGGAATAAATGCAGATTGCAAACTTTTCCACCAAAGACAAACGCCAGATGTTAGTGAGGTTTTTTGGCCAGTGAAAAAGGGGCTTAATACTCTTGTGGCTGGATGGGTGCAAATCTCTGCAGCCAGATTCCTAAATCTTTGGAAAGCCTTCCCAGATGAGGTTGGAGGCTGCTGTGAATGCATTTTTTGTAATCAACGTAGGAAACGTGCTAAAAGTAGGAGATAGACTCCTTTGCCGTTGCAAGTAGATGAGTATGCCTTTCTGTTTTTTTCTGGTGTGTCACATTTGACATCACAAACACGCTGGAAAACAGGATTAGTAAACAGAAGTAGCACTGAGGCCACTGAAAATGTTATGATAGTTACTTCTAATTTTCAGGCTCTCTTTCAAACTCAGACTTATTTGAAACCATGTTTGAGCACTGCTTGGTTGGAGATGGAAATTGTGGCTGCCATCCAAAAGATTTGCAGAAGTGACTGTTGCACCGGAAATGGGGCAAAAAAATGTGCGTGTCCAATAGAGTGTTGTGTTTCCATCACTGCCGATCTGAGCTGGAGCCAAAAAAATACTCATGACTGCTGCAAAGTCATTTGTCCCAAGAGTGAATGCCGATTGTAACCTTTCCCACTCAAGACAAAAGCCACATGTTAGTGGGCTTTTTGTCTAACGGGAAAGGGGCTTAATGCTCTTGTGGCTGAATGGCTGCAAATCCCTGCAGCCAGGTTCCTAAATCTTTGTGGAAAACATTCCCGGAAGAGTGGAGGCTGTAATAAACGTAATGTGTGGGTGTCTGAGTATTTTCTGCCATGTAGTGTTTAAAGAATACAAGTGGGAAACTGTCAGTATCTGTATCCACTTCACTGAAAAAAGCCCCCTCTTGTAAACATTTCCCAAGATTAACTTACGTCTGAGGTTTCGTTGCCAAAGAAGTAGATGGCGTCCAGTCCTTCACTCTCCAGCAGCTCTAAACACAGTCTCTTGTCCCAGCCCTCTGGAAAAATGTCAAAGCTGATGAGACCGCCTAAAAGAGATAATGACAAAAAGGGAACTATTATTATGATAAGCAGCTTAATTCTACTCACTCGTGTACACTCTCATTTCGGGGTCGACAGATTATTGGCCTGGCCCATAGTTAGCAATTTGCCAATTAACTGTATCAGCATTTTACCTTAATGATCGCACATTAAATTAATTAATTAATAAGTGAAAAGAAAGTGTCAGCCTGGGGGGAAGTATTTATTTTTATTCAAATTTTCACTTAACTTTATAAAAGAAAGTTGCTGGGAACTTGCTGTATATGATGTTGAACATTTCAACAACATTTGCTGAGGACATTTAAACAAAGTTTTGTGTTGAAGTTTGTTGTATTCCAAATCCTAAAAATTGACAGAAATATTTTCATTTTTATTGTAAATGCATCTCAGTTCCAAATATTGGTTATTGGTCTCATTAAATAGTAATAATCAGAATCAGTATCGACACTGAAAAACCAGTGCCGGTCGACCCCTTCTGTCTATTCCTCGTATACATATCTTCACAATAGCTTGCGTTTTAAAGAGGAAAAAACATATTTGCCTTTTTTCCAGGAAAGAGTAGAAAAGCAGTGTTCATGTCACATTCCACATAATCTTTATTCATCAGTACATTTGATATGATGGTGAGTACTTTCCCTTTTGCAATCTTCCACCTGTATTTACAGTCAACAGCTCTGCAGAACAAAAGCTGTTTACACTCTGAAGAGAGGCTGAGACTGATGGAGGCTTTTATCCGGCAGGGACGAACCTGTTCGTCTCAACAGTTCAGAGAACTTGTTGGCAGGGAGACAAACTGCACTATTTATGGGATGCTTCACAGGTTTGCACACAGTCTGTGCTAGTTTTTGACTGAACGATGCCAAGCGTGAATGACGAACTGGCTATGTAAATATGATTTACGCAGTGTAAACAGCTCCTCGCCTGCCATGTTCCAAAAAATAGTAAAGCCTCATCCCACTGCACAAAAAACCTGCTAGCACCTACTAACACCTGGCTTTTTACCGCAGTGGGAATGTGTACGAAAGTCATTTACACCCAGGTGAAATGACTCTGCGGTAGACTCGGGTATTTATTGCCTCTGGCTCTGGTTGGCATTGATGGAAACGCAACATCCAGGTGAACACCGTAATGTCATCTTGTCAACTAGCGAGATGCAATGACGTGCCGTCACTAATTACCGTCTGTCTCCTCCTGTGCTGTGCTCAAACATTATTCCAAGTTTGCATACACCCAGTTTGAAAGAGAGCCTGAATAGGTAAGAGAGATGTAAAGAGAAGATCCCCACACACACACAAAACTCACAGAAAGGCAGACTCGTCTGTTGCAGTGGCGTGTTCACTGGCAGTGGGAATGCAGTCTATCTCCTAAATTTAGTGGGTTTACCTGTGTTTGAAAAAAACATGTGCATGTGCAATTTTTTTGGGGGGGGGGGTTTAGTTGCATTCCTTGTCCCGCATATTCTGGTGTGTGTAAAGGCGGTAATGCTCCTGAGTGTGGTGCATGTGTGGTTACTGGAGATCACTGGTGGTGCCTGAAGGGTTATTCCAGTAATTTTCCAGGAACTATGTGTGGAAAAATCTAAAGTGTCAGTCCAGTTCTGGTTTGCATTGCAGCTTATTTTCCCATTGCAGGCTAGTTTTTCATTAAAGTCTCCATTGATTCTTAGCTGTGAGTTGAACAACCGTTGTAACCTTTAAACTGTGAACTGCAGCTGTGACGTCGCCTCCAAAATTCTCTGCAGCACTTCCCTTTTAATCCGCTCTTGCTCCCTTCCCCCCTTATATATCTTTTTCACTGCCTTGTCTCAGTGAATGAGTTTAAAGGGCCAACAACAAAGGCACAGCTGAGGAGTTTTCAGCCAATCAGAGGACTGGTTCACGCGCACACCCTCCACACGCCTCCATCCCAAACACCATCAACCCCACATGATAAACATCTCAGTGCTTCAACCACTAACAACCCATCCCCCCGCCTCCGTTTCCCCATGCCTGAGCAAAGACACAAAACGTCTGCTAGGCTGCTGACAGTGCATATATGTGCATGTGTAATCCTATTCAACTCTTCTTCTAAACACAGAATACTGCAAATAAACCTAAATTAATCACACAACCTGCCTTAATAAATAGGGGTCACTTTGCATTTTGGTTTATATTAAACAAAATGGTGCAAAAAGTACAAAGTTCCAGAGAATATATGGGCGAAAAACCTGAATGACACTGTGGAAATGAATAAGTAATTGAAGGAAATAAATGTTCCTTATATAGATACACATTACAAGTCTCAAAGGGTTCGCTTCTCTTTAAGTACATCTCCTCTGTGATCGTTAACATTTAATAAGGAAAAATCAATACAGAATAATAGCTTTTTGCCTCACATAATCAGTGTCCATCCTGAAAACTCCCTTATATTTTGTACTCTCAGAGCAGATTGGGAAGAGCGCCAGATTTATATAACACCTATTGCAGAGATCAGCCGTGCAGAAGCAGATAAACACTGAGGAAAGCAAACAAATTTATCTCAACATCCTCCGAAGCCATCAGCCTGCTTCCTTATTGTCAGAGTCAACAGAGTGAAGAGTAAAACATCTGCAAATGGTACGGATGTTGCCTGTTTTCCACCTCAGCAGCCTGAGTGTGCACGCGCATTATCATCCATCTGGAAAAAGTCAAACCTGCTTTAACCCTTAGGGACTTTTTGCCACATATTGTGCACTTGTCATTCTTCATTTTTTGATAATTTTGGCTGTGTTCATACTTATGGCATACATCTTTAGCAAGATTATGTTTTTTTGTTTAATCTTGGAATTTCCAGCTCAGCTCTGACAATAAGTTTAAAATACACTGTAAAACAAAATTGTTACATTCAGACTGTTAAGTGCAAAAAATGCACCACTAGAACCCATTCATAAAAACATGCATTGCATTATTTCTGGGTGTCATTCTGGGCTCTTGCCTTGGAATTTGTAATTTTTACTATTTTCACCTGAGGACACAGAAAATGCATGCTAATTTTTACTAGGTGCATTGTCATAATCAATGTTGCTGCAGATCAGTGACATATCACAGGCTGTGAAAAACCCCAAAATATCTTCTTTGTGTGTTGTATAGTATTTTATATTTGTTATTTATGATTGGGACTGATAAAATTAACTCAATGAAAGTAATTAAAAAGCCTGGGTTTGATTAATAAACTTAAGATAATTGATAATCTACTTTATGTTAAACTCTGAGAATTTGGTCAGCAGAAACAAAATGGCATGCAAAGTTCAAACAGGAAAAGTATCAAGGAAAAAAACAAGCTGTCTATCTCCTTTGTTTGCCTGAACTGTGTACAGCCTGTAGGCGTCATCAGCAGAGGCTCACACCTCGCAGAGCACGTAAGCAAACATCAATTATCCATTTCACCTTATGGCCGCTGCGTTGCCACAGAGAGAGAGACTGTGTGTGTGAGAGTGTGTGTAATAGTTAACTGAGGGCTCCAATGTCCAGCACAAGGTACTTCATATGTAATGCCAGGGGTCTTTTTTTTAAACAGAGATAAGAGACAATCAACAGACAGATATGCTGTAAAACTGGTTTGTCATTAAACTACTACAGAAGGATCCTGAAAGAACACGCTCAAAGAACACAAACAAAGATGCTGTTGCTGGTGTGACCTCTATGACTCAGAGACAGGGCCGTTGCAATGCACGTTTCAATTATCCCAGGGCCCGACAACTTGATAGAGCTTGCAAGGCTCACAGGGAAAAAATTCGCAGGGAGACAAAAAAAATTATGCTTGACTTTGTGTGGTAGCCTATTCATGACTCATAATTATAATTATAATTATGATTATAATAAAAATACTGTGAAATCGTGATGTTTTCTCAGATGGCTATTGTACCGTGAGAATCTCATTCTGTTGTAACCACAGATGAGTGGATCCTAGCCTAAAGTATCCTAGCCTAGTATTCTCTGTATTGGAGCCATGCAGTCCTATATGCTCATTATGAAAGTTGCTTAGGCCTGCGCAAATTAAGTTTGCTGCCTTCTTGTCTTGTCAAAGCAGGTGTAAATATTTACAATTTAAATGAAAGGAAGAAACAGAACAATTCTCCTGGTTACAAAAAAAATCCAACAGTTGCTGTGCGAGCTTCCTGTGCATATATGTCAGTCTTGTGAATCTTGCCGTGCATTGCATCTATTGGTCTTTCTGTGTAACCATGAGCAGACAGACCAGATACAATCCTTTTTTGTGAGTGACATATCACAAGATGCGTGCATTGTGAGGGAACGTGCTTGTAAACAAGTTTTCGGCTTTCTCACCTTTGGTGAACCGTAGTCCCTTTCCAGCAAACTCCTCTTTTAGGGCAGCAACAAATTTCTCCCTGATCTTCTCTCTCTGTCGAGAAAGTGACGAAACAGTTAGACTTGCTGTACACACGAGAAGTGTATTTAACACTCTGGCTACCCTCAGTCATCCTCATATCAAATGTGTGGCAATTTGTAGTGTACAGGTCATTTTTGTTCATTTAATATGAGTAAACATTATTTCACGCATGAACACAGCAGAGGATCCAGCTGCACAAATGTTACTAGGGAAGTAAAGGGTTAAACTCTCCTCCTATGCTGCTATCTGCTTCCTCCATATCGGCCGGCTCTGTGATCCATCAATGGACAGCCTGTTAAGCTGCCCTGAAAGCTTGACATTGTTTGACCGCGGTCTGTGACTCTCAGCGCCTGATGTGTAACGCTTTTTTCTTTAGCTTAGCTGCTGAATTTGTGCTACAGTGCATTTTAATAAAATAGCTTTCAAATTCATGCAGTATCGGCAAAATGGCCAATACTTCCATATAGCCTGACTTGCAGCAGAAAAGCTTCAGGCAGTGCAAAAATATTTCAACTATACACATGATTTGATGTTATCCAGTGAACCATAATCCAAGGCTAATGATTCACATACAAGTGCAGTACAGACAGCAGAAGAATGAACTGGAAATAGTGACCACAGAGGACACCAGACATCATCCTCCAACATGTTTTACAGCAGGAATGTAACTTTGGCCACTAATAACAAATTCATTACAAAGAAGTATTTTACCTTGTCGATTTCAGAGAATTCGATTCGCTCCTCTTGCGTGCAGCTCCGACCAATGGGAGAAATGTTAAGCATTCCATTTCTGAACTCAATGAACGTTCCCCTGCAGGTGGAAAAGGATGCATGATTTAAGGGCATGTTGCCTGTTGAAAATACTTGACAACCCTTAATTTAACCATTGTTTGGTTTGTTAGAACACCAAGTCTAAAAGAGATCCTGTTAGCAGAGCATGTTAACCATTGTGTTTTAACCTTATTCGTACCCAGAAATCACAATGGAGCATGTTTTTACCTGCTTCAGCCAGTCAGTGCTGATGAATGTCAAGTGAGCAGAGGGTACCAAGAATGCAGGTCAAAGGTGTGTGTGTGTCCATCTGGTTTGAGTAAGTAGTGGCCTGACTGTCTTGTGAGGTTGGTAGGTTTAGTGGCTGTTTCAACATACCATAGTTCCCAGATCACTTAGCCTGTGAGGTGTCTCACTTTTGACTCGTTTTGCAGCTCCATTTTTTAAAATCAAAGTACTCACGAGGCATCAAAAAATGTTGACAAGGTTTATTTTGTAAAACAAAAAAATACAGCAGGCAAAGTTCTATTATAATTGCATCTTGTCTTGTCCACTGAGTTGATGTCCTATTCGTGTCTCTCATAAAAATGGTAAAACATGTTGCTACAAAATAAAGCATGGCCGGAAACATATATCGATATATCGATCCACACCTACGCAGACTTATCGTCGTCTTCTAGCACGTCATCCTACCCTCTTTTGTCACTTGCACTAAACTGCATTATGGCCCCATAGCTGTAGTACATAACTTAGCCCATATTCTCACTGAAATATTATTTAAGTAATGTAAATATAAACATAACCTTGGTTTAGTCTACTACTATACACCATTCAAAATATACAGAAACTGTTGTAAAAACTTGAATATCAAAACCTATACATGTCGTAGACCAACATTAACACTTCTGCCAAATAGAATATATGTGATTAAGTGGCTCTTATGGTAGGTTTGTCAGTCCACTGAATATTGTGTTGCAGCTCTTCACCTCAACTTGCTCTGGTTTTGGTTTTCCATAACCAAAAGTTGTTGATTGTAGCTGTTAATTTTTTCGTACCTTCTTGGTCAAGGTTCCAAAGTGAGTTGAGCTGACAGTGTGATTCAGGACATCCTGCACAAACCTACAATTTTTCCTACTTGACCGAAGCTTTTTTAGTCGTGCAACTCAGATTTTAAAAAACTGCAGCCGGTAAAACTACACTGTATCATTGAAGAAGCGCAGACGTTCCTCTGTGCGGTTGCTGATGAAAGGATTTAGTGAGTGTCGCGTTAAAGATGACGGCAGTTTTACATTGCATTACTATGATACTCAAAAAAGACTCTCACCCACACTGAGGGGGTACACTTTTGCTGTAAAAAAATGCAATAGAGAAAAGGACCTGATTCCAAGAGTGTGCTACGTTGAGTTGACTTGAACCATGTAGTGGAAACTAGGCAAAAGTCTCACCTTTTCTTTGGCAGCTTGATGAGCCCCATGTAGCTGAGGCAGAAGTTGATCAGGTCCTGCAGCAGCTCCTCCCCGATCTGGTTCTGAATGGCCTAACGGGACGAAAATGCACTTAATTCATAAACACATTACAGACTGTGCTCTGTCCCATTGTTGTGACAGGTCAAAATGATTAAGCTTTGTTTTTTTCTGGTGTATCAATACGGTTTGACAGGATTAAGGAAAAGAGATCAGTGAGGTAGATTCATTGTTGTATTTTAACTTCCTTTAATGAAGTCCTTTAGACCAAATTTGTAAAGAATGGTTACTTTAATTATTTAATTTTTCTCATTTCTTTGTAAACATTAAATGTGAACATGATGCGAAGCACATGTAGCACAATCATGTAGACCTAAGTAAAACAGATAATGTATTGCACACCAGCTGAGATTGTAAAGAAATGAGACTTTTAGTGTTCACTTACATGCTTTGAGAGGAGTTTCCCATCTTTGTATTGCACTGTCCCATTTTCAGCAAATACATAGTCAAACTTGTGTATCACTGTAACAGAGGAGACAGGTGAAATTTGGCTAAATGTGTTCAGGAGATTCTTTAAAACCTACAAAATTGTACATCACTCTACTCATTTATTATTATATCCAAGATCTAAGATGATATCTAGTCTTATACGGGGGCGTCGTAGTGGGAGGAAAAGTGGGACTGATTTCCTAGGGCCCCAATGGGAGGGGAACTTTGAAAGCCATTTAAAGAAAACTTTTTTGCAGTTTTTAAAAAAATAAATAGTGCCATAACTGAATTGACATTATCTGAATAAATCTGTATGAATGCAGAACTTGTTGTTAACAAACAAACAAAAAAATAGTGGAAGCTCTCTGAGGCCCCCTTAGGATTTGCCTAGACACCCACTAAAGTTATAAGTTGGAGCACCAACCTATACTGTGTTTTCCCAAGAAAGGAAAATTGAAAAATTTTTAAAAAGAAAGCAAAGGGAAAGAATGCATAGACTACTTCTGCACAGGGCCCACAGTTTTGTGCCAAGCTCCTGGTCTCATAATATTGATATAATATTGATATATTGCCCATCCCCACAATCAACTTAATTAGCAGTGACTCTTCCATTAAGGTCAGGACACAGAAGAATAGAACAGCCTGCTATATTTACCTTGAAACAGATTACAGTGTATGTAACACTGCCTGGAAAAGCCAAGTTTAATCTGTTTGACCTTTCCTCTCACTCTGGCCTTTAAGTGATCTGCAAACACTGTATTAAAAGTCTGTAACCTTGCCTGATCAAAAAGCTGCTTAAATCATTTATAATTTAAAAGGTATACTATGCAGGGTCTTTGTTAAAAACAATTTAGAGACACATACAAAAGTAATTTCTCTCAATCATCAATTATGACCCAGTACAAGTTTGTGGCTGTCTATTAATCTGCCCTTTGCCTGTATTTTCCAAAATTTTGGGATGGCTTTCACTTGCACTGGTGATACTGTTTACAAGCAGAAGCTGACAGATCCTGCACAGTATAGCTTTGATAAGATAAGATACAGTGTAATTAAATAATGTTATTGGGAGTGTCAAGTGATTATTTAGTTCATACCAGTACAGGTTGTACTGGATTTTAACAAATGCCA
The DNA here is from genome assembly GCF_026936395.1 of Plectropomus leopardus. NCBI lineage: Eukaryota > Metazoa > Chordata > Actinopteri > Perciformes > Serranidae > Plectropomus > Plectropomus leopardus. The sequence goes on from NC_142193.1 coordinate 27,655,535, forward strand.
AAACAACATGAGATACTCATCACTTGGCGTGTCATTTTTCAGCTGTGTGCATCATGAAGTATGAAATGATTCAACTTGAGCACACTTGGCAAGGTTATAAAACCACATTGCTCCGTCTTGGCGCAATACATCTGCATACCAGTTGCCTAATATTTAGAGACTGATAAGATTTCATTCTGTGTATGCAGCCGTGTGTTAACTCAGCTGAGAGGTTGTTGGCGCTGTAATGTGAAGGTCAGTGTGCCAGTGTGTTTTGGCAGCAAGTTTAACAAAGTAAATTATATATTGAATCATAGGAGTTCCGCTTGCATTCGGATGTCAGCAATGGCCCAACCTTTGGCTCCCAATGTGCTGTTGTGAAATCATATCAAGACAGTCCTTATTAGTTGAAATGCAATAGATAGTCATCATGAGACACAGTAAACCCAGCTTGGTGGGTTGCAACACAGACAAAGGAAAGTGACCAGGCTGAACTAAGTAAAATTTTTGCATTTACATCCTTCTATAGCTGTACTGTGGGATGCTGTGCTGCTCATTATTAAAGGTACAAGCCACCCCCAAATCAAAAATACCTATTTTTCCTCTTACCTCTAGTGCTATTTATCATTCTAGGTTGTTTTGGTGTGAGTTGGCGATATCTGCCATAGATGTCTGCCTTCTGTCCAATATTATATATTATGGAACTAAATGGCACTCGGCTGGTAATGATTTTTCCTGAAATCATAACTCAGTTACTCAAGATAATCCAAGGACCTTATTGTGAGCAATTTCATGTAGGAACTATTTTCTCTTTACCAAAGTAGGCCCTGACAGAATGTGTTTTAGCAGCCTGGGGCGGCTTTTTGTATCTGTTTTGAGTCAAGTGTTTTGTTAGCTGTTTTTGCATTGCTGAACAACTATGTTTTTCTGCTTTATGCACTTTGCATTCTTGCCTGCTGTCTTTGGCGTTTTATCCCATTTTCTAATCAGATGAAATGAGAGGCGGTCCTTTTGTGTTGGTGAAACAACACGCTGTAGCGTACAGTGACAAGCTATCTTCAGCTCACTTTCATCGGCTCCCTACCAGGCAAGCTCCAAGACATAGCTGAGCGCATTGTAGCGCACTCCTTTATAGTGATAAACCATCCATATCACGGCAAACAAGACGCATCTACTCATGGATGAGAGCCTTGTGCTTGTGACAGTCACAGACTGTATATTAAGACCGGCGACGCCTCCCCACTTACCACAGCTATGCTTAAATGGAGCTAAAATATCCTGAACATGGCCGCTGCCATGATGTCATTCGGAGTTGGAGTCTGCACAGTACCGATCTCCGCTGTGGGGGAGATCCCGCCAAAACACCTGTCCGACCAATCGCGAGCAGCCCCCCTCATTAAAACCAAACTTATCATAAAAGCCATCATTTAAACAAATATCAGAGTGATAAGAACTACCTTCAGTGTCAGAAATCATCTTTGGGAAAATGTTTTTGGTGTACTTTTAGTTTGGCCTATGTCCCCATTCACTAACAGCTGGTCATGCAGTGTGATCCAGCTGGGTGAATGAATGCAGCAGCAGTTACAAACTAAGACAGGAGGAGAGGATTGCTCACCATCATCCCCCTCCCCGAGCTGCTCAGCAATCTTGGAGTAGTCAGACCCTCCCACGATGCCGATCTTCACTTTCTTTCGCAGAGTCTGGAAAAATTCATCCAACTGTGGGTTGATTTTCTGCAGAATACAAGAAAACGTACATGCATGAACACACACACATTATATACCATCCTTAAAAAGCTCAATCTCTGTATTGCGCTGTGTAATTAAAGTGTAATTACATAGAGAGACACAGAACAAAGGACTGCAATCTTTGCCTTTGTGGTGTTGTAATTTGGCACAGCTTTCCAAGTATTCCAACATATGGCAGAAAAAGCTCAGAGCTGCACACAAGGGAGCCCGCATTATGTAATATCAGGGTGTGTGGACACACACACACACACTCACTCACTCCGGTTACCTCAAATAAACCCAAGTGTTAAAGCCCAATGACAAAAGGAGGGAAGACAGGAAGTACATAAGTCATGACTGAATAACTGGATAATAAAATACATGATTTCTTCCCAAAGTCTCTGCACAAATACCTAGTTGAAAACCATTTAAAAGGGGGTTTTGGAAAATGGCATGCATTTAAATTTCATTTAAATTTACAGTGTATTAATTTTAAAAAGCACAATTAAAGCCCACATGAGGTGACAGTGTTAGGGCAGTTCCCATGTGTGTCTTGGCACTTAAATAGGTCAGCAGACATAAACAGAGCTATACATTACCAGACTGCATACCATGAGTCACAGCAGCACTGTGTGTGGTAAACAGGAATGGGGGTAACCAGGTGTTTGCGCAGGATAGAGAATATCAAGGTGTAAAAATATATAAAAGCAGTGTTTTGGGAAGCTTTTGAAGGACACAGTCTGCTCTACTGTGTCAAATAATAGAAAAAAAATAGTGGCAAATTATGAAGGAGAGGGGTATAAGGAGCAGGAGGTGCAGAGAAGAAGGGGGCTGTTATGACAGCTTGTAATAACCGATAATATCGAAATATGGATGCACGTGCACTCACCTCTCTCGGTGGTGTCAAAGTGCCGTCAACGTCAAACAGGCAGAGGATGTTTCGGTCCGACGGGAAGCCGTTTGATTTCTCCATTTCTTCTTCTCTTGGAGTTTACAATTTGCACTTTTTAACTGCAAGTGTCACAGGTCCACGCTCGTGCAAACAAAAAATAATTCACATAAGAAATGAATACGTGTCCAACCGTCAGTTTAAATATTTCAATAAATAAATTAGGCTTTAAAAGGAGGTATTTTGTATCTTCTCGTGCACGATGACAGCCCTCTCTTCTTCTACTACAGTCCTGCTGTCTCGGTTCGGCTCGGCTCGGTTGGATTCAGTCACACGGTTCAGCTCGCACCTAAAAACACAACGAGAACGTGCAGGGTGTCTTTTTCCAACGCTAACTCAGCCGCAGCCAATCACAGCCAGGCCGGCGTGACGTCCACTAGTGGGCGGAGCAGTTCATTTATATGCAGCTCGAGAGCCAGCTGACCTTTTACCTACAAGTGGAGGAGTGGGAGTGATGGGAGTGATGGATGCTGCACAGAAAAAGACCAGGAAGCAACAGAGGATGCATAGTGTAAATAGTTTGTGTTAGAGTCGAATAACACCTTATTTATCAATGATGAGGAACAATATGACAGCAGATGGCTGCATGATTAATAAACATAAATAAAAGCAATGGAATTAGTGTTGAGCAATGTATTGATATCATATTGATAGTGTGATATTAGAGTGGGTGCAGTCCTAGACTTAGGACATCATAAGTTTGAACTGATTTTAAAGTATCTTTGCTTTAATATTGGGTTTTTTTTAAATCGTTTTTTGCCAATGATTTTTATCTTGTAGCACTTAAAGATTTGTTTCATATTCAAAGTGCATTTAAAATAAAATCTTTTTTTTAAATAAAAAGCTGCATCACTGTAAATTGATGTAATTATCAGTCTTACCTTTACCTACATAGTCTTTATATCCACATTACTGATCACTACCAAAAAACTCATTGTGCAACAACAATAGTAAAAAATAGTCAACCCTCCATTTTCGCAGTAATATGGATATTGAGATATCTAGCCATGCTCACTGAATGTTGGTGACAAAAACTGCCTTTAAATTGCGTGTATTTGTAAGTTCGTTCGAATTACTCAGTTACAGACCCAACTAAATTAAACCAATCACAATATTAATTCTTGCCGTCCATAATTCAGTGGTTCTAAACCTTTTTTGCGCCAAAGACCCATTAATCGATACACATAGGTTATGAACCCCTTTATGATAAGATTGTTGTTCAGGGAACTACCAGAGTGATGGCAGTCTCAGCAACTGAAATTGGGCGACTTTATTTGGCCTGATTCTCGAACATTATTCATCCCAAGTCTCACTGGAGTCAGTCAGATATGGCACACTTATTTCTGCTGGCATGCCAAGTTTGGGCTGATGCTGGTGAAGGCCATTTTTGATAACGGCCCAGTGATGAATTATTGAATTACGATAAACCGCCCTGATTCTGGGGCGACATTAATCAGCCAAGTCGGGCAAACAAATGTGGCTAGACTTATTTCTTACAGTGTGCCCAGTTTGGGCCAGATTATTCTTTATGATGGCCTGGTGATGCAAGTGTCAGCAGCCTTAATAAGGCCAGTTTTTTTTTTCCTGATTCTTCTGTATGATTCATCGTGAGTCTCAGTGGAGTCGGGCAAAAGAACTTATCACCTTCAGTGTGCCGAGATTTAGCGGATGTTGGGCCAGGTCATTTTAATGACAGCCGAGTGATGGCAGTGTTGGTATGCGTAATAGGGTCGGTTTATTTGTCCTGATTTTGGGACGCCATTCATCCTGAGTCTCAAATGAGTTGGACAACCCGACGCTGCCAGACTTGTTTCTCTCCTCGTGCCGATGCTGGGCCAGTTTATATTGGCCACCTGGGCCATCTGAAAAGATGTATGTGTCTTTATTGGTGGTTCCTCTCAGTGGATCAATAAAGGTTTATCTCATCTTAACTTTTTTTGTCTTATCTTAAAGAGATTTTGTAATTTGTGAAATATCTTTTATGTTGTTTCGCTGCTTCATTAAATAGATCCTGTCGTGCAGGTTGTCCCTTTTATATTGAAGATGTTTAGAAATGAAGAAAAACTGTATCTAATTGTAACTGTAACTACATCACTGATTTTGAGATGGTTAAGAGGTTTCATTACACGGTCAAGTATTTTCTAACCTTTCAAAGACAATTATGCAATAAAGGCAGGCCATAATTGTCTAACTTTCATCAGACCTCTAATTACTTTTTATGGTCTTCTTTTGCAAGGTTGCTTAAGAGCCAGGTAAGACCTCTTCAGGCTGACATCACGTGAACACCTCCTCCTAATATGATTACCGTCTTTTACTCATATTTACATCAGTTGCTATACTTTAGTAGCAGGTTTGCAGCAAACAGACAGAACTTTATACATTTTATTTCTAGTAAATAATGATGTATTAATGTGTGACAGACTTCAGCTAATACAGTGCTTTTAGAGAACTAGAGTCCAAAACCGACTTTGAGGATTAACAGGATGTCCCACCATTCACTGAGAGATGAGTTTTTAGGAAGAATCCTTAGAAGATTCTTACTGCCAAAGTAATGGTTTCACCTATGATAATAAAGAAACGTAAAACTTGAAACATTAAATGTAGAGTTCATCTATTCCTGTAGTAAGTGACGTGAGTAAAGTACGCGGCTGTGCTGATAGCTGCAAGACACTGACGAGCTAATATTTAATGTTTAAAGAAAAAGTTCCAACCTGTTCTGCTGCAGCAAACCAGGCCAACAACATACTGCTGCACCCTGCTCTATACAATAACATCAATTACTTCCATCTTCATTTAATTACTGCATGACGCCCAGGCCAGAGGGGCAATTATAATGGGACTAAATGGAAACAGACAACTTTTAAACTCCGCAACACCCCGCGAGAGCCATGAAACTGAAACACAAACAAATATGAAAATGTCCATGAACAAAGTCCCTCAGAACAGACATCGTCTTAACCAAAATTATCAGGCTAAGTAAATACATAAAAAGAACATAACTCAGTATGCATTTTTTCATTTAGGCTACATGTGTGCATGACAACTTCCATAATACTTAACATAGAAGATACCTACGACTTACTTTAGATGATTCTCTCACCTTCTAGAAAATACCAACATATTCATATTCTAATATAGTTTTAAAGTCTAATATTGGATTTGTCTAAAATTATCTATATTAGTCAAAATGAAGTTAGATGGGATTCAGTTTCTTTTAGATTAGAATCTAAAACAAAATAAAATTAGATGACTTCAGATTTGATTACTTTACATGACATTACATTACATCATGTGAAATGATTCAACCAGACTAAAGTAACGAGTAGATTACGATTGGTTGGAAAAGAAAGAATAGATTAGATTACTGGTAGATTAGATATTTTAGATAGGATTGATTAGATTAGTGCAGATTGTATGTCATTAGATTGGATGACAATGATAGATAAAGCAGATTAGATAAGATCATTGTGTATTACTGGTGTCGTCATGGTGCAGCTTTGAAACAGGTCAGATAACAAAAAATCAGATAACAGACTCACTCTAGTGCCATGTAGACAAATAAAAAGGTGAGTAATTATAAAAATAAAAATCAGCCAAGGAGTTTAGTAGAATAAATGAGTCTATAAATAGAAAAAAGTTAAGTTACTAAGTTACTTAACTTATCAATAAAATAAATAAAAACAAAAAAAAATTAAAGAGAATTTAAAAGACAATGCAGAGAGAATAAAATATTTAGAAACAGAAACATCTTCCTCAAATTATTTATCAAGTCAATCCCATGTTATTATCGGAGGTCATTCTAAAATTCGCAGCAAACCTAAAGTCAGTGGTGCTTCACTCATCTTTGGCACCTATCTGGAATACAAGTGTGTAAAAGTCCATGTGACATTGGCATCTTTTTGGTCTTTGGCACTTAATTGGTTTTTAATTAATTCCTTCAACAACATCAAAAATTTCACTGTTGTGTATTAAGAACAAAATTCTCTGCAGCACAACATCTCCACTGAGTCAACGCAACCACAAGAGGGCACAATGTCAGAGAGATAGAGATGGCACCACTCCTATTGTGCTCAGTAATATTTTATGTTTTGTTGAAAGGTTTCTTCATTTTAATGAGCAAATAGTGACAGAATCTACAAAAAAAGATGTGATGTGAAGTTATGTGAGTTTTAACATAGTCATGTTTAAATCAAAACAACAGAATACTGACATTTCTCACTATCTGTGTACCTAAAGTGTGTCAGTCGCTGTCTGTTGTTGACTAAGATGATGAACTCCAAACAGCCCCTGGACCTTTTCCATTATATATATAGTATATATATGACAATATTTGTTTTTGCATGTGTAAATAGGAAAAATTTACGTGAGAAAGTTCTAAAATGTCCATAAACCTGCTATGCAAGATTGTCTGAATGTTTAAGCAAAGATTTGCTTTCCAAACAAACTTTGCAAACAAACCAAAACTGGAAAAACACCTCTGAATTTGTCAGCAATGCAAGAAAACACGAGTCCTTATTTCAGATATATCTAAAACTGAAACAATGAGAATGAAGGTCAAAATATAGAAACGTGGAGCTTCATCACACAGAAAGTTTTTTGGTGTGGGTTCAGGTGCTATTTCACTGCTAGCATACAAAAAAGTTTTTTTTAGCCCCTCTATGGTTCTTCATGGGTGAAGTTTAGTTTAGTGAAATAATAAAACACTACATCAAAATAGCCTACAAACTATTAGGACATAACACATTAAAGCAAAGGCTCTTAACATTTTTGCCTCCATGTGCGAGGGCATATAACTTAGGTTTGAACATGATAAGGAATATCAGGAATTAGAAATCTCTCTAGCCAACATATCATAAGAAATGATTATAATCATTCATATTTTAGGTAAAAGTGTAGCCTATAGAGGTTTTGTTTAGTCATTTAGAAGCATATTGATGCAGTCACTCACTTGGCTCTGCAGTAGCTGTGTCTAGAGATGAATCTATCTCTATCTCTTCCTTTTGTGAATACAATTACATGTCTATGTCTGTCTTTTTTTCTATTTTTCTTATCCCTAACTTATTTGCCTCCCCTGTACTGTGAGCATTGCCAACCCGGAAAAAATTCCTTGTTCCTCATTTGTTGAACTTGGCCAATAAACGTGATTCTGATTCTGATTCTGATTCTGATCTTTGTGCAGGGGTGGACTAAACCATTTTGCACCTTTAACTGGTGAAAGGGGCCTCAGATAGGCTCTAGTATTTTTTTTAAATATAAAGTTCAGTCTTTCAGCAGATTTGTGCAGCCAGTTTTAATTTAGTTATGATGCTAATGACTAAAATAAATAAATTAATAAATAAATAAAGTTGCAAATAAAACCAAACTTTTAATTTGAAGCTTTTCAAGAGCCCCCTTTCTATGGGGCCCTGGGTGATCAGTCCCAGTCCCCCCCCCATGACATCCCAAATTATACATGACAAAGAACTGCTTTTGGGTACTGTTGCACCATTTTTGTTTAGTTTACTATACTTCTAAAATTTGTACGTAACATTCTTGGAATTTATTATTTCAGTGTTTGATAAAAGGTTATTTATCATGCACGGGTTTGTTTGTCGTTAAGTAACCTGGACTCTTTCATATTTGGATTTCATAGAAATAAGTCTTAGACATTATTGTGCTATCCTCAGCATTTTTGTAATTATGTGTGATCTGGTGTCGTTCCTCGCTTTATGTTAACAAACACAATTGAACAGAACTAAAACAACATTGAGTTCTTAAATTACACACAATGAAACGGTGTGCAGGAAATCTTGACGAGGACTGTTTTGCAACAGCTGACAGGCTTAATACTGGCACCATAAATTACTTGTATGTTTTATCTTTTCCGCATTTCACAACAGTCATAAATCACCTCTGCATGGACCTGAAGTTCAAAATAAGTGATTGTGTCAGAACACAAATTAATATGACCCCTTTTGGTTTTTGGACATGCATGTACGTTAAATATCTTGGCATTTGGCACCTGAATATACATGTGTGTGTTTTGACCTCACTGACAGGCCTTTTGGCATTTATGTCTGAGTTTCAGAGTTCCCTTCAGTGTGGCAAACAGCAAAGAATTTGGTGTCATCAAGGTCAGTCAGTTATTTATGTGTGTGATTTATTAGTAAGATGCCAATTGATAATGTCAGATTGGACTGGAAAGGAGGCAGCAGAGGGCATTTATTGACTTATCATAAACAGACTAATGATTACCTGAAAGAATGAACATGCCTCTTTATCTAACTTTGACCTCAATTCACATGTTTCCTCCAGTTCCAGCAGACGGGGTCTTACAGCTTTAACCTTTATTCTAGGGATAAGGCCGGGATTTAAAAAAACAAATGTTATTGTCAACAAATCCCATGAAAAGGCCAAAACCAACGTGTGGTGATCCATCTCTTAATTCTTGACTTTCCTAACCTGTCACTTTGCCCCAAGCTCATTTGTTCCATGTCAGTTTTTAAAAACAGGTCATAAATAGTTTCATTTTTAGAAAAGGTTCAGTAATTTCCCGAAATAGCTAGACACTGGGGTTTTTAACAAAATTCACTTAAACAGCCATACATAATCTACATTGTGGGAATAATTTTTGCCATGGATTAAAATAGCATCAGTACCAATGTTAACTGGTTTGCATCAATGGGGTTTTGCATTTCCTTGTTCCATATGCACCACATGTACATTGAATAATTCACTCAAACTCAAAAGGACGTTGTTTTATTGCAGCAATAAATGCTAAATTCCACACGTCATGGGCAACCTTTTATATACCTGTAATTCATCCTGGCAGATATATTGTTCTTTAAAATACAGTTCTATTGGGATTTAATAATAAATGTCAGAGTTTGTATGGGGTCAAGGGGGTGACAAACTTAGTGAGATTAATAATAAATCAACATCAGACAACTCATAAGGATAATTATGCCTAATAAATGCATGTTTTTTTACCTCAATCCCTTTCCTTCATATGTGTGAGCATGTGTATGAATGTGCATATGTGTGTGGCAGACCTGCTGACCCACTTGTTTGGGTGCTTTGTGAGTTGAGTTGAAGGCCCCTATTAAAGGCCCTCTTATCTTACTTCATGCGGAGAGGAAAGTGCATTGTCCATTTTCTCAGATCAACAATAACAGCCACTGTTAACAGCATTGAGTTGCTATTAAACAGCATGATGAGACAATAAAACAGAGTTCTGTTCCTCTTTACACTTTATCATTTCCTCTGCCTGATAAAATGCCACGGTGTGTTGAGACGGAAAGCTTCTTCACATGAAGCTGTAATGGAACTAAATGGCTGTGTGCCCCAAGCCAACCGTGCTATTACGACGTCAGATGTGTGTGTTTGTTTAAGACGTTTACGACCCTGTAAGGTGGCCGACAGACAGGAAGCTGAGTGATGATGCACTGTACTGGAAAGACACAAGTTTTGTTTGGAAATGTTGAGTCCAAAAGGTTGTGTGTCCAAACAGCAGAGCTTTTACGCTGTGAAATCTAATTTTACTAGACAAAACCTTGAAAAATTAAATATAACTATTGATCTTAATTTATGTTTATTTATGTATAAATATCTGTTAAGTTTCCTTTATTGTGCTATGTATCTGTAAGCTGCTGGTTGCAAACTAGTTTTCTTAAACATGTTAACAAAATAAAACTTGCAGATCTTCTTACTTCATCATTAACAAAATCCCCTTTGTAATGTTCAAGTTAAGTCAGACTAATTTGGTTTACCGAAGTTTTAGGTTGCAACAACTTTACAAAATTAAGTAAATACAGATTAATGTCAATTAAACTGAACACTTAGATAAAGATAAAGTAGACATAAATTAACATTTAGAGATATATTTACTTTCAGGGTAATGGGTTTCCAAGGTTTTTTTTTAAAGAAAGATCAACTTGACAGATTTTACAGTGTATTAGGGTGTCTGCAGGTACTTAAAAAGTCTTAAAATCAATTCTGTGATGTCTTAATTGTCACAAACATTTGATCCAATTTCGTTTATTTCAATTGAGTTAAGCTCTTTTGTATGGAAATGCATTTATCTTCTGTTTCAAATCTTTAAACCTAAAACTGAACCTAGCACTGGCTTTTTTTTTTTTTTTTTACCTATTTACACATACCTGTCTGCAAAATGTAAATTAAGCTATCTCACTCTAATAATCATACTCCCACCTAAAACCCTCCTCAGCACAGGAATGCATATACTTATACTTAGCAATATACTTGCAATGCTTGAATAAGAGAAATATAGTCTTAAATTTGTTTAGTTTAAATTTGTGTAGTTAAAATTATCTTGAAAAAGTCTTTAAGAGAATTCAGTTTAAGAGTCTGATGCCTGAAAACACCTCATCTTAGAGTGATGATATGTGACATCCTATAGAAACCAAGCTCACAACTGTCGCTTCCACAGGTGTCATGTAAATAAAGTTTTTATCTGAATGATAATTCTTTAAGCTCATCCTATCAGATGAGTGCATAAAACAGTGTGAGGCAGACAATCCAATCATGGAGTGATAAAAGATCACACAAGCAAGATTTAGGACTGAAAATAGGATAACAGTATCCTTTTAGACAATGTGTCACATAGTAGATTGATACTGAGACAACAGATCAAAATATAAAAATACTTTAAAACCTGTAAATGACACAGCAAGCTCATGTAAAAACTTATGTTAATAATGATTAAGGTAATTGTTTGATTAGAGTATTTATTTTGTGTATGCTAATCAATGATTACATCCAAAATCTAAGATTACATGATATTACATCAGTTTGATAAGTTGGTGACTGTTTAAATGCCATAAATCAGGATGCTGTTATCAGCTGTGTGGCTGAACTTGATTTGTACTGGGAAGTCAGAATTTCCAAGTTCCCAGTCAGAAATTCCAAGATAAAAGGAGGGATTTTTTTTAAAAAAAAATTGAAAATAAAGCCGAATATCACTTTGAAAATGAAGTCTAAACTGCCAGAACAAATCCAGAATTTCACAATCATGGTGGAGGAAAAAAAAAAAAACAGCCTTCAGTGTCAGCGCTTATGGCTGCCTCCACAAAACACCTCGTACAGATGAACTGGTGAAATTGTACTTCACAATTTTAGAGTTTTAGTAACAAGGAATTCATCTCTCTTTTAGCACATAATCACAGGATTTTACTACCAGGCAACAAAAATTACATTTGCTCAGAAGGAGACACCACACAAAGTTGGAAGAGGTGGCTGCACCTGCACAAACTGAAATAGCTGGCATGGACAATAGCGTAAATGTTTTAAAAGTAAGGTTTTAGTAAAAAATGCATGTGCTTGGGATGTACTGATCATGCTACTGGCTAAATGAGACTTAGATTATACTACACGGGTTGTGTGATGGTTTGTTAACCAATGTTATGTTTTGCTGTTGTTAAATGTAGCCCCCTTTTACTTCAGTTTATCAAAAATTTTCCTTGTTTTTCAATACTTTGTTCCTCTTAGAGGCACCGACAAAAATAAAGGTTACTTCAAGACTTCAAAATTACACAAGTTGAATATACGTTAAATATATATTGATCATTTTGTGGGTGAGTTATTCCTTTAACTGCTACTTCAGTGGCTCTTGCATCCAAACGAATGAAATAAACATGTTTTTTTTGTGTTGTATTGTAAGGATTAAATCTGGTTTTCTCAAAATGAGGTGACGCTGGTTTACGAGCAGTTTGACAAAGACTTTTATTGGCTTAATCCACCCTGCTTTTATAGCAGACAATATTTATCAGCTTCACAAGCCACTTTTATGGCCTCCTGTGACCTTTGCCCCTTTCACTATGAAAGCTTTCCCCCGCCTCTGCTTCGAACAAAGAGTCTAAAGAACATACTAGATTGTGTTAAAAAGAGGGCAAAATATTAGTTAAACTGATTCCACTGTCTATGATTTTTTGTAACCAGTCTACAGGTCATGACTACTATTGATCTACTGTCAAATGAACAGCTAGCAAAATATGCTGCTGTATTGTTTTTTTTTGTACATGTGATGCTATTACGGAAATGACTATTCACTCCAGAAATGGAGATGGAAGAATAATCTTTGATGATATTCAGATAGGATATAAAATGAAGAGGCAAATCCAAACTTGGTGTTTACAAACATGATGAATTATGATATCAATATGTTTCTCAGCGAGGTGTCAGTTCAGATGGAGTGTGGGAGTCTTTCCTGCCCTTCCCTCCCTCTGACTGGTGCACCGACTGTCACTTGACTGTTGTTCATTAACGTCTGGAGGACAGGTAGACCTGCCCGTACCAAGCTGGAGGATTATTGATCTCAGGCTTTCACTAGGGGAAACGACTGGTGTGAAAGCTGCATTTTTTTGTCAACCTGCATTTTCTCACTGTAAGTGGTTCGGTGCAAAATTTCAGACTAACGTTTATTGCCTTCTCTAATCTGGATGCTGGACACCGAATCAAGAGACAGTGGAATTTCTGCTTAGTCACTGAAGAACTGCGTTCACTTCTCTTTTTTTGGACTTATGTCATCACCGGAGTGGATCTGTTATAAAAACCTGCCTTGAGACATTTTGTTAATCTAAACAGGGTCATATATTTTTTTCTGACATGTAGAAACTGTGGACAAAATTCTGCGAGAAACAAGAAAATCTCAAGTAGCAAGATGTACAGATTGCACAGTTTACTTTACCTGGGAGTGCTGATAATGGCGGTGGTGGCCAACAAGATGCTGGAAGACTGTTTGAGATCAAACAGCGAATACAACATGAATGTGGTGCTGCTGGAAGACAACACTTATGAGTGGAGTATGCCGTATGTGCGGAATTTAGTGGAACAAGCCATTGCGAAGGACAAGGAGGAGAACGAAAGGCATGGTACGGACAAGATTAGGCTTAATGGACATTACAGAGAATAACAATTTGATATAAGCTACAAAACACATTGTTTTGCAGAAAAAAAACACTAACAAAACAAAAACTTGAGAATCTGTCTTGGCTGTCAGAAGGGGCCTCTGTAAATTTGATGAGGTGAATAATATGACTGAACATCAGTTTTAGAAATCTGCAAGTCAAGTTGTACTAGCTCTTACAAAACCTTTAAAATGGACAACTACATGTCAAAATGGCTGGTAATGAATGTATGAACTAGTTTCTCTGCCATTGAGTAAGAGTACCTCACCACTGTTGTGTAAATGATAGAAAAAAAGGCTGAAAATAATAAGAATTTAAATGTTAAATTAAATTCAGCCCAGGATTTCTTCAACTTTATCATTAAGGATGAGGTCTTTTCGATTTGGGTCATTTTAGACTTTTTTCCCTCTTTTGCTAGATGAAGATGTTTACAGATATTTAAAAACAACAACAAAAAAAATGGATTCACAAAATGATTAAGCTTCTTGATTCAAATTCAAATTGATTGACTTTCATTTTATCAGCGCTTGAACGACGTATAGCCGGTGTGCTGGGTTTCTTCTTCTGTCCTTGTCAGTTTTTGATAGTCAGTATTTAGGATACATTGTTGATGGTATCAAATAGTCCAGTAGCCAGAAGAAAATGTTGGCATCGTTTGTTTATGCAAACCACAAATATGTTACATTTGCACATTTTATATGTATCATATGCTGAGTTTGTGACTGGGAGGTGGAAGGGATGGTGGATGGCGTCCCTGCCAAGCTTCAGACCACTGTCCGAAACTAACAAACTACCAAACCAGGGGTGATTTATCGAGTCATTGCTGTGTTTCTAGCAGCTTTTTAGGCCACTAACAAGGGTGACACTGTGTGGTTTTTCTACTGTGAATAGCGCTTACAAAAAGTAAGGGGAGAGAGAGGGGATGACATGCTGCAAAAGGCCCCAGGCAGGAGTCAAACCTGAGGGCCGCTGCGTCAAGGACACTGCCTTCATTCATGGGGTGTATCCACTCAGCCACCAACGCCCCAAAGTGATTGTTTTCAAATGTGATCTTTTCACCTTCACCATAACAGTAATCTTTGTGAATGAACCTAACCACAGCTAAATTACATGCTGTTTCAACCAATTCGCTGCATAATCGTGTGCAAATGTAACAAAGCTCCAGTTTGCAGACACATACTATGCAATCTTTTTTTGCCATTTGGGTTGAAATAACACAAGCCTCCTTCATATGCAGTCTGTGTGTGTGGAGAAGGTCTGGGGTTCCTGACCTCCAGCTGGAAACCACTGGAACAAACTTCTGTTTCTCAAATGCTTGAATGCATTTTTGGAAATTACAATTTGATTTCCTGTTAACCAAACTTACACGTGACTTTACAATCTTTTATTTGTAAGACATAGTTAAGATGACGTATTATTTACAATTATAACCCACGATGAGCTCAGTCAGTGTAGTCAGAGGACAGTCATCTTATTGTCAGATGTAACTCTTTGTAATGTTTTGTATTATTGCATAATCTAAATTTAATTCCTGAAATTCTCTGTGGAAGAAATCAAAGACTAAATTCACACAGAGCGCAATAAAGTCAGTATATCTTATCTTGACAGCCCAAAGAGATTAATGAGTTCATTTTTTGATATTAATAACTCTTATCTTCTTTCCATGACCCAAGATATTCATAACTTCACGTTGAAGGCTACCTACAATGGGTTCAACACCACCATGTACTACCGGCAGGGCTGTGGGAGCAGCACCTGTGAGGGAGTGGCAATACTCAAGGAGCTGCATGTGAGTGTCAAAAGATGTCTGTATTTTTTACTTCCTTTATTGTGAAATACGGTGAGAACAGAAAAAGCAAGGGCTTCGGTGTTGCTAGAATGACACCGGGGCAGCCTTTTGCATCATGCCTTGATGCAAAGGGGTCAGCAGTGAGGTTTAGGCAACAAAACTATGGCTAGGGATATATGTTGTTAAAAATAAACAGACAGCTTTTGCACAAACGCAGCTGGAGAGGCAGCGGTGCGTCACTTTTAAACACCCGGCTAACAGTGACTCAAATGCAGCAACAGATGTTGTCTGAAGGTCTCGGACACCGATCTCCTTGGTCAGAGTCTGGTATTCCTTTGATCTCTCCACCTTCACTCTCACACATCATGTACTGACTTTCATGCTCTTTAAACTATGCTCATTGCTCTGAGTTTCTGATAATGATGTGGATTGGTTTTCACGGGAGATGATGGAAATTGTGGTGCGTCTCACAAAGATGCTAAACACTGTCCGAGCGAGGTATTTTGATGCCCTTGGAGTAAGACCAAGCTGCTTTGTTGATAAGCTGTGGTTACAGCAAGAACAAGTTCCCCTTTTTGTGGGATAGTTTATTATCTCTAGGTTATCCTTTAGCTGGCACAGCTGCATGTCTATTGCTCAATCACTGGATGATTATCTTAGCTCACTTAAGTGCAAAAATAACCTTTCAGTCATAAGTCTTTCAGTCAAAACATTGCTAGTTTAAAATGCTGATAGGCACTTCTAGCCAGGAGACTTATTCTCTACAATTGGAAGTCTGAAAAGCCCCATCATTCATAAATTGGATCAAAGAAATGTTATCTTTATTTTTACCTTTATCTTCAAGGGTGTCCAGGAAGAGTTGATTGTGTGTGCTTCCCTGTGTATGTGTATATTTACTGAAAAACATCTAAATATTTTTTTAAAAATGCTGATGGGAGGAAACATTTTTAAAACAGCAAAAGTCAATTTTAGCTGTAGGTGCTTCACAGACAATGATCAACCAACTCTCTGCAAATTCACCATGTTGCAACAACAATATCACCATTGCAGGTGTTGCCATCATTGTAGTCGAGATGCCAAGATGCAAATATCTCCACCAATAGAAAAATGCTATTTTCTTCAGTGCCCTCTTTAAGTGTGATATCTGACCCCTTGCTGTGGTGGTGCTGTGGTTCCACACAGTAAGTGAAACTCTTTTCATGCCTTTGTGATGACAGAATAACTGCATACACTGTATCTTTCTGCAGACTGGTGGTGATATTGGATGCGTCATGCTTGGGCCTTCCTGCACTTATGCCACCTTCCAGTTAGTGGAGTGAGTGTAGCTCTGTTTCTCTCTATGTATCAACCACCAAACAACTGACTGATTTCTGACTTTTCAACACCCCTCTGTTATCTACCTCAGCGATGAAATTGGCCTGAGCCTGAGCATTCCTGTCATCTCTGCTGGGAGCTTCGGCCTCTCTTGTGACTATAAGCCAAAACTGACCCGAATGCTGCCTCCTGGACGCAAGATCGCAGACTTCCTCGTGAACTTTATGAATGAAACCTTGCCATTTAAGACTGAAATTTGGGAGCAGGTCTATGTCTACAAGAGGTCCGGCAACGAACCCGAGGACTGCTTCTGGTGAGACAACACAGCTTGCAATTCACCTGACTGACCTCTACCTTCATTCAGCATCACAGCATGTGTCACTGTTTGTTCCATCTCTTTGCTTTGCCACAGGTACATCAATGCACTGGAGGCACCCTCTGCTGATTTTGCCACACTTACAAGCAGAAAGATGCTGCGAGGAGAAGACGAGTTGGAGGATGCGCTCAAAGCTAAGAAAAGATACAGCAACAGTGAGTATTCTCCTAGTTTTTTAAAATTTACATCGCAGTGCATTTAGTATTTCCTCCGAGGTGTTATTCCTCCAACAAAGTTTGAAAACCAAATGATGTTGACCTGAAAAACATCACTTAACATTTACACTTATCTAATCAGAACAGTCACAGCAATAGTGTGCATGGAGTAAACAGAAAACAAGACGAGGTCAAAACCTAAAATATGGCTTGACCATGTCAGGGTCAGTGTGCTCAATTGTGGCCATATTATTACAGAGATACTCAAGTGTGTCTAGAATGTGAGTTCATGGATATAAAATGCTCATCTGCAATTTTCTGTGGTCTCATAAGTATTTGTTCTTGAAGCGCATTGAAGTACCATAATATTGGACACCCTCGTATCGCTCTGTGCACAAAATGCGCTTTTCAAAATAAAGCTTTAAAAAATATTATACATTAATATTATTTTCTACTTCCAACAACAGTCGTAAGCATGAATATCAGATATTGATTAATTTTCATATTTTTAACCCTTTTAATGTCAGGTTTTTCTCATGATGCCACTATGTTTTAGATGATGACATGAATGCCAGCTCCAGCCAGTCTATATCTGACTCATCACATTGTACATTCTAACATTGAAATACTGTAAACAGTATTTCAAAAAAGAGTTGTGTTGTATGCAGTGGTGGAGGGAATATTTAGATCATTTACTTAATTAAATGTAGTTATACCACACTTTAAGATACTCTGTTTCCTGCACTGAAAATATTAAAGTAAAATTACGATCACAAAAATGTATTCAAGTTTTAAATGAAAAAAACTTTAACTTATTAAGACAATTAAAATAAGTTCTCATTTTTTAGAAATTGAAGCCATTTTTTTCATGAAAGATAACTTAAACAATCATCAAAATAGTTGACAAATAATTTTCGAATCAACCAACTAATTGTTTCAGCTGCACTTTTATATTTTGATATGATTTTTGTGCAAAATAATCTCAATTTATAAAGTAACTAGTGACTGAATTTGTCCAGTAATTGTAGTTGTAAACAGAACAATACTTCCCTCTGAAGTGTAGTGGAGTAGAAGTAGAAAGTGGCATTAGATCAAAATACCCAAAGTAAAAGTAAATAAAGTAAATATACCAAGTTACCTTCCACCACTGCTTAATTTTAGAGTACACCTCAAACATTTTCCTTCATGTTACAGTGAAACTGATTTATTTATTTCAGTTTTCATCTTATGTGGGAGCCCTAAAGATGTCATCGCAATAAAGGAGAAAGCGGGACAGATCCACGAGGACATCATGTTCATTCTCCTCGATATTTACAAGTAAGCCTCTCTATGATTTTATATACCTGTATACCTAAAAAAAACCTGGAAAGATTTGACAATTCACAAAAAGTTTACAGCAGACACCCTTTACCTTTCCCCAGCCCAGAGTATTATATCAACACAACCTCTGTTAAGGGTATGGAGAATGTAGTGGTGGTCACTTTGCCACCGAGGAACTACACTAATGGAGCACACACAGCATACAACGACACGGTGAGAAGCACCTCAAACACCCCAAAAAGACTGTTAAGGAAACAGGTTCTGCATTACTCTTTGACCCTTCTGACTGTGTTTCTATCTAATGAGCAGATCAACGACTATGTGGCTGGGTACCATGATGGGGCTCTGCTGTTTGGCAAAGTGCTCAGAGAGACGATCCTCAATCAGCGACGTAACAGGGGATCCTACGATGTGCCTCTGAGTTACAACCCTTTTGGAAACGTCTCCTTTGATGGTGTGTATGATCGCTGACAATTCAAGATAAGCAACACAACAAGTGGAGGAATAATTAAAGTGAAAAATAAATTTGATTAAACCTTATCCAAACAGAGATATCATGAGGTGTTACAGATAAGTGGGATGCAGCCCGCATAGGTGAGGATGTAGTGATGCCAAAATGAAGGACTGCTTAGGACAGTTCTTGTATACTCCAGCCCAAATGTCAAGGGTTAGAGCAGTGACCTGCCTGAGTGCAGCAGAAAAACACATTAGACCACAACACAGGCAAACACAGTGGCTGGGGTCAACAAAGCTGCAACCTCCACGGAAAAATAAATCCAGACAGACATCGAGAAGGCCCCACCACCTCTCCTACATTGGAGTTACAGTTGTTTAGCCCCTTTTTGTTGTTGTTTTGTGTCTCTTTGTTGTCTTGGCAAATCTCTGTCTGTTTTTGTGTTGCTTTGTTGTCATTTTCAATCACTCAGTGGTTGATTTGTGTGTCTTTGTTGTCACTTTGTGTCTCTGTGGTGGTTTTGCCCATTTTCATAGTGGTTGTGAGTTTCTTTGTGTCTCTTGGCATCACTTTCTAGTGGTTTTGTGTCTTTTTGAAGTCTTTTTGTAGATATATTTTCATCAGTGGTCATTTTGATTCTCTTTGTAGGTGACGTAATGTTTGCAATAAACATTTTGTGGCAGATACAATTTCAGTACAATTACCTTGTAATTATTCCGTTACCAGGAAATAAAAAATGTTGTGGTCATGTGGGTTTTCTTTAAACAGGTCTGGGAGGACACTATGTGCTTGATGAGTACGGTGACAGAGATGTAAACTTCTCTTTAATTTACACGTCGACTGTCACTGGGAAGGTGAGACGACTGTCCACTCATTAATTGCACAGTCAATGTCAGCCTTGGTTTTTATACTCTGCCTCTGTCTCTCTCCAGTACGAAACCCTGTCAGTGTTTGATACTTCAAGAAATACAACCATATCGATGACTGCGGACCCTGCCCTGCTCTGGAATGGTCACCTGCCTAACGACGTGCCTACTGTGCCGTCAGATGGTAATACACACGAATACACACAGATAGCGTAGAGGTGGTGTGAACAGCACTGTCGCTTCACTATAGCCTGAAGACTGTTAACTCCTTACAGCACAGTTTTATATCGTCAAAGCATAGTTTTTGTTTGTGCAAGTGACTTCCCATGCAGGGTTCCTGCAGAGATAATGAAACATTAAAGTCTTAAGATATGATCTAGAAATATAGTGTGATTTTGTTGTGTGTGTGCTTCTAGGTTTAAATATGCAGGATGTGATTGTGATTGTTCTGAGTCTCAGTGTCGTCGTGGTGACAGTCATCGCTCTCATCTTCTACAGGTAAACAGCAGACAGCTATCACAGCTGTATCACACTTTAGCATCAGTAAAGCTGATTTTGACAAGACAAAGCATCAGTCGCTGCATTCAAAGAACAGAAAATCCAACTGTTCTGGCCAGATTGTAAATTGCTGGCTACATTATTTTGAGTGAGAAAATGTATATGATGCTGGATCTAGGATAGGCAGTTTTAACTGAAGCTCTGGAAATTGAAAGACCAAAGGAATGAGCGCTTTCTCCACATTCACATTCTGTCTTTGTTTTTGTTTGTATTTACTCTGTTTGTGTGTTTGTGTGTAACGTTAGGCAGAACAGGAAGGAGCGTCTCATGCAGAAGAGGTGGTCTCACATCCACCCGCATCTGATTGCTCCGCTGGATGAGAAGGAGGTCTCTTTGAAGGTAAACTGCCTCATCAGTCAACACCTTCCTGTATGACAGAAGTCAGCAAGCTTTTCCATGATGAGCGTCAAATACTTAGATCAAAATTTATTGGTGTGCCAGCATCTTTGTTAATGCAGCAGTAATTTATTTCAATATTGTTTGTGAGAAGTTTTGGCCCCTTATAATAATCATCCACATATATAATTATATAGCATATAATGATCCCAAGGTGTAGAAAATACTCTAAGCTGCCTGATTTGTGGTACACAAATTAAGTGTTATGCTCACCTGAAAGAGAGGTGAGTAGGACAATTACATCATATAAAAAGGTGTTGAGTATTATTAATTAAAATTTGTATCACATCGAGATAAATATGTGTGTGTTGCATGTATGTAACAGATTGATGAAGATAAGAGGAAGGACAGCACCTTCTTCAGTCACAGAGGCCGCTATGACAAAAAGGTACCCACATTTTAGCTTCCAAAAATCAATATTTAGTTTTAACAAGAACAAAAAGCAACAGATCGGGTATCAGTGTTCATGTTTCTCTTATTTTTCTGTATTCCTCAGCCTGTAATCTTAAAAGAGCTGAAGCACACAGACGGAGACTTCACTGAGGACCAGAGGATTGAGCTCAACACTGTAAGAAACCACTGTGTTATTCCTCTTTTGGTCAAACTGTGTCCGCCTGTTTTAATTTAGACATTCTTTCCCAACAGACTTTGGAAATAGATGATGCGATACTTTTATAGTCCAACTTTCTGTTAGTTTAGGAATTTCTCAGCCATGACAGTTATTTCTAACTGTCTGCACATAAAGAAATTAATCCTCCTGCTAATTAATCAGATTTTGTCTTTTGTCTTAGGAAGCGATAAAATTAAAATAATCTGAAGGAATTTGCATTTTTATCTCTAACATTATACAAAGGATGAGTCACTTAAATACATCCATGTCTGGTTTTAGATAACATACAGTTGTCATGTGTAATGGCATTGCAGGACCAGTGTGTTTTCCAACTCTTTTTAACCCTTTGCGTCCATCTTCCTTAACCCTCCTAACCTTTTCTGTCATCTCCTCCTCACCTTCATTTCTTTATGTTTCAGCTGCTACGTATAGATTACTACAATCTGACCAAGTTCTACGGCACGGTGAAGTTTGAGTACGGTGTTTTTGGGGTGTTCGAGCTCTGTCAGAGGGGCTCCCTCAGGGTAATGGCTCACCATCACTCACATCCTCTCACAGTCTTACACTTAACATATATATCAGATCCTGTGTAAATAAGTTATTCATTTTTTTCTGTAGTTCCAAAACAAATCTGGTCAACTTTGCAAGATATAACACAGTCACCAGAAGAAAATGTCAGCATTGTATGTTTCTGCGAACCATGGATACGTTAACAGTTTTTATCATATCAACATTTATAAAGTGACAGTCAAGCGGGTCACAAAAGTTAACAAGTTTGGGTCATTTTCAGCTGTGTTTGTGATGACAAAACTATGTTTTGACAAAACTATTTTCAGCCATATTGTATTAACCAAAGTGGCTATTTTTTTTTGCAAATGTTAAGAAATTTTCAGCCGTGTTTATAACAACCAAAGTGGGTATTTTTTAACGACAGGTCGGGACCTTTCCAGCCATGCCTATGGCAAGAAAACCTGGTATTTTAAGCCCAGACATGATGTTTTCCTAACTCTAACCAAGTGTTTTTAGTGCCTAAACCTAACAAACACATTGATTACAGCGTTAAAACAACATAAAATTAAGAAATCCACACGCAAAGAACTGTAAACTTGTAACATATCTACTACATATGAAACATTAAAATGTAACATATCCATGTTTTTTAGAAAAATACAATTTCAACATTGATCCCAGTGATTGGGTCACAAAAAGGACCTTCTTATGAGACTATGTATTTTAAAGCAGATTTCGATCCACATGCAAAATATATTATGATAACAAATTTAGATATATTTGCAGCCCTATTTAAGGTATAAGGACTCTGAGCGATTTCATGTTACACATATGTTTTGTCTTGTAACATTTTAAAACTTGGCAGACTGAAATACACCCATAGAGACCTGGCTATTTGCCATTGTAACTGTTTTTTGTTCACAATCTTTATTTTTTTCTTCTTCCTCTTGATCTGTATTTTATTCAACATTATTCTCAGTACCTTTTAAATGCATTTCAAAGCTTTTTTAAGTTCCATGGTGAATCAAGCTGCACTGCATTCAACTACATTATACACTCAGGTAGTGTGATGTCTTCATATTACACAAATCAGGGTCGGGTTTTATTGCCAAGTACATTTACACATGCAAGGAATTTGACTTGGTGTTTTGGAACAAAACAATTAATACAGAGGAAGAAAAAAAAACTTTAAATATAATAATGTAGAAAATAAAAATATAGACTCAATGTAAAAATGTAAAATAAAAAATCAAATATAAAGAACACAAAAATACGTAACATATTGCTTATGACAGAGTTGGCCTCCTTTCTGCACTGCTAACGATGACTTTACTGTTTATTTGATAAGTCGTGGACATAGTCTAAAGAGCACTAATAGCGCACTTATAAATGTACCTAATCACACATGCACGCACACACACACACACACACACACACACACACACACACACACACACATCTTACGTGTCTAAGTGTTGCACAGTGCCATTACTGAGTACAGCATGTAATCATAGCAGTAAAAATAATAAAACATGAACTTCTTTATCTGTTTTTCCCCCTCAGTACATTCTGAATGACCGGATCTCTTACCCTGATGAAACCTTCATGGACATGGAGTTTAAGATATCAGTCATGTATGACATAGCAAAGGTATTTGTTTGTGTTAGAAAAGTTTTTGTGCGTTTGTCATTTATTCAATCACTTTCTCCTCTTAATTGAGGATTTATTTTCCTTCTGTGATATTTATTTAAATTCAATAGTGTGTCACGGTCTTGATTTATTTCATGTGTAATTATGATAATCAGTTTCCTCTGTGTATTTACTAAAACTTACTCACAGTACATTTAAAGGAGTTTAGGGGGATACAACAACTCTGTGTAACCGTCCTGCTCATTTCTGTCTTCCTGCTTTATATCCTCCACAGGGCATGTCATATCTCCACTCCAGTAACATTGAGGTCCACGGTCGCCTTAAGTCCACTAACTGTGTGGTTGACAACCGCATGGTGGTCAAGATCACTGACTTTGGCTGTCATACCATCCTGAGCCCAGGCAGAGGTGAGATTAAGTGTTTCGTTATCCCTAAGGCTGATTATTGATCTGAACACTGAGAATAGAGTCATCCTCCTCTCCTCTCCTTTCCTCTCAGACGTGTGGACCGCTCCAGAGCATCTTCGGAAAGACGGGGTGTCTCAAAAAGGCGATGTCTACAGCTACGCCATCATTGCTCATGAGATTGTAATGAGGTGGACTCCATTCTTCACACAGTACTGCTCTGATCCTGCAGGTAGGCCTGGATAATTTGGCACTCTGTGACACTGTGATAAGCAATGACAGCAAGTACAAGACACTTTACAAAAATATTGAATTGAAATGAGTGGGAAGAAGTGCAAACCTATTAAATCCCACCCCTTCTCCATCAGTTATTGAAAAATAATTGACTGGCTTCCATTTTAAGATAATTTAAATCTCCTTAAACTATAAACTATATGTAACTATATATAAACTACACACCATACAGACCATATATAACTATATGAAAACATAATTACCTTGTTGTTTACAGAAAAAGAGGAAGAGATAGAGAAAGGAAATACAAAATAATACAAAAAAGTACAAAACAATAATCCCTGCAAACACCTAGTGACTGTCAATCCCCTTCTGTGCTCATGTATTTCATGACAATGATATCCTTGTACATCTTTTTAAATTGGCTCATGTTTGAACATTGCTTCAACCTAATCTTTAAATTATTCCATAATTTTGACGCCACAGATTGAAATACAAAAACTTTTCATAGCTGTTTGCATCCTCTTTGGATGTTAATGCAGATGCTTTTTGACCATGCAGCTACCATAGACTAAATAATCATCTTCAACTCTTAGTCCTGCTCTTGTTGATTTTCTTAATGTGTTTTGATCTCTCAGAGAAGCTCCACAGAGTGCAGTATCCCAGTGGGACGAGCTACTTCAGACCAGACCTTAACTTTGACGGTACATCTGAGAGGGACATCGAGGTGAGAGAGCCTTCAAACTGTGTGAGGGTTTATAATGTGAAGTACTTGGACTCATCAAAGTTTAATGAAAGAGACCATACACTCTTCTCCTTCTTTTTCTCTCTTTGTCCATGTGTGTGCTTCTGTTTGTATACAGCTGTTCATGCTGATAAAAACCTGCTGGGAGGAAGACCCAGAACGAAGGCCAGATTTTAAGAAAATAGAGATGACTCTGGGTAAGATTTTCAGGTATGTCATCGCCATACACCAACACTTGAACAAAATATGCAGACCTCAGAACATTACACTCATACGTTTAGGGATGAAATGGTAACCAGTTTTACGATAAACCAAGGTAAAATTCCTGACTGTTAGTATTACCATTTTCTAATTATTATTAAAATCTTGTTTGATAACCACGCTTTGAAAACTTACAGTAAATACTCTGCAGCATCAACTAAAGTTAGCAAGACACTTGACCACATACTGGCATCTTTAATGTCAATGCACACCTCATACAGTTCTCATATTTTTACTTGACGTTAGTTATGTTGCTAAGTTTATGAAAATATGCAAAGTGCTGCTAATTCCACGTTGGTTTTCATATAAAACTTCCAGTGTGTGTATCAGTACTTTTTGAACATTTTCAGCAGATTTTAACATTACCAAGATAATATAATAATTTTGGGCGCAACAATGAAAATATGAAACTTTCATCACGTTTCATCTTGACATACGTGTAATAAAGGCTTGTCAAGTTCTACCATGCCAAACTGGAAAAAGCAAAATCTCATGTAAAATTTGTGATTTGGAGAAGTACAAATCAAATGGACTTGACTTAACACGAGTAAAATATCAACATGTGCTCTATTAGAAGCACAGTGCCAAAACTATGAAAAACAGGGGTGTCCACTTACTTTTGGCCATATAGGTTTGTGTAGTCCTGTTCCTTGCAATGAAATCATTCCTGCTGCACTTTTCTCTTGCTTGATGTTTAATTCATTAAATGACATTAACAGTGATAGTGTTGTAATGTATTTTTCCTTTGACACAGTAACCTGCACAACCAAGCCAGTGAGACGTACATGGACAACCTGATCCGTCGCCTGCAGATGTACTCCAGGACTCTGGAGCATCTGGTGGAGGAGAGGACGTATTTGTACAAAGCTGAGAGGGACAGAGCCGATAGGCTCAACTTTATGCTACTTCCTCGGTAGGTTTAAAGTTGTACTATATCTGATAAAAGCTGATATGTTGCAGAGGAAATATGTTCAAAGCTTTTTTAAAAAGGATTTTAAATCAGATAGTAAAGCATTCACATACGCCCAAAGCAATTTGGTGTTGAGTATCTTTCCCAAGGATACTTCGGCTTGCAGACTGAAGGATTCAGGGATCAAACTGCTGATTAGTGGATAACTCGCTTTATTGCCACAACCACCCCTAAACGAATTATTTATTTGCATAGGGTCGATCATACTGACAATCCTGCAGAGAATTCACCTGACTCTGGATCTGCTTATCTGCTCGGCTTTGCTGTAGCTTTAAGTAGCTCAGTTGTGCCAGGTGAGCTGGCAGTAGCTGCAACCTTCCTTTTGCATAATGGGATTGTTGTTGGGTGTTATTTGTTAGAAAGGAAATAGTTGCCACATGAAACTGCTCACAACAAGGTCTGTGTTTTATCTTCAGTTGGTCGTGATTCCTGGACAAAAATATTGCTGTTGAGTTTTTCAAATGTACCTTTTTGGTGCTTTGAACACCACAAGCCGAGTGCCATTTATTTCTGTTATATTGGAGAGAACTCCAGGGCAGATATCTCCAATACTCGGCAACTCGCACCAAAACTGTCTGTTTGAGCAACACTTTGATTTGTGATAATGGGCTTAATAAATGAAATTGACCTGACTTGACTTGATATGTCCCTCAGGAGTTGGTGGAGACAAAAACACCTTTAAGAAGGGTGAATTCTGGACTTGAGTTTGTCAGACTGCTTAAAACATAGCTCCGAATAAATGCTAAATTTGCCCCTTTATCTGCTAGATGTGTCAATAAAGAATTGTTGAGTTTACTCATGTATATCTTTCTTTATTCCTTTACCTTTTCTGTAAGTTATTTTTATTTTCTCTGTTGTGTCTCATGTATTTATTTATGAAAGGGGATGTTTAGAAATATCTCCCATTTTTAAACAAAAAATATACAATAGGTATTCATTTGAAACCATTGTCTTTCTTTATTTTTTCCTTGGTAATAATGATCATTGTCTTTTTCCGCTATGTGGAGGCAACAAGCTCATGGCAAAGCTGTATTTAGCATGGAAGTAACTGATTGTAAGTGTAATTTTGTTAGAAACCATCACTTAACATCAGTACTTTCCTCTCTCCTTGTGCCTCCGCAGGCCAGTGGTGCTTTCACTGAAGGAAACGGGGAAAGTGAAACCAGAGCTGTTTGAGGAGGTAACCGTCTATTTCAGTGACATCGTAGGATTCACCACCCTCTGCCACTACAGCACCCCCATGGAGGTGGTCGACATGCTCAACGACATCTACAAGAACTTTGACAGCATCCTTGACCACCATGATGTCTACAAGGTACTTTATTATGAGTCTCTTATAGTCTCGCAAAAAAGGCCAAAATTTAGCGTGTCCAAGAAATGGCCAAAAATTGCATAGTATAGTATGTTGAAAAACGTCAAATTTCGACATGTCAAAAAAATGGCTGAAAATGACTTATTATAGCTCATAGAGTCGCATCATGGAATACAGTGTTGCAAAAAAGGCCAAAAATGTCAAAATTTATTATGTTGAAAAATGGCCGAAAACGACATAGTATAGTATGGCGAAAAATGTCAGTCAATGGCAAATATAAACTAAACCTAACCCAGCGTGTTGTTTTCAGGGTGATATATTAGCAAAAATGTAATAAGAATATTTTGTGTCGCCCTCCGTAGTTCCCCTACACACTTTGCAAAAAAGGAGAAGTTTTAAGATTAAGATAAATTTTAAGACTTAAGATTTTTGTTTTATTCGCATTTTGAGAACTGAGTTGAAATGTTGAAAGTTATGTGCAATTGTTAAAAAATAAACTTGGCATTCAGAGATTAAAGTTAAACTTTTGAGAATGAATTGAACTACTGGCATTAGCAAACTTAATTTTCATCATTTAGACTTTTCTCTGTGAATGCTATTAAAAAAACTTCCCAGTATAATTCTCATTGTGTGGCACTGATACTGAAAGTTTGACTTATGTCAATATGTCAATATCTATACTTAATTTTTGAATGATTAAACAAAACAAAAAAAACACCCTTCTCATTTTTTGTTCTTATCGCTGGCCATAATACTCTTCTTTAAGAGTTTGATTGGTACTGTATTTATGACTGACTATTTTACTTTGTATTTCCTGCTTACTAAATACATTTTTATTAATAAAACTGTTTTCTGTCTCTCAGGTTGAGACAATAGGAGATGCATACATGGTTGCATCAGGTTTACCCAAACGTAACGGTGACCGGCATGCAGTGGACATCGCCAACATGGCTCTGGACATCCTGTCATTTGTAGGGACTTTTGAGCTGCAGCACCTGCCGGGCATCCCTCTGTGGATCCGTATTGGTGTGCATTCAGGTAACTGAAAGTCAGTATTTTGTAATCCTCATAAAACTCCCTCTGAATTTAGCATTGATGTACTTTATATAAATAAGAATGTATTACCTTTCTGTCACATGGTGCAGTGCTAACTGCAGAGGAAGCATTCATATGGTCCTCAAGGCACAATAATATGCGGCAAACTTACAAAGATGAGTCAAACGTATAAATAATTACCCAAATAAAGTAGATCATTTAAACAGCAAGTGGAATGTTTATTGGAAAGGACTGGGTCAGTTTTTATGGTTATATATGTGAAAATGATTTTAAAGAAAACACAGTTGATGGCATAAAACACTGTGACTATGTCAGCAATTTTACTACAAGAAAAAGGGCCAGAGTCCAGACCAGAGGATCATTCTTAACTCAGTTTTTCTTCTTGTCTGTTGAATGATACTGACATCTAGTGGCTGAATTTTGTGAATAATTACTCAAAGTGATTGCCCAAAGTTAGTCCACAAAGGACAAAGCTTTGTAATTATCATAAATGTAAAAAATTATCATAAATGTCTAAGATAAGATAAACGTATTTATCCAAAGGAAAATTGCTGTCAAGGAGTTGCAATACATAGTTGTTAGAGTGCCAAAACACATAGTGAACATATACAAAAGACTAAAATAACTTAACAGTAGGTGCAAAATAAACAAAAATGGATTGTACAGTCTAAATATATAATACATGTAGTACCAAAAACAGGCAGCAGTATGGATGATAGTGCTGGTAGTGTTACTTTTCATGGGGTTTGTTGTATCTGAGATTGTTAGTGTAAGAGTTCAAAAGTGCACGGTTGATACAGAATGTTCAATTTTATGATTGTGATATTTCCTTCAATGTTCCATTCTGTCTGATGAGTCCTGATTGTGCAAAACATGGAAAATAAATAATCGCGTGTGTGAGAACTGAGAAAATAAAGAGGGAGGAGTTAAAAAATGAAAGATACATGGGAGAGTAAAATAAATTTTTATTCAATGTTTGTTTGTGTGTGATTGTGTGTAGGACCTTGTGCAGCAGGAGTGGTGGGGAACAAGATGCCACGCTACTGTCTTTTTGGAGATACAGTCAACACTGCTTCACGCATGGAGTCCACAGGCCTTCGTAAGAGACTACACACACTCTCTCTCTCTCTCACACACACACACACACACACACACACACACAGGCACAATATTTGCAGTTTAGGCGCTGCTACTGGTCTTGCGAGAGCTAAGGGTTTGACTCTCATGATTCTTTCTAATGTCGTCTTTCTAGCTCTGAGAATTCACGCCAGCCGGTCCACCATCAACATCCTGCTGAGGACAGACCGCAAGTTTGAATATGAAAAAAGAGGAGAGACGTACCTCAAGGTTAGCTGAGCTTGCTTTGGCTTTTTATGTACTCGTCCATTCAGACATTGACATAAAATGTAAAGTGTACAGATTTTGCCTGCTGCTCTCATTTCCTGTGTGTGTGTGTGTGTGTGTGTGTGTGTGTGTGTGTGTGTGTGTGTGTGTGTGTCTGTGTCTGTCTGTGTCTGTCTGTCTGTCTGTCTGTCTGTCTGTCTGTCTGTCCATGTGTACCTGACCCACAGGGTAAAGGCAAAGAGATGACATACTGGTTAACAGGAGTGACTGGGGGAAAATACAACCTGCCAACACCACCAACAGCGTGAGTGACACATTATTTGTGATAGACTGACTCTAAACACTTCTCTTATGTAAACATTGACACTTTATGATGAAACTATTGCTTAAAGATACGCTCTCCGGCCCCTGAATCCCAACATGCCCTTCCAGCTCACTATTAATGTAAAAAACAGTATGTTCGGCTACATAAAAAACTGTGAGCTTGGTTCAAATGTTGGGACTGGTACTGTAAGGAAATCAGGGAGTATGAAGCCTAAAATAACACAATTTATTGTAATTCAGTGCATAAATGAATGTATATATGATCAGTATTAATAAATCCTGTGATTATTAGCCAGACTAATGCATACCACCTTTGCGTGCGTAATCTAAAATAATCGTCACGTCACCGTTTCAGAGAGAACTTCCAGCGGCTCCAGCAGGACCTGGCAGAGATGATTGTGTCGAGTCTGGAGAAGCGTGGAGTCGAGAGCGAGTGCTTCAAAAAGAGGAAGACCCTGTCCACCAAAGTCCGTCGGAGGGAGACCAACAGCAGCTTGCAGGGGGAGAGTTCGCCAGACTACTTCCACCTGGCTGTCACTGACAACCCCGGTACCTATCTCTGAAGAGGAGCTCTCCTTACAAGAAGTAGACATTGCAGAGGTGTACAGCCTGAACCTGCTTGAATCAGCAGCGCTGGGTTTCTTTGAGTGACAGTCGAGCAGCGGTGGAACTACCAGGCGTGCTAAAAGTGAGACCCTTCACCCCTCAACACCCATCTGCCTGCCACACAAAATGAACTGTTTATCAGTCTTTTCTTCTTTTTTTTGTAAAAAGGAATACTTCACCCCCCACATGATCATTTGCACGTCAGTTACTCACCTGGTGTTTCATTGAATTTGTGTGGAGAAATCTTTCTCTTGCATGCTTTCACGGTGAACAAAATAGCCAAAACTAGAGAAAATTCTTGATTAGTTGAATCTTTGGGGTCTGCAATTAACAGCAGAACTGTACTAAAACATCTGTTTACAAACTCTCACACTTGTGCAGTACAATCCAAGTCTTGTTTATCCATCTTTTCTCAGGACCAGTGTTGGGCTTGTTACCTCAAAATGTAATTTGTTATTCATTTTGTTACTCTTTTTAAAAGTCATATTATTTCTGTACATATTACTCCCTGCCAACAGTATTCATGACACTACTCGTTATATTATCTTTCCGTTGCTGTGCAGAAAATTGGTAAATGCGTCCTTTCTCCTCAAATTTCAGACTTCTAATGTGCGCCTCTGTGTGAATTTCAGGGTAATTTCCAGTAAGTGCAGCTCAGGCTAGATTGCTTACGAATGATTTCTTACCGGCTGGTTCTTTTGCCTGTGAGAGGTATTTTTCCCAAATTTTCCCCAAATCTGTGTGAAAAAAGGTTACTCAATATTTCATCCACAGCATATCCAACCACTTGCTTTACTGGTTCCTTTGCTTGTCGCCTGCAGCTATCTATGATGCAAATCCAGATTGGGTTATTTAGTTAGTGAAGGGCTACAGCTGTGAGGAGCGCTCACCTTTGGTGGGGTGTATTTCCATGAGCTTCATGTTGTTGTGCTGTTGGTCGTAGTGCGTGTTTCGGGAGGTTTGAGTTTACGTTTTTTGCAAAGGAAAGGATCTTAGCACCAATAATTAGAACAACGATGCTCTCGTCATCTTTCCTCATTACAAAGTCAAAGTAATTGGAATATTTGTCGTCGCTTAATTTTAGCATCTTCATCTCCTAAACTAGTTTGCTGCTTTTTGTCTTGCATGCAGAGTGATTAAGAAAATAAATCCAAATATGTGATATGATTTTTTAAATCAGTAGACGGGCTTTTGGGTAACTAATATTATTATTATTTTATCAGTTATTTGTTACACTACTAGTTACTGGGAAAAGTAATATTATTACCGTAACACATTCTGTCCAATACTGCTCAGTACTTCCCAGACACGTGCACTTTTGCTAAAACTTTACTATTTAAAAGACTTCTGTATAAATACATATACATATATCCTTTATTTAACCAGGTAAAAGACTCATTGAGATTTAAAATCTCTTTTCTAAGAGTGACCTGGCCAAGAGGGCAGCTTAAAACATGGTTACAACAATAAATACAAACAAATACAACTATCACACAATACAAAGAGCGAGCATAACCTCCAGTTAAAATGCAAAACAGAACAATCACATACAAACAAATGTGCAATTATCAATTTCAGTTAACATTAGAGTAGCAGCCACATTGACTAAGAGAAGTATTTTCTTTTACCTTTTAGGTGACTTAAATTCTCCCCATAGTGATCAGCTCAGACAGTTTCAGGTCCTTCTGTAAGTTATTCCAAGTAGAAGGGGCGGCAAATTTAAAAAAACAGCCTCATGCAAACATGAGAAGTGTTTTTAATAAGAATGTTTTAGCGAACATGCATGTGATTGGGAAGTACTGAAAATATGACTGGATAAATGAGACTTGTATTATACTGCATGAGTTGTGAGTTTGAAAACCAATGTTTTGCTGTATAGCTTTGTTGTTAAACGCGGACACCTACGACTTCACTTCATTCAGAATTTTCTCCAGTTTTGGATTTCTTTTTCACTATGGAGGCTTGAGAGAAAAGCAGACTTTTCCTCCAGAATTCAATGCATTCAATGTGAGTAACTGACAAACATCATTTGTGTGTGAAAAGGAAAACTCCACCCGCAGACACTTCATTCAAGATGTTGAAGAAAGGAACAAATAGTAAAACTGGCTGAAAGAGTGACAAACATAATGCAATATCTGCCAGTGTTTGTTTTGAAACTGTCAGCTGGGGGCGCCATAGTCTGAAATTTTTCCTTAAAAATTGGCTGTAAATGTTTCGGGTGGTCTTTTTCTTATTTCGTTTTTCTAATTTGTATACACAACCTTTGCCCACTCCTGCCCTGAGGACTGTAAGTCACACGTTGTTATTGTCACAACTACATGGATTTTAGTCCTCTCTAGAGATCTTTTTAAAAAAGCATGTGGTGAGTTCTCTCCAGAAGGAATCCATATAATTATACTGAAAGTACTCTTCTTGACTTTACTTTAAACAGTTCTCCGTTTAGGTTTAGATGTTTCCTGCAGGAAGCTCATTGATTGAGAAAGTTTGATAAATTATTTACCATGTAAATAGCCTTTTCTGCTGCAAAGACAGTGAAACTATATCCAAGCAGTACTTGTCGTAATATAGCGGAGATCTGAGAATATTTCTCTTTCACAGCACAACAATGCTATCTTGTTTTCAGAACATCAGAAATATTTCTGTGATGATTTTGGTTTTGTGTTTTATTAAAAATTTGGCACAAGATTCAGCACAGTTTTTTTTGTCTTTTAACAGCACTTTTGTACAGAAAGTACACAAAACTACAAACAGTTTAACATAATATTATTGGACACCAATCTACACCATTAAGACTTGTATAACAACAGGATAGAAAATTTAAAAACTGGTTTAAAAAAAAAAATCTAAAATTGGATTTAAAAATGGAGGAAATTCACCACACTGAAAACACACATGCGCACACAAACACAACCCTACACTGTTTTAGTTGTGACTAATGCAGTGCCACCCAGCTCCGTGGCAGGAAGTGGGATCCTGTGTTCCCTTATTGTGCTGCAGACAGGCAGACCTTGGGTCCATTCTGTCCCAGCATGCTTTGCGGTGTCCCTGCAAGCGGTGGAGCCCTCCTCCCAATTTGAGCCTGTTTGGCTCCCGAGGTGCAGGTGAGGACAGGGTGAAGGGGCCCATGCTGCCCTTAGCAACATGTCTGCCTGGCTGTTTCTCTCTGAGGGTGGTGGATGGATTTTGGCAGATGGCTCTGCTTTATGACGTGGCTCCTGACGCAGTTCTGCATCCTCTGCAACACAGACAACTGAAATTTTAGCGTGTAACTGAATATCAAGATTAAATTCAATGTAAGTGTAATAGGATCTTCTTAAACATAAGTGGAAGCCAGAACTGCAGCACTCATCATGTAGCACTACGTTTAGTCAAGAAAACCATTCAATATACAACGTACAAGAGACAAAAGGAAGCATTATGATTCCATAGTACAAAATACACTATAGCAGTGAATCTCAAAGGGCGTGCAGAGGGTTCATGTTGTTCAAGTTGTAAACTGACATTTTTTTCGACATCGTGTACCTAAGCATTTCAGTTAACAATTACTTTTTTTTCACTTTGACTTTTTTAGCTACTATACTATGACTTTTTTTCAGTTGTTACAACATGTGTGCTATGACTTTCTTCATGAAAAGTCATAGTATACATACATACATACTATGCTATGATGTTTTTTTCATGATTTTGAATGTCATAGTAGATTATGATGTTTTTTAGCATTTTGGACCACATAGTATACATGATTTTGGACTAATTGTTTTTTTAACAATTTTGGACCACATACTATACTATAACATTTTTTCACGATTTTAGATCACATACTATCCTATGACACATTTTCATTATTTTGGACCACATGCTATAGCATGACCTTTTTTCACGATTTCAGATAATTTTGGCGTGACACATATCAATCAAGTTTTGGGCCGTTTTTGCAGCATCCTATGCTATGGCGTGTCTCGGCACGCAATTTCATGTGGAAAAATGTGGTTTTCAGCTGTTTTTTTGGATATGACATGTTTTGACATTTTTGTGATACTACAGCCTTGCATTTTCGGTTTAAAGTGGTTTCGGGCAGTTTTTTGGAAATGCCATATTTTGACAGTTTTGCCATACTATAGCCTTGCATTTTTTGTGGATTTTTCAACATGCTATTTTATTGTGTTTTTGGCCCTTTTTGCAAAATCCTT
This sequence comes from Plectropomus leopardus, assembly GCF_026936395.1. Taxonomy (NCBI): domain Eukaryota; kingdom Metazoa; phylum Chordata; class Actinopteri; order Perciformes; family Serranidae; genus Plectropomus; species Plectropomus leopardus. Next base: position 27,690,538 of record NC_142193.1, read on the forward strand.
TGCAATGGCATATGTCGCCATGCCATTTTATGTGGTTTAAAGTGGTTTCGGGCAGTTTTTTGGAAATGCCATATTTTGACAGTTTTGCCATACTATAGCCTTGCATTTTTTGTGGATTTTTCAACATGCTATTTGATTGTGTTTTTGGCTGTTTTTGCAAAATCTTATGCAATGGCATGTTTACGCACGCTATTTTATGTGGTTTAAAGTGGTTTTCAGCAGTTTTTTGGAAAGGTCATATTTTGACAGTTTTGCCATACTATAGCCTTGCATTTTTTGTGGATTTTTCAACATGCTATTTTATTGTGTTTTTGGCCCTTTTTGCAAAATCCTTTGCAATGGCATATGTCGCCATGCCATTTTATGTGGTTTAAAGTGGTTTCGGGCAGTTTTTTGGAAATGCCATATTTTGACATTTTTGCCATACTATAGCCTTGCATTTTTTGTGGATTTTTCAACATGCTATTTGATTGTGTTTTTGGCTGTTTTTGCAAAATCCTATGCAGTGGCATGTCTCGGCAAGCTATCTTGTGTTATTTAAAGTGGTTTTCAGCAGTTTTTTGGAAAGGTCATATTTTGACAGTTTTGCCATACTATAGCCTTGCATTTTTTGTGGATTTTTCAACATGCTATTTTATTGTGTTTTTGGCCCTTTTTGCAAAATCCTTTGCAATGGCATATGTCGCCATGCCATTTTATGTGGTTTAAAGTGGTTTCGGGCAGTTTTTTGGAAATGCCATATTTTGACATTTTGCCATACTATAGCCTTGCATTTTTGTGGATTTTTCAACATGCTATTTTATTGTGTTTTTGGCTGTTTTTGCAAAATCCTATGCAGTGGCATGTCTCGGCAAGCTATCTTGTGTTATTTAAAGTGGTTTTCAGCAGTTTTTTGGAAAGGTCATATTTTGACAGTTTTGCCATACTATAGCCTTGCATTTTTTGTGGATTTTTCAACATGCTATTTTATTGTGTTTTTGGCCCTTTTTGCAAAATCCTTTGCAATGGCATATGTCGCCATGCCATTTTATGTGGTTTAAAGTGGTTTCGGGCAGTTTTTTGGAAATGCCATATTTTGACATTTTTGCCATACTATAGCCTTGCATTTTTTGTGGATTTTTCAACATGCTATTTTATTGTGTTTTTGGCCCTTTTTGCAAAATCCTATGCAATGGCGTGTTTAGGCACGCTATTTTATGTGGTTTAAAGTGGTTTTCAGCAGTTTTTTGGAAAGGTCATATTTTGACAGTTTTGCCATACTATAGCCTTGCATTTTTTGTGGATTTTTCAACATGCTATTTTATTGTGTTTTTGGCCCTTTTTGCAAAATCCTTTGCAATGGCATATGTCGCCATGCCATTTTATGTGGTTTAAAGTGGTTTCGGGCAGTTTTTGGAAATGCCATATTTTGACATTTTTGCCATACTATAGCCTTGCATTTTTTGTGGATTTTTCAACATGCTATTTGATTGTGTTTTTGGCTGTTTTTGCAAAATCCTATGCAGTGGCATGTCTCGGCAAGCTATCTTGTGTTATTTAAAGTGGTTTTCAGCAGTTTTTTGGAAAGGTCATATTTTGACAGTTTTGCCATACTATAGCCTTGCATTTTTTGTGGATTTTTCAACATGCTATTTTATTGTGTTTTTGGCCCTTTTGCAAAATCCTTTGCAATGGCATATGTCGCCATGCCATTTTATGTGGTTTAAAGTGGTTTCGGCAGTTTTTGGAAATGCCATATTTTGACATTTTGCCATACTATAGCCTTGCATTTTTTGTGGATTTTTCAACATGCTATTTGATTGTGTTTTTGGCTGTTTTTGCAAAATCCTATGCAGTGGCGTGTCTCGGCAAGCTATCTTATGTTATTTAAAGTGGTTTTCAGCAGTTTTTTGGAAAGGTCATATTTTGACAGTTTTGCCATACTATAGCCTTGCATTTTTTGTGGATTTTTCAACATGCTATTTTATTGTGTTTTTGGCCCTTTTTGCAAAATCCTTTGCAATGGCATATGTCGCCATGCCATTTTATGTGGTTTAAAGTGGTTTCGGGCAGTTTTTTGGAAATGCCATATTTTGACAGTTTTGCCATACTATAGCCTTGCATTTTTTGTGGATTTTTCAACATGCTATTTGATTGTGTTTTTGGCTGTTTTTGCAAAATCCTATGCAATGGCGTGTTTACGCACGCTATTTTATGTGGTTTAAAGTGGTTTTCAGCAGTTTTTTGGAAAGGTCATATTTTGACAGTTTTGCCATACTATAGCCTTGCATTTTTTGTGGATTTTTCAACATACTATTTTATTGTGTTTTTGGCCCTTTTTGCAAAATCCTTTGCAATGGCATATGTCGCCATGCCATTTTATGTGGTTTAAAGTGGTTTCGGGCAGTTTTTTGGAAATGCCATATTTTGACATTTTTGCCATACTATAGCCTTGCATTTTTTGTGGATTTTTCAACATGCTATTTTATTGTGTTTTTGGCTGTTTTTGCAAAATCCTATGCAATGGCATGTTTACGCACGCTATTTTATGTGGTTTAAAGTGGTTTTCAGCAGTTTTTTGGAAAGGTCATATTTTGACAGTTTTGCCATACTATAGCCTTGCATTTTTTGTGGATTTTTCAACATGCTATTTTATTGTGTTTTTGGCCCTTTTTGCAAAATCCTTTGCAATGGCATATGTCGCCATGCCATTTTATGTGGTTTAAAGTGGTTTCGGGCAGTTTTTTGGAAATGCCATATTTTGACATTTTTGCCATACTATAGCCTTGCATTTTTTGTGGATTTTTCAACATGCTATTTGATTGTGTTTTTGGCTGTTTTTGCAAAATCCTATGCAGTGGCGTGTCTCGGCAAGCTATCTTATGTTATTTAAAGTGGTTTTCAGCAGTTTTTTGGAAAGGTCATATTTTGACATTTTTGCCATACTATAGCCTTGCATTTTTTGTGGATTTTTCAACATGGTATTTTATTGTGTTTTTGGACGTTTTTGCAAAATCCTATGCAATGGCGGGTTTACGCACACTATTTTATGTGGGTTAAAATGGTTTTCAGCACGTTTTTGGAGAGGTCATATTTTGACAGTTTTGCCATACTATAGCCTTGCATTTTTTGGGGATATTTCAACATGCTATTTCATTGTGTTTTTGGCAGTTTTTGCAAAATCCTATGTAATGGCATGTTTACACACGCTATTTTATGTGGTTTAAAGTGGTTTTCAGCAGTTTTTTGGAGAGGTCATATTTTGCCATTTTGCCATACAATTGCCTTGCAGTTTTGGTGGATTTTTCAACATGCTATTTTATTGTGTTTTTGGCTGTTTTTACAAAATCCAATGCAATGGCGTGTTTTGGAATGCTATTTTATGTGGTTTAAAGTGGTTTCAGGCAGTTTTTTGGAAAGGTCATATTTTCACATTTTTGCCATACTATAGCCTTGCAGTTTTTGTGGATTTTTCAACATAGTATTTTATTGTGTTTTTGGCTGTTTTTGCAAAATCCTATGCAATGGCATGTTTACACACGCTATTTTATGTGGTTTAAAGTGGTTTTCAGCAGTTTTTTGGAGAGGTCATATTTTGACATTTTTGCCATACTATAGCCTTGCACTTTTGGTGGATTTTTCAACATGCTATTTGATTGTGTGTTTGGCCGTTTTTGCAAAATCCTTTGCAATAGCATGTTTACACACGCTATTTTATGTGGTTTAAAGTGGTTTTCAGCAGTTTTTTGGAGAGGTCATATTTTGACAGTTTTGCCATACTATAGCCTTGCATTTTTTTTGGATTTTTCACCATGGTATTTTATTGAGTTTATGGATGTTCTCGCAAAATCCTATACAATGGCGTGTTTACGCACGCTATTTTATGTGGTTTAAAGTGATTTTCAGTACTTTTTTGGAAAGGTCATATTTTGACATTTTTGCCATACTATAGCCTTGCATTTTTTGTGGATTTTTCAACATGCTATTTTATTGTGTGTCTGGCTGTTTTTGCAAAATCCTATGCAATGGCGTGTCTCGGCAAGCTATCTTATGTTGTTTAAAGTGGTTTTCATTTGCATTTCAGTTAACAATTACTTTTTTTTCACTTTGACTTTTTTAGCTACTATACTATGACTTTTTTTCAGTTGTTACAACATGTGTGCTATGACTTTCTTCATGAAAAGTCATAGTATACATACATACATACTATGCTATGATGTTTTTTTCATGATTTTGAATGTCATAGTAGATTATGATGTTTTTTAGCATTTTGGACCACATAGTATACATGATTTTGGACTAATTGTTTTTTAACAATTTTGGACCACATACTATACTATAACATTTTTTCACGATTTTAGATCACATACTATCCTATGACACATTTTCATTATTTTGGACCACATGCTATAGCATGACCTTTTTTCACGATTTCAGATAATTTTGGCGTGACACATATCAATCAAGTTTTGGGCCGTTTTTGCAGCATCCTATGCTATGGCGTGTCTCGGCACGCAATTTCATGTGGAAAAATGTGGTTTTCAGCTGTTTTTTTGGATATGACATGTTTTGACATTTTTGTGATACTACAGCCTTGCATTTTCGGTTTAAAGTGGTTTCGGCAGTTTTTTGAAATGCCATATTTTGACAGTTTTGCCATACTATAGCCTTGCATTTTTGTGGATTTTCAACATGCTATTTTATTGTGTTTTTGGCCCTTTTGCAAAATCCTTTGCAATGGCATATGTCGCCATGCCATTTTATGTGGTTTAAAGTGGTTTCAGCAGTTTTTGGAAATGCCATATTTTGACAGTTTTGCCATACTATAGCCTTGCATTTTTTGTGGATTTTTCAACATGCTATTTGATTGTGTTTTTGGCTGTTTTTGCAAAATCCTATGCAATGGCGTGTTTAGGCACGCTATTTTATGTGGTTTAAAGTGGTTTTCAGCAGTTTTTTGGAAAGGTCATATTTTGACAGTTTTGCCATACTATAGCCTTGCATTTTTTGTGGATTTTTCAACATGCTATTTTATTGTGTTTTTGGCCCTTTTTGCAAAATCCTTTGCAATGGCATATGTCGCCATGCCATTTTATGTGGTTTAAAGTGGTTTCGGGCAGTTTTTTGGAAATGCCATATTTTGACAGTTTTGCCATACTATAGCCTTGCATTTTTTGTGGATTTTTCAACATGCTATTTTATTGTGTTTTTGGCTGTTTTTGCAAAATCCTATGCAATGGCATGTTTACGCACGCTATTTTATGTGGTTTAAAGTGGTTTTCAGCAGTTTTTTGGAAAGGTCATATTTTGACAGTTTTGCCATACTATAGCCTTGCATTTTTGTGGATTTTCAACATGCTATTTTATTGTGTTTTTGGCCCTTTTTGCAAAATCCTTTGCAATGGCATATGTCGCCATGCCATTTTATGTGGTTTAAAGTGGTTTCGGGCAGTTTTTTGGAAATGCCATATTTTGACATTTTTGCCATACTATAGCCTTGCATTTTTTGTGGATTTTTCAACATGCTATTTGATTGTGTTTTTGGCTGTTTTTGCAAAATCCTATGCAGTGGCGTGTCTCGGCAAGCTATCTTATGTTATTTAAAGTGGTTTTCAGCAGTTTTTTGGAAAGGTCATATTTTGACCGTTTTGCCATACTATAGCCTTGCATTTTTTGTGGATTTTTCAACATGGTATTTTATTGTGTTTTTGGACGTTTTTGCAAAATCCTATGCAATGGCGGGTTTACGCACACTATTTTATGTGGTTTAAAGTGGTTTTCAGCAGTTTTTTGGAGAGGTCATATTTTGACATTTTTGCCATACTATAGCCTTGCACTTTTGGTGGATTTTTCAACATGCTATTTGATTGTGTGTTTGGCCGTTTTTGCAAAATCCTTTGCAATAGCATGTTTACACACGCTATTTTATGTGGTTTAAAGTGGTTTTCAGCAGTTTTTTGGAGAGGTCATATTTTGACAGTTTTGCCATACTATAGCCTTGCATTTTTTTTGGATTTTTCACCATGGTATTTTATTGAGTTTATGGATGTTCTTGCAAAATCCTATACAATGGCGTGTTTACGCACGCTATTTTATGTGGTTTAAAGTGATTTTCAGTACTTTTTTGGAAAGGTCATATTTTGACATTTTTGCCATACTATAGCCTTTCATTTTTTGTGGATTTTTCAACATGCTATTTTATTGTGTGTCTGGCTGTTTTTGCAAAATCCTATGCAATGGCGTGTCTCGGTAAGCTATCTTATGTTGTTTAAAGTGGTTTTCAGCAGTTTTTTGGAGAGGTCATATTTTGACAGTTTTTCCATACTATAGCCTTGCATTTTTGGGGGATATTTCAACATGCTATTTCATTGTGTTTTTTGCCATTTTTGCGAAATCCTTTGCAATGGTGTGTTTTGGAATGATATTTCATATGGTTTAAAGTGGTTTTCAGCAGTTTTTTGGAAAGGTCATATTTTGACAGTTTTGCCATACTATAGCCTTGCACTTTTGGTGAATTTTTCAACATGCTATTTGATTGTGTTTTTGGCCTTTTTTGCAAAATCCTTTGCAATGACGTATGTCGCCATGCCATTTTATGTGGTTTAAAGTGGTTTTCAGCAGTTTTTTGGAAAGGTCATATTTTGACCGTTTTACCATACTATAGCCTTGCATTTTTTGTGGATTTTTCAGCATGCTATTTTATTGTGTTTTTGGACGTTTTTGCAAAGTCCTATGCAGTGGCGTGTTTACGCACGCTGTTTTATGTGGTTTAAAGTGGTTTTCAGCAGTTTTTTTGGAAAGGTCATATTTTGACAGTTTTGCCATACTATAGCCTTACATTTTTGGTGGATTTTTCAACATGCTATTTCATTGTGTTTTTGGCCGTTTTTGCAAAATCCTATGCAATAGCATGTTTACACATGCTATTTTATGTGGTTTAAAGTGGTTTTCAGCAGTTTTTTGGAGAGGTCATATTTTGACATTTTTGCCATACTATAGCCTTGCATTTTTGGGGGATATTTCAACATGCTATTTCATTGTGTTTTTGGCCGTTTTTGCAAAATCCTATGCAATAGCGTGTTTTGGAATGATATTTTATATGGTTTAAAGTGGTTTTCAGCAGTTTTTTGGAGAGGTCATATTTTGACAGTTTTTCCATACTATAGCCTTACATTTTTGGTGGATTTTTCAACATGCTATTTCATTGTGTTTTTGGCCGTTTTTTGCAAAATCCTATGCAATAGCATGTTTACACATGCTATTTTATGTGGTTTAAAGTGGTTTTCAGCAGTTTTTTGGAGAGGTCATATTTTGACATTTTTGCCATACTATAGCCTTGCATTTTTGGGGGATATTTCAACATGCTATTTTATTGTGTTTTTGGCCGTTTTTGCAAAATCCTATGCAATGGCGTGTTTTGGAATGATATTTTATATGGTTTAAATGGCAACGTCACAATGCAGGTCACAGCCATTACCCTTCCCTTGCCCATGTTATCTCAGGGGGCAACATTCCTTCTCTCCCATGTACCTTGCTTCCAAACAATAGGGAACTCTCTCTCTCTCTCTCTCTCTCTCTCTCTCTCTCCTGCGCTTTTTGAGCATGCAACTTCTCTTTGCATCGGCACTGCACCTTACCCCCGCTCGCCACGGCCACGGCCATTCGAGACTGTGAGACAAACGAGCGGCCACGAGGGACACAGGCGAGGTGACCGCAGGATTTATTTCCGTTTATTTTTTTGGCCACGACTCCGGGCCTCCGGCGCCGGAGGCCGTTGCGTCGCATCTGTTTCCGGACGCAACGGCACCCGGGGCAGGGCGGGGCTTCGTTCAAATTGCTTTTTCCACAGGGCCTGAGAAGGGTGCACCGTTCCCGGCGGCGCTGCAATACCGGGTCGATGCGTGGAGCGAATGGGGCAAGCCCCTTGTTCGGCCCCTGCTGCCAAAAATCCGTTTAATATGTTGTCCCCGTATAGAGGACGTATCAGATATTAAACTGATAAGAACAGATACTACACTTGATCTTAGCCAAAAGGCCGAGAAGCGATGACCCGCAAGCGCTTGCTGCCCAGTGCAACCTCCTGGGGCGAGTCTCACTTGTCGCGGTGCCGTCGTCTCCATTGGGCACGAGAATGGCTGCTTGCGCATGAGAACAGCTGCCTGCGCGTCACGCCCGCCCGTAATGAATCGCTCCAGTCTCGGCTTACTGTTCACAAATGCACAAGGCTCAACCAAATGGCAAAGCCTGTCAAAAATAGGTTCAACTCAGTGGTGTTCCTCTCCACGGAAGTCTTTAGTAAAAGGCGAAAGACTTGTGCGCTATGAAGAGAAACCAGAGCATGTACAGCCCTCCGCACCGGAGCGGCCAAAGACCCTCGTGGTCCCAGTCATTACGCTCACGGTGAGCCTCGCTTGTGCCGCCTTCCAAATCCCACTGCCATAGTGCATAAAATGTTTACGTCGTCCGTATGCGAAATACATTTGGTAACGAGTCCCCCACTCCCCGGGACTGCCACCCCATTGATACGTTTGTCCCTTCACGTGATGCTAAAAGTTTACTAAAAAGTCTACAGTCCAAGTTTAAAAGAGCGATAGGTCTCCAGTTCTTCGAGTCTGTCTTGTCTTTGTCCTTGTGAAGTAGAGTCACTATCCCTGCTCTACGTTGTCAGTCAGTTTCTCAACATCAAGAGCGGAGACCCGGGTCTCTGCGTTTTCAAAACAGCACAACAGCAGAGCGAAAGCTAACATCAAATCCCTTGTTAAAGTGGTTTTCAGCAGTTTTTTGGAGAGGTCATATTTTGACAGTTTTTTTCATACTATAGCCTTACATTTTTGGTGGATTTTTCAACATGCTATTTCATTGTGTTTTTGGCCGTTTTTGCAAAATCCTATACAATGGCGTGTTTACGCACGCTATTTTATGTGGTTTAAAGTGGTTTTTAGCAGTTTTTTGGAAAGGTCATATTTTGACATTTTTGCCATACTATAGCCTTGCATTTTTGGTGGATTTTTCAACATGGTATTTTATTGTGTTTTTGGACGTTTTTGCAAAATCCTTTGCAATGGCGTGTTTACGCACGCTATTTTATGTGGTTTAAAGTGGTTTTCAGCAATTTTTTGGAAAGGTCATATTTTGACATTTTGCCATACTATAGCCTTGCATTTTTGGTGGATTTTTCAACATGGTATTTTATTGTGTTTTTGGACGTTTTTGCAAAATCCTTTCCAATGGCGTGTTTACGCACGCTATTTTATGTGGTTTAAAGTGGTTTTTAGCAGTTTTTTGGAAAGGTCATATTTTGACATTTTTGCCATACTATAGCCTTGCATTTTTGGTGGATTTTTCAACATGGTATTTTATTGTGTTTTTGGACGTTTTTGCAAAATCCTTTGCAATGGCGTGTTTACGCACGCTATTTTATGTGGTTCAAAGTGGTTTTCAGCAATTTTTTGGAAAGGTCATATTTTGACATTTTTGCCATACGAAACCTTGCATTTTTTGTGGATTTTTCAACATGCTATTTTATTGTGTGTCTGGCTGTTTTTGCAAAATTCTATGCAATGGCGTGTCTTGGCAAGCTATCTTATGTTGTTTAAAGTGGTTTTCAGCAGTTTTTTTGGAGAGGTCATATTTTGACAGTTTTTCCATACTATAGCCTTGCATTTTTGGGGGATATTTCAACATGCTATTTGATTGTGTTTTTGGCCGTTTTTGCAAAATCCTTTGCAATGACATATGTCGCCATGCCATTTCATGTGGTTCAAAGTGGTTTCGGGCAGTTTTTTGGAAATGCCATATTTTGACAGTTTTGCCATACTATAGCCTTGCATTTTTTGTGGATTTTTCAACATGGATTTTTTTAACATGCCATTTTATGGTGTTTTTGTCCATTTTTGCAGATTTCTATGCAATGGCGTGTCTCGGAAAGCTATCTTATGTAATTTAAAGTGGTTTTCAGCAGTTTTTTGGAAAGGTCATATTTTGAACGTTTTACCATACTATAGCCTTGCATTTTTGGTGGATTTTTCAACATGCTATTTTATTGTGTTTTTGGCCGTTTTTGCAAAGTCCTATGCAATGGCGTGTTTACGCACGCTATTTTATGTGGTTTAAAGTGGTTTTCAGCAGTTTTTTGGAAAGGTCATATTTTGACATTTTTGCCATACTATAGCCTTGCATTTTTTGTGGATTTTTCAACATGGTATTTTATTGTGTTTTTGGAGGTTTTTGCAAAATCCTATGCAATGGCAGATTTACGCACACTATTTTATGTGGGTTAAAGTGGTTTTCAGCACTTTTTTGGAGAGGTCACATTTTGACAGTTTTGCCATACTATAGCCTTGCATTTTTGGGGGATGTTTCAACATGCTATTTCATTGTGTCTTTGGACGTTTTCGCAAAATCCTTTGCAATGGCGTGTTTACGCACGCTATTTTATGTGGTTTAAAGTGGTTTTTAGCAGTTTTTTGGAAAGGTCATATTTTGACATTTTTGCCATACTATAGCCTTGCATTTTTTGTGGATTTTTCAACATGGTATTTTATTGTGTTTTTGGACGTTTTTGCAAAATCCTATGTAATGGCGTGTTGACGCACGCTATTTTATGTGGTTTAAAGTGGTTTTCAGCAGTTTTTTGGAGAGATCATATCTTGACAGTTTTTCCATACTATAGCCTTGCATTTTTGGGGGATATTTCAACATGCTATTTGATTGTGTTTTTGGCCGTTTTTGCAAAATCCTTTGCAATGAGTTATGTCGCCATGCCATTTTATGTGGTTTAAAGTGGTTTCGGGCAGTTTTTTGGAAATGCCATATTTTGACATTTTTGCCATACTATAGCCTTGCATTTTTTGTGGATTTTTCAACATGCTATTTGATTGTGTTTTTGGCCTTTTTTGCAAAATCCTATGCAATGGCGTGTTTACGCATGCTATTTTATGTGGTTTAAAGTGGTTTTGAGCACTTTTTTGGAAAGGTCATATTTTGACATTTTTGCCATACTATAGCCTTGCATTTTTTGTGGCAAAACTGTCAAAAAAGCCATTTTCAAAAAACTGCTAAAAACCACTTTAAACTACATAAAATAGCGTGCCGAGACACACCATAGCAAAGAATGTTGAAAAAACAGTCTAAAACAACATTAAATAGCATGTCCACAGATCCATCAAAAATGCAAGGCTATATTATGGTAAAACTGTCAAAAATGCCATTTTCAAAAAAACTGCTACAAACCGTTTTAAACCACATGAAATAGTGTGCCGAGACACGCCACAGCAAAGGATATTGAAAAAACAGCCATAAACAGCATTTAATAGCATGTCCAAAAATCCACCAAAAATGCAAGGCTATACTATGGCAAAAATGTCAAAAGATACCATTTTCAAAAAACTGCTAAAAACCACTTTAAACCACATAAAATAGTGTGCTGAGACACGCCATAGCAAACGATTTTGCAAAAATAGCCAAAAACAACAGTAAATAGCATGTCCAAAAATCCACTAAAAACGTAAGGCTATAGTATGGCAAAAATGTCAAAAGATGCCATTTTCAAAAAACTGCTACAAACCATTTTAAACCACATGAAATAGCGTGCTGAGACACACCACAGAAAAGGGTGTTGCAAAAACAGCCATAAACAACATGAAATAGCATGTCCAAAAATCCACCAAAAATGCAAGGCTATAGTATGGCAAAACTGTCAAAAATGCCATTTTCAAAAAACTGCTACAAACCATTTTAAACCACATGAAATAGTGTGCCGAGACACGCCATAGCAAAGGATGTTGCAAAAACAGCCATAAACAACATTAAATAGCATGTCCAAAAATCTACCAAAAATGCAAGGCTATAGTATGGCAAAAATGTGAAAAAATTGCCATTTTCAAAAAACTGCTGAAAACCACTTTAAACCACATAAAATAGCGTGCCTAAAAACGCCATAGCAAAGGATGTTGAAAAACAGCTATAAACAGCATTTAATAGCATGTCCAAAAATCCACCAAAAATGCAAGCCTATAGTATGGCAAAAATGGCAAAAATGCCATTTTCAAAAAACTGCTACAAACCATTTTAAACCACATAAAATAGCGTGCCTAAAAACGCCATAGCAAAGAATGTTGAAAAAACAGCCATAAACAGCATTTAATAGCATGTCCAAAAATCCACCAAAAATGCAAGGCTATAGTATGGCAAAAATGTCAAAAGCTGCCATTTTCATAAAACTGCTAAAAAACACTTTAAACCACATAAAATAGTGTGCTGAGACACGCCATAGCAAAAGATTTTGCAAAAATAGCCAAAAACAACAGTAAATAGCATGTCCAAAAATCCACTAAAAACACAAGGCTATAGTATGGCAAAACTGTCAAAAATGCCATTTTCAAAAAACTGCTACAAACAATTTTAAACCACATGAAATAGCGTGCCGAGACACGCCACAGCAAAGGATGTTGCAAAAACAGCCATAAACAACGTTAAATAGCATGTCCAAAAATCCATCAAAAATGCAAGGCTATAGTATGGCAAAACTGTCAAAAATGCCATTTTCAAAAAACTGCTGAAAACCACTTTAAACCACATGAAATAGCGTGCCTAAAAACGCCATAGCAAAGGATGTTAAAAAAACAGCTATAAACAGCATTTAATAGCATGTCCAAAAATCCACCAAAAATGCAAGGCTATAGTATGGCAAAAATGTCAAAAATGCCATTTTCAAAAAACTGCTAAAAAACACTTTAAACCACATAAAATAGTGTGCTGAGACACGCCATAGCAAAAGATTTTGCAAAAATAGCCATAAACAACAGTAAATAGGATGTCCAAAAATCCACCAAAGATGCAAGGCTATACTATGGCAAAAATGTCAAAAAATGCCATTATCAAAAAACTGCTACAAACCATTTTAAACCACATAAAATAGCGTGCCTAAAAACGCCATAGCAAAGAATGTTGAAAAAACAGCCATAAACAGCATTTAATAGCATGTCCAAAAATCCACCAAAAATGCAAGGCTATAGTATGGCAAAAATGTCAAAAATGCCATTTTCAAAAAATGGCTAAAAACCACTTTAAACCACATAAAATAGTGTGCTGAGACACGCCATAGCAAAAGATTTTGCAAAAATAGCCAAAAACAACAGTAAATAGCATGTCCAAAAATCCACTAAAAACGTAAGGCTATAGTATGGCAAAAATGTCAAAAGATGCCATTTTCAAAAAACTGCTACAAACCATTTTAAACCACATGAAATAGTGTGCCGAGACACGCCATAGCAAAGGATGTTGCAAAAACAGCCATAAACAGCATTTAATAGCATGTCCAAAAATCCACCAAAAATGCAAGGCTATAGTATGGCAAAAATGTCAAAAATGCCATTTTCAAAAAACTGCTAAAAACCACTTTAAACCACATGAAATAGCGTGCCTAAAAACGCCATAGCAAAGGATGTTGAAAAACAGCTATAAACAGCATTTAATACCATGTCCAAAAATCCACCAAAAATGCAAGGCTATAGTATGGCAAAAATGTCAAAAAATGCCATTATCAAAAAACTGCTAAAAACCATTTAAAACAACATAAAATAGCGTGCCGAGACACGCCATAGCAAAGGATGTTGTAAAAACAGCCATAAACAACATTAAATAGCATGTCCAAAAATCTACCAAAAATGCAAGCCTATAGTATGGCAAAAATGTCAAAAATGCCATTTTCAAAAAACTGCTAAAAAACACTTTAAACTACATAAAATAGCGTGCCGAGACACACCATAGCAAAGGATGTTGAAAAAACAGCCTAAAACAACATGAAATAGCATGTCCAAAAATCCACCAAAGATGCAAGGCTATAGTATGGCAAAACTGTCAAAAATGCCATTTTCAAAAAACTGCTAAAAACCACTTTAAACTACATAAAATAGCGCGCCGAGACACACCATAGAAAAAGATTTTGCAAAAATAGCCATAAACAACATTAAATAGCATGTCCAAAAATCCACCAAAAATGCAAGGCTATAGTATGGCAAAACTGTCAAAAATGCCATTTTCAAAAAACTGCTAAAAACCATTTTAAACCACATAAAATAGTGTGCCGAGACACGCCATAGCAAAGGATGTTGCAAAAACAGCCATAAACAACATTAAATAGCATGTCCAAAAATCTACCAAAAATGCAAGGCTATAGTATGGCAAAAATGTGAAAAAATTGCCATTTTCAAAAAACGGCTACAAACCATTTTAAACCACATAAAATAGCGTGCCTAAAAACGCCATAGCAAAGAATGTTGAAAAAATAGCCATAAACAGTATTTAATAGCATGTCCAAAAATCCACCAAAAATGCAAGGCTATAGTATGGCAAAAATGTCAAAAAATGCCATTTTCAAAAAACTGCTAAAAACCACTTTAAACTATATAAAATAGCGTGCTGAGACACGCCATAGAAAAAGATTTTGGAAAAATAGCCAAAAACAACAGTAAATAGCATGTCCAAAAATCCACTAAAAACGTAAGGCTATAGTATGGCACAACTGTCAAAAATGCCATTTTCAAAAAACTGCTAAAAACCATTTTAAACCACATAAAATAGTGTGCCGAAACACGCCATAGCAAAGGATGTTGCAAAAACAGCCATAAACAACATTAAATAGCATGTCCAAAAATCTACCAAAAATGCAAGGCTATAGTATGGCAAAAATCTCAAAAATGCCATTTTCAAAAAACTGCTAAAAAACACTTTAAACTACATAAAATAGTGTGCTGAGACACGCCATAGCAAAAGATTTTGCAAAAATAGCCAAAAACAACAGTAAATAGCATGTCCAAAAATCCACTAAAAACATAAGGCTATAGTATGGCAAAAATGTCAAAAGATGCCATTTTCAAAAAACTGCTACAAACCATTTTAAACCACATGAAATAGCGTGCCGAGACACGCCACAGCAAAGGATGTTGTAAAAACAGCCATAAACAACATTTAATAGCATGTCCAAAAATCCACCAAAAATGCAAGGCTATAGTATGGCAAAACTGTCAAAAATGCCATTTTCAAAAAACTGCTGAAAACCACTTTAAACCACATGAAATAGTGTGCCTAAAAACGCCATGGCAAAGGATGTTGCAAAAACAGCCATAAACAACATTAAATAGCATGTCCAAAAATCTACCAAAAACGCAAGCCTATACTATGGCAAAAATGTCAAAAAATGCCATTTTCAAAAAACGGCTACAAACCATTTTAAACCACATGAAATAGTGTGCCGAGACACGCCATAGCAAGGGATGTTGCAAAAACAGCCATAAACAGCAGTTAATAGCATGTCCAAAAATCCACCAAAAATGCAAGGCTATAGTATGGAAAAACTGTCAAAAATGCCATTTTCAAAAAACTGCTAAAAAACACTTTAAACTACATAAAATAGCGTGCCGAGACACACCATAGCAGAGGATGTTGAAAAAACAGCCTAAAACAACATGAAATAGCATGTCCACAGATCCATCAAAAATGCAAGGCTATAGTATGGTAAAAATGTCAAAAATTGTCATTTTCAAAAAACTGCTGAAAACCACTTTAAACAACATGAAATAGCGTGCCTAAAAACGCCATAGCAAAGGATGTTGAAAAACAGCTATAAACAGCATTTAATAGCATGTCCAAAAATCCACCAAAAATGCAAGGCTATAGTATGGCAAAAATGTCAAAAATGCCATTTTCAAAAAACGGCTAAAAACCATTTTAAACCACATAAAATAGTGTGCTGAGACACGCCATAGCAAACGATTTTGCAAAAATAGCCAAAAACAACAGTAAATAGCATGTCCAAAAATACACTAAAAACGTAAGGCTATAGTATGGCAAAAATGTCAAAAGATGCCATTTTCAAAAAAATGCTACAAACCATTTTAAACCACATGAAATAGTGTACCGAGACACACCATAGTAAAGGATGTTGAAAAACAGCTATAAACAGCATTTAATAGCATGTCCAAAAATCCACCAAAAATGCAAGGCTATACTATGGCAAAAATGTCAAAAAATGCCATTACCAAAAAAATGCTAAAAACCCTTTTAAACAACATAAAATAGCGTGCCGAGACACGCCATAGCAAAGGATGTTGTAAAAACAGCCATAAACAACATTTAATAGCATGTCCAAAAATCTACCAAAAATGCAAGCCTATAGTATGGCAAAAATGTCAAAAATGCCATTTTCAAAAACTGCTAAAAGCCATTTTAAACCACAAAAAATAGCGTGCCTAAAAACGGCATGGCAAAGGATGTTGCAAAAACAGCTATAAACAACATTAAATAGCATGTCCAAAAATCTACCAAAAATGCAAGCCTATAGTATGGCAAAACTGTCAAAAATGCCATTTTCAAAAAAATTGCTAAAAAACACTTTAAACTACATAAAATAGCGTGCCGAGACACACCATAGCAAAGGATGTTGAAAAAACAGCCTAAAACAACATGAAATAGCATGTCCAAAAATCCACCAAAGATGCAAGGCTATAGTATGGCAAAACTGTCAAAAATGCCATTTTCAAAAAACTGCTAAAAACCATTTTAAACCACATGAAATAGCGTGCTGAGAAACGCCACAGCAAAGGATGTTGCAAAAACAGCCATAAACAACATTAAACAGCATGTCCAAAAATCCACCAAAGATGCAAGGCTATAGTATGGCAAAACTGTCAAAAATGCCATTTTCAAAAAACTGCTAAAAACCATTTTAAACCACATAAAATAGTGTGCCTAAAAACGCCATAGCAAAGGATGTTGAAAAACAGCTATAAACAGCATTTAATAGCATGTCCAAAAATCTACCAAAAATGCAAGGCTATAGTATGGCAAAAAATGTCAAAAGCTGCCATTTTCATAAAACTGCTGAAAACCACTTTAAACTACATAAAATAGCGTGCCTAAAAACGCCATAGCAAAGAATGTAGAAAAAAAAACATAAACAGCATTTAATAGCATGTCGTAAAATCCACCAAAAATGCAAGGCTATAGTTTGGCAAAAATGTCAAAAACTGCCATTTTCAAAAAACTGCTGAAAACCACTTTAAACCACATAAAATAGCGTGCCTAAAAACGCCATAGCAAAGGATGTTGCAAAAACAGCCATAAACAGCATTTAATAGCATGTCCAAAAATCCACCAAAAATGCAAGGCTATAGTATGGTAAAAATGTCAAAAATGCCATTATCAAAAAACTGCTAAAAACCATTTTAAACCACATGAAATAGCGTGCCGAGACACGCCACCGCAAAGGATGTTGAAAAAACAGCCTAAAACAACATGAAATAGCATGTCCACAGATCCTTCAAAAATGCAAGGCTATAGTGTGGCAAAAATGTAAAAAATTGCCATTTTCAAAAAACTGCTGAAAACCACTTTAAACCACATGAAATAGCGTGCCTAAAAACGCCATAGCAAAGGATGTTGAAAAACAGCTATAAACAGCATTTAATACCATGTCCAAAAATCCACCAAAAATGCAAGGCTATAGTATGGCAAAAATGTCAAAAAATTCCATTA
The DNA here is from genome assembly GCF_026936395.1 of Plectropomus leopardus. Classification (NCBI taxonomy): domain Eukaryota; kingdom Metazoa; phylum Chordata; class Actinopteri; order Perciformes; family Serranidae; genus Plectropomus; species Plectropomus leopardus. Next base: position 27,708,052 of record NC_142193.1, read on the forward strand.
TCAAAAAACTGCTAAAAACCATTTTAAACAACATAAAATAGCGTGCCGAGACACGCCATAGCAAAGGATGTTGTAAAAACAGCCATAAACAACATTAAGTAGCATGTCCAAAAATCTACCAAAAATGCAAGCCTATAGTATGGCAAAAATGTCAAAAATGCCATTTTCAAAAACTGCTAAAAACCATTTTAAACCACATAAAATAGCGTGCCTAAAAACGCCATGGCAAAGGATGTTGTAAAAACAGCCATAAACAACATTAAATAGCATGTCCAAAAATCTACCAAAAATGCAAGCCTATGCTATGGCAAAAATGTCAAAAAATGCCATTTTCAAAAAACGGCTACAAACCATTTTAAACCACATGAAATAGCGTGCCGAGACACGCCATAGCAAAGGATGTTGCAAAAACAGCCATAAACAATATTACATAGCATGTCCAAAAATCCACTAAAAATGCAAGGCTATAGTATGGCAAAAATGTCAAAAATGCCATTTTCAAAAAACTGCTAAAAACCATTTTAAACCACATGAAATAGCGTGCTGAGAAACGCCACAGCAAAGGATGTTGCAAAAACAGCCATAAACAACATTAAATAGCATGTCCAAAAATCCACCAAAGATGCAAGGCTATAGTATGGCAAAACTGTCAAAAATGCCATTTTCAAAAAACTGCCAAAAACCATTTTAAACCACATAAAATAGTGTGCCTAAAAACGCCATAGCAAAGGATGTTGAAAAACAGCTATAAACAGCATTTAATAGCATGTCCAAAAATCCACCAAAAATGCAAGGCTATAGTATGGCAAAAATGTCAAAAGATGCCATTATCAAAAAACTGCTACAAACCATTTTACACCACATGAAATAGCGTGCCGAGACACGCCACAGCAAAGGATGTTGCAAAAACAGCCAAAAACAACATTAAATGGCATGTCCAAAAATCCACCAAAAATGCAAGGCTATAGTGTGGCAAAACTGTCAAAAATGCCATTTTCAAAAAACAGCTAAAAATCATTTTAAACCACATAAAATAGTGTGCCGAGACACGCCATAGCAAAGGATGTTGCAAAAACAGCCATAAACAGCATTTAATAGCATGTCCAAAAATCCACCAAAAATGCAAGGCTATATTATGGCAAAAATGTCAAAAATTGCCATTTTCAAAAAACTGCTGAAAACCACATAAAATAGCGTGCCTAAAAAGGCCACAGCAAAGGATTTTGCAAAAACAGCCATAAATCACATTTAATAGAATGTCCAAAAATCCATCAAAAATGCAAGGCTATACTATGGCTATACAAAAGATGCCATTTTCAAAAAACTGCTAAAAACCACTTTAAACCACATAAAATAGCATGCCGAGACAAGCCATAGCAACGGATTTTGCAAAAACAGCCATAAACAGCATTTAATGGCATGTCCAAAAATCCACCAAAAATGCAAGGCTATGGTATGGCAAAACTGTCAAAAATTGCCATTTTCAAAAAACTGCTGAAAACCACTTTAAACAACATAAAATAGCGTGCTGAGACACGCCATAGCAAAAGATTTTGCAAAAATAGCCAAAAACAACAGTAAATAACATGTCCAAAAATCCACCAAAGATGCAAGGCTATACTATGGCAAAAATGTCAAAAAAAGCCATTATCAAAAAACTGCTAAAACAGCCATAAACAACATTAAATAGCATGTCCAAAAATCTACCAAAAATGCAAGCCTAAAGTATGGCAAAAATGTCAAAAATGCCATTTTCAAAAACTGCTAAAAACCATTTTAAACCACATAAAATAGCGTGCCCAAAAACGCCATAGCAAAGGATGTTGCAAAAACAGCCATAAACAACATTAAATAGCATGTCCAAAAATCCACCAAAAATGCAAGGCTATAGTATAGCAAAAATGTCAAAATTCCATTTTCAAAGAACTGCTGAAAACCATTTTAAACCGCATAAAATAGCGTGCCTAAAAACGCCATAGCAAAGGATTTTGCAAAAACAGCCATTAATCACATTTAATAGAATGTCCAAAAATCCACCAAAAATGCAAGGCTATACTATGGCAAAAATGTAACAAGATGCCGTTTTCAAAAAACTGCTAAAAACCACTTTAAACCACATAAAATAGCATGCCGAGACACGCCATAGCAACGGATTTTGCAAAAACAGCCAAAAACACAATAAAATACCATGTTGAAAAATCCACAAAAAATGCAAGGCTATAGTATGGCAAAAATGTCAAAATATGACCTTTCCAAAAAACTGCTGAAAACCACTTTAAACCACATAAAATAGCATTCCAAAACACGCCATTGCATAGGATTTTGCAAAAACAGCCATAAACAGCATTTAATAGCATGTCCAAAAATCCACCAAAAATGCAAGGCTATAGTATGGCAAAAATGTCAAAAATGCCATTTTCAAAAAACTGCTAAAAACCACTTTAAACCACATAAAATAGCATTCCAAAACACGCCATTGCATAGGATTTTGCAAAAACAGCCATAAACAGCATTTAATAGCATGTCCAAAAATCCACCAAAAATGCAAGGCTATAGTATGGCAAAAATGAAATAGCGTGCTGAGACACACCATAGCAAAGGATTTTGCAAACAGCCAAAAACAACATTAAATAGCATGCATCTAGCATGTTGAAAAAATGGCGAAAAGCGATATAGTATAGTATATCGAAATTTTGAAGTTGGAAAAAAAACACTGAAAATGATTAAAAATATTATAGCCTGTAGAGACATTTCTTTGTAACTAATATCGAAAGAAAGGCCAAAAACATTCAAATATAGTACTGGAAAAAAAAGGCAGAAAACAACATAGTATAGTATGTTGAAAATTTTCAAATTTTGACATGCCGAAAAAATGTCTGAAAACAACATATTATATCCCATAGAGACAAGTCATATTACATGATTTTGAAAAAATCGCCAAATACCTAATAATATAGCAGTTTCTAGTTTATTCTCATTCTTGAACATTTTCTTTTGTTTTGTTTTTATTCAACTGGGTTATGACTGCACAAGAGCTGCATTCAAGATTGAAATTATGGTCATGATCATGTTGGCATAAATATCATATAAAGTGCAAAAGTTCAAGCAGATCCAGGCTTTTATCCACACAAGGACCATTCAAAGAAATTGCTGTATATAAAGGCATGCTGATCACATGACTGTCAGGATTATTTATATATTCATATTTTACTCAGCATGTTCAAATATCTGGCTTTATGGAAACATGAAGGCCTATCTGCAACTTCTCTCCAGAGTTATGGTATCCATGTGTAAAATGATTTTATTTTTATCTTATCGTATCTTATCTCATCTTGTCTGATCTTATTTTATTATTATGACACCTCTTTGTGAACCAGGTCACATTCTTACAGAAAGCCGTCACAATTCAGAGTGCGAGCTGTTGTGCTGTTGGTGCCTCTCTGCATATCTTTTTGTCAGTTTATGTGTTTTCAACATTGAGTGAGACCTCATTTGTCCTGCCTAACCAAAGGATGTGTGTTGAAACCAGAATAGCTGGTAAGAGAGCGGGGCTGACCCATGGGACGCCTGAGAAGAGAACAGAAACTGTGGAGTTTCTACTGTGATGAACGTCACACTTCATCACCTGCCTGCCTGCAATCTCCTTCACACGACTCTTAGATGGACGCTCTGAAAGTCACATCCTCAGCTTACAGTGAGAGAAATGGCTGCCACTGGATCAAGACTTAAAAACAACAAAAGCAAAAAGGTAACATCAGCAGGTGCTTGGTTAGCGGCCCGTCTCTGACATGCTGAACAGCATTGAAGGAACACTGACAGTAATGTGAAACTGCTTTATTCTGTGTTTTTACTTGTTTAAATCGCCTGGTCCGTTTGATTCGAAGAGACTTCTGCAGATAATTCAGCTACTGGTAAACCTCCAAAACAACTAACACTGCAGGAATTCTAAACGGGAGTTCAAGCTTGGCACATGAAGAAAATTTGAGTGTTTAAAAGTCGATACCAAGGCCGCTATTTTTAGTGGTAATATTTTAAAACATATCCTATTTAATGCAAAAATGTCTTTTTTTCAGTGTTTCCCCCCAGGAATGCTAAAGAAACACACATATGATTGCCATTATTTGAAGAATCTAATCAAATAAATCATATGAATCATCAATGTTCTTACCTGCAGTGTTGCTGTTTCTGTTCTGTCGCTTGTATATGATACACCAAAGAGCCAGAGCCAAGATGGAGCCCACTGTGGCCAGCACCACGAAGATCCACAGAGCCAGACCCAGCAGCATCACTGAGTCGACCTTGGATGACTGACTCAGTGACGCCGATGGGGGGGTCTTCGCATTCAGCTGGACCACATCAGCCAGGGACGGCTCTGAGGGGAAACAGATAGGCTGACTTAAGACCAGCAGAGGTATTTCAGGAGCAAATAAATAATGTAGTTTTTTGGCTAATCAGTGCATCAATTTAGCAGCTGTAAACAGGTGCCTGAATGTTTTGCATTACAGAGGAAAAAATATATACACACAAGTCACATTAAAAAAACACATGAAGTTTAAGATGGGCAGGAAGAATTCAAATAGACGAGACAAAGACTAACTAAAAGAGGTTTTGAGACTAAACTTTGACAAGACAACTCCGGTGAGGAGGTTTCTTTAAAAAAATAAACAAAGAAAGAAAGCTCTGTAAATCTCACCTGCTGTTGGCTCAGGTTCAGGTCTTGTTTCCGTCTTGCTGGGGAAACATAAATTCAGAAGGTTTTCCAACTTCTCGCCGGGGGGACACTCTTTGCCCATGGCTGAAGTAATATGGAGACGTGCTGCTCTGCTACCCTCTGCTAAACTTGTTTGTGACACAAACTGAAAAAAGTTGATTAGTGAGACACAGAGGAGGGATGTGATGGGAGGATTTATGAAACGAATGCAGAGTGCCTAACAGACGTTTCAGTTCCTCCATTTCATAGGAAAGGGTGAATCACTACATGTGTCCCCAGGGGCAGAGAGAGAGAGACACAGAGAGAGAGACAGAGAAACAAAGAGGTCCCAGCCTTAGTTTGGATAAATATTACATGGCTGTTAATCTATTTTGCTGTTTGTACACATTGTTATTTAGTGACAATACGGATTCATTACTACAGATTCATTACCGTTGCACAACACAGGATCTTGCTCAGAAAAGTACTTCACTTGCAAGTTCAGTCAGGAAGTCAGACAAGTCTGACAAGCAGAAGATAAAGGTAAGGGGCAGGTTATAACAAAACGGGTACGCTTAACAGCTGGAAAAACTTCTGTTTTGGTAAATCTCTACCAAAACAGAAAACCACAAGTCATCGTTGCAAAAGACAAGAACAAAAACAAAACATGACTGTGCCTGCACAACTGTAAAACTTTAATAAACAATCAACACATAACATGTTGCAGCGATACAGATGTGCAGCATTTCACATCATTTTACATAAGAAACATAGGCTTATATAAAAATACAAACCTGAGATATTTTCATTTTGCACAGTATAAGAAATAGATGCACATAAATCACAGCACTAGGAAAGATCAACAGCCCTGAGTTTAACATTGCACTGATTTCATTCACCACTGAAATTATAGCGTTTTGCATGTATGAGGACATTCAAGCATTTAAAAAAGGATTAAAGACGGCATGGACACTGATATAGTGCATCGATTCTGCATTTTTTAAAGCTAATCTCAGTGTTCAAGGCACAAATGGCTGTACGTATAAAAAACTGTAATGATTTCTGCTGTACGTCAAATTAAATCATACATGAGACATGTACACGTTAAAAAACTGAATTAAAATCTGATTGGCAGCTTGACATTGTGCATTGAATCAGAAGGAAGGAAATACTGTTGCTAACAAAATTTAAAACCTTAAAAAGAAAGCAGTTGTTGGTGGGACGCAATTCTGAAGTAATAATTAAAATAAAAATCATCAGCGTGCAAACAGATGTCTGAACCACAAAAAGAAACAGCAGATCGCACCTTTGTTACTCTGAAAGCGTCAAATGCACACACACACACACACACCTCAGGGCTTGAAGAGAAGAGGCTTCATTTTGATGAAGGTGAAGTTGTAGTACGGCGGCAGACCCTGGTGGCCGATGCTGCTGAATTGATCCCAAAAGAACGGCGGGAGTCCATCCTGTGTCGTTGGCCCGTTTACCGCCTCCGCACGGAAGTCCCCAGCCATGTGGAAATCTGTCACCTAGACGAGGAACAACACAGGGACTAGAGTAAATCTGAGCTGAAAGGCATTTGGTTTTGCACAACCTAAGTGACCTCTATTGCTGTATTGCAAGATCACCGTGGTGACAGGGCATTACCTTAGTGTCATAGCAACCTCCTGGTGAAGGCCTTTCTGCTCTCAGGTCGTTACGGCAACAGATGGTCTTGCAGGGGTCACCCTTAGAGTATGGATCATTTTTGTATTCTGAAAAAAGGCAAACAATCAAACAAAAAAATGTTATAATAAACATGTGGCCACCGGCAGATATACAAGTCCTTTTCTTTTGCCTAATAAATAATTTAAAGGGACAGTTCTTCCCCAAATCGAACACACTTATTTTCCTCTTACCTGCTATTTATCAATCTAGATTTTTTTGGTGTGACTTACCGAGTGTTGGAGATATCCGCTGTAGAGATGTCTGCCTTCTCTCCAATATAATAGAACTAGATGACGCTAAGCTTGTGATGCTTGAAGAGCAAAAAAAAAAAAGAAGAAAAAAATCAAAAAACTCGACAGCAATGTCTCTTTCCAGAAATCGCGACTTGGCTACTCAAGATAATCCACAGACCTTGTTGTGAGCAGTTTCACTATTTTTTCTACTGAATTACACACACCAACTGTGTTGTCCATCAGAAGGAAGCATGCATCTACTCATGGATGTGCGACTCTTGACAGAGTGAGATGAAAACATTAATGGTGCCCTCCTCAGCTAAGCTGTAATGTCTGCTTGCTCCGTGGTGCAACATGAGCTAGCGATAGATGCACGCCTCCTTCTGTGAGGTGATACAGTTGACGGGTGGAGTTTGTGCAGTCTATTTCCATTATATTCAAGAGAAGGCAAATATCTCTGTGGCTGATATCTCCAATGCTGTTTAGTGATATGCGACGCAAACATGTTAACATCCTGGCAGAGCCCAGTCAGTGAGTTAAAATAGAGATCACTGATCGTTGTGACACTAACTGCAGAAATTGCGGGACTTTCATTGTGTGGGAGAAAACTGAAATATTAAATGCAGAATAAAAAGAAATGCAGGTTTTTGTTGATATCATGAAACAGCTGAATATGAGTCATTAAAAATTAAACACAATGAGACTGAGCACCACACCATTAAACCTCATGATGTGCTTCAGGGAGTCCAGGTCCTTGACACTGGCCTGATCACGGCGGAAGATCTTGGCTCTTGGACAAAGATCATAGGAGAAGTCCTCTCCATACTCCTCCCACATTTCGTTGTAACCACTCAGCTTGTAGATCTTCTGGTGGAAGGGGACATTGTAGGATGGCCAGTAACCTGTGGTAAACAGAGGCAGTAGGCAAGATAGTCTTTGAAAAAAAGTCCAAATAAAGCCAATTGGGTAGAAATCAAATTTAATTTTAATTTTGTCGTTACCTCTGCGCAGAGCCTGTGTCTGGTCGGAGTACTCCACCAGTCCAGGGATCTGCTCCACCACAGTCAGAGCACCGTCATCTACACTGTGTCCCAGCTTTATTTTGCTCCTGTCCAACACCATGTACTGGTTGTTGTATGTACCTACACAAGCAGAGCCAGAGATATTTTATTCCAGGCATGCTAGTAGCAGCTAATGCTGCTGAAAACTTTGAAAAGACTTAAATCTGACCCCCTCTCATATCTAAAGACAACGTGAGTTTTTAGTCACACACTAGGCTTTTGCAAAGAATCGGGATCATGGAGGGACACTATTTGCAAGACTACAAATAGGTTCCTTTTGTGATGATTTTCCATCCTGCTCCTGGTGGAAAATATAAAACCCACTCCCTTAAAGAAATGATACATTGTAAGTCTGATATATTAACAATTCCTTAGGAGTTCACAAAAACAAATATCTCTAGAAACACAAGATAAAATAAGTACTCATTGATGGATCAGATATACACCTAATTTAAAGAATCTTGTTCAGTCCACATCGCCACCACTTTCAAGTCAAGTAAATTTTATTTATAAAGCCCATTTTCACAAATCACAATTTGTCTCAGAGGGCTTTACAACATACAACATCCCCCTGGGTTTAGACCTTCACATCGAAGGGAAAAACTCCCCCCAAAATACCCTATAACGTCCTTTTCCACAATACAAGAGAACCAAAGCTTCTCCTTGTTTTTGTGCCTCCTCGGATGAGGCGCTCACGTCTGTCTAAAATGAATCACTGATTTATGTCAAACTTGCATGTTTCTTCATGTTACAGCTGTCTCTTAAACGTATTTGTAACTGCGCTTAAAGCTTTACAAATATATATGATCACTCACCAGAGTTGTGCATAGAGAAGGTTTTGGCCCACTCTTCTCCAGTATGTGCCAAACTGTTAGCCAGCCTGACCCTCTGCCATGCCAGCAGGCTGTTGGGTGTGATTGTGTCAAAAAGGGAGGAGTTGAAGACATTGTTGGTGGTCTGGGTCATCATCAGACCGCTGCCCAAGAGGTAGAAGTCATCCAGAGACACCAAGAAACCTGAAGAGAAGGATAAGCTGGGAACATTTCGGACAGTTCTCACAACAGAAGCCACATTCAACCATATTTCATCCAAACGCTGATATCATCAAAAATGTTTGTGTGTGTAACTGTGAGTGTTTGTTGTAGGAGATTAGAAGAGATAAATAAACCTGCAGGTGTCAAACCTTTGCACATAGAAGCAGAAAATCACATGGAATAAGACTATAAGTGTCAAGGAAAGAAGCTAAGAGAGCCAACACTTATGATAAAAAGTGTATAAAAGCTGATCATTAGCTACTATGGTGGTGTGCTGCTCATGGACTCTTGATGTGATGAAAAAACCACTCACTGTAAATCTCTGTTTTTGAGAAATAAAATTTCACCTCTGACCTTGTTCCCTTTGAACAATTATTTTTATGGGGAATTCTTGTTTTCTCCTGTACATACCAGGGTAGCTGCTGAAGGACAGTTTCCCAGTGGCCGTGTTGGGCTCAGTGATGTGGAAATCCCAGTGTTTGTAGATCCGCATTGTAGCAGCATACGTGTACCAGCTAGAGTGGGCAAACAGAAGGTTCTCAAAGCCAGGAAGCATCTGAGGAGGAGGACAGAAAACAGTGAACTGGAGTTGGACTCCACAACTGATAGGGTTTTCCTGTGTCAGCAGAATGACTGGAATTTGTGTCAGTATAAATTGGATTTTGACACAGGACTTTAGCACCATTCTTCATGCAATGACCCAATTTAAGGTCAGCGGTAAAGAGGCAGGGCATCATTTTTTTCATTTTGCCAGTGCATGTATTTACACAAGAAAAGTATTTTTTAAATTGGTAGTAGCTTGTTTTTCTCATTTTGCATGCTTACATAAATAAGCTGACCAAAGCTGATTATGCTTTACTAAACATATTTTGCAGGCAGGAGCTTTGAAGTAAAGTAACGTAACACTGTCCGTATGTGTTACTGTGTGCATTCCTTGTGTAGAGTATGTAATAAGCCTTACTGGAACATGTTTTGATCTCTGACCTTGATGAGAGCAGAGCAGTGTCCCATCCCTGGAAGTTTGAGGTCTCTGAGCGGAGGATTGGAGGTGGGGCCCAGTGTTGGGATCAGATCCAGCAGGTCTCCCACTGCATTCAGGAACTGGACTGCATACAGCGACAGCGGCTGTGGGAAGGACACCAGATAAACAGCTGTTACTCAGCAAATTATTATGAACAGTAGTGTTGCTTTTATAGTCAGTTAGCCACAAATGCAAAATATAAATCCCTTTAATGAGCTTAAAATTATTGAAATAGTGTGCTGTTTTAAGACTTTTTATCACCTCCACTTTAACTTAATGTTCCAAAAAGAATCTCTTTTTGGTGCTAAATGCAAATGAAACAATGGTTTGTTTGGTATTAAGGCAATATAGAAATGATAAGATGAGATAGATAAGAAAGAACTTCATTTACTCCGAAGGAAATTCCTGTGCAGCATTTGCAATATAACATTAGAGGAGTGCAGATACAAAGTGTGCAATATACAAGGACTAAAGCAATTAAGCAGAATAAAAAGCATCTGTATAGAAAATATTAAATAAAATATACAGCAATTATTAACTTAATATAAAACCAGATAACAGTAAAGTGCAATATAGAAGACCTGCCTAACAATAAGGTTGAAAATCTAAAAACTAGCAGTGAGGTGCAAACAGTCGTGAACAAAAGGGTGCAAACCAATATATGCAATACGGTACACTTGAGTGTCTGTAACATTGGCAGTTTTACTGATAGTAATATTGGTGGTTTTGTCTTGTACATGGAGTGGATCCTAATCTTTGGAACATATGCATGCACTTAAGATCTACAAAGCTTAAATAAGGCATATCATCAAATACCCTTTTAGATTTAAGAATGAAAAAAAGTGATATATCATCACGAGTTTCGTTTGCATTGGAGGTTCCTCATTTTAAAAAAGAACTTGGCAGAGCAGTAGTCAAAGCCATGCACCAGTCAGAGGCTATGAACATCATAAGGATCTCAAAGTGGAATTTCCTTTTTGTGTTAAAAGAGTAATATTAAGATTAATTTATTGATCAGGAAGCTTTTGTGTCTATGTATGTGTACACTGTAAATCTGAATTCAACCAGTAGCAGTTGTTTATTCTGAGTTTTTTTCCCCATTAATTTCCACACTTCATTTTTTTCTCATTGTAGAGAAGATATCCAACAGGGCTTCCATACATGTAAAAAAAAGCCTGTGTCAGTGTGTAACTTCGGCATTTTCAACCTGAACCCTATTTCTCCACTTTTTTTTAATGTCTAACTGACTAATGGGAGCAACATTTTTAATGGTCCAGTACTGAGCAAGACACGCTGCAATGTAATCCCTGCAGGCAGTTATGTACTGTAAATTTACATCCGCTTAAAGTGTTTGTTTTGGCCACTGATGTTAAAGAGTGTTATCACTAATGTCTTATAACATTATGGAAAGGATCCCTATAGAGACAGACTTTTTTGTTTAAGAATAAAATCCTTTTTCTTTAACCAGAAACAGCCACAACATTGCCAAACCCACCTACCAGATTTACATAAGCAGCAATTTTAGCGTGTATAGAACCAGCTTTTTTTCCACATATAAGTGGATAAATTAAGGGTTTATATCAAACAAACCAGAGTTGGTGATAGTTGGAACAGAGTAAAGACGAGACAAGATGTTTTCTTAGTTTAATTTTTTCCCGTTGGCTTTAAATGAAGTGTTTTCCGATGATAAAATTACTGTATTTTAAAGGGAGTTAGATGGGTTTGGGAATAGCAATTTCAGGGCTGTTTCACGTTGAACAAAACAGATCTTACTCTTCAATAAAAAAAAGTCTATCTCTGTAAGGATCATTTCCATAATGTTATCAGACACTCAGAATGTCAATCGGAGCATGTCACGGGTAAAAATAAGCACTTTTAGTGGACACCAACTGATAGTTGTCGACTGCAAATTGCTAAATACTGGATCTGAAAAAAATGTCCTGATAAGTCTCTTAGAAATGGAGAAAAGGGTGCAGGTTAAAAAAATGCTAAAATTACCCTTTTAAATGCAATGATAAAATAATGTTAGACCTTTTTCCCTTGTTTCTTGGCCCAGTCTGCGACTCCTGCTTGCAGTCCGTCCATCTGAGCCACAATAAAGCCTGCATGTTTCCACAGAGGATCAGAGCTCTTGCTCAGTTTCACCTGCTCTCTGGTCCATGAGTCCTGCTTTCTACAAGTTGAAGGGTGACATATGCAGTTTACAGTTATCATTATTCTTCATAATAATTCACTGTTAAACAATCAAAAGCTCTGCAGACGTGTGATCCAAACATAACAAACTGACCTGAACTGAGGAATCATGCATGGAGAGAAATAAGATATCCTGAGTCCACTAAAACCTTTCAAATATTGCACTTCAAAATAAAAAAAATCCAGAGATTTTGAAATTGAGATTTGGTAAATATCAGCTCAAGTTAAAGTGAACAACAACAAGAAGAGGATATGAAAGATGATGACTCTGTGACTCAGTGTGTGTGTATTTGACTACGGTGCTGCTTCTGTGGTTTTAATTTTTAAAAGGAAAAGAGAACAGACTCACGCCATGAAACTCTGAACCAGAACATCCACCTTGGGGTCGGAGATCAGTTGCGGATACATGTTGGCGTAGTGGTCCATCATCTGCCTGGGGAGGAGGAGTTTAGAGTTTAGATTAGTGTTAGATGTCCACCTCAGTGGAAAGTTGTCTTTGCCTTCCCTTAAACACACCCAAGGTACACACAAACACACAGCATACACCATTAAATAGATAAACCGTCACACGGCTGTATGCCTTCACGCAGCAGTCAAATTGCAGTTACAGTTTACATCTCTCCAGCAGCATAGAGGAACTATAAAAACACAATTTCAAGGTGAGTAGCCAAGGTTCTTGAGTTATAGGCCAAAAGAGGTTTAATGAGGTCACCATGACCTTGACTTTCGACCTTCAACCATTAGATTTAAATCAATTAATTCCTGAATTCAGCTGGACATTTGTGCCAAATTTGAGGAAACTACCTCAAGGCAATCTTCAGATATTGCTTTGTGAACATGAGATGAATGCAAGGTCACTGTGACCTTGACCTTTGAACACAAAATTCTGATGAGCTCATTGTTTAGTTTGTGTCAAATTTGAAAAAAATTCCTCAAGGTGTTTTTGAGTTATCGAGTTCACAAGAATGAGACATATGCAAGGTCACCATGACCTTGACCTTTGACAAAATCTAATTAGCTCATCCTTGTATCTACTTGAATGTTTAAATTTAAGTTTGAGTTGACTTTTGAGATATTGTGTTCACACAAATGAGACAGACAAGGTCACAGGAACCTTGACCTTTGACCACCACAATCTAACCAGCAAATCGTTGCACTCAAGTGAATGTTTGTGTCAGATTTGAAGGAATTCCCATGAGGCATATTTAAGATATTGCGTTCACAGTATGTGTTGGACATAAGCACATACAGACGTATATACGGAAAATACCAAAACATTATGCCTCTGGCCTTGTCTATCGCCTGTATGGATGAATAAGGACGCACAATAAGTCTTATAACTAGTTGGCAATGGCAACCAATGGCAAATATATTGCTGAGTTGTTTCTGTGACTTGCCAGTCCCCTTCCCTGCAATGTTGACCATCTTTAAGAGATTGTTTTTGCCCTTTGCACTCAGGATGCCATACCATGCCTAAATGATACAATGCTTTCAACCAGGCTTCTGTAAAAACAGACGCTGATTGTCTCTCTTAAAAATGTTCTTCGAATTTTCATTAACAATTAGGGTTTGTTCAATAATTGTGTCCAAGTACTTAAAATGTCCCACTTTTTCTACAGACATTGATTGTGTGTGTAATATAAGAGTATGTGAGAATACTTAAAGAATGTAGTCAGGATAACAAAAATACAGCTTTAAATAATAATAAAACAAAGTGTTTGATGATGTTTGATGATGTTTTGATTTAAAATTTTGTAATACACATTGAAGGAGGCTGTTACAGATGGTGTCAAAGGTCAAATCTTATTATCTCTATTGAGTTTCTCATCAGACTCACACTGTCAAACCAACCACCAATTTGATTTCTGATATTTGTTTTGTTTTGATTATCAGATATTTGCATGAACATGCCAACACAGACAAAATTGAACTCATTAGGACTCAACAGCGAACACACTGATGACACTTACTGGGCAGTGAGGAAGCCCTCGAGGTAGCCGGCCAGGAAGAAAGTCACCTCGTCATCTTCAGGGGTCTTTCCATAGCCAGCACGGATCTCTAGGATACTCCAGCCTGTGGTGGACAGGGTATCATTCAGATACCCGTATGCATCTCCCCCCGTCTCCAGCACGCCTTCTTTCAGCAGGACCATCTTGTGTGCTGCGTCCCAGTACACCGTGGCTGCTGTCATCTCTGAGAAGAAACAGCACTGCAGTAAGAGGATGTAAACAAAACAAAATGGCTATATGTGGACTGAAGGCTGTAAAAACAATAAAGTTGGGGGACATTGTCCCCTAGAACAGGGGAGACCAGAGATGGTTGGCTCGCTCTCTTACGTATTTCACAAGCAGAACTTAAGTTAGAATATTTTAACCAGCAGCAAATAAAAGGTTATGGTCTCAGCTATAAAAAACATTACCTTTAGTCCATAGATCACTTTTTTTTACTTTTAATACTATAAAACTGAAAGTTTCCCACACTAAAAAGTTTTTAAATGTTTTAACAAAGTAGATGAGGACAGGTCCATAAAGCAAACATTTTGATGTTACATATATGTTTCTGTGACTGTTTAACCCTTTAAAGCCTGTGCAAATAGACTTGAATTCTTTTAAAAACATGGGAAGTAGGCAATGAGCAACGTGAGAAGAAATGACCCCAAATTAGCAGGTTTAAGCAGCTTTTTGCTTTTTTCCCCTTGATATTTTACCTAGCCTTTTTTCAAATAATTTTCTAAATCTTTTGATTTCTTGCAATTTGTGGAATATTTCTAAAAAAGTTGCACATTGCCTTTTCCCCTCATGTTTTTTGAAAGAAATCAAATCAGTTTTCTCAGGGTTTGATGGTTTGAATACTGGTGAAAGGTATCTGTAAGCAGCACAAAAAAGTGATTTTGCTCCAGGTTTAACCCTTTGGAACTGAGTATAATAAATACATAAATAAAATAATAGAAATACATTTAAAACATTTTTTTTAACGTACTATGAGATAATTAAGAAATACTACTACTACTACTACTAAAAATAACTAACAAATAACAATAATAATAGTTTTCTAGTCATTTTTCTTTATTCTTTATTATTATTAATTATAATTTCGGTCCCTCTTTCTCTTCAAAAACTAATTTTCAGGTCATTTTCTTGTCACTTTTTACTAACTTTTTGCAATTTGTGACACATGTCTTGCCAAGTTGCTCACTGTATTTTGAAAAAAAGGCTTAAATGCTTGTGAAAGGCGTCTTGATGCAGCATAATTAAATACATGTAAATCTAACTATCAACTAATACTGATATTTCATTTCAAAACTACACTCAAGGTATGATTGCATATTCGTGCATCTTTAATGAGCATTGCATTTTTAAAGTTGTTTTTTTAAAGCTTAAGTGACAGATGACATCTAAGGCGTCACAAGACTAGATATGCCATTCACTAAAAATATCCCACCCGTGCATGTCTGAACTTCTTCTGTATTTCTTCATTCTGTTTTACCTTACGTTAACATGGATTAAGGCATATGATCGAAACTGAAAGCCAAAACTAAAACATTTCAGTGACAGGAGCACCTCGTGAGTTGGGGGATTACCCTGTATATCAGTGAGGAACTCAAGCGGTCATCTCCGACACACCTTAAATCACAACAGCTGAGAGAGACTGTGGGTAAAATTAATACATATACATGCATGCATGCGTGCAGCCAGTGGGTATTTGTTGAGTTTTGAAAAAAAAAGAGCCATTAGATCCTTCAAAACAACCACTCGCTCGTAAATTCACATAAGCACGACCCACTTACTGTCATCAGAGGCGAAGGTCGCAGCCACAGTGCATAAGAGACATACAAAAAGCCTATTTACTAAAAGCATGGCTGTGGAAATGTCGTTAAAAGCTAAACTAACTGCAGAGCAGGTCGGTGAGACGTGCTTCCAGCAAGGAGGAAACCAGTTTTGTGGCGAAAGGAAAGTCCGATGTAACCTGAGTGTAAGAGGAGTGGAGCGTGTCCTGATTGGCTGCAAGCCTGAGGGAAAAGGGAACAACGTGCCATTTCACCAGAAGAGCTGTGCTGCAAAAATGTCACAACCTTAGCAAAAATACGTCTAGATCGAATTAACCAGGTTTGTTTTTTGTCAGTGTTTAGACAAATAATGGAAGCAAAACAGGTTCACCCCAGATGGGACTCGAACCCACAATCCCTGGCTTAGGAGGCCAGTGCCTTATCCATTAGGCCACTGGGGCTGTACAAATGCCTATCGGTATCACGTGACTTTTTATAGTTTACCACGTGAAATAATCGTTACCGAAAATTAATATTTCATCAGTGTGATCGGAGAAAAGTGGTGGAAGTATGCAGCTCCTTTATTTTATTAAAACGACTAATAAAAATAGTAAAGCTAAATAAGTATGGCGAATTTTTTTGTAATGTACCCGATGCAGAAATATCTGAACAAACAAACAAAAAACACAACAAATCTTTGAAATTATTAAAACAAAATGTAAAAGAAATGATTATTAAAATAATTGCCAATTTTCTGTCAATATGCTAGTATCAATTAATCAAAAAATCAATTATTTTAGCTGTACTTGTATAAACTGTCAGATAATTAAACAAATGTTTTATGCAAAAAAATAAATTAAAAAAAGTAAAGTAACTAAAGCTGTGAAATAAATATAGTGAAGTATAAAATTCCCCCTGAAATGTAGTGGCATAAAAGTAGAAAGTGGCATGAAAATAAGAAATTCCAGTAAAGTTCCTCAAATTTGTACTCAAGTAAATGTAGTTAGTTACATTCCACCACTGTTGTGCAACTATATCGTATTATTTAGTTTTATTTTAGTTTCAAGGACAGTTCATTAATGCAGTAGATGAAACAATGCAGAACCTTGCTTGCTAAAGGAAAAACAAGATAATTTTTTTCATCTAATCTAACAATAACTGAAAAAAGACAACTATAATGTCCCTGTAAATATGAAAAAGACTTGAGTTAGCATTATTCTCATTTTATTAATGGTACAAAATAACTGTTAAGTCATTTTAAGGTACACAAGTTCATTTAAGTCCAATTAGGCAAAACAGATCTGAGAAAGACAAAATAACATACAGTATATCCTTTTGATTCATTACATTCCAGTTATTTTTTAGAAAAAAACTGTAGTTAAAAAAAAAAAACAGAAGTAAATGACTTTAATTCAGCACTGGAACTACAGTGCACAGGTGCTGACTGCAGGACAGTGTTTTCTGATGTGATGCTGCCCCCAAGTGTTCCCGAGAGTAAGTCTTAAAAAATGCACAAATTATCTTATTCCCCTGAAGGCAATGACAGACAACAGAGGGCCACATTAGTAATTATATATACTATAATATAGAATAGATTTTTCTCATGAAAATTTGTATATATAAATAAACCTTGACAAAAAGAATAAAGGGGAAATGACAAGAAAGTTATAATATTACAGTTTTTATAGCCTTTCCCTTTGTACGTATTTACATGTACTGTTTGTCTGCATTTTATAAATCCATTTTCACACAGTGGTAAAGCTCTGTGACTATTAAGGGGCACTGCTGAAATGAAATATATATGGTATTGAGAAGAAGTGAGCACTGCAGGTGTGCTACAAAAGAGATTAAAAAAAACCCTTTAACTCAAAGAGTGCAATATGAGTTGGTGAAACAGATTAAATGACATAAAAATAAAAACCAAAACTTTGGTTGTAAAGCTTTTTCAACTTGGACACTTGCAAATACAAGCTCCCCTTTGTGAAACAACTCAAAATGTCAAAACCCCCATAGAAACAAGGACTGTAACAGCTGCACTTAAACTCTTCATGTAGGAACAGAATTATTTCTGAGTCAGTCATCTTCAACCACACTATCGAGTGTAACTTGCAATTTGTTGGTAAAGCTATGAAGAAAATATCGCTTTTCAAGGTCCGGTGTGAGAGATTTAGGAGGATTTAGGGGAAACTACCAGTGAGGATTGCAGATTGCAGCTAGATGAATATTCTCCCTTTTAGGATTCCTTCAGTGTTCATTATTCAGGAGGTTTTTTACCGGGAGCAGAATTATCTGCAGAGTATCTTCTTTTCCAAAATAAACACTGATTCAAATAGATAAAACTATTCAATGAAGTTTCATGTGACAAATCAGAGTTTCTTCAAATCTGTTTGGCATGTTGCAGATAGGCCATTAGTCTGACACCTGCTGATGTGTGCTCACCTTTTTTCTCTGAGAATTTTAGATCCAGATGTTTCGCAGGTTTATACCGGGAGCTGAAATATCCGCAGAGATCTCTTTGTCTTTAAAACAAACAGAGACAGTGATTTAAACCAGTGAAAACACTGAATAAAGCAGTTTCATGAAAAAAAAAACCATCTGCTTTCTTCTTCTGCTCGTCGTGAAGCTTCTGCTAACTACAGTAGCGACATGAAAACGCGAATGGTCCCATCTAGAAGTTTGGTTTGTCCATTCTGGGCCACTGTAGAAACATAGCAGTGCAACATGGCAATCTCTGTGGATGAGGACCTGCTCCCCATGTAGATATACACAGCTCATTCCAAGGTAACCAAAAAACGATTATTTTCAGGTGATTGTACACTAAAGAAAACATACTTATTATATCATATTCCTTCTCTACCCAATATATCAACCTTCATCCTACACACCGAACCTTTAACATTTACCACAACATATCCTTCTAGGTAGCTAAATAAAGTTAAAATATGACAAGTTTGCAGTAAAGAAAAAAAGCAAAATAAAAATGTCAATATAACTTTAACAATCCACAATATGCACATAAACACTCACCGCAGAACCATTTCACTTTACAAAGAGCTAAGAAGGCACGCCTCATATGCATATAAATCCTGCTCTGCCACATTAAAACCTCTAGAGCAGTCAGATTAAAGCAAAATTGCTTCTGTTAGATGTGTCCCTCTCAAAGTCATTAAACAGTGACCTTACGTGTGGCGGACAGTCACGTCAAAAAGCAGGAGGCTGTTTTCAGAGAGAAAGTTGACGGTCAGGAGTTGCTATGGTAAAATAAAAACAAAGCTGTTGATTTGAGAGAATCCCAGAAAAAAAAACACCACCGAAACACCAGTACAGCATTAAATTATAGCAGCAATTTTCAGTAGTATTCACCTTTGTGATGATAGTGTTATCGATTTCAGCCGCGATACTCCGCTGCAAAGATCACCGCTTAGTGAGTGCACTGACGTTAAATGCAAGTGAAGAACAGTGAAGTCAGAGGAGTGAACTTCGTCTCCACATTAACAGCACACACTCACACACACACTCACACTCACACTCACACACACACACACACACACACACACACACACACACACACTCACTCACTCACTCACTCACTCACTCACTCACTCACTCTTATTCATCATCGATCAGTTTCTCAGCGCCGTTCTCTGCTTGTCTCCCTGCGCTGCTCCCTCCCTCCTCTCCGCCTCCTCCCTCCTCTTCCTCCTCCTCGTCTCCGGTGTAAGAGAACGACTGGCCACCGTAGTTGATCATGGTGCGGGAAAGGTCCACTTCGATGGGGAAGACATCTGCCTCCTTGAGGACGGCGTAGCACTCGTCGTAGTAATGTGACATGCCTGAGACGAAGCGCTGCAGCTGGAACACGATGTCCTGGACTGCAGGTGAAGAGAGGAGGGAAAAGAGTGGACTGTCTATTTTAATAAACTTTGTGACAGGTAAGATAAATCGCACATGGCAAATAACTTTTGACCAAAACAATCTAATCAGTACATCTTTGAGTTCAAGTGGACGTTCCTGCCAAATTTGAAGAAATTCCCTCCAGGCGTTCCTGAGATGTGTTCATGAGGAGACAGACGTGAGGTTACAGTGGCCTCGGACCACCAAAATCGAATCAATTCATCCCTGATTCCAGTTGGATGTTATAGCCGTTGTGCTGTTTGTGGAAAATTTCCTCAAGTTGTTCCTTTTTTATTATTATTTTTTGTCTTTTTTGACAGGGCAGCTCAGATAGACAGGAGACATGGGAGAGAGACGGGGGATGACAGGCAGGAACTGAGCCTGAGACAAACGACAGAAACAACTTACCATGTTTCTGATCCAGCAGCTCTATTTTCTCCAAGACATCCTTCCTCATTTTGGCGAAGCGGGCACGAGCCTCCTGCCGACACCGCAGCACCAAACGGTACTCATAGTTACCGGTGCTGACACGGTACAGGGGCTCTCCCATGGCCTGAAGGAAGAAAAACATTAATCGCTGCTTCTGATAATACGACCACAAGAATCCTTCTATTTTTCCATTGGAAACCTGTAAATCTTGGTTTGACTACTCACAATACTGCTGTATTCTTCATCATCCATTTCCTTCACCTTCAGGCAGTACGACTGAAACACACAAGGAATTCCTGCTGTTTCTCTGTTTTCTGATTTACAAGGGAAGAAACTACGCTGCACTAAAACCAAAAGGCACCGAGCGCTGTTGTCTTACCAGATATTCAAACTTTACGTCCAGGTACTTGCGGATGGTGAGCTTCGTGTCTGGTATGGCCTTATGAAGGTATGTGTTCAGGTCGTGGAGCATCTGAAAAACAGGAAATGATGGATGAGAGGTTTGATATGGAGTCAGACAAACCATACAGTCATATCGTGAGATCCACACACGACAAGAGGCACAATAAAACAGAGCTGTGTTGGATTTACTCCAGACAGTTTAAAGGGTAAATTCTGTATCTTTCAACCTGGGAAATGGAAATGGCGATTTCAGGGCTGTGTCTAGATAAACCAAAAGGGTTTTTTTCTTCAAAAAAAAGCTTCCCTGTAGGCATTACTTCCATAATGTGAGAATAATAATCTGATCACGTCAGTGGCAGAAACAAGCACTTTCAGTTGATGTAAAGTCACGGTGCCCAAACACCCCAAGTGGTTACACTGCAGCCTGTTTTATGGCTGTTGGCTGCAGCTCTCTCTCAATACTGAACCAGTTTTAAAAAACTGTTGTTTATATAAGTAATTTAGTCACAGAAACATGGGATAATAGAATCCAGGTTGAAAAATATAAAACTTACTCTTTAACAAACAAGTGTGTGTTTTGTACTTGTCTTAAAAAAACATTTTAAAAATCTCTTTTAGAGGTCTGAGTTTTATGAAGCACAGCGAGTGCTTCAAAGTCAAACTGTAATCTGTACTTACAGGTTTGATGGTCTTTAGCAGCTGAATACCGTATTTCTCAATGTTGCGGTGAGCATCAGCAAACTTCACAAAAGCCTCGCTGGCTGCAGCCTGGGGCTCTCTCACCCCGATGACAGAAAAAACATCGCCAAACGCTGGAGAGAAAACGTTCAAACAACAATCAGAAACATTAAACATTATGATCTATCTTGTGTCTTCCTTTTCATGCTAGTCAATGAAGAGGTAAAAAAAATGTGCACCAAGGCTATTAAGTAATACTTTATTTATAATTTCTGATTCTGACTCACCTCTGTGAGTTTGAGAAAGCTCAAAGAAAGCTCTGAGGAGTCTCTTCGTGTGTTCCATCAGCCCTACAAGCAAACAGGAAAATAAGAGACCGATTTGGAAAAATCAGCAACGGGTGAAATGTTCCAGTAACTCACTCTGAACACAGTGTATCTGATTAAAACAGCAGATTATGTAAGGGATAATGATTCATAACTTATCGTGTTCATTTCCCAATAATGACCCACTCGCTTATTACATAGTTAATTACTAAAGGAATCAATAATGTAACAGAAAATATTCATTTAATTTTTTTTTGCTTTCGCTAGTGTCTCGAATCAGAACTCCAACCATAATAACGGTCTGTTTTTCACAGCAGCAGACTGTAGATTCCTGAACAATCAGTGCTAAAACACTTAAGTTCACTGAAGGCCAGTTTTGTAATGATTATTCTTTACCTTTGTAGAGCTCTGCAGTTTTCTCCAGCTCTTCCAGTCTTTTGACCAGACCATCTGTAAAGTTAAAGGAAGCCACATGAGTAGAGCTTTAAATCCTTGTGTTCACCGTGCCGTTATTTGCTTGCTGGGTGGCCAAGTTATGGGATTTGGACACACTAATCATGATAAACAACATAGATTAAAGACGCCGTCCATGTGTCATCAGCATGATTAACGTTCACATTCTCTATATAAATCACTAATAAAATCAGATTGCTCATATTAATAATCTCACCGTTGCATAGAATCGCTCTGCTGAGTCCGAGAGCATCTGCTGTGCCTGAGCTCATATTCTCTACCAGGCGATGTTTGACTTTTTTCAGCACTGAAACACAAAATATGTCTTTAATGCACACGCAAACAGTCCTGGATAAAAGTTACCAAACAAGTAATGCACTGAGAATTTTAATAGTGGGTATTTGTATGTCTAATGGAGGACATACCTATGTCCAGAGACTTCCCTTGTTTGGGGTCTGCCTGCAGTTTGTTGTAGTGGATTACTGCTTCTCCCTGTGAAAACATAATCAAGAGACACAAGTGAATCAACAACAAAAAATAAACAGTATATATCTCAAAGTAGACAATCTCTTGAACATTAACCCAAAAATCAGTAAAACAGCAATCAAAAACACAGAGTGTTATAAAATTAATAATGTGAAAACATTTCAACAGTTCATCTTGAAAGAAAAAACACACAAGGTAAAAAAATACAAGCTACAAAATAGTTAACGGGTGGATTAGTCCTGCAGTTCTTTAAATAAATTGAATAATCTGCCATATCTTCAAATCTTAATGAAAACTCATCAAATATGCACTGTGATTTAAGATTAACAAAAGTGAGCACAACTGGTGGCTTAGATCGTCTTGTATTAACCTTTACAACTTCAACAGCTTCATGGTGCTGAGGGTGAAATTCACGTGCACATTCATTTGCACTGAATGGCAGCAACACGATCTAATCCTGGAAATCCCACATTGCACCTCGTCTTTAATCCATCATGCAGGAAGTCATGGAATTTTTTGGGTGTGAACAATGGGCGCCAAAAACAACACAGCCACTCTGCACTGGTGACGTTATGCCAAATGCTTCGGGGCTTTTGTCCCGACCTCTGTGGAAAAGCTCAACGAGCCGGCAAAGTCCCTTTTCTCGACAGTCTCGCGGTGGGTTTGCACACATCATTAGTAAACTGTTGGACTATTTACTGATAAATCTGCAGCCACAGCAGGATACAAAAAGTGTAAGTAATATTTTATCCTTTTAAAGTTTCTATTCATGTCATATGTGCTTGATTTCTTTTTTGAGCGTCTTAAAATACACGAGTGGTGTAAGAATTAGTTAAGTGTAATGTTCAACTGTCGGTTCAACCAAAAGGACACACAGACGACTTCTCTGAATAAGTCTGCACAATCAATGCCAATGTTACTGAAACTGCAATATGGACAAATGCAACATCCAAATCACAGCAGCTGCAGGGTTTTTTTTTTGGATAAAGATAAAATATGTCACAACATATTATTATAAGGGAAGCACTGTTACGCAACAGAAATTACCCGGCCTACAAATAATATTCCACATGTAAGGAAACATGCTTGTTCAATTCAGAACCCAGCAAAAATCACCATCATTTCATTTTATTTTCAGTGGAAATAAAATGAAATTTCCACTAAAATTCCAAATTATATCTGTTAAAAAGATGAGACAAAAACAGCCACAAACAAATAATTCACATTTAGCAGGCATTTAGCTTGAATTTTTTAACTTAGTCATCAACTACTTTAATCCCTTACACAAAGGACCACATGGAATTGGCCCAAATTTAGACAAAATATCCACAGAATTGTAGAAATAGTAAGTAACAAAGCATCTGAGTGGATCCTTGTGTTCTATCTTGTCTCATCTCTGGATTATGATTGCGTTGTCAGTATTCGTGTACCTGCACAGCTTGGATCATCTTGGCCACCTCCACTTTGGTCTTTCCCTTCACTGGTTTCCCATTCACGCCTGTGATCTCATCACCTGCCGCCAGTGTCCCATCCAGAGCTGCTGGGGTGTTATCGAACACCTGAGAGACAACAGAAACATATTTAAAAGGTACCAATGAAACAGACACAATTTATTATACTTTATACTTGATCGAGATGTTCTGTTATGGATTCATAAACATGGTTAAGATCAGTTGTTCTACCTGGACAATGTAGAGACATGGACAGTACTGTGCCCCACCACCGATACTGATCCCAATAAGGTTGTTAGCATCTTTCTTCAGACACACAGTACCAGGAACCGTTGGTATCCCCCTGTTAAGGAGAAAGCATGATGCACTGAGATTTGTTGCATTTAGTCAAATCTGTTCTGGAAATTTCTAAAAAGTAAAGTATTATAGCATAATGCTCTTCAAGATTGTAAATAATTAATCAAACAATGTAATGAGTATCAAGGTCATATAAGGACATGCTCTTTTGGGGGATTTCTATAGGTATTAGACAAGTGTAATCCATGTGTGAAATTATATCAGAAATATGGACCTTCAAACAGCAGAGCTTGAATCATTTCAACAAAGAGACATTTAAAAAATAAAAATAATGATTAGAAGTGTGTGGCAAATCAGTAATTTTTTTTCTCAGTATATTTGATCCTATGTATGAATTTAAGATTTTAAAAATCCCTTGTAAAACATCCCCATCCACTGAAACACATCTGGATGGTGCAGATTATAGAAAAAGAAAACATATTTGTGACTCACAGTTTGTCCTCCTCCAATTCATAGTCCATGTCTGTGAACATTGCAGGACAGTGTCACTCCTGTCCCAGTGAAACCTGTGAGTGACCGTAACAAAACCAGTGACATAAAATTATCTTGTTAAATTCTGTTACTGTATCTCAAGATTGAATATCAACATCAAGCAGCTCTTTCAGTGTGGACTACCAATAAAACAAAAAGTGATTTAAAATGAGCTCATTCTATTTAGCTATACAGTTTCTAACAAATGGCACTGTGCCCAAATTTAAGCAGGATACTGTGAAGTTTTGCAGCTGAGCAGCAGTCAGTGAGCAGACGGTAGCTGCTGCAGCAGAGCGACCAACAGCTGGTAACTTACAGTGCATGCTAACCACCCTATGTTTGCCAGTTAAATGTCTAAATACGCATGATAGTGAAACTACATAAATCGACATGTGCGGTTAAAACAATTGCTGTAAAATATATCTCTAGTGACGGAAATCAAAAGCAGGAAAAACGCTTGCTAACGCTCGTTAGCTGCTAGCTACTGTGCGTCAGGCTACTGGCAGGTTAAATTGCAAATTTAGTTCGTTCAGAAACATTAACGCGCCGTAAAAGATTTACCTTGTTATTTGTTTTGCCCGTTCCTCATACAAAGGTCTCTTGGTGCGCATTAAAATCAAAACATCCTTTAAAAATCGCTCCGTTTAGCTGCAATTATCTTAATTTCTGGATCCACGGATAGAGCCGCTGTTTACTCTCTGATGTCACTTCCGGAAGAAAGCGGAAGTTGTTGTAAAACTATATCATAATTATTTTTTCTTGTGGTCACATTTGAAATAGACACTCTGCATTCTTAAATGGGAATAAAAATAAATATTTATTTGTATGACTGTTTGTTAAAATATACTTTATTAACAACATATATAAATCCCAAGAAAGTTTTTACGATCATGGTTTTTAAAGCCCCCCCCCCCCGTGGGGAACGGCAACACATTAAATAAGTGAAGTTAGAATCAATGCACATATCGCAGCACAATGCACTTCCGATGAATCTTTTCAAAATAAAATAGCCAAGATGTGGTCAACCGTCATGATTACCGTGAGGGCGTTGCGACGTGTAAAGATGCCTGTCATGTCAGGTGGATAAAGCATAAGATAGATTTCGGTAGTCTCGTTAACAGTTGATAAAATTATGTATAACGTTAAGCCACTAAAACTGACACAATAACATGATTGAATACGTCAGGCGGACATTAGAACCGGGGTATTGACGCCCTCTTGTGGTCGCAATGTGGAACTGCAAGAAATAATGTTGTAGTACCTCACTGTGGCCACTGGAGGGCACTAAAAACTCCAAACCATGAGCACTGCTCACCTTATTTACTCTATATTTTAGACTTGACAACATAAAATGTATTATCATTACTTTGTTATTATTATTATTATTATTATTATTATTATTATTATTATTATTATCGCATATTTTATTCAATTTTTGTTTAAGTCAGCTGTTTGTATGTCAGTCAAAGCTTTTAAAAAAGGAATAAATACATTGCCTGCGACGTATAAAGATGCCTGTCATGTCAGGTGGATAAAGCATAAGATAGGTTTCGGTAGTCTCGTTAACAGTTGATAAAATTATGTATGACGTTAAGCCACTAAAACTGACACAATAACATGACTGAATACGTCAGGCGGACATTAGAACCGGGGTATTGACGCCCTCTTGTGGTCGCAATGTGGAACTGCAACAAATAATGTTGTAGTACCTCATTATGGCCACTGGAGGGCACTAAAAACTCCAAATCATGAGCACTGCTCACCTTATTTACTCTATATTTTAGACTTGACAACATAAAATGTATTATCATTACTTTGTTATTCTTATTCTTATTCTTATTCTTATTCTTATTATTATTATCGCATATTTTATTCAATTTTTGTTTAAGTCAGCTGTTTGTATGTCAGTCAAAGCTTTTAAAAAAGGAATAAATACATTGCCTGCGACGTGTAAAGATGCCTGTCATGTCAGGTGGATAAAGCATAAGATTTCGGTAGTCTCGTTAACAGTTGATAAAATTATGTATGACGTTAAGCCACTAAAACTGACACTATAACATGACTGAATACGTCAGGTGGACATTAGAACCGGGGTATTGACGCCCTCTTGTGGTCGCAATGTGGAACTGCAAGAAATAATTTTGTAGTACCTCACTGTGGCCACTGGAGGGCACTAAAAACTCCAAACCATGAGCACTGCTCACCTCATTTACTCTATAGTTTAGACTTGACAACATAAAATGTATTATCATTACGTTGTTATTATTATCATTATTATTATCGCATATTTTATTAAATTTTTGTTTAAGTCAGCTGTTTGTATGTCAGTCAAAGCTTTTAAAAAGGGAATAAATACATTGCCACCTAAGAACTATAAGACTATATTGAATTTTGAGTGTTTTTCAGATATTTTGCTTCAAAGTTTTTGCATTCTAAAAAGCCAAATTAAATTAAAAAAAATTAAATTGAAAAGTACCTAATACACAAAATAAAAGGAAAGAGGGAAAAACTATTTGCAGTACAGCAAACCAAATTAAATCATCTAGCAATTTTTTCAGTTTTCTCAAAAGATGGTATGTGTTTAAAGTTTTATTGTTGTTTTTGTAATGTTTTTTTTAGCAATTTGTTGCAAAAGTGGCAGCCTTTACTCACATTTTGTCTTGTGATGAAGGAGTCAGTTAATCCTATTTTCAAAATGAGTTTAGCAGCAATGATTAAAAGAAGCCGTGCTTCTGCATTGAATAGGCTCCTTCATTGTCATGATGATGAATGGGTCCCATTGTTACAGTATAAAGTTATTTCACTGAATCCTTTGTGCCTCATATTATAAATAAGGTGAAAAATCACGGTCATACTACTTTTGTCTTCCAGGGCAGAACCTAGTTTCTGTGTGCCATCTTCCCAAATCTTCCATTGCCCAGCATGAGCATGGTAAGTTTAACTACTTCTTCATCTATTTCACTGTATGTATTCAGATTATGGTTTTGCACCCTGTTATTTGTTAAATAAAACTGACAAACAGTTACCTTAAAAATTGTATTTATATTGTTTGAAAACCTCTGTTTCTCAGCAACTTGAACTGGAGAATGTGCATCTGAGAGCTGGAGATCAGCTGAAAATTAAAGGGATAATTCTACATGATGCTGATAGGTGAGTCAACCAAACACATTTTAGCCTCTTAACTGAATAAAATAATATGGTTTATTAAGAAAAACATAAAAAAATAGGATTTGTGTGGTGACATTAAAATAACCGTTAAAAAGAAAGGCAATAATTTGAAAATTATTACATAACCAGGGAAAAATATCAAGAAACTATAATATTATAAATATATATCTAAAATTTGGTTATGTTTTATATTACTTTTATTTCCTATTTTCCTTTCTTATTTGCGCTAATTTCAGGTTGTCTTCTTGTAGATTTTTACTCATTTCTTGCCAATTTTGGGATAATTTCTGAAGTTACTGACCTTTTCCATGTTTTTGTCAGAAGTCAAGCCTTTTGCTTCAAAAGGGTTAATACTGATCCTGTGTGACACTCTAAACTCTGCAAATGTTGTGTATAACCTCTGATCCACTCAGGTTCCAGGTCGACCTCGGCTGTGGTGCAGACGACCTGGCACTGCACTTTAACCCTCGCTTCCAGGATGACGCTGATGGATCTGTTCTAGTTTGCAACTCAAAGATTTCTGGTCGTTGGGGGGATGAGAAACGGGAAACACACAACCCCCTTCAGAGGGGCGAAGATGTCAAGGTGAGGAAAGCAGGCTGCCATAAGTGAGGACGTGTTTGCAGTTTGGGTTTTGTTTGAGGTTCTGAGAGATCTGTCTTAGAGATTTTGTACTTTAAACAAACACACTAAGTATCTCTCCTGTTTTAGATTGTGTTTAAGCTGGCTGGCGACATGTTTGAGGTGGAGCTTCCTGATGGACAGGAAATCCAGTTTCCTAACCGGGAGAACATGGACTTCATCAGCTACATCAAAATCGCAGGCGACTTTAAACTGACCTCATTCAAGATCTGCTAAGAAATACAAACTACTGTTTGCATGCCATGTTTAACAGGTTAAGACTTTGAGTTCTGGTCAGTTATTGTCAGAAACATTAATCATTCAGACGTAGATTTTCAGTGAGTTGGAAATGTATCTTTATTTGAAAATGTCCTGTTGTGCACAAGAATATAAAGGTTTAAATTCAAAAGGCTTGTTTTCTGTCTTTGATGGTTTAATTGTGACTTAATTATATCAGTCTAATTATAAGTATAATTTACTGTAACCTGACACTGAAACAGATGAGGATATGCAGGTGCCAACAAACCCATATCTATATCATAAAACCAACTTATCAGTAGCGAGGAATTTAATTAAAAAAAGGTGTGGAGTAAATAGTCCAGTTAATGCATTAATCAAAAACAGCCCCGAAACACTCAGATCACCTACTAGCAGCAAGCTAAGGTGACTCAAACCAGACCATAGAAGATGGCTGCCACTCAATCATTTAAAACAGCAGACAAGCCCCACAAGAAAAATTAAAAATAGAAAATGGACCATTTAGGTAACAGGTCAAATAACATTAAAATCTCAAACAATGGTTGACTCCTCTATGTTTCTTTGTTTGAAAATTAGAAAAAACAAAAGCAAATTTATAAGCAAAAGAAAATGCCAAAAGAAACACTTTACAAAACAAGATAAAAAGTAATTAGAAAGTAATTATTATATAGAAACACAACCTCCCGCCCCAGTCTGATACATGCAGGTGACTGCAGTCAAGTTAAAAGAAAAAACATATTTTAAAAACATCTTTGTTCTGCTTAAGCATAATTTGTTTCTTGGCTGACGAACCTAAGCAATCACCCAAAGGTTTGGTCCCTCACCAAACATGCAGAATCTACCAAACACATGATTTTAAAAATCCCTGAACAATATGAGCTAAAACAAATAGATGGTTGTAAAAATGTACTCTTAAAAGCATGCTTTTGAACACATTTTAAAAATGAGGCCTCCCAAATCAAAGGCTGGTTTCAGCTGCTCTCTCTCAGGTGTGTCTCAGTGTGGCAAAGAAGGCCCAGGTGAGGTCCCCGCCCCCTTTTACAGACTCTGCACCTTTCCTGGCTCCAAATGCTAGACTTCCTGTTTCCTTCCATTCCACACTGTTATTACTGATTTAACTTTATCTCTCCAAAGAGTGAATCAGAGTCATGACGGATGGTTCATTATAATTGGATCATTATTATTTCTTAGGAGTTTAAATTGAAGAGCAGCTGAAAGGGAAATTAATAATTATATCTAATGATAATAGGTAAGGCTTCAGTTCTTTAAAGGGAACGCTTTAATTGATTCATGGTATAAATAATTACCCTCGGATGTGAAGAGTGCAGCTGTTTCCCTCACAGGGGAATGGTGTGTTTGTGTGTGTTATTGTGTTAAACAAAAGTGTGTTATTTAAACACTGCTGCTGATTGATTATTAACGGAGGAAGAACAGGAAACACCTCTCTTTTTGCAAACTTGCTCACAGTTTCCATACGTAGATGTGCAAAGATCCTAAAGGTTTGAAAAATACTTTTATCAAATTTCCTGTACTTTATGTCTTAAAAATATAATATACATAATAATACAGACAAAAGTGATACCACAGGATATGGTAGTAGTATGTATAAACCTTGAATATGAAAAGTACAACATAAGGCACTAATGCACTGTGGTCTATGACAGGCTTGATGGAGGAAATTGAGACTGTCATTTCAGAAACACTATGAAACCTTTCAATAGATATAAAGTATTATTTTTTATTAGAACACGTAAGGTTAAATTCAACAGATTTCTTCTCAATGACTTATTTACATCACTTTTGGATAACAGAATAATAAGGACATAGCATGATTATAATTAGTTAAAAATCTCATACTTGTGTGGATATAATAAGACCGGATGAAATGAGACAAACGTAACACAGCTTGACCCTTAAAGGCTACAGAAACATAAACCATCCTTAAACACTTATTTATGACATGTTCCTTAAGATGATTTCATTTGTATTTGAATGATTAAATCTGTGATTAAATCTGTTGTTTTTGTCTGTTGCAGACAAAAACCTTCAAGTATGCTCGGAGAAGGCGCTCATTAAGGCGCCTGAAGAAAAATTGCAGTTAATACTTGTACATCATTCTTTCATACAAACAGGCACATGCTTATCAAAAGAAGACTACTACTGCTCCAGGCTTTTATCCTTGCATGATATTACAGTTCACATCAGTCTAGCTTAGGTTATATTTCATTATGCATATACTTCGTCAGAATTTGGCACCTACAAGCACATGAGCATTTTGACACAACAATTTCCATAACAAGGCATATGACATGCAAAAATACAGATTATACTTGGCTGATTTAATTTTATGATGAAATTTTCATGAAGATAATTATACAGGTTATCAACGAAATATACCCTCCATTAGCTACAACAACATCACATCTCTTTAAGTGTTCATTGAACTTCAGATTTCATGTATTTTGATTAAAAAAGAAATGAAACTTCATCAGTACTCTCGCTGTCTCTTTAAAATAATAATAAAAAAAAACATATGCTGTGATTAACCTTCACAGAAGCAGTTTTCATAATCAGAAATCCTCACTATGCAACTTTATGTATAAATTATTGATTTAAAATGAATCTTACTGTATTTAAGCTTTTTTCCAACTCTCTAAATTTTCAAGATTACAATTCTTTTGCACTGTTTTGTTAGGAATGTTAGTTTGGATAAAGCAATTTGTTTTTTGTGTACCAGTGTACTAAAATCGTGTACCTTTTTATCTAGAAATCTGATGACTGTCAGGTCAAATATCATGATTTTTAGCAAGGTTTTGGTGTTGGCTCTCTCACAGATTGAACATTTCATCCAGACTTTTAATAGCTTCTTCCTTGGTGTGTGTTTTCCACTCACTGGGGATTTCACCCAAGCCGTGAAATTGTAATTTATAGAGGTCTTCCAGTTGCTTCTGAAATCGGCACACAAACCATGTCCAGTATTTCAGCTTGGACTCATCAGGAGTGATTCTCCAGTTGGCATAATATGGTCCGGCAGTTCTGTACTGTTTATAAGAAATGAGCACATCTGAATCTTGATGAAGGTAAAAACTTCCATTACTTGCAACATTTGTTGTGCAGAATTCAAGACTCATTATCACTGTGTTTTTGAAATGCACACCATTGACTGCAGCAGATCGATGAAAAGGGACACTGTGGTCATCGGGGCTGTGATTTTCCAGTGTGTTGGTGCAAACAGCTGCACAGAATGGACATTTCACCCAGCAGCAGTTACACAGCTGATCAATGAGGATTTGATCAGGCTTCATCCTGAATTCCTCCATCTTATCCAGTGAGACACTGCTCACTTCCTTCATGACAGATTCAAGGCCCTTCTCAATCTCTTCTTTAAGAAATTCAAAATGGTTTATGTCACTGAAATTTTGACAACAGATGGTTTCGAATGTTAGCTCATTTTTTAGCAAATTGGAAAATTCCTCCACCCACATGTCTGTGTGTCCTCTTTGAGTTTTGACTTTCTCTGTTGCAGCAAATAGAGCTCGATTTACAAGATTACTGATGTGTTCGACATTATTCTTGAGTATAGTCTGTGCTTTATTGCTGTTGTCTCCGAAAATGTATTTCTGGACTTCCTCTCTTATAAATGCCTCTGCTTGGTTCCTTGGGTGTCGGATGTAGGTGATGAAACCTTCAAAGTCTTCCTTCTCAGCCAGTGATTTCAGCAAGTGTTTCTCCAAGTTCAACCTGTTCCCACTGAATGCTGGGAAACTGCACTTCATCTCTCCAGCAAGATCAATGGCAGTTTTGTTGCAGACGGCCTCAACAGTGGAACTCTTCAGTTTCTGACACATCAGTTCTCCAAACACAACAGCAGATGAGTGTCCTTTGCAGAAGCTTCTGAAAATGTTGTAATATTGCATTTTCTTGCTTTCTACATAAGTGGCTGCATCGTTGTCCATTTTGAATTTCTTGTGGGACTCCAAAAGCCATGTCCCTGCTCTCTCAAACACATACAGTAAAAGATCCACTGTAAACTCCTTCTTCAGAGCATATTTCCTCTTTGATTCAAACTGTGTCACTTTGTTTTTGACATAGTTGGCCATTTCTTGCAAATAAGTTGGACTGTAGCCTCTTGTAGCGACAGGTTTGCTCTTAAGCGCGTCAAGGGACTGTTCTTCAATATTGTCAATCAGCATTCTGATCTGTTTCTGTTCTTCATACTGAAAATACCCCTTAAAGTAATATTCTACTTTTGTAGCTTTCTCTGAAACAAATTCAAAGATTCTGTTTGCAGGACCAGAATGTTTTTCTTGTCCTCTTCTGTCAATTTTCCTCTCATTTTCATGAAATTGGTGGCCTGTGTTGCACAGATCTCGCTCCTTGGTGAGGGATACATAATCAATGTAATCACCAACCTCTGATATTTTTTTGTATTTGCCACTGCTTTCACGCTCAGCTATAAGAGCCCATTCAAAACCAAGCTCCTGAAGGATAGTTATCAGATCTCCTTCATAGTTGATGTCCTTAATAGGTTTTGTACCTGCAGTTAGTTCACTAACCCAACCGCTCCAAACAGAGTTGAACTGTTGAAGTTTTTCTTCATCTTTTTCATCCCTGAACTGATGAGCGAGCTCTTTGCTCTTTTGTAGCAGTTTGTTCTCAAACTCTGGCTTCTTATCATCTAACTTTTTACAGGCATTCTTCTGCTCGATGACTTCATCCAGTTTTCTTTTGACTCCTCTCACTTGGTCCTCATGAAACTCCTTGATTTTGTTTTCAAATCGTCCTCGCCACTGAACCAAGATTTCTTTGTCTCTGTCATCATCAAAGTATTTTGTCATTGCTTTTTTGATTTCTTCATAGGTTTTGTTCATTTCCAAATGAAGACAAGTGAGCTCAAGCTTGTCAAGTTTTCCATTTTCAATTTTGGTATAAAGTCCGTTCTCAATGGTCAACATGTTGCTCCTCAGGGCCCAGGTCCAGTTCCCATACTGGACCTCAAGTTTTCTGTACACTGCGATTTCAAGTGTGTTTTTGAAACTGAAAACAAACTGTTCATTCATCAGGGCATTCCACAGGTCCTGAATTTTGACTTTGAACTGTGAGAGAGTAATCCCAGCAGACTGTGAAGCCTTTGAGAGGATGATGGTCTTCAGCTCCTGAACGCTCTCACTATAACCAGGATTTGGTGGAGCCATAGGGGGACTTCCCTCCCATAGTTGGGCGAAGTATTTCACATCTTTCTGCACATCAAATGCAATTACGTCACTAAAGCACTCAGCCTCACAAACCTCCTCTTTGGCTGCTAGTTGGGCCATCTTGTCCAGTTTTTCTTGCAGCTGTCTCTTTCCATGCAAGTTTTTCTCTGCAGCTGAGATATCTGTAACATTCTGGTGAACAAACACACAACTTGGAGAAAGTTTAACTTTCTTCATCCTCATGAAAGCCTGAACAACAATCTGCAGGACATCTTGCATCTCAGCTGGATTCTCTCCGAATATGTTGATCAGTGTCATGTTTCCCAAACCAACAACAAATGTTGCCAGTTCATTGTCGTGGTGAAGGATGTCATTACCCTCTAACTCAATAGCACGCAGTCCTTCAGTGTCCACCACGAGAATGTAGTCAAACTGAAAGTCTTTCTTGATCTCCTCTGATACTTTGACCAACTGCATGAAGGCGCCCTTTGTGCACCTGGCAGCACTCACTGCAAACTGTAACCCAAACATGGCATTCAGCATTGTTGATTTACCACTGCTTTGCACTCCCAAAACTGACAAAACAAAAACTCTCTTGTCGCCCAGTTTCTTGATGACTTTGTCTAAAAGACTAGAGATCCATGTTAACGGCACATGACCTGCATCACCATCCATCAGTTCCATTGGGTGTCCTGATATCATCAGCTCTGCAGCCAGCTCAGGGTATTTAGACCAGTCAGTCTGTCCCCTCTCTGTTTTCTTCTGCAGAGATGCATGAGCTTCATAGATCTGTCCCATTTCTCTAAAGATGTGTTCTAAGCCAAAAGTGGCTGACTGTAGTTTTCTTGATATTTCATCAAGCTCAGTTTTCTTTCTGTTAAACAGATCTGATTTGTCATGTTTCTTCTTCAAAACCAAGACCTCAGACCACTTTTCATCATAGCTTTGGAGAATTGAAGAGAGGTCGTCAGTAGAGAGGGCATCTATTAAGATCTGAGTCCACTTCAGGAAATACCCTCTGTCTGTTGATGGCAAAGAAGAGAGGCTTTGAATGAACAACTTCATTGGTTTACTACAGGATGCAGTGCATTGATTTTGTCTTATTTGCATCAGTTGTTTTTGCTTTTGAGATTTCTCCTTCTCAATGTGTCCTTTGAGGTGATACAGTTCTTTGTTTATTCTGCACCACTCGTGCCAAAGTTGGCCTTGACAAGGGAGAAATGTGTCTTTGATCTTTGAAACATCCATCCCCTGTAGCAAGCCCACTATTTTCATAGCAGCTGTTTTCCCATTTTGGCAGACTTTGTCATCTTCATCCACTCTGATTCCAGAGACCTCGGCCATGGTTTCAAGCTTGAAGGATGCATGGGGTCCAGACAAAATTCTTCCAATGATTTTTTTCAGCTCCTCAGAAACATTTGACTGGCTTCTGTCCCTTAGACCCATTTTGTAGTTTTCCCCTTTCATCTGAACAGCACCACAATCAATATCAGCAATGAGAATAATGAGAGGCTTTGGAGACTTGTAGAGGGCAGAGATAACTGCAGTACTTTTGTCACCTTTTCCTAAAGTTGGGACGAGAACAACATTGATTGATGATTTTTCAGTCAGAATGTCACGCTGTTTTTCAATCGACAGAGCATCACCATGAAGATTACAGAAGGCGATGCAGTCAGTGAAGGCATCATTGGGTTTTCCAGCCGGGCAGTACCAGGCAATCTCTGCCACACCATCCATCAAGTGACGAGACTTGGTGCTACCTGGGCAGTTTCTGTGGAAGAAGGTGCTGTGACGGTCGTTGATCAAAGTGTTCATCAGCTGAGATTTAGACAGAGATAATGAACCCAGGCGAAGAAATGACACCATGGGGGTCTCAGCATTGCAGATGTGCATACTCTTCATGGTGACAATGTTCGAATCCTCTTTTATTTCAGTTACCTTCCATGTTTTTTTTATTTGTCTGAGAGTCCACAGTGGACATTCAATATCCATAGTGACGGGGTCAGGAACAAGCAAAGGTAAGGCATACTGACATTGTGATAGCTTTGTCATCATGTTCTGCTTAAAAAAACTGTCTGAGCAGTGAAACACTGCCATTTGAACATCCATTGGATGTACATGAGTCTGTTTTGGTTGATTAGAGTCTACAGTGAAGCTAAAAAGAGCATCTAAGTCATCATCGTCTGTGTCAACAGTGTCAAACTTTGGATCAGGCTTTGAGTGGCTTTCCTCATGACTGTCCTGTTTTACAGGAATATATCTGGCTCTGTAGTCTAACATCATCAACCTCTGGAGAAAAGTATGAGCAAGATCCTTCTCAGATGTTTCATTGTTCTGTTTCAAAGGTGGACCTACTTTAAGAAAATCTGCTGGTGACAGTTTCTTTTCATATTTATGTTGTAGGTGAAGTCTGCCAATGAGGGTTTCAGTTTCTCTTAGATATTCTTTCTTCCTGTTGATATCTTCAGAAATGTTCATGGACTGCTGTAAATAAATAAATAAATAAATAAATAAATACACATGTCCTGTATGTTGATGATTATGATATCATACAAAGAGACATGGAGTTAATTATTCCTTTACCTTGTCCTTTTTTCCTCTCTCATCCATGCATAATGAAGCTGCAGGACAACAATGAATCAGAGGAAAAAATCAGCCGACGTATATTTTGGTGATTGTCAGTTATTTTGCATGTTAAAACCTCTATTAGTTCTACTTTGATGTTTTGATTTTATTGTATAATTAAATGATTCATGAATTGTTACCTTTCTTCTTGGGTGCAGATGGTACACACTTGATTTTATAGTCTCCTCCTGTGTGTTCAGCACCATCTGGTTCATTCACTGGATCACACTATGAAAACATGGGGTTTTTTATGACCTTTACATTAGTTCACCTAGTTACCGCACACAAAACAGCAGCAAGATAAATGTAGAACATAAAAAGTGATGGACTTACGGTTGTGCACCAATTTTACAAGAATACAATAAATGTCAGCAAGTTAAAATGATATGCAGAAATCCAAACTTCAGTTAAGTAGTTTTAGATAAACCAGCAATTATTGTTTTATAATTATGATCACTACCGATCATACCTCCATTGGGATTTCAGCAGCATTCTTCTCCATTTCTTCTCCTGTAGCAAAAAGAAAAAGAAGATAGTACAAGTTAAAAGTTAAAATAGTAACACTGGATTAGCAAATCATCCAATGTTCATTATGAGTGTCAGTGTCAAATTCCATAAAGTTTTGCAGATGATTTTATCATGGACACAATATCACCCTTTTCAGGCAACAACAAGCATTTAAGTTTTTATACCTCAAAGAAAATATTAGAATCATATTGGAAGGGTTTTTTCCATCTTTGATATTTTTGAATTTGTTATAATTTCAGCTAAATGAAATTATATATACAAAACAGTTAATAGTTTCTCAGTGTGATTCAGTTACATGTTTTGGTTAGTTCTGCAGCTTATGTGACGTGATTTTGGTTGTGCTGTGCTTAAGAGACTTGACAACTGCAGTTGCATTCATCTGCAATCTTTCACACCCTGTGCACAACCCTAATCACACTGTTAAGCAGGTTTAATCACTAAAAAGACATTAAAAATAATTACTTTTTTTAAAGAAATGATTGATTTTTTTTATTTATTTAAGTGGAGTATCAAAAATGCATATGAAAATGTATTGGCGTTTGTACATGTATGTTTGAAAACAGTTAGTGCTACTTTACTCTTGTGATCATATATCCGTTGAAATACAAGGAAAAATGATTAATTTTCTTATTTTCTGTAGGAAAAGAGGTACCTGTGTAGGTTTGTTAGGGATCTGTGTTGTAAAGCCAAAAGCCTAGGATATGCCAATACCCACACCTACTCCTTTTAAAGGTTTAAAATCAAAGCTTTTAGTAAGGTTTGTCCATAATATCTTCATAAAGGAGCATGGATGTTATCTGTGAATGACAACATTCAAATCTCACCTATTTGATTTTGCTGAAACAATGAGGTATCGCTCCTTTCTCCATTGAGGGCTTTGTGGTCTATGTGTTTTTTCTGCCAATTATTTTCATCACGCACCAGTCCAGTGTAGCAGTGGTGAAAATTTTCAGTGACCATGACGTCTATTTTTTCCAGCAGAGCTATTATCTCATTTCCATCCATCATACTTCTTGTACATGTGTGGTATCTTTTTTCAACAAAACTGTTGTGAGCTTTCAGATCTTTCAGTGCATTTTCACATTCTTCATCTAGCTCGTGAGTCACAACTGTCATTACATAGGAAAGTATTCCTTTCCCAAAAGCCTTCTCTAACCACTGCACTCCTGAAATGTAATGGTTGATGTGCAGACCATGTGGTAACAGTAAGAGAAAAGCATGGATTTCCTGATTCAGTGGGAATTTGTTAATGTTTTGTAGGCCAAGCATGTTAATAACAAAAATGTGCCGACCACACAAATCATACAGTTTGGTTGAAAACTGTTCCATATTTGTTTGCTCGTCATGGTCAAGTAAGATGTTTTTTGAGCCAATCTCAACAGAGTTTGTATCACCAATTAACACCAGTGTGAGTTCAGGTATCACTGAAACAAAAATAAAGAGAGAATAACATCACTATGTAACAATGCAGTAATTACTGAAACAGCATTGTGAAATGTTTTATAATGCAATGACAAAACATAAGGTAATAAACCAATATTCAGATTCAAATGATTAAATTGATTCATTTTGATTATTAGTAATAGTGTTTGAAGCCCAACTGAGATATAATCTATAAATAATGTTACTTAACAATCAATTCTTGTTTAAAGTGTTACCTTTCTTGTTGGCTGCAAAGGGTACAGATGTGAAATTAGACCCCCATCCTCCTCTAGTTGTTGTGTTGTCATCATTGTCTTCCTCCATCTTATCTGCTCTTCATCTATGGCAAAACCATTTAGACAAATACAACATAAACTATCACTGGAAATGCACATTATTATTCAAGATGATTGAACAAATTACTTGATTTGATGAAAATAGGTTATGCATATTACAGATAAATATTTTGGGTTACATCCTGCTGATTTTGCTGCTCATGAAATGTTGCAGACATGGCAAATTTCCTGTCATAATCAGCATGGCCAAAGGGGGCGTGATGTACTTTGCATGATTTTTTGTGTGTTCTTTCATGAATATAATTCATGATGAGCAAGCATGACAGATCTTTTTGAAAATGGCTAATAGAGGAAATCACAAGAGTGCCTTTACCAACTACCAACCAACCATTTACCAACTACTGAAACATCCCATTCAGACAATCAGAGTTAAAAAAAGAACATCTCTAATCTATCAGTGAGGCAGACAAGAGTAGATGAACTACTGTATGAAAATAGAAATATTTAAGTTTTGGGTTAAACTGCAGTCAGCTGGAGTGGAAAGTTCATTTGAACTACATTAGAGTCAGAGCTCAAAACTGACCCCTGTTGGTTAAATGTTTATATTTGTGAAATGCTTGCATGAAAGACAGACCGTTTCAAATTTAATTGTAGAGTAGAGTATAGGTTCAGGTTTGAGTTAGGTTTAGGGTAGAGTTTTTTGGGTTAGGGGACAGGGAATGCATTTTGTGAATAACAGTCCTCAAAAGTATAGAAAAACAAGTGTGTGTGTGTGTGTGTGTGTGTGAGAGAGAGAGAGAGTCAGAGCAGCAAAGACTTATCAAGAATAATCATTTGTGTAACTGAAATAGTTTGAAAAGGTCTATATCTATTATAAAAACTGCACATGCTCAGTTTTTAAGTCTATAGCCTAGACAAAAACAATATTTTATTTAAACTCACCATATGTTCTATGTCTTAGTAGCTCTGCCCTGTTTGTGTAAATAAGGCTGCCTTGTCATAAATCCTTTCAGTACCCAGCCTTTATAGACAACAAAAACCGAAAGTTGAAGTAAGAGAGCTCTCTTTGCAGAAACCCTTGTGACTTTAAGGGAAAAAACACGAGGCTAAAAGGTCACACTGTTCAAACTCAGCCAAGTACACAGTGATGTCAAAATAGAAGCTTTTGTTACATCCAGAGCTACACCTGACATAAAAGTATTTAGAAAGACATAATATTTACCAGGGATTATATAAGATCAATTCCTTTGGGCTTTTTGGAGTGACCTTACTCCTAATTAACCAAGTGCAACTGTAGTGCAGTACAAGCACTAAGTGGGGCTGTAAGACTGATAATTTGGGGCTTTTAAGCCTTTCTCCAAACATTTATTTTGTTTTTGTTGATATTACAGGTTTGGTTTCAGAATCTTGTCCTGCTGCTGCTGCTGCTGTTGCTGTGTTGTCATCATTTGCATCTATCTTATCTGCTCTTCATCTTTAGAGTCATACTGTATGGCAGAGCCATTCAGACAAATATCTCAAAAAATATTTCTTCAAATGCACATAACCACTCAAGCTGATTGATTTGATACCATAAATAAAGGCACTACATCAAATAAGACATACTGGATAACATCCTGATGATTGTTCTGTTTGTAAAACTTTGTAAAACACAGGTATTGCAAATTTCCTGTCTTATTCAGCAGGGCGCAAGAGGTTGTTACAATGTATTGTGTGATAAATAATAACTCATGATGAGCAGATATGACAAAATATTTTTAAAATGGCAAGCATTGGAAGATTACAGTTACAGAACTGCAGTCAAAAGGAGTATGAAAGTAAATTAATTTAGTTAGTTTGGGTTTAGGGGACAGGGAACGCATTCTGTCAAAGATAGTCCTCACATGTATAGAAAGACAAGTGTGTGTGTGCGCGCATTAATGCAAGTCATGCAGACTTCAGAAACTCACAATATGAAACTGAAAATTAAGTGTCTAATAAAAGCAGCACATGCTCAGATTTTAAGTCTGCACACAAAACAGCATTTGATATAAACTCACCATTTGATCTGTGTCTCCTCAGCTCTGCCTGGTCTGCGTAGATATGGCTGCTTTTTCAGAAATCCTTACAGCCCCAGTATATAGGCAGATCAGAGGCCTGTTTAATTCTAGGTCCGCCCCTCACAAACTCCTCCTATTGGCTCTTAACAAATCTGATGTGGTGTAATGCATGGAGGGGGATGAGAAACACTGCAGGCACATTACTTGTAAATCAGTGATGAGAAAGGGACACGTGGGAGTAAGAGAGCTAGGTCAGTCAGTACAACCCTGAAAGTGAAAGTAAGAGAGCCCTATTTCTAGGAAACCATGTGACTAAGAGGAAAACAACAGTCTGAGTGGTCCCATAGCTCAAACACAGCCAAGCACTCACTGCTATCAACACTGAGCATTTGTTGCAGGCAGAGCTGCAGCTGCTACAAGAATCTTTGTGCTTTTAGATAGACTGATATTTAACACATAAGAAGAGGTTAGTCCAGAGGAGAGGCATTAATCCGGTCTCAAGTTTTCAGTTTTTATTCGAACTGCTCCTGATTATAGTTTTAAAACAAAACCTTAAGACTAGATGACTTCTCCTCTCCTTTTTTGGAGTGCCCTTACTCTTAAGTAATCAAGTGCTGCTGCAGTGCAGTACAAGCACCAAATGACATAGTTGGCTGATGATTCAGGACTTTTAACCCTAACTACAAATATTTCCTTTATGTTTGTTGATGGCACAGATTTGGTTCGAGACCCTCCTCCTTCTGCTGCTATGTTATCATTGTTGTCTGGGAGGGGGATTTTAAGGAAGGGTGATTCAGTCACCAATTCCTTTGAGCCAGACTTTAAAAAACAGAAAATGACAATGGGCCACACAGTTTCAGCAGCCTATTCAAAACCTTTTTTTTTTTAGCTTTTGGTAATGACAATTTTTAACATAACTCTACTTGTAACTACTTTATTTAAAGCTAGATAGAGTATCATCAGTTTGAACAGTTTTTTCGACAAACACTATTTGGCACTTTAATACAAGGTTGGCCAATTTTCTTTTTTCTTTTGAGCTGCTCAAATAGGTCTTGAAAACAGAGAAAGCAGATTCACTGTGAGGAGGCTACTCCACAGGGTTGACCCAGACTGATTCAAACTCTTTTCCTCAGTTGAATGACAAATATGCAAACCTGTCCAAATAGGACTGGCTTTCATGAAAGGTTCCTGGCTCTAAAAAAAGATAACTGCCAAGATGATGGAGTTACACATTAAAAGATCCAACCCAGCAATGGACTTTGTCAATGCAAAAAAAAAAAAAAAAAGTCAAAAACTCATACACCGTGGTCTAAAGGGCAGCATTTTTTCTCTTGGCTGAAACATTTTATTTACATTTAGGTTACTTCAGGGTACTGACAGTTTGCTGCAAGACTTTAATGTCACAGAGTTAACTCTGAAAAGTAACACTTTGTCATACTTTCATGAGTAAAATTATCCATCACAGATAACTGTTGTGCCACATTATGTCTTTGGTGGAAATATGGTGTGTTTTATATTAATAGAGTTCAGACAGACAATGCATGTCTTGTTTTGGGAGAATCTTATACAAGGCTGGGTCAGTCTGGATACACATTCTTGGTTGTATCCTGATTTACTAGTTACTTGGTCAGCCTTTAAGTTTTCATGACCATTCATTCATCCCCTTACATTCACTCTAATTTCACTGTGTGGTTTTGCTTAATCTATAGCCCAGTTTGTCAGTCTGGGAGGGCGACTGAATTTTTTAATTGGGTCATTAAAGCTTTATATCAGCCAGTAAAGTGTAGCAAAGTACTACATAAGCTTAAAATTTAGGAGTACATGTTGTTTACCTCCAGGTATCCCACTTAAAACATCAATCACCTTTTCAGTGGAAGTCCAGGCCTGTTGAGGTTGACAAAATATGACTAAAACAAACAAGGACTTTAGACCTCAGGACTAAGGGAAAAAAATGTACGTAAAAAAAACAGACAAAATGAACACCACTGATTTTTGGGTCATATGAAAATGTACTTGAACAAGAAGTTCACAATATGAATGTTGAGAAAAAGTCTTTATTTTTTCCTTGCAATGAATGATATTTCTGTTGGTAATTAAAAATATGATACAACGTGGTAATGACAAGAGTCTGATCAACAAACAACAGAATCAATTCCAATAGAAACCGTATTAAGGAGTAGTAATAAGTAATAGTAATAAGATGATTTAAAATTGGATAAAGTAAAAAAAATACTTCATGTACTTGACAAAGTTAAAATGATAAAGCCTCTTTCATCAAATTCTTTAAAAAAAAAGCAAAGTTTGCAAACAGCTAAAGATTAGCAAAACAAATGTAAAAAAAAGCATTCTATTTTTACTTAATATTTCAACTTCTCATAACTCAGCAAGTCTTGGATACATCTGTTTTGCATTTTCATAATCAACATTTCACCACTGCAATCTCATCATCATTATTGTTACATAAATTCTTTCAAAATACCTCATAAAGGTTTCCAATACTAACACAGAAATATTTATATACAACCTTAATCAAAACTGCAAAGCTTAAGTCCCTTGTTATGATGCCTTTTAATGACATACGTATTGTAAAAAAAAAAAGGTAAAAAAAAAATAACAACTGGCATCCCTTTTCTCAAATTACTTAAATTATGTTCACAATACAGTCCCAAACCCTACACCTTTGTTTACTCTTTAAAACTTAAAAAACTGTAATAAGAAAAGGTCTTGCATCTCATGTTTAAGAATGCACACATTTGGATGAATAGGAAAAATGCTATCATAGCAAATTATATGCACTGAAAAAGAACACAACTTACAGCATTCAGATAATTTTTGTCCATTATATAACAACTTAAAAACTTTAATTTGATTTGATTAATTTTCCTTTAAAATTCTCACATTTCATGCATCTTCAGCATTGTTTAAAATTTAACAAAAGAATATAAAACAAAAACCTATGATTAATTGTGATATAGCTGATCATTTTGATCCTTTTATGGCTAACAAACATTAAACTGAAATTACACCTGGGAATCCTTTCTAATGTTATACTGCACAAAGAATGAAGATACATGTTGATCAGATTATGGACTGGCAGTTTTATATGGCCTCATCCTCATCATTGCCATCGTTCAACTCCCTCAATCAAATAAAAAACTTGTATCTTTTTTTTTTTAACAGTTTGAGTAGCACTTGATTGTTTCTGGCCCTGTCACAGATTGTACATATCATCCAGACTTTCAATAGCTTCTTGTTTACTGTGGTCTCTCCACTCACTGGGAATTTCTCCTCTGCCCTCAAATTTAAATTTATAGTGGTCTTCCAGTTTCTTTTGAAATTGACATACAAACCATTTCCAGTATGCCAGCTTAGACTCATCAGGAGTAATCTGCCATGCAGCATACTTTTTCCCAGCACTTTGATACTGTCTGAAAGGAATGCTCTTCTCTGAGTCATGATGAGGGTAGAAACATCGATCACTTGCAACATTTGTTGTGCAAAAATTGATGTCCAGTTCCACTGTGTTTGTATAGTGCCATCCATTTATCCCAGCAGGGCGATGAAAAGGGA
Organism: Plectropomus leopardus; assembly: GCF_026936395.1. NCBI lineage: Eukaryota > Metazoa > Chordata > Actinopteri > Perciformes > Serranidae > Plectropomus > Plectropomus leopardus. The sequence continues at coordinate 27,752,426 of NC_142193.1, forward strand.
CACTGTGTTTGTCAGGACTGTGATTTTCCAGTGTGTTGGTGCAAACAGCTGCACAGAATGGACATGTCACCCAGCAGCAGTTACACAGCTGATCAATGAGGATTTGATCAGGCTTCATCCTGAATTCCTTCATCTTATCCAGTGAGACGCTGCTCACTTCCTTCATGACAGATTCAATGCCCTTCTCTATTTCTTCTTTAAGAAATTCAAAATGGTTTATGTCACTGAAGTTTTGACATGAAATGGTGTCAAATGTTAGCTCATCTTTTAGCAAACTAGAAAATTCCTCCACCCACATGTCGACGTCTCCTTTTTGGGTTTTGACTTTCTCTGTTGCAGCAAATAAAGCTCGACTCACAAGATTACTGATGTGTTCGACATTTTTCTTGAGTATAGTCTGTGCTTTATTGCTGTTGTCTCCGAAAATGTATTTCTGGACTTCCTCTCTTATAAATGCCTCTGCTTGGTTCCTTGGGTGTCGGATGTAGGTGATGAAACCATCAAAGTCCTCTTTCTCAGCCAGTGATTTCAGCAAGTGTTTCTCCAAGTTCAACCTGTTCCCACTGAATGCTGGGAAACTGCACTTCATCTCTCCAGCAAGATCAATGGCAGTTTTGTTGCAGACGGCCTCAACAGTGGAACTCTTCAGGTTCTCACAGATCAATTCTCCAAACACAACAGCAGATGAGTGTCCTTTGCAGAAGCTTCTGAAAATGTTGTAATATTGCATTTTCTTGCTTTCTACATAAGTGGCTGCATCGTTGTCCATTTTGAATTTCTTGTGGGACTCCAAAAGCCATGTCCCTGCTCTCTCAAACACATACAGTAAAAGATCCACTGTAAACTCCTTCTTCAGAGCATATTTCCTCTTTGATTCAAACTGTGTCACTTTGGTTTTGACATAGTTGGCCATTTCTTGCAAGTAAGTTGGACTGTAGCCTCTTGTAGCGACAGGATTGCTCTTAAGTGCGTCAAGGGACTGTTCTTCAATGTCGTCAATCAGCATTCTGATCTGTTTCTGTCCTTCATACTGAAAATACCCCTTAAAGTAATATTCTACTTTTGTAGCTTTCTCTGAAACAAATTCAAAGATTCTGTTTGCAGGACCAGAATGTTTTTCTTGTCCTCTTCTGTCAATTTTCCTCTCATTTTCATGAAATTGGTGGCCTGTGTTGCACAGATCTCGCTCCTTGGTGAGGGATACATAATCAATGTAATCACCAACCTCTGATATTTTTTTGTATTTGCCACTGCTTTCACGCTCAGCTATAAGAGCCCATTCAAAACCAAGCTCCTGAAGGATAGTTATCAGATCTCCTTCATAGTTGATGTCCTTAATAGGTTTTGTACCTGCAGTTAGTTCACTAACCCAACCGCTCCAAACAGAGTTGAACTGTTGAAGTTTTTCTTCATCTTTTTCATCCCTGAACTGATGAGCGAGCTCTTTGCTCTTTTGTAGCAGTTTGTTCTCAAACTCTGGCTTCTTATCATCTAACTTTTTACAGGCATTCTTCTGCTCGATGACTTCATCCAGTTTTCTTTTGACTCCTCTCACTTGGTCATCATGAAACTCCTTGATTTTGTTTTCAAATCGTCCTCGCCACTGAACCAAGATTTCTTTGTCTCTGTCATCATCAAAGTATTTTGTCATTGCTTTTTTGACTTCTTCATAGGTTTTGTTCATTTCCAAATGAAGATAAGTGAGCTCAACCTTGTCAAGTTTTCCATTTTCAATTTTGGTATAAAGTCCGTTCTCAATGGTCAACATGTTGCTCCTCAGGGCCCAGGTCCAGTTCCCATACTGGACCTCAAGTTTTCTGTACACTGCGATTTCAAGTGTGTTTTTGAAACTGAAAACAAACTGTTCATTCATCAGGGCATTCCACAGGTCCTGAATTTTGCTTTTGAACTGTGAGAGAGTAATCCCAGCAGACTGTGAAGCCTTTGAGAGGATGATGGTCTTCAGCTCCTGAACGCTTTCACTATAACCAGGATTTGGTGGAGCCATAGGGGGACTTCCCTCCCATAGTTGGGCGAAGTATTTCACATCTTTCTGCACATCAAATGCAATTATGTCACTAAAGCACTCAGCCTCACAAACCTCCTCTTTGGCTGCTAGTTGGGTCATCTTGTCCAGTTTTTCTTGCAGCTGTCTCTTTCCATGCAAGTTTTTCTCTGCAGCTGAGATATCTGTAACATTCTGGTGAACAAACACACAACTTGGAGAAAGATTAACTTTCTTCATTCTCATGAAAGCCTGAACAACAATCTGCAGGACATCTTGCATCTCAGCTGGATTCTCTCCAAATATATTGATCAGTGTCATGTTTCCGATACCAACCACAAATGTTGCCAGTTCATTGTCGTGATGAAGGATGGCGTTACCCTCCAACTCAAGAGCACGCAGTCCTTCAGTGTCCACCACGAGAATGTAGTCAAACTGAAAGTCTTTCTTGATCTCCTCTGATACTTTGACCAGCTGCATAAAGGCGCCCTTTGTGCACCTGGCAGCACTCACTGCAAACTGTAACCCAAACATGGCATTCAGCATTGTTGATTTTCCGCTGCTTTGCACTCCCAAAACTGACAAAACAAAGATTCTCTTGTCGCCCAGTTTCTTGATGACTTTGTCTAAAAGACTAGAGATCCATGTTAACGGCACATGACCTGCATCACCATCCATCAGTTCCATTGGGTGTCCTGATATCATCAGCTCTGCAGCCAGCTCAGGGTATTTAGACCAGTCAGTCAGTCCCCTCTTTGTTTTTTTCTGCAGAGATGCATGAGCTTCATAGATCTGTCCCATTTCTCTAAAGATGTGTTCTAAGCCAAAAGTGGCTGACTGTAGTTTTCTTGATAATTCATCAAGCTCAATTTTCTTTCTGTTAAACAGATCTGATTTGTCATGTTTCTTCTTCAAAGCCAGGATCTCAGACCACTTTTCATCATAGCTGTGGAGAATTGAAGAGAGGTCGTCAGTAGAGAGGGCATCTACCAGTATTTGAGTCCACTTCAGGAAATACTCTTTGTCTGTTGATGGCAAAGAAGAGAGGCTTTCAATGAACAACTTCATTGGTTTACTACAGGATACAGTGCATTGTTTTTGTCGTATTTGTTTCAGTTTCTGTTGCTTTTGAGATTTCTCCTTCTCAATGTGTCCTTTGAGGTGATACAGTCCTTTGTTTATTCTGCACCACTCGTGCCAAAGTTGGCCTTGACAAGGGAGAAATGTGTCTTTGATCTTTGAAACATCCATCCCCTGAAGCAAGTTCACTATTTTCATAGCAGCTGACTTTCCATTTTGGCAGACTTTGTCATCTTCATCCACTCTGATTCCAGAGACCTCGGCCATGGTTTCAAGCTTGAAGGATGCATGGGGTCCAGACAAAATTATTCTGATGATTTTTTTCAGCTCTTCAGAAACATCTGACTGACTTTTATCCCTTAGACCCATGATGTATTTTCCTTTTTTTTTCTCAATTGCACCACAATCACTTTCAGCAATAAGACATATGAGGGGCTTCGGAGACTTGAGAAGGTTTGACATAACTGCAGTTCTTTTTTCACATTCTCCTGATGTTGGGAGAAGAACAACATTGATTGATGATTTTTCAGTCAGAATGTCACGCTGTTTTTCAATCGACAGAGCATCACCATGAAGATTACAGAAGGCGATGCAGTCAGTGAAGGCATCATTGGGTTTTCCAGCTGGGCAGTACCAGGCAATCTCTGCCACACCATCCATCAAGTGACGAGACTTGGTGCTACCTGGGTCGTTTCTGTGGAAGAAGGTGCTGTGACGGTCGTTGATCAAATTGTTCATCAGCTGAGATTTAGACAGAGATAATGAACCCAGGCGAAGAAATGACACCATGGGGGTCTCAGCTTTGCAGATGTGCATACTCTTCATGGTGACAATGTTCGAATTATCTTTGATTTCAGTTACCTTCCATGTTTTTTTTATTTGTCTGAAAGTCCACAGAGGACATTCAATATCCATAGTGACGGGGTCAGGAACAAGCAAAGGTAAGGCGTACTGACATTGTGATAGCTTTGTCATCATGTTCTGCTTAAAAAAACTGTCTGAGCAGTGAAATACTGCCATATGAACATCCATTGGATGCACATGAGTCTGTTTTGGTTGATCAACACTGTAACATAAAAAATCACTTAAGCCATCATTATTTGTGTCAGCAGTGTCAAACTCTGGATCAGGCTTTGAGTGGCTTTCCTCATGACTGTCCTGTTTTACAGGAATATATCTGGCTCTGTAGTCTAACATCATCAATCTCTGGAGAAAAGTATGAGCAAGATCTTTCTCAGACGTTTCATGGTCTTGTTTCAAAGGTGGACCTACTTCAAGAAAATTTGCTGTTGACAACTTCTGTTGATGTTTATCTTGAAGGTGAAGTCTGCTAATCAGTGTTTTATATTCTTTCGTCCTGTTGATGTCTTCAGAAATTTTCACTGACTGCTGTGAAAGAGTAAATAAACTTACCATACAAAGTAAATTAAATGTCTCAAATTAGATATAATGAACAGCTTATAAATTAAATAAGGAGTATCTCACCTTATCCTTATTTTGACTTGTATTTCCATCCATGGTTTCTGCAATAGAATAATTAATGTTATTACATTAAAGTCCCTGGTGGACAATAAAGATATATTACATTATATTATATTCTAAAGTCAGAGTAATATCCTTTTAAACCAATGTTTTTTTTAATCTATTAATAGAATGAACTGTAATCAATTTGAACGTTAAAAGCTTCATTAGCTCTACCGTTGACTTTTTCACTCTTCATGAAAATGTTACCTGTGTCAGTGGCTGCTGAATGCTTGATTTCAGATTCTCCTCCTTCGGTTGTGTTGTCATCATTCTTTGAGTGTTTAACATCACCATATTCATTCTCTGGGTCACACTAAGAAAAAAAATACTTTATTTGACATCAGTTCACCAGCTTTAGAATCACTGAGATTAGAAACATGCACAACTTAATGCAAGAGGGTTTATATCTCAGTGAGAATAAGGTCATGTCTTCTGAAAGTGTCCAACCAGAAGGGTCAGGGAGTCAAACACTGTTAAAGACTAAAAAGGCAACTAGCTCCAATGCTCAGCTGAAGGTTCAGGTTTTAGTGCAAAAAATTAACAAACAAACAAACAAAAAAACAAAGAAAACATAACTTCAGAAAAAATAGGTAGCATTAATAAGGAAGCGCTTCAGCTTGACAATGAGTACAGAGGACTACAAGATCTCACCTCTGTCTCTGTTTTAGCTGCACTCTCTTCCAGTTTGCCTACTGCATGGTAATTCCACACCAAGTGGATTGCAGGATTTAAAAAGAAAATTGTTTATGTATGTTAAAAATCTAACATGTTGTATCTACTTAAATTTTTAAAAACTTTTAATTTAAATTTATCTTAATTTTGCACAACAGAAGAACAAAGTATACTACACTGACATGTTGGACTTGTGTTTGTTTCCATTAAAATATTATCTTTAATATTATTTGCAGACGGGGGTTTAGTCTCTTCCCCTGTGTTGTCATAATTCCTCTCTGAGTGTTCAGCATCACCAGATTTAGTCACTGGATTGCACTAAGAAATAGTGATTTAGTTTAGTTAAGTTAACCTGAAAGCATTTGAGATAAAGAATGTTTGTAGTAGTAAGTGGGCCAAGAAAACAGCAAATGAACATAAATACTCAATATCAAAAAGTGATGCAGCAGTTTAGTAAAAAACAAAAAATGTTCCCTGATGATGATTGATGATTACCTTCACCTTGATTTGAGCTTCATTGTTTTTAATTTCTTCAACTGCAAGAAAAAAACAGAAAATTGAAAATTTCAAGGTTAACAAAAATAACACTGAATTAGCAAATCATCCTGTCTTTATATGTACTACATAAATGTGTAAAATTGCATTTAAATTTTTTAATGAACCAGTGTAGGTTTTATCAGTGAATGCCATCAAAAAATCACACCTGTTTGGTTTGGTTGAAACACTGAGGAATTGATCCCTTCTTCTTTGTGGGATTTGTGTTCCAAGGGTCTTTTCTGCTCTTTATTTTCATCACTCATCAGTCCACTGTAGCAGTGGTGATCATTTTCAGAGACCATGACGTCTATTTTTTCCAGGAGAGCTATTATCTCATTTCCATCCATCATACTTCTTGTACATGTGTGGTATCTTTTTTCAACAAAACTGTTGTGAGCTTTCAGATCTTTCAGTGCATTTTCACATTCTTCATCTAGCTCGTGAGTCACAACTGTCATTACATAGGAAAGTATTCCTTTCCCAAAAGCCTTCTCTAACCACTGCACTCCTGAAATGTAATGGTTGCTGTGCAGACCATGTGGTAACAGTAAGAGAAAAGCATGGATGCCCTGATTCAGTGGGAATTTGTTAATGTTTTGTAGGCCAAGCATGTTAATAACAAAAATGTGCCGACCACACAAATCATACAGTTTGGTTGAAAACTGTTCCACATTTGTTTTCTCGTCATGGTCAAGTAAGATGTTTTTTGAGCTAATCTCAATAGAGTTTGGATCACCAGTTAACACCAGTGTGAGTTCAGGTATCACTGAAACAAAAATAAAGAGAGAATAACATCAATATGTAACAATGCAGTAATTACTGAAACAGCACTGTGAAAGGTTTTATAATGAACCATCCTTAGTTTGTGAAATATTTTCAAAATCTTAGATGACCTGTGTCATTTTGTATTTAAGATTTTATTTCAGACTTTACTTCTCACATTAACATGATTCATTTGATACATTTTAAGGAGGCAGCTGACCCCCAAGTCAATAATTAGATTACATCATAAGAGTTATTGTAATTGGTTGCAGTAACCGAGAAAAAAGATGTTGCTTTGCAGCTTTTCACTGTGCAGGAATGCCTTCTTTTGGCATATTTTGTGACGACGTGCTGGAAAAGACGTTGGGACAAATTTGTGTGCATCACGATGCAGTCGACTTTACTGCCCAGTTTATGTTTCGTGCAAAAGTAGTCAAAAAGTAATCAAGTATTAAGTTATGTATTAAGTTACATAACTTTGATGAAGTAATTAGAATCAAATTTTAATAAATCATTTAGAAAACCTCAGCAGCAATGTAAGAAACATTGCTGCTGAGGTTTTCTAAATGAGCAATCATGACCTGCTTACTCAAGATAGTCCAAAGACGATCATGAGCAGTTTCATGTAGAAAATATTTTCTTTATACCAAACTACACTGGTTAACTATAACCACACTGAAGAAAATGTGCACCTACTAATGATTGAGAGGCTCTTTCTTGTGATGATGAAAGTTGTAAAAATGATGAATGATGAATGGTGTCCTCCTTGGCTAAGCCGTAACATTAGCTTGGTGCAAGGTGAACTAGCAGTAGATGTACACTTCCTTCTGTGCGGTGATATGGTTGGTGGGCGTAGTTTATTAGAAAGAAAATTGTTCCTCCATAAAACTGCTCACAACAAGGTCTGGGGATTATCTTGAGTAACTGGGTCATAATTTCTGTTACATTACTGTTGAGTTTATCAAATGATTTTGTGTTGAGTGCCATCAAGTTTCATTATATTGGAGAGCAGCCAGAGAGCTAATATCTCCAACTCTAACCAACTCACACAAAAACAATCTTGAGTGATAAATATAAATACAGGTAAGAGGAAAAATATGTATTTTCAATTTAGGAATGAACTGTCCCTTTTATTTCTTAGCGTTTGATCCTCAACTGACATATACATTCAATGTTTCTATATAAAAAGTTCTAGTTTAAAACATTACCATTCTCATTGGTGGCAGATTGTACAGATTGGATTTCAGACTTGTCTTCTCCGTCAGCTGCTGTGCTGTTATCATCGTATGCCTCCATCTCATCTGCTCCTCATCTGTACAGAATCATTCTACAAAACCAAGCCCTTCAAACAAATACAACACTACATTATCACTGCAAAGATACATTCCCATTGAGGCCAATTAAGCAAGTTATTTGATAAGATAAAGAAAAGCACTACATCTTACATATAAAACAGTATGTTGAACATCCTAATTAATTAACTACTCATTAAATGTGGCAGACTTTGCAATTTTCCTGTCTAAGTCATGATGACCAATCATAACTTCATGCCTATGTTTGAAATATGTGCAGTATATTTGGGTACCTTTAGAATATAATGCAAGTGAAGATTTCATCATATCATATTTCATCATATTCTGATGAATGAACAAGCAACATAATCTTTTAAAATATTTGACAGTGGCGATGGCTAAGGTTGGGGGCTAGAGAATGCATTATGTAAACAAGGGTCCTAATAAATCCACTAAGACAACTGTGATTGTGTGTGTGTGTGTCTTCCACACTTGAGCAGAAAAAACTCACAGAAAACTTTCACAACATCAGTCTTAAGTTATTTGAAAATTTCAACTTTTGTTTTATAGGATATACATGCTCAGATTAAAGTGTGTAAACAGACAGCATATAATTTAAACTCATCAACCCACAAACACCATCATCAACAGTGTCTACACCCCACCGGGGATTTCCCTGTACAATAATGCTAGCGTGTATTCTAATCACCAATTACTTGTGTTGTGTAAAATAAATTAATTTAGCAGCTGTTTTAGTTTGTTTTTCATTTAAGTCTCTCCTCATTGAACTTAAGTTGAAAAATGTCTGTTATAAAAATGTACAGGCAAGTCTGTACGCAAAACAATATATAATTTAAACACCATTTGTTCTGTGTCCCCTTAGCTCTATCTGCTCTGTGTAGATGTGGCTGCCTCATCTGAAATCCTTTTAGTCCCAAAACTGCACAGAGAGAGAGGGATCACTGGCCTGTTAAATGTCTGCCTCTCATAATCCCCTCCCACCTGCTCTTTTAAAACCTTAAAAGTGAAAGTAAGAGAGCTCTATTTCTCAGAAATCATGTGACTGTGACTCAGAGGAAAACAATGAGGCCACAAGGTCCCATAACTCGAACACTACCTTGCACATACTGCGGTCAATCTGAAATGTATTAATCTACATAGAGGGAGTAATATTGTCAAGTAACGTAATACTTTGATATTGAACTAATATATGTTATGTATTACATTCTGAAAGTAACTTTCCCAACACTTGTCCTCACAAGTACAGAGAGGCAAACCTCCAATGTGTGGGTGAGTGAGCTTGCAAGTACTCCATGAAAAAAAAATTCCACAAAAGTAAGAGCAACAAATAGTTAAATAAAAAAAAGCCTGCAGTATAAAAATGAAGTTCAGCAAGGGAAGTTTGTCTTGTTTCTCTGTCTGTTATTCTTCCAGCCTTTAACTCAATCAGTTGACTTCAGTTCACTCGTTCACTTTAACCAGTGACATTTTGCCAAAACTTCTGTCAGCCATTTTGTTGCTGTCAATTTTAAAAATCTATCTTTTGTGTCTGGGGTCGCAGAATGTTGTTTATTATTTGCATCTGCAGGCTATTAATTCATTTTCTGATTGTAAATTCTTTATTTAATAACCCAGGATGTTGATCCCAATGATCAGGGATGATCAGCCTATCGTAGACTGAATATAAATGAGAGTAAAAGTGTTGTATGCTGCTAGACAGACTCTCTCTGACTTTAACGGTCTCCATTATAAAAATGGATAGAACAAATTGATCGTGAAAAAATAAATGAGGACAGATGTTTATGTCCCTTTTGTTCTGTTTTTTGGGGATAGTGAATCCAGAGATAAATGAAATATTAAACTTGGGTGTGATAAACTCGAGTGCAATTTTGATCTGTCTTCACTCCGGTGTGAAACTGCCAATCAATAACAAGAGCATAACGGCCGATAAAAGACTTCCGTAAAAATTGCTCTCCAGTGTCCTTGCTCCTCACAGGTCCTTCCTCAATTCTCGATCCTTGGCACAAATAAGCACTTTGGTACATCATTCAAGATGGCGAGGATCGAGGAGCGAGGAAATGAAAAATAAGAGACTTAGGATTTGGCCCAAGTCGGATAGTTTTCGGACTTTTCCAGCAACTTTCAGTGTGGACAGGAATTCACAGAAGCACCCTCATCCAGTTAGATTTGTTTATTCATCAAGGCAACCCTCCTCAGACCCTTTTACCTCCACTTTTCATCAACTCACCAACACCATCGTCACCAGTGTCTACACTCCACCAGGCATTATCAAGTACAGCTCAAGGCATAGCCCCTTAAATTAATAATGTTAGGGTGGAGTCTAATCGTCAAAGACTTAACTCTCTCCTGATTGAAATTAAGTTGTTTTAAGAGGTCAGTGTCTGTAATAAAAAATGTACAGGCTCAATTAAAGTCTGTACACTAAACATTATATAATATAAACTCACCAGTTGCTCTGTTTCCTTTTAGCTCTGCCTGGTCTGTCTTGATATGGCCGCTTAGTCAGACCTCATGCCCTTTTAAATGTTTGCCACTCATAACCCCACCCAGCAAAGGCAGAGTCAAAGAACAGTCCAATACAAACAGGCACGAGAGAGCTAACACAAAGAAATACTTGAATGCTTGCTACAGAGACAGTCAAACAGGTACAGCAGGACGGGAAAACCCAGCTGGCAACAAGACACAAGTGTGACAATTAGGTGCAGGTGAGATTAGAGAAAGACTAGAGATCCATGTTAACGACACATGACCTGCATCACCATCCATCAGTTCCATTGGGTGTCCTGATATCATCAGCTCTGCAGCCAGCTCAGGGTATTTAGACCAATTAGTCTGTCCCCACTTTAAGAATTTCTGCAGAGATGCATGAGCTTCATAGATCTGTCCCATTTCTCTAAAGATGTGTTCTAAGCCAAAAGTGGCTGACTGTAGTTTTGTTGATATTTGTTCAAGCTCCATTTGCTTGCTACTTAGCAGATCTGATTTGTCATGTTTCTCCTTCAGAGCTAAGACCTCAGACCACTTTTCATCATAGCTTTGGAGAATTGAACAGAGGTCGTCAGTAGAGAGGGCATCTGATAAGATCTGAGTCCATTTCAGGAAATACTCTTTGTCTGTTGATGGCAAAGATGAGAGGCTTTCAATGAACAACTTCATTGGTTTACTACAGGATGCAGTGCATTGTTTTTGTCATATTTGTTTCAGTTCCTGTTGCTTTTGAGATTTCTCTTTCTCAATGTGTCCTCTGAGGTGATACAGTTCTTTGTTTATTCTGCACCACTACATGAAAACCTGCCTTCTATTCTCTGTGAGAAAAGGATTGGAGGAGCAAAGAGGAGCCTGTCAAGTGACTGATGATGACTGATGATTGCCAATTGCTGCAATACCATTGACAGAAAATGGTTATATGCATATTGTGCTTATTTAAGAATACTTTATATTCTGTATCTATTAGGCTCACAGGAAATAGACCCACATGCATGACTCAGAGGCAAATCAAGTAATTGATAATTAAGTTCGTAATTAATCAAAAAACAGGTTTGGTACACAAATAGTCAGTCAGTAAGGTAAACAAATCCAAAAAAAGGGCAAAGCAAAGGTAGAGTCAAAGAACAGTCCAATACAAACAGGCACGAGAGAGCTAACACAAGGAAATACTTGAATGCTTGCTACAGAGACAGTCAAACAGGTACAGCAGGATGGGAAAACCCAGCTGACAACAAGACACAAGTGTGACAATTAGGTGCAGGTGAAACACATTTGGGCAGGGCAGGTAATCACACAAGAGGGAAACTTGTCAAAATGTGGGGGCCTGAAATTATATGAGATAGAGATGAACAAAATAAAGTAAAATTGAAACAAATTGGAAAAAAACAAAAACATGACCTGACAGACGCATGACAGTGTCATAGATGCTTGAGTGTGTGTGTGTGTGTGTAAACAGTCTTTATGGGGACTCCTTCAGTTCATTTTGAACCATTGTAGTGGGGACATTACTGCATTTTGAGGACATTTTACTTCAAAGGCCTTTAAGTTAAAGATAATAAATAATGTGTGTGTTCTCATGTCTGCTCTCAATCACTGACAAAAATAACCACAAAAAAAAACTTGTGTTCTTTCCCAGTGTCTTTCCAAATCCTCTCTACCAAAGTACACTTCTAAATATAACATTTTATGCCTTTAAGGCAGATTCTGTATGGGCCAAAGGCTGACTCCTACTTATACTTATACCATACACTTTCTAAGTTGACAGATGGCCTTTTGTTTGTTCTGGATGGATTATTTTGGAAAAGTGCTCACTAACATGGATTTTAACAAATTTGAAACCAAAATTTGAGACAAATGTATCTGTTGAGTGTTTGGAAACAATCTTGGAAACAATCAGTGTTTTATGCAAATACATTACAATTATAAACTTTCAAAAGTTATGGCAGGTAGTACACAAACTATGATAAACACTTATGAATATGATATTTGTAATACAGTCTGGTACAACACTATCATTGAGGCCCAAAGAAAATGACAGAACTGCTGTTTACTGTCTTCATAATACTTCATAATCATGTTTGTTCAAAAATATGCAAATCTGAACAGCATCAGACTTTCTCTTCAAAGTAGTATCCTTAATCATAGAACCTGCCAATTTGTGGCTAATTTTCTTTTAGCCTGAAATAAATCAGATGAAATCATATGTAAAGGCATGTCGGAAGTTTGATTAAAATGCTAATTCTTGGTCTTGACTAAGACCATATTAAAATTTTATATGTCAGACAACCAACTAACCAGTCCTTTGATGACTAAAATGTCAAGCGTTTTTGTAGACTCACATTAGATAAAAATGTCAGTGGCTTTCTTTGACAAAGACAGACTAAAATATCTCGATCCGAGTTAAGACTAAACCTAAGAATAGCTGACAAATTTACCCCTATTTGTGATTTTTGGTTATATAAGCAAAATGTACTTGAATTACCATGTGGCAAGAGTTAGACATATTTTGAGAATGTGTCAAAAGCAAATCTGGTCATCAATTACAAATGAGTCTTAAACCTCAATGGCTGTGTTAAGGGTTTATTTATTGCAGTAAACAACACATCACTTTTTTTTAAACTGATATTTCTGTTAGTAATTTAGGATTTTAATGTACTGGAACAATGACAGTAATCAAAGAACAGAAACCCCAACAGAACCTTAAAAACAAACATAAAAAGAGTGTAAAACAGTGTGAAATTGTTGAATATCATCATCATCATCATCATCATCATCATCATCAGGCATTGTTTATTCAGGGAAAATTGACTGAGCATTAAGCTTTTTTACAGCAATGCCCTGAATTCAATATACAACACACAACAGCAACAAACTCAACAAAAACAAAAACAACTAGAAGCAATGGCGATCAAAAGTCACACATTGCAATGATATCAGTAAAAGGATGAAACCATACATAGCAAACAAATCTGCAACCAGTGAAGAAATGTGTAACAACACAACAGAATAAAAAACAGCAAAATACTACTAATACTTGAGAGAGAGAAATAATCAATTAGAAAGTTATTTAAAAAACAAACATAAGAATTTGAGGAAACACGCAAACAAAAGAACAGTTGACCTGTAATTCGATCTCTGAATTGGATACTTGTCAAAAGAAAGTTGATTTTAAAATCTACTGAATGGCCCTGCACTTCGATACATACATATTAAAAGAAACTCTTAAGATTAGTGTCACCAGTTTAGTGTTTGACCAAAAGTATCCCCCTCTGTTTCTGACAAGTTGAGTTAATGGTTGAGTAATGGTCAGAAATGTATTTTTGCATAAAAAAATGATGATGTCAGAATGAAGATGACCTTTGAACTCTTGAATATATAATGCTACCCTTCACTATTGTATTCTATTTGAAATTTGTGTGAATGTTGTCATAATTAATTTATGAATTATTGAGCTATGGACAAAAAATGTTCTGTGAGGTTACAGTGAACTTTGACCACCAAAATCTATTTAGCGCATCAATGAGTCCAAGTTGACATTTTAGTCAAATTTCAAGTAATTAATTCAAGATGTTCTTAAGATATTACATTCAAGAATCAGACGAGGTCACAGTGACCTCATGTACCATATGAACATTTTATGCCAAATTTGAGGAAGTTTCCATTAGGTGTTCTTGAGGTATCACACTCACAAGAATGAGACAGACATGAGGCAATATTGACCTTGACCTCTGCATTTTTACCACCAGAATCTAGTCAGTTTATCGGTGAGTCCATTTGGGTGTTTGAGCGGAAATTTGAATTATTGAGATATTGTATTCTCAAGAATGAGACAAACACAAAGTCACAATGACCTTTGACCATGAAAATTTAATCAGTTCATCTTTGAGTCCAAGTGGATTTTTTTTGCCTAATTCAAGAAAGTTCCCCCAAGGCGTTCATAAAATATTGCATTCACAGTAATGAGGCAGACGGACTGAGGCAGAACCCAGAAAAATAATGCCTCTGGCAATGGCTGTTTTCAGCTGGGAGGCATAAAAACCTATGACTGGTTCTGATCCATCTCATTCTTTTTATAATCATGCCTTAATGGTTAACAAACATGCAATTAACATTTAAACATGTATTGTTTTTTCATTTGTTTCGTGGCATTTTCAGGAGTTCCTACCACTTAATGTTATCCTGCAAAACCAATTAAGATACATACTGATGACATTATGAATAGATGCTCCGAGATGCTGGGTAGATGCTGTATGAATAGATAAAGAAAAGCCTTCATCTTTAATCATGCTATTGTTGCACTCCTTTATTCAAATCAGAATTTCCTTTTTCTTTTCAATAGTTAAAGACACTTTGGCCTTCTGTAACTTTGAGTAGAGTTTGGTTGTTCCTGGCTCAGTCACAGCTTGTACATATCATCCAGACTTTCTATAGCTTCTTGTTTACTGTGGTCTCTCCATTCAGGAGGAATTTCTCCTCTGCCCTGGAATTTTAATTTATAATACTCTTCAAGAGGCTCTTCAAATCGACATACAAACCATTTCCAGTATATCAGCTTAGACACATCAGGGGTAATTTGCCATGTAGCAAACTTTTTCCCAGCATGTTGATACCTTTTGAAAGGAAAGGTAAGACGTTCACAGTATGAGGGTCGGAAAAAGTCATCACTTGCAACCGATGTTGTGCAGAAATTGATGTCCAGTTCCACTGTGTTTGTATAGTGCCATCCATTTATTCCAGCAGGGCGATGAAAAGGGACACTGTGTTTGTCAGGACTGTGATTTTCCAGTGTGTTGGTGCAAACAGCTGCACAGAATGGACATGTCACCCAGCAGCAGTTACACAGCTGATCAATGAGGATTTGATCAGGCTTCATCCTGAATTCCTCCATCTTATCCAGTGAGATGCTGCTCACTTCCTTCATGACAGATACAAGGCCCTTCTCAATCTCTTCTTTAAGAAAGTCAAAACTGTTTATGTCACTGAAATTTTGACAACAGATGGTTTCAAATGTTAGCTCATCTTTTAGCAAAGTGGAAAATTCCTCCACCCACATGTCTGTGTGTCCTCTATGAGTTTTGACTTTCTCTGTTGCAGCAAATAAAGCTCTATTCACATGCGTATTGATCTGCTCAACGTTTTTCTTGAGTATATTCCGTGCTTTATTTTTGTTGTCTCTGAAAATGTATTTCTGAACTTCCTCTCTTATAAATGCCTCTGCTTGGTTCCTTGGGTGGCAGATGTAGGTGATGAAACCATCAAAGTCCTCTTTCTCAGCCAGTGATTTTAACAAGTGTTTCTCCAAGTTCAACCTGTTTCCACTGAATGCTGGGAAACTGCACTTCATCTCCCCAGCAAGATCAATGGCAGTTTTGTTACAGACGGCCTGAACAATGGATCTTTTCAGTATGTGGCAGATCACTTCTCCAAAAACAACAGCAGATGAGCTTCCTCTGCAGAAACTCCTGAAAATGTTGAAATATTGCATGTTTTTGCTTTCCAAGTAAGTGACAGCATCATTGTTCTTTTTGAATTTCTTCTGGGAATCCAAAATCCATCTCCCTGCTCTCTCAAACACATACAGTAAAAGATCAACTGAAAACGCCTTCTTCATAGCAAATTTCGACTTAGATTCAAACTCTGTCACGTTGTCTTTGACACTGTACGCCACTTCTTGCAAGTAAGTCAGATTATAGCCTGTTGCAGCTATAGGTTTGCTCTTAATTGTATCAAAAGACCGTTTTTCAATTTCGTCAATGAAAGATCTGATCACCTGCTGTTCTTGAGCTAATAAAGTACTCCCTGAATTAGGCCCATGTTCTTTATTTTGTTGTGTTGACCCAAATCCTATTTTTTTTTTAACATATTCCAACATTGTTGTCACTGAAAATCTTCCATGTCCTTCAGTGTCCGTGTTTTCCCTCTTATCATGTTGTGATTTTTGTCCTGTGTTACACAGATCTCGCTCCTTGGTGAGGGATACATAATCAATGTAATCACCAACCTCTGATATTTTTCTGTATTTGCCACTGCTTTTACATTCAGCTATAAGAGCCCATTCAAAACCAAGCTCGTGAAGGATAGTTTGCTGATCTACCTCATAGTTGATGTCCTTTATCGGTTTTGTACCTGCAGTCAGTTCACTAACCCAACCGCTCCAAACAGAGTTGAATTGTTTTTGAAGTTCCTCTTCATCTTTTGCCTTGTCCTTTAACTGATGAGCAAGCTCTTTGCTCTTTTGTAGCAGTTTGTTCTCAAACTCTGGCTTCTGATCATCTAACTTTTTACAGGCATTCTTCTGCTCGATGACTTCATCCAGTTTTCTTTTCACACCTCTCACTTGGTCATCATGAAACTCCTTCATTTTGTTTTCAAATTTTCCTCGCCACTGAACCAACATTTCTTTGTCTCTGTCATCATCAAAGTATTTTGTCATTGCTTTTTTGACTTCTTCATAGGTTTTGTTTATTTCCTTGTAAAGATAACTGAGCTTAACCTTGTCAAGTTTTTCATTTTCAATTCTGGTATAAAGCCCGTTCTCAATGGTCAACATGTTGCTCCTCAGGGCCCAGGTCCAGTTCCCATACTGGACCTCAAGTTTTCTGTACACTGCGATTTCAAGTGTGTTTTTGAAACTGAAAACAAAATGTTCATTCATCAGGGCATTCCACAGGTCCTGGATTTTGACTTTGAACTGTGAGAGAGTAATCCCAGCAGACTGTGAAGCTCTGGAGAGGATGAACTTCTTAAGTTCTTGGACACTCTCACTATAACCAGGATTTGGTGGAGCCATAGGGGGACTTCCCTCCCATAGTTGGGCGAAGTATTTCACATCTTTCTGCACATCAAATGCAATGACATCCCGGAAGCACTCAGCCTCACAAACCTCCTCTTTGGCTGCTAGTTGGGCCATCTTGTCCAGTTTTTCTTGCAGCTGCCTCTTCGAATGCATGTTTCTCTCTGTGGCTGCAATATCTGTAACATTCTGGTGAACAAACACACAACTTGGAGAAAGATTAACTTTTTTCATCCTCATGAAAGCCTGAACAACAATCTGCAGGACATCTTGCATCTCAGCTGGATTCTCTCCGAATATGTTGATCAGTGTCATGTTTCCCATACCAACCACAAATGTTGCCAGTTCATTGTCGTGGTGAAGAGTGGTGTTACCCTCTAACTCAAGAGCACGCAGTCCTTCAGTGTCCACCACGAGAATGTAGTCAAACTGAAAGTCTTTCTTGATCTCCTCTGACACTTTGACCAACTGCATGAAGGCGCCCTTTGTGCACCTGCCAGCACTCACTGCAAACTGTAACCCAAACATGGCATTCAGCATTGTTGATTTACCACTGCTTTGCACTCCTAAAACTGACAAAACAAAAACTCTCTTGTCCCCCAGTTTCTTGATGACTTTGTCTAAAAGACTAGAGATCCATGTTAACGGCACATGACCTGCATCACCATCCATCAGTTCCATTGGGTGTCCTGATATCATTAGCTCTGCAGCCAGCTCAGGGTATTTAGACCAATTAGTCTGTCCCCACTTTAAGAATTTCTGCAGAGATGCATGAGCTTCATAGATCTGTCCCATTTCTCTAAAGATGTGTTCTAAGCCAAAAGTGGCTGACTGTAGTTTTGTTGATATTTGTTCAAGCTCCATTTGCTTGCTACTTAGCAGATCTGATTTGTCATGTTTCTCCTTCAGAGCTAAGACCTCAGACCACTTTTCATCATAGCTTTGGAGAATTGAACAGAGGTCGTCAGTAGAGAGGGCATCTGATAAGATCTGAGTCCATTTCAGGAAATACTCTTTGTCTGGTAATGGCAAAGATGAGAGGCTTTCAATGAACAACTTCATTGGTTTACTACAGGATACAGTGCATTGTTTTTGTCGTATTTGTTTCAGTTCCTGTTGCTTTTGAGATTTCTCTTTCTCAATGTGTCCTTTGAGGTGATACAGTTCTTTGTTTATTCTGCACCACTCGTGCCAAAGTTGGCCTTGACAAGGGAGAAATGAGTCTTTGATCTTTGAAACATCCATCCCCTGAAGCAAGCCCACTATTTTCATAGCAGCTGTTTTCCCATTTTGGCAGACTTTGTCATCTTCATCCACTCTGATTCCAGAGACCTCAGCCATGTTTTCAAGCTTGAATAATGCATGCTGTCCAGACAAAATTCTTCCAATGATGTTTTTCAGCTCTTTAGAAACATCTGACTGGCTTTTATCCCTTAGACCCATGATGTATTTTCCCTTTCTTTTCTCAACTGCACCACAATCGCTTTCAGCAATAAGACATATGAGGGGCTTCGGAGACTTGAGAAAGGTTGGGATAACTTCAGAACTTTTGTCATCTTTTCCCAAAGTTGGGACGAGAACAACATTGATTGATGATTTTTCAGTCAGAATGTCACGCTGTTTTTCAATCAACAGAGCATCACCATGAAGATTACAGAAGGCGATGCAGTCAGTAAAGGCATCATTGGGTTTTCCAGCCGGGCAGTACCAGGCAATCTCTGCCACACCATCCATCAAGTGTCGAGACTTGGTGCTACCTGGGTCGTTTCTGTGGAAGAAGGTGCTGTGACGGTCGTTGATCAAAGTGTTCATCAGCTGAGATTTAGACAGAGATAATGAACCCAGGCGAAGAAATGACACCATGGGGGTCTCAGCTTTGCAGATGAGCATACTCTTCATGGTGACAATTTTCGAATCCTCTTTTATTTCAGTTACCTTCCATGTTTTTTTTATTTGTCTGAGAGTCCACAGAGGACATTCAATATCCATTGTGACGGGGTCAGGAACAAGCAAAGGTAAGGCGTACTGACATTGTGATAGCTTTGTCATCATGTTCTGCTTTAAAAAGCTGTCTGAGCAGTGAAATACTACCATTTGAACATCCATTGGATGCACAGAAGTCTGTTTCGATTGATCATCAACCACACTGGTGTTACAAAAATCACTGAAGTCATTGTCTCCTGTGTCAGAGGTTTCAAACTCTGGATCAGGCTTTGAATGGTCGGTCTGAAGACTGTCCTGTTTTACAGGAATATATCTGGCTCTGTAGTCTAACATCATCAATTTCTGAAGAAAAGTATGAGCAAGATCTTTCTCAGATGTTTCATTGTTCTGTTTCAAAGCCGGACCTACTTTAAGAAAATCTGCTGGTGACAGTTTCTGTTTCTGTTTGTCTTGAAGGTGAAGTCTGCCAATCAGTGTTTCAGTTTTTCTTTGATATTCTTTCTTCCTGTGGATCTCTTCAGCAATCTTCACTGACTGCTGTGAATGAGTAAATAAACTTACTATACATAGCAAATTAAAATGCCATTAATGAGATATATTGTAAGTCCCTAACAGCTTATAAATTAATTATAGAGTATCTTACCTTATCCTTATTTCCACTTGTATCCCTATTTAAGGTACCTGCAGCAGAATAATGAACTTTATTATGATGGTCAGAGCTATACACCATACACCATATACATTTTTAAACCAATTTCTTGTTTTTGCTACTAATACTGTTAACTGCAACATATTTTTTTTGCAGTGTGAAAATGTTACCTTTCTCAGTGGTTTCCAATTGAGTTGACTTGATTTGAGATGCTCTTCTGACTGTTGTGTTGGCATCATTCTTTGAGAGTTTGGCATCACTGGATTTGTTTAATGGATGACACTGAGAAAACAAATTATTTAATTTAACTCCAGTTAAACAGGTTACAACCTTTGACATTTGTTACATGCACAACTGAATGCAAAAGGGTTTAAAATTTAGTGAGAAGAAAGTAAACATTTTTTGCAAGTTTTTTCAGCTCATCAATTATTCCAACCAGAAGGTTAATGGAGTCAGACTCTGTTAAAGTCTAAACTAAAAGGGCAAACTCCTCCCAGCTTAAGCTTGAACTTGATCTTAAAAATAGCATTAAAAAGAACACTGGTGTATGACCATTACTGAGGTCCCAAAAAATCTCACCTTTACTGCTGATTTGGCTGCACTCTCCCCCAGTTTTGCTACTGCAGAATACAGATACAACAAGCAGATTGCACGATCAATTATAAAATAAATTGTTTTTGTCACTTAACCATTCTGGGTTAATAAGATTTATTTGCAAAAATTATGTTTGCATTCAAAAAGCTGATTGTTCAACAGAATGTATCTCGAATTCAGCAAACAGAGATAATGTTTTACTTTAATTTTAGTTAAGCAAGGTTTGCAGAAATGCAATACAACAATTACAAGAAATTAAGTCACTCTTACCTTTCTTGGTCTCTGTTGAAACAGACTGAGATGTTGGACTTATGTCCTTCACTGCATCACTCTCCTCCATGGAAATGTTACTGCTGCTTTTATTGTTGACTTCCTTAACGTCATCACACTCTCCTGTTGAAAGATCAAAGCATTAATATTCTGCATGTGTTATAAGTATGAATAGTTACTCCTAAAAGGCTGAAACCTGGCTATCGCAATTGAATTTTGCTGTTGTGTGATCCTCGTTGCAGGAGCCTGCTTTCATCATCAGTTGAGCCCCTTGTCGCCGCCCTCTCGCCAACAAACTGTGTGTGGGTGGACAGGGATATACTATGGATCGAGAAGCGGCACGACTGGGTGACCGGGCATGTCTTAGTCCCCTTCTGAGCTCTGCCCATTTTTGAGACTTTTTTCACATTCCAGGGAGGAGGCACTCAAGCCAAAAGTGGGGACTTTGGTTACTATTTGATATAAACAGTATGTTATATCTAGGGGGATGTAGAGCCATCTAGTTGTGATGACTGCAGATTGCAACCAGCTGAAACTCCTCCCAGTTAGAATTACTACAGTGTTCATTGTTCAAGGGATTTTTTACTAAGGGACTAATTATCCTCAGAGGTCTCTTCCTCTTCAAAACAAACGCACCAGGTGATTAAAACCAGCAAAAACACAGAATGAAGCAGTATCATGTTGCCAATGTGTTTATTTTTGCCAGCTTTAGCAAAAATAACTCTGACCTGAATAGTATGTTGTAGAGTCATTGTACATCTTAAGTCCTTCATGAACACACAGTTGTTTGTAACATTGGTAATAGCTTTAATTATCTGTTTAATTTTACCCATACTTGTGGTAATACTCTGATCAGGAAAAATTTAAAGCCTTTTATTGATTTGTTCTGCTTTTGGTCTATAGACTGGGGACCCCTCCTTCATGTAAAACTGCTGGCTCACATCCTAATTAACAGGGTTTGACATTCAAACACTAACATGTCAATGTAACAAAAACCGCCACCTAAAGGGTTAAAGTTCTGACAATGAGTGAATATTTGGTAGTCAGGACCAATGTTGGTTGAGAGATTTAACTGGAAATGAAAGATATTATTATCATATATTTTTGTCCTCCTATTTTTTATTTTTTTAATCTGACACTGCACAGAATACCACAACTACTACTCCTACTACTACTACTACTATTACTACTACTACTACTACTACTACTACTACTACTACTAAAAATAATAATAATAATAATAATAATAATAATAAATGCATCATGAGTCTAGAATTACTGACATATTCTAGACTGTAAAACAAAAGATAACAAAACAAACAAAAAACCCATCCTGAAGTACACAGAAATCAGCTCATTTTTTGTGCTGTTGTTTTTAGTTTGGTTTGGTTTGGTTTTGCACCAAAAAAGCTTAAAATTCTGGAAAACTGAAAGTTGGTTGACAGTTTAAACTCAGTGAAAGTGAAAGATAATATTGTTGTGTCACAGACATTTTTGTCCTCAAATGACACAAGATGATCTTTTTCTAAAAGGGATGCACAAGATTAAAATATTACCTTTTTGATTGGATACAGATGGCACAGAATTGGATTTAGACTTTCCTTCCTCTCCAGGTACTGTGTTATCATCACCATCCACCTTCATGTTATCTGCATTCTATCTTTACAGGAGCAAAGCCATTCAGACAAATACAACAATAAACTATCATTACAAAAACACCCCAATGATTTGACTGCTGGTGAAATGAGTGTCTTTACCAAACAGGAATGAAAGTTCAAATTTAGAAAACAATACTATAAACAGTATAACTTTTAAATCTTATTGTGTAGGAGTAGAGAGGATTATTGCTGTATGTACAGTATATATGTCGAAAGATTTTAGTTTAATTGCAGTCTATGAAATAACAAAAGTTTATTTGAACCAAATAAGAGTCAGAGCTCAAACACTGACAGCTGTTTGTTAGATTTTTATGTTTGCGAGAAGTTTGTGGGAAAGACACACAGTTTCATGTTTAACTGTCCCTTAAACTGTATTGTGAGGAAATTTTTGGCTGGTCCTTACTACTTCAAAGATGTGGTCTCGCAGTTTAATCATTTCTTATGTATGATGAAGGACAACAGGCAAAAGTATGTGTATAAACGGAGCTGGAAAAAGATAATGAGAGGCATGCAAGGCAGAGTACATAAACATGTGAGCGTACATGAAAAAAAAAACAGCCTTGCCCTTCAGCAGTAACTTCTGTGGAATCAGTCCAGACAATGTATTGGTTCACTAGGCCTCTTCCCCCTCGGTGCACACATGGCAATGATTAGCCAAGTAGTGAAGTGTTTCGTGAAGTATAAGGTAAAATATCTGTGACTATGCAGGTCAGGTAGGAGGGTCTCTAGTGCCTAAGGGAGGTCAGCCTATGCCTATCCTAAACCTAACTCTAACGTTAATCGTAAAACTAAGTTTAGGGTTCTGCTATGTTTTCCGATGAGACAGTTTGTTTGGGGTGGTTATGAATTGGGTTAGGTGCCAGGGCATGCGCTGTGTTAGTTAGGGTCCTCAAAAGTATAAAAAGATTAAACGTGTGTGTGTGTGTGTTTGTGTGTGTGTGTGTGTGTGAGTGCGAATGTGCGCATGTGTGTGTGCAAGCACTCTGAAATTAAAGTTGTTCAAAATACAATAAAATCTGTACGTGCTGAGATTAAAGTGTGTAAACCAAACAGTATAGAATATAAACTTACTGTCCTGTTTCGTCTTTGCTCGGCCTGGTCTGTGAAGATGTGGCTGCCTTAACAAAATCATTCCACTCTGTCTGTATATATAGACAGAGACACAAGCCTTTACACAGGCCTCTAGGTCCGCCCCTCACAAATCCCACCCACCCACTCTTAACAAATCTGATCTAATGTGGGGCAAGAGGTAAAAGGAGCTGAGAAACTCTGCAGGCACACTGCTTGTTAATCAATCATGACAAATGGACACGTGAAAGAAATACAGCTAAATCAGTCATGAGAGATGGACATGTGAAAGAAATACAGCAAAATCAGTGATGAAAAACCTGAAAGTGAAAGTGAGGGAGCACCATTTACAGGAAACCTTGTGGCTTTGAGGAAAACAGCTGTGAGGCTAAAAGGTCACTTCTCAAACACAGCCAAGCTCGAACTGCTGTCAACACTGAGAGTTACATGCAGAGCTACAGCTGCAACAGGAGTTAATGTGTATTTAGGAATACATTAGGGATCAAACCAGGAGATCCAATGTTAGTTAACAAATATAAAAACAGGTTGGTCCAAAAAAGGATAGAGGCATTGATTCAGTCTTAAGCTTTTAGTTTAATTCCAACTTCTCCTGATGATAGCTTTTAAGTAAAAGCAAGAGTTTAAGAATGGATCATCCTTTGAACTCTGAGCAAATTGGTGACAATATGAACACGTGAAAAATTACCACTAATTGTAAGAAATTAGGTGATTTAAAGTTGTTGTTTTTTTTAAAAAGTGAAAAATGTCAAGGGAAAAAAAGAAAAAAGCAAGGGAAAATATTTATAATAATCAGGCATATTTAAAATAATGCTACAAATTGTTTTGCAATTTTGTCTTTTTTTATTTTTTTGTTGTTGTTGTGTTTGTTTTTTTTTTTACTAATTTCCTACTAATTTTTCTGTCATTTCTTCTTTCATTGCTCATTACCTTTTTCCCATGATTTCGAAATAAATAAAGCCAAGCCTCTTAGGTTTCAAAGGGTTATGTAAACACGACAGTACTGTACAAGCACAAGGTGAACTTTGTTAGACTGATTATTCAGGGCTTTCAAGGGTTTTTCCCCAAATATTTCTTATTTTTTTGTTGATGTTACAGATTTAATTTCAGACTCTGGAAGGAGGGCTTTAAAGATCAGTCAGATGTAGTCAGGGCTTCACATCTGTACAGATGTTACTTAAATTATCCTCAAATCTTACCAGCAGTCTTTGTGTTGCTAAAAACTTTAATAATTGAAACAGTCCACTGTTCATATTCAATAGACTATGTATAATTTATGCTTTGTAATGTGAATGTATTCAGTCTCTGTAACTACTATATGTCATCATCAGCCACGCAATGTTTTCTGTGAACAGAAAGTTTAATAAAAGATCTCTACAGTTTATCCAAAATGAACAGCACCCCCAAAGTGAAGCCAAAATTGTTCATTGCTGCCTGGTGGCTGCCTGCAGTATAGGTCTTAAATCCTGCCCACTCCATGATAGCAGATGGGACACAGGACAAACTAAAAACTACAAGTTCACAAATATTTTTTTCCCAAAAATGCCCCCTTCACCCTAATTTAAAGTGGCACATGGTGCCAAAAGAAAATTCAGACTATAAATCAACATAACACCTGCTATTGGGAATTTGACATGATTTTACAATGTTTTTAAAAATGAAAGCAGTCATTTTGAATCAAGACTTTATTACATCAGCCATATCATATTAGAAAAAATAAACTAAAACTGATAAAAGCTTGACAAACAATCCTATAAACATGTTATGGGTGCAGTTCTCTCATAGACTTGGGAGGAACATCAGCGGTAATTGTACAACTATATGAGTTTTAACACCATTATTTCTGATAATAGTTTTATTTTTCACAATGTATAGAAGTTGTATCACAGTTGTTACAAAACATGTTCAAATTCAGCTTGACATCTCAGACCTTTCAACCTGAACATCTTTGTTTATGTAAAATACATTGGACATCATGATTATGTAGTGAGTGATTATGTACAATGTACAATGTACAATTATGTATGTGAAAAAAATAGAAAAAGTCCATTCAGAATTCATGGCTCTCCACTATAGTCTCCAGTCAATTGTTACAAACATTATTAATGCAAGTGGGACATATTTCTTTCACTGATAAACCTTTGTTACTAATAAAAGTTTTTACAATATTAATAGTTGGCCTGACAAAAAATAGTGTCAGACTCATTCGGTGACTTGCATCTTTAAAATAGTTTCGATAGTAGTGCACAGAGAAGGGAAGGGAAGGTCAAAGGTCAAGATCAGCATCAAACATCCATCCTGTAGAAAGTGAATATAGAGAAGGATCTGGTAGTTGATCAGTGATGCCTCCATGTAGATGCATGTGAGAATAGGCAGAATGTTTTTATGGAGGAACAACAGAAAATCCCAAGTTCAAAGTTCAGCCTCTCTGACTTGAAATGAACTCAAAATTCAGGTCACTGGAAGCTTTTGTGTTTGTTTAATCAGATTAACAAAATCCCTACTCTTTTTCAGAGTTTCAACATCTAGACTTTGATTTCTTCCTCCTCTTCAGAAAAGGCATATGGTGTTTTGCGGCTGTGTGTAAAAGCAGGAGAGGTGGTGTCTGTGCTCATCCTCGTCCCCCTTGTGAAAGACCCTCCACCATAATGACGAGACAACACGTCAGCAGCCCTCTGGAACCTCTCTGCCTCCATGGCAGGCTCTGCTCTCTGAGGAGACACAGCGCACACATCTGGTGTCCTCTGTGACCTCCTCTCCTCCTCTGGTTCTGTCCAGTTGGAGCTACAAGAACGCCCCCTGTTGTTCATATTACTGCTGAATGACCCACTACCCATGGACGGGTTGGGTGAGGTCATCAAAGGGCTCTGCACTGGTGTCTCTGTTAGAGAGATGTCATCCTCTTCTTCCTCTTCCTCATCTGCTGCCTGGCTGTGATTGGATATCTGAAGGCAGCTGGGGTTGTCAATCAAACTCAGGACCTCAGACATAAGAGAAGGGCCAAGGTCTACGGTGAACGAGGTGAGGGAGTCTGAGCGTGTCAGTGTGATGCCGCTGCTGTCCTGTAGAGACCCTTTCCGGACGTCTCCATCTTGAAACTGTCTGTCAAGGCGAGAGAGGCGGGGCAGAGTGACAAATCCAGACTGCAGACCTGCAAACAGACAGAGGAAGAAAACACTGCAGTGAATAAAATTATCTGAACTACTGACAAATAATTAAGAAACCATCCAAGGCAAAAAAAAAAAAAAGAAAAAAAACAACTGAAAAACAACTCAAGCAGCCTTTGTGTAAAAAAACATTTCAAAACCACTGTGTCATCATCAGAGTCATGTGGACAAAGATAAAAAGACAAACACATATACAGTCACAACACAATCAGCTGATAAAAATGTTAGCATTGTTAGTTTGTGTAGACAAAACAATTTGTACATTATTTTGTACTGGATAAATTAAAACTTTATGTTTGCTGTGGTGAAGTAGTGGTGAGGTTTAAGGTACAAAAACCACTTGGTTATTGTTAGGAAAATATCACATTTTTGCTTCTTTTGCTGGCACAATAGCTGCCGGAAAAGCAGGGATGGGTGAGTGAAAAACACCTAGGTTTGCTGGCTCACACGCCTTTGGGAAATGCTATAATGTGCCACTAAACACACACTTGACACAAAAGCCACTGAAAAGAAAAACCAGGTTGGTAATAAACTCCCAGGTTTGCTGGCTCAAATGTCAAATGCTGCCGGGAAGTGCCACAACGTGTAAGTGAAAAACAAGCAATTTCATTGTCATAAATACGACTTGGAATCACCTCGATGTGCTATTAAAAACATCCTGGTACGGTGCCACAGACATAGCTGGAGATCACTGCAACGTGCCACAAAAAACCACAGCTTTGGTTTCATTAACATAGCCAGGAAATATCGCCATGTGCCACTAAAAACATCCGATTCTGTGCCACAAAAAACATACATTACACATACCACATCCATCACATGCAACAAATTACGGGAAACATGAAAAATTAATTTCTTCATTTAGGTCAAAGGGCTCAAGTGTGTTTTGAGTATAAATCCAATATATCTCTCTGCAAAGCAGTACATTTATACTGACACTACGATTAGGAGAGGATGGTTTTTATCTGTTCCCCAGAAACCAGAAACACAACATATTGAGTCTTATTACTTTGAACCAGACATAATACTTTCAAAAACAAACAGATCGAGGGGAAATAATATGGGGCAATAAGTAGAAGCTGCTCCTGTAAATCTAGCAATTAAACCTCTTTTCCACAGGGTGGCAGTATCTAACAGTGCATAACTCTGCTAACACTTTCCTGCAGGGACAGACTGAGCATCTGGACAGACTTTGTGTTGAAACTGTTAGTAGAAAGCAGGAGGCGATGTAAAGTGGAATGATGTCAGTGAAAGAAGCAGAAAAGGAAAAGAACAAGTGAGACATTGATACAAATGTGAAGTGGCTGGAAACTAGAAATAGCCACGATTCTTATTGCCAACTCTTTCAAAACAAATGAAAAGGGAAGAGTCAGAGAACATGAACAAGGTTTTTTATAAACTGTACAATAAACAAGTTGGGACAAAAGATGGACACACCACAAAAACTCTATCCACAAAAAACAGACCGACTAAAACTACCTCCACAGTGAGTAATCAACCTCAATCACCAAGACTTTAGCAAAGGCAGTAGGCCTTTATCTCTGTTAACACACATCAGCTTTGATAAATGAATACTCGTTGACTGATCTGATCACTCTGTAAAAAGGTTTATACTGTCTATACATTGGGCAACATTTGCTTCTCCCTCCATAAATTTCTTTCTCTTCAGCTTCAGCTTTCTTTTTTTTTTAATATCACACAAACCAATAGTAATGAAGGCTACATTTATGCTTTTGAAGAAGAATTGTGCTCAAAGGGACTACGTGGATTTTTTTGTATGGAGTACTTTTCCGAAGGCAGCATATTATAAAACAAAATGTTTAAAGGAGTTGGCAACAAAATGTATTAAGCCACCCAAAACTGTACGCTATATTTGGAATATTTTCACTTCTTCATGTTAATGTCAGACAGGAATGTCCAACAGGAAAATGAAGCCATTATATCACTCTCTTCAATGCCAGACTCCATTGTGAAAAACAGGGATTTAGTATGACTGAACACAGGAGCTTCTGGTCTGCCACTGCCTCGAACTGAAGACATTAAAGGCTTCCCCATCACAATGGGATATTTTATAAAATACATTTTGTTGCTGATCCCCATCCACAGCAGATCATTGTTTAACCTCTGTGTCGGACTCCTGTCTGCTTTTCTAAACTGGGGGTGTGCCGACTGACATCTGTTGTATGTAATACACAAATGAAGTACCACATACACTTCAAAAAATCCAAACTATCTCCTTAATTTCTCTAATCTATAACCAATTTCCCCCGACTTGACTAAAATCTGTAAAGCAGTGGATAATGACAACATTTGTAACACAAGCATGGAAATAACAACTGTGAATATATGAAAAGATGTATGGAAATAATGACACAAACTGACTGAGAAACCCACAGATGTCAAAAAGCCCACATCATCCTTCAATTCACTGACTCTCTATGCCGCCTCCGCATCACTCAGTTTGGGCAAATTCCTTCTGAACTGGGTAAGGAATCTGGAGACGGGGAGGGGATTTCCAGTCCAGACTGAGCACACTGCTGCCTGATAAGCTCTGATTGGTTAGCAGATATAATGAATAGTGTGTTCCTGCTCTGCGCTCAGGCACTGACATACAAACACAGAGATGACAGGAAAAAGTTTCTTTCTTTCTCCCAAACCAGCTGTGTGTGTGTGTGTGTGTGTGTGTGTGAGTAAGTGTGAGTGTGTTTGTGTTTATAGCCCTACTTGTGTACAGGTGTTGCCTAGGTGACTCTAGATGACTCAGAAGAAGCCTGTTTGCTGGAGGAATGTGAGAGCGATGTTGAAAAGAGGGCAGCTTCACCCTCTCTGTTTGTGTGATCACTGACATTTATAGTCCTGTTTGCACCAAGTCAGCTCAGTAGCTCTTTATGCTGTTTGGTCTACTGGAAAGTGAATAGTAAGAGCTGCAACTGTAATGATATATCACAGTGCACCACCAGTTTGTTTTTTTTCCCCTCCTGATTCAGGGTGACTAAAGCAGTACTGGTCACAACCTTCATTATGTATATAGGCTCTGACTTTCATGTAACCTTAAAATAACAGCTACAAAAAAGTATCATCCATTCTCATCTGTTTTTTAAGGGCCAGTGTGTCAGATTTAGGAGGATTTTGTGACATCTAAAGGTAAGGATTGCAGATTGCCACCAGATGAACAAATTGTTAATGGTAAGAAATCAACTAAAAGACAATGTAAAGCACATTTGCATGTATTTAATAATACATCTTCTATCATGCAGTGTTCTGCATGTAAACTGATGTCAAATATATCAACAAGTATAAAAATGCCCCAAAATAAAATATACTGCTGTTGTGATGACCCCTCGGTGTCACCCCTGTGCTACCTGTCTGTGTGCTTTCTTTGCAGGCAGGTGCTCATTAGAGCAATTGGGAACACCTAAGTCTTCCAGGTTATTTAAGCCTGTGTGCAGCTGGTAGCTCAGTCTCAGGCTGAACCTTCACTGTGCTGTTATGTCTCCCTGTCCCTCTTTGGTCTGGTTATATTTTGTTATTTTTGTTTTCATGCACCTGGATTTTGAATTGTTGCAGAGAATAAGCTATGTAGCAAACTAAAGTTTGGTAGTTGCACTTTTTGTTCAGTAAGATAATCTTCACAAATGAGCACCACTATTATGATTTTTGAGGAGTAAATGCAATTGCCAGAGGTAAAAAGCTAACTTTAGACCATAAACGAGCTATGCCACAGTTGCATGACTTCAACATCCAGCATGACGAAGCCACTTATAAGTCATCGCCTTTTAAATTGCCTCAAAATTCGCCATTTTGGTAATTACTGAATATCTTTATGTCATACAACAGAACACAGAAATCCTCTCAGCATATGATAACCACAGACCTTAATAGTGCAAAAATGCAAACTAATTTCTTGAGTTTTAGGACTCATCTTGCAACACCCTTGTCTATAATCTACTTTTTCTCATCTTATTTTCAGTGAAAATTGTCTTGTTGCTCAGATGAGTCACATGAACCTCATCTCATGTAGTGATTATCTGTGTTAGCTCACCATATGTGCAGAGGGAGTCATCTGTCGAGCTGATGGAGCTGGAGAACAGCACCCTCTGTAGGCACCCATTAGGGGAGTCTATGTTCAGTTGGGGAAGAGAGATGGCGTTCTTGATGATGGGTGAGATGTCTGGTGGCGGGGATGACAGGTCACGGGAGCCACTGCGTGGCCGCGGCCCAGAATTCTTCCGCACATGCCGAAAGGTGCGTGTGAAGAACCCAGTTGTCTTGGAGCTGTTTGACGAGTCTGGACTCCCTGGCTCCCTGATGCCCCCATAGTTGCTAAGAAAGGAAGTGTCACCAAACACGTCCCCGCCACGGCCGACATGCATAGTGTGTCTGAAGTCGCCCAGTGGTGGACTGATCATATCCACAGAGAGTTCGCTCTTGAAACGACGTTTCCCTTGAGAGCCCGACACAAGGCCCTTAATCCCTGGCAGTTTTCCCAGACTCATGGCGGTAGAAAAGTTGAGTAATTTCTCTTTAATGTGAATAAGAGCGTGAGAGCTCTGATTTCATGTCAGTCAAGTTTATAGCCAAGTTCAGGGTCCACTGTAAAAGCAGAGAGAGAAAAAAAACACATTTAAGTGCTGGAACAGTGAGAACAGAAAACAAAAATATGTGGTTGTTCAGTCGGCAGAGAATGTGTGTATAATCCATTCTCCACAGGGCCAGGGCCAACTATTCACCCACTGTCGGCCCTCGGTTTCCCTTTTGGATCAACACTAGAAGATGCCAGTGTGGATGCAGAGTCAATCAAATCTTCGACTACACCCCTTTCTATTTTTCTTCTTTCTCTCTCACACATAGCCAGTACTAAGTGGTGATCCTAGACTCTGTGGGGCCCTTGGCAACGAAGGCCCCCCTCCCCACCCTCCTGTACCCTACGCCCCCATGAAAAAGCCCTCTGATCACACAAAACGACAGTAAATTAAAAAAACGATTGTTTAAATTCCAAATCTAAACTTGAAATTGAACAATATATTAACTTTTAACAGTTTAGAGCAGGGGTGGCAAAACTACGGCCAGCAGGCCAACTGCAGACCGCTGTCCATTTTTAAATCGCTTGTGGCAAATCATACAAAATAAACTAGAATATGGCTTGAGCATTTTTCTAATAAACTGTATTGTAGGTTCATTGCACAGCCTAGTTTAAACATAATGTTGATGTCAACTTAAACAACTACAAGCCCTGCTGTTGCACCTCTTTATTTGAACACTAGATGTGGCTATTTCACCTACCAAATTGATTACTTGTCAATAAAAACATTTACCTCGTTACAATGGACCTGAAAAGGTTATAAAATATAAATACTTTTTGTAATATGAGGGCACACCATAATCTACTGAAATGTCAAACTTTAGTGGTGTTGCATAGTAATTTTGAAATTAATTTTCTATGGCAAATAGGCACTTCTGCTCTAAAACACTTTTTCTTGTCTTGTAACTGGTTGAAAACTGTGCATTTACTGTTTTCCTGTTTGGCCGGTGACTCTTTATATTTTTCCACAATAGTAAAAGTTTGGCTACCCCTTTATATAAAGTATACTTTATGTATATTCTAAGCCAGGCATGTCAAACTGGTCCACAGGGGGGCCGGTGTGGCTGCAGGTTTTGTTTCCAACCAAGTAGCAGCACACCAGACTTGACCCATTTAATCAACTGATCTCCGTCTTCAGACAGTTGATTGGTCAAACTGTGTGCTCTTGGTTGATTGGCACAAAAACCTGCAGCCACACCGGCCCCCCTGTGGACCAGTTTGACATGCCTGTTCTAAGCGCTATCAACAAATTCACAAAATAAATTCACATAATAAATAAAAACTATCCCAGCTACAAAAATGCAACACTGAATAACCATTGCAGTACTAATTACAGCAAATACGTTTTGAGCTGGGATAGACTGTATATTAAGATGCACTACATGACAGTTTCCCAAAAGTGAAGGCGAAAGATCCTGATCACCCCCTGATGGCTGGCTGTATTATAGGTCATAAAGCCCACTCCCTCCATGTTTGTAAATGGGTCATGGACCAAACTAAAAACTCAAAAGTATATTGCAAATATGACATTCCCAAAGATGGTTCCTGTCATTTTAAGTTGATTTTATCACACTGCTGTATGTTCAAGTGGTTGATTTTCTGGAATAGATTTGGGTCTTGAGGAGTTGTGCCATTTCTTCAATGACAGCCTGAACTGTTCACTCCCTGCCTGGAAAGCTTAACTTCTTACTCTCTGCTCAGGTTGCTGCAGCCCTACTGTTATATCACCAGCACAAATGTCACAATCTTTGGTAAATGTGCCGGTGTGAGTGTCTATCGGCATATCTAGTAGTGCATATCACCAAATGCTCAGCTCATTTTGCCTGCACAACAACTTTCAGTCATGACAAAATAACAAACACGCTGAATTACAAGGTCATACTTTGTTTCCTCTGCTTACCACAGCTATGTGGTCGGAGAGTTTGGGACTGGCTGGACTCTTGCTCAGATCTGGTTTAGGGAATGACAGTTTAGAAATACAAAATCCGGCCGCAGCTGCAAATATACATGATTTCAGCCAAACAACTCAGCTGGTTTGTGTGAGAAAGGCAGCAAAATAGACTGGTGTTTACTTCATTTCGTATCTTTTTAGATTTAGAGAACCGTCTTGTAATTTTGCTGAGAAGATCACCTCACCAAGAAGCTTTGTAAACTTAAGTATTTTAATTTACCTTTTACCCAATTAAATATGCTTTTAAGTTCCAGATAGAGTTAGGAGTAAGGATTGCAATTTCAGAAAACAATGTGAGATGGGACATCATGTTGCACGACAACAGAAATTCATATTAATTCTTTATATGCCCATTTCCAACAGACCATGGCATCCTTTATCATTATTATTGAGGTTTCAGGTTAATATTCATAAATTAGTACACAAGTTTAGTAGTACACTCACACACTCTTGCACACACTCTTGTGAATAAAAACAATTAAATTCATTTAAATTAACTGATTAGTGATCATTATCTACATTTCTCTTGCCTAAGAAACCTTTATTACATTTCTGTAGTCCTGTGTTTTTAAATAAAAAGCCAGCTAAATATCAGCAAAGCAGTATCTCAACTCTGTAGCTTACTGGCAACGACTCCTTTTTCCATCTTCAGTGGAGCTCAACTTCTCAGAGGATCTTGTCTGTGTCATGTGGTTGACTTCTTCAAAGTCCAGGCAGAGAGTAGGGGGGGGTCCACTGCCATGCACCGTCTCCCACTAAAGAGGTTTATCCATGTGTGGCACCACACTGTCCATGGGACATCCTGTCACCAGGCCCTGCTCCTTTATCCTCTGTCCTCCTGGTCCCTCTATGCCCAAGATGACAGACCTTTGAGAGGCAATGATAACAATCAGAGCTGAGCAAAAAGGAGGCCGGTGCTTTCTCAAAAAGGGCAATAAAGTAAAGTGCCGTAATCCAATGACTGTTTTGTCTGAATCATCCTGGAAGAAAAATAAGGCTCATCCAGGATTGTCCATGCGCTGGATTAGCTGCTAATCCCTTCTGTCTTCCCTCCCTCTCTGACTCCCTCACTCGCTCTCTGCCTTCTTCAATCCACTTAGTTCCCCGGTGGTTTCCAGGTAGGGGGGCTTCTGTTTTCATTCAGTTCACTTAAGGCCAGCTAGGAGAGCAGACGGATAGAAAAAGGAAAGAGATGTGAGTTACATACTAGATCAAAGACCAAAGCGGGAGCATTCAAGTGCACATAAATGTGTCAGGAAGCTAAAACTTTGGATTGATGGTTGCTGGGAATGTTTTTCTCTCTGTCTCGGTTGCCTGAGGAGTCAGCAAGTTGTAAAGAATTTGTTCAGGGACTGAGCTCGACAAATAAAACCTAAGTACAACTGTAACTTTGAGTCGTTTGTTAACTTTCTAAGACTGACTCATATAATTATCCATTTAAAGGTCCAGTGTGTAGGATATAAGATAATAAGTATGTTTTCGTTTGTGTATAATCACTCCCATAATGAGAATTGTTGTTTTTCGTTCAGAAACACCCTGATTTTTTAACATGGAATTGTTTAATTCAGTTTTTTTATAGTTATTTTTCACCTGACCTGTTTGTTTTGGGTAGAAAGAGACCTCTGGGGATAATCTGGCTCCCAGTAAAAACCTCCTGAACAATAAACGCTTGAGTAATTCTAACCAGGAGAAGTTTCAGCTAGTTGCAATCTGCAATCCTCACTCCTACATGCCACTAAATCCCCCTAAATCTTACACACGCACACAACACAAGCACTTCCATCATTCCCTCCTGAGTCAAGACTTTTCTACAGTTATACAGTTTACACTTTTGGCACTGACACAACTAGGAGATCAGTACATTTACGTAAAATCTTCAATTATTTTGATAATCAATTTATTTATATAAAATATATCGAGCACAAATGCCAAATATTTGCTGCTTTTTACGGGGCTCCTACAGTTCCAAAAGATTATATTTTTTTATTTTTGTGTGCACAATTTAAATATATTGTGGGAGGAAGTTAATAACTTGTATCTCCTTTTAGGAATTCAGTGGCTCTGATTTTTATCATCTTCATCAACTTTGAACCACTGGTCTGACAAAAAATGCTATTAAAAGACATCACTCTGTACTGAGAATTTCTGATTGACAGACAGGATTGATTATGAAAAATAATACTTATTTGAAAGTATAT
Source organism: Plectropomus leopardus (assembly GCF_026936395.1). NCBI lineage: Eukaryota > Metazoa > Chordata > Actinopteri > Perciformes > Serranidae > Plectropomus > Plectropomus leopardus. The sequence goes on from NC_142193.1 coordinate 27,787,698, forward strand.
GGTTGGATAGAGATTTTGTTAGAGGTAATCCTTGCAATTTTTTTTACATTCATATTTTAAAATTCAACTGAGTTTAAAAATTAATAATAATTTTATGTGACATAAAACTAAGAGCCCCTGTCTGCACATGGTCAACCCACCGAGCTGCAGGAAAGCCAGGCCTATCTAACAGATTCATACACAACATTAATACCATAAATCCACTTCCCCGAGATAGAAATGTTTCCTCCTAAGGCCCTGTGTTTTTTTTTCCTGGAGCACCTTCTTCCTGTCTTTTGGAGAAATGACTCCAGGGCAAAGTGAGCACTGGTAAGCTCCAAACATGTGACCTCCTCAACCCACAGCAAGTGCTGGATTAATGTCACAGGAGCTACTAGCCCCGGCTGCTGCCAGGCCAATCTGGACCAGTGAAATAAGAACTTGAGCTAGGTGATGGTGCCACTCTTACTGGGCACTGGCTCGGGCTCAGATTACCATCCCTAAATCTTTAACTAATCCCGGTTTTCAACAGGTCAAGTGCTCATGGGTGGTCATCACAGGGAGTATTCAATGTCTGTAGCCTAGAAATAAGGAAGGAGGGAGGATGTGATGAAAGTATGGGTGTGACAGAGAGATTAATTTAGGAGCGTGAGCATTCATAAATAGAAGGGAGGGGAGGTAGGGTGGATTTTAGCCACTGCCTGACTGCCTCTGATCCCTCAGCTCAGTAACATTTAGCTTAAGGGAGCGATTAGGGTGCGTGGGGCACGAGAAGGTGAGAGGCAGATAAACATTAGCAAGGGAGACAAACATCCACTGTCAGCATCAACACCAAGTTCGGATAAAATCAGATCAGAAACAATAGTTCCAAGACTGATGAATACCTTTAGATACAATTTCCACCCCTAACTCCAAAACTAAAATGGTTTTAATGTTTGTTTTTCACCAGCAACAGCCATGGCCGGAGGTTTTATGTTTTTCAAGTAATTTGTCTATGTTAATATGGTTTTCTTCTTCTTTTATGACTTTGTGAGCAATAAACGCAGCTCAACTCAGATCTCTATATGTACAATAAAGTGTAATACCAGCACAGAAATTCACTTTGGGAACTATATTTAGAAAACCACCCTCATTTGAAACACACAGAAGGACATTTGGATCAGCTAAACATATTATTTATCCATAAATTGTACCTGCAGATGTCCATAAACATGCCTTTTTTTGCATGCGCTACCTGACTGATTGCAGAGACAGACGGGGGCCTGGATAGTGTAATGGGAACAGCTTGCAAAGGGGAGAGCAGACCGGATGCCGCCTATTATGAGCATCAAATAAAGGATCTGAGGATGCCAATGAGAAACACATTTACCTCCTGTCTTTTTGTGATTTTTTTTTACCAGACTTCTATTTTGAGCTCTTCCATCATATATCTTACTGTCTTTTATCTCTCTGTTTCCCTCAGACACACACACATACACTGTCAAACATGTCTCTGTCACTCTTCCTGTCGCAAGCAGATTTAATGTGTTAGCAAACATCAGTACTACACAGCCACAAATTGCAGAAAACTGCTCTGATGACAATGAAGGGGCTGCTCAATCACAGTGTCTCAGAGAGATATGTTACACATAAACACACACACACACACACACACAAGGCTGTGTCACAGTGGGTCAGCTCTGAGGATGCTTCCTCCGCTGGACCGGAGGGCCACAGTCCTTTTACAGCAAACTGTGTGGTTGAGGTCAGAACAGCCTGACCATTACGCATGGCTCCAAAATACAACATGCACTCAGTTTACAAGGATCCACTGCTGCAACGTGGCAATACACTCCAAAGCTTGCCAAGTCCTTATGGTGAGGGTGTGTGTGTCTATGCACTACTGTCTTACGCTGTATGATGTCCGACTGCACAGTCACCAAATGAAAATGTGGCATTATACGTGTCTGCAAAGCACAGATACATTACATTTGTATGTTTTACATACAGCATATTGTTCCTAAAGTGATGCAGTTCAGATTACATGTATATATGATCTGAGTGTCTCAACAGAACAAAGTGGTGTTGGTGGATCGTGTGAGACCAATTTATAAATGTAAGGATTTCTAATATATGATATGTGGGTGTGATGACATTGGGTTCATGATGTTGTCTGATGACTGAACACAGATACTGTGACTTGTAAATGAACTTCCTGTTCACTCCCTCACTTTCTTTAATGTGAAACTGAGTCAACAAAACGACCCACATGAAGACACATTTGAGATAAGAATTCACTGCACAGTCGACCTCTTCAGCCAGTTCGATTACTTTTTTTTACAGCACACAGAAAACATAATAAAACAACAGCAGTCTAAGCAAACAAATCAGTCTTTGGGGTCAAATTTAACCTTTGCCATCATTCACTACTTTCATGAATTATTTCATTTTTATGTATGGGGATTTTTACAACAGACAACAGGGGAAATGAGGCCAAGCAGCAGTGAAGTGCAAACACATCTCACTGCATTTCAATAGACATGCTGAACAAGGAGCATAGGGAAATGTTACCTCTCCAAACTTCCACCTAGCAAACATAAACAGAGAGACGCAGTAAAGTGGACGTTCAAAGGAAAGCTCAATCTATGTATTGTTTAAAAAGTCTGTGAAAGTCATGTGCAGCAGGGTAGACTCCATGGCAACCCAACTGCCAGAAAAACCACGGCTATTTTATATTTGCGCATCATTATGATGCATACTTTGAACACTTCTTTAAGTTTCAATAACACTGGTTTTAATGTGTGGATCGGTTAGGCACAAAATCAAATTGGTTATGTTTTTAAAACACCATGTTTCATGGCCATGTTTCTATCTTAGCAGGACACATGGTGATGTCTTGGTAAAAAAAAAAAAACATCTGCTTTTAATGGAACTATTCCAGCAAAAGATGCAACAATGACTCACTAAAAACCAAGGTTTTGTTGCTTGTTGGTCTCGAAAAGTCGTCAGCATTGGTGTTCAGCTTGGCAGATGTCTCACCTAGATGTCACGCCATCAACACCCCCATCACCTCTTGATGACAAAGTCAGCTCATATGCTACGTCACTTTGGAAACTTTATAAAATGTAGGTGACTCATCACTGGATTTCAAGCGAGGATAGTGCCACCAAAAGCTACTGTTTGATCATTAGATTTCGCTCTGTTTCCAACAATCGCAGCCCTTCCACCGAGGATTGTGCCGTTAAAACAGGTTGTTTTTTTACAGAGCCACCAAAACTGGATATTTTATGCCAAAGTATGATCTTTTCCTAAGACATAACCAAGTGGATTTGGTTCTTTAACTTACTAACTTACTAACCACAGCATTTTTTAAACATAAAGTTTCAACATATCTGCCACATAATAACGCGCAAATATATCATATGGTTTGCAGAAATGTACAATGCCAACATTTACTGTGGCATTGGGTTGACTGTAGACCTTTGCTGCTGCAGTGTCCAGAAGTTCGGTTGGTAAATGTCTCTCTAACAGTGACATCACCTATCTGACAGGCTGCCAGTCTACTGATCTGAGATCTGGCACAACCCTGAAACAGTTGCTCTATGGTTCCACAGAGGAGCACAGTGACCAATCGATTTTGATTGTTTCCACCAAACATTGTCCAAACACCCCCAAGCTGCAATTCATTTCACTGACACTGTTGAATTCCTATCACATATAATACAATGCTTGCAGTTCATATTCAAATGGAAAGTTCTATTGAAATATAACCTAAAAATACAAATCACCACTTAACTAATGGGAAGTAATGCTGCAGAAGAGGATGTACAGAGGGTAGAGAGTAGTACAGTGTATGTGCTCATGAAAAAGGACTTGTGAGTAACTTGTCTCATCATTGCCAACACCAAAACAGTGGTGCTATTGAATGCCAAATTTGGAAAAGCTGTCCCTTTATTGTCATGCAGTTTGTTTCCTTTAATTGTAAAGATTCGTGAACCGATGTACTATTACTGATGCAATTATGTACTTGTAATCTGGATTTAAATGATTTAGCCCATTTGGAGCTCTGATAGCTGCATCAAATTATTTGCAGCCAGTTCATTTAAGGAAATTATGAAAAAGAACATGAACTCACAATTTAACCAAATGAATGTCCTGATGATTTTGAGAGAGACCTATGATGTAGCGACACTTTGCGCCTGTGGCTGCTCTCGCTGCGCTCTTCTTTTACGCACAGAAAATGCGCTTCAGCGTTACTTTGTAGAAAGCCAGTGAGAATGAATTCAATTTTGGCCCTGTAGTCACTTACTGTCAGTTAGTCTACTATTATTTTTTACATGCCCATTAGGTAATTCCAGCACAGGTAACCCAACACGCATCAAACAAAGTGATTTACAAAATCCGGTTCTCAGAGCATTCTTACCTCAAAATAAAGTCAACGCACACCCTTCGACTTCACCACCTCCCTTCTCTGTCATCCTGCTCGTTTTGCGGTCTTCACTGTAAGTTTCCGCTCGGACATGAACTTTGCATCAGTACAGCGCAGAGGTGCAGCGACTCTGCTGCTGCACACAAGTAGAGTGGAAGGAGATGGAGAGGAGGAGGAAGAGGAGGAGAAGGAGGAGGAGGTGGGTGGACTCAAGAAAGATTAAACCGTCAAATAATGGGTGTTGAATGACGCCCTTAACCTAATCCAGCAAGAGAATGGGTTAAATGAATGTCTGAGGTGTGTGCATGTTTGACCGATCTCTACTAGACAAAAATGACTGTTTAGTGAATTTAAAGCAGCAGTGAGCAGTTTCATTTTGTTGTCATTGGGCAAAAATCCCCAAATAGATTTTGAGCATTAATGTTACTCAAGTGGACTGAGTAGAAACTAGACTTGATTGATTGATGAATTGATGAAAGAGCACTGTGGTCTTTGAAACAAGAGTGTTCCTATTGGCTGGTCTTCAAAAGCTGATGTGCATGCACTACACTACGATGAAGCCCGACTCAATGGCAGAGAATTCTCCAGCATTAATATGAAGATGGACTCATCAAAAACAGAGTCTACCAGAGTCTGGCAATAAACTTGATAAAATATGCAATATCAGCAAAGCATTTCATAAGTGGAGATGTGTTACTAGTTTATCTTTATGCTCACCAGAGTTAAAGGCTTACTGCTGCAGCTTCAAGTTCACATTTATGTAACTAATGTAGCAAGAGTTGTTTGAATCAGTTTGTCCTCCGCCTCATGCCCCGCCGCTAAAGACCACCTGGCTGGGAAGAGAGAAGGGCAACAGCTCTGGAAACAGACCCCAAGTCAACGTATAGCCAGCACTAGCCAGACAGCCTGCCAGATCAATAAACCTTAATACTGCTACTATTACACAGGTTAGACTGAGCTCTGTGATACTTGGCTTTGTGGCGTTCACACACAAGAGGTGGTTAAGTTGCCAGTTCCTGTCTCATTTGTGGTCTGATAAACAGAAAGAGAGCAGGTCAAGAAGTGCCTGAGCGAATGAGCTAAAATAACTGTGCAATGCCTTTTCAAAATTTCTACCTACAAAAGCTTTTTTTCAGGGGTTCCTACCAAGTTTGTGGAACATCAAAAGCCCTGACTCTCAACAAGCATACAGCAGATCATGCAAACTTTATGCAAAATAATGCAGAATATACTTGTCAAAGGAGTACATGAGAGAGAGAAAAAGGACAGAAGTACAACATGTTAGTTTGGGGTCATCAAAGGAGCCAATGTAATGAGGAAAGACACTGAGCACATTCTCATATGAGGCTGAAGGCTGCAATAATAAACCACTGTGACTCTTCCCACACTGTCCTGTCAGTGTGTGGTTGTGCTGCTGGCTAAATATGGGTATGTGCACATGATTTTTGAACATCTTCAGCTTGTGTATGTCTGTGTGTGTGTGTGTGTGTGTGTGTGTGTGTGAAGTGCCCCCTTGTGCTTGAACTCATCAGGACCTTGAATCCTCTCTGTCTGCCGCTGCTGTAGCCAAATGTTTGACCCATGGACCTACTTTACTTTAACATGTCTTGCAACAACGTGAACATTTAATCAAAAACATGAGATATGCAGCAAATACAATAAAAGACACACTCATCCCTGACCTTTGCTCAGCTCTGTAAACATGATCTCTGAAGAGTTCCCGTGGGTGTCATCAACCTTTCTTCTCTCTGTGACCCCTCTTTACCTCACTCTCTACAAAAATAAACTCATCACCAACTTTCAATTGGGCATGCAACACTAGTATGCTTTTGTGTAAAGCAGGATAACAACAGTTTGACAAGCAAGCTTTCAGTGACTACGTATTTGGTGTTTGCTGATCCAAAAAAGAAAAACAAGCTCAAACGATGTGTGCATCACACCACAGTACATTTCTCAGGACTTCAGACACTTTAAGGTGCTATATAATAAAGTGATTTGTCTAAACTGTAATGAAAATGTCCTCACTGGAATAAAAAGAAAAATCAGAGTAAACATGCCTTAGTTCTGTTTATCTCCTTTGTTATGTAACTGCATGTTTTTAAAAGTGCCATATAAATAAAGCTTTTCTTGCTTACTCACTTACTTTTTAATTCATTAATATAAAGGCCAAAATATGAAGCTTATAAGGAGGAAAGACAAGAGGGTGGAGAGGAAGGTGTGCTACTAAAACAGGATGAGAAGCCTCTGAGGCAGAAAAAAAGGTTTTCTTCACAGGAAATGAGTTTCTCACAAATCAGAGAGGCAGCCAAGAAGTTTTAACTCTTTTCAGACACAGAAACTCACTTATCCAACAGCTCACTATCATTACTGTCACTCAGAGCAGATAGGTTCATACAGTAAAAACACATTTACACAGACCAGATATGAATGAATGAGAGGATGATTCCACTTCATCGAGAGCATCACTCTTCGTGGTGCATGTTTTCTGAACGGATCCAGGTTAGACTCCCACTCTCATAAAACCCAGATGTGTATTTGGAGAGCATTGTTTGGGAAGTGGGCTGTTCGGTAGAAGTTGGGGAGAGAGTAGACCGTGATGAGGGTGATATATGGAGGGTTGGGTAAAGGCGTACATGAAAGAAGTCGACCCCTGTGTCTCTGTTTGGACTGCACTCCTGTTTCCGTGGATTCTGACCGGCCAGGAAGCTGAGTGTTGGCCCACAGACAATAGAGCATTGTAATGTCAGTCCTCAGTGCTTTCTAGGCTACAATAATAAAAACAGGCATGAATACACAGACACACACTCACACACTGAAACTCTTACGGTAGTTGTGACTGTCAGTGAACATAGACTGTTCACCTTTGTTTTAAACCTGGTCTAAATTTAGATGCAGAACATGCATCTCAACTGCCCTGCAGTGTTTTTTACTCTTTCTATAAGGAAATGAAATTACAACAACTAAGAAGACCCCTGCCAAAATCTGTCCATTGAATATCAAATACTCCCCATCTGTACTGAGGCAAAACATCCAGAGAAACATTTCAAACCATCTCCTGCAACCCAATCATCCTCTTAGCTATTGATATTATATATGCTGCCAAAACACTAACTAAAATTATATAACCATTATAATGGATATATTGGGTGCTTTACATGTGGATAGGTTCAATATGATTGTAAATAAACACTGTAAGGTTAACTTGAATATATAATGTTTCTCAATAGTTAAGAGACTCATGCTATTGTGAAATAACAATCCAAAACAGTAAATAAAGCCAGAGGGGAATTGTGTCCAAAACCATTCCCAATATATCATATGACAATACATGTAATATCTGTATGTACAATATCATCTTAAAAATTCCCAAATTTGAATTAAAAAAAAGAAGTTCTCATGGCATTTGCACTACTTTTTGATAATAATCGTACATTATGCATACATCATATAAATTCAAAAATTACAGCTGTTGGACACAACACCTGACAAATGTAATTAATGTGTCCAAAATCTCAAATTGCAGACCATATAGTAAACCACTGAGTTTCTGTACAACAGTGAATGAATGAATGAAAAAAAAAACATTGTTTTTATTGTTGCAGTAGTAAAATGTACTTTGTTTTATAATGGAAACTACCTCTCCTAAAAATGGTGCAAGTCTCTTTTTTTATTTATTTTTTCCTAGGCACTCGTTGCACAAAAAAAAAGCAGGTGGCTGTCCACATCATCTGAGAAATATACTGATGTAAACCAAGCCCCCAGGAACAGCACCACATTTTGAAGCACATTTATATATTAATATTATTCATTTAAATGTCAGCAGAGTCCTATGCAGTGATCACGACCACCTTTAAAACAGACCTCAGTTATTATGAAGCAGTTTACAGAGACACTTGGAGACTCTGCAAGGTTAAATCTGTTGTGCTTGTATGTCTGCCTGATGAGGGGACATATGATGATGTCTGGGAGAGCTGGTGAGCACTGAAACCAGCCATTGTACTTCCAGACATGAGTATTCATGGTTAGAGCATTGCACACAGATGCCTAGACATGGAAACAGAGACCAAATATTGTCAGAGGTTTATTAAGAAACTAAATAGCTTCCTGTAACTTGTGTCTCCAAGTTCCTGTAATATAATCTACGATTGTTAACATCTGTTGTATGACCCTGAAAATAGACACAAACATTGTTGTGTAGAGCTTTAAATGGAGTCTCACCACACAGGCACTCTCTTACTTTATTGTTATCATTCCCGAGAGGAACAGTTTTCCTCCTGGTGTTTGTTTTGCAATGTCAGTTGAGAGGGAAAGCCAAGGAAACATGATCCAGCAGAAGATGAGGCCCATTGCAAAAACATGAACTCCTGCGTGAAAACAATGATCCCTGGACATCATGTCCAAGTTTGTCCATTTAGACATCACACTAAAGTGCAAACAGAGGCAGCAGCATTACATCCACAGTGCATGCTCTGAAATATACACACACATAAATACTCAGACAGTCATGCACACTGTTGATGCCAAACGTCTTGTACTTCTTAGTGACTACTCTATCCCTATTTGTGACCCTGCTGCTGTTCTGAGGCAGCGTTTAGCATGTGGTTAGCACTAGTTGCATTTTTAAAACTGTTTGTGAGTGTGGAAATTGATATGCAGCAGTTGGTAAAAGCTGTCTGTGTCTGCAGTTCAAATGTGTGGTGGAGCTCAGATTTAGACAGCCATGTAACACCCTGTAATTCAAACTTCGACTCAAACCTCACTGCTCTGGAAGGGGAACAGGCCAGGGCATCAGTTTTCACTGGCATCACAAAGTCATGTGTGTGGGCACATTTGTCTGCAGGAATGCAGAAAAAGTCAATCAACAGGCTTTTCAGGCTTCATACTCTGCTGCCATAGTTTTGGGAAACAGGGTTACTTATTGGCTGGCTATTGTTTAAAGCTTATGTTTTTGATATGTTGATATGAACCAGTAAAACCTAAACCCAATAAAGCAGTTTTCCACATTGAAAAGTCAGGTTTTTTCCAATGCTCTTGTTGCAGAGGGGATTGCTAACTATGGCATGGTTTGTCTGTTCTGGGCTGCTGTAGAAACATGGCGGTGCAAGTACAGGTTTGGATGCAGTACTTGTACTTGTAATTGAGTATTTTAAAGGATGGTATTAGTACTTTTACTAGGTCCACCACTGCTGATTTGTATCAAGAAGGATCAGGCACATCGTCTGAGGTTTCTTTATCATGGCATGGCTTCAAAAAATATTCCATGCAGCAGTTCATGAAAATTAAACCTTTCTTTTAAAGCTATTCAAGTTCATCTGATGATAAATAAAAGTGGCCTCTGGTTTAAATGTTTTCATATTTTGGTCCCAAACATTGTTTGTTCAAGCAGCTTGTTTGCTTCAGTTAGAATTTTTCTCTTCATTGTGACCCTCTGGTGTTATTAATGTTGATTCCATGTTAAACAGGAAACTGCATGGACTTACTCTAGGATATTTATAAGATCTCATTAAGCTGCTGCTATTGCTATACATGACATAGTTGCAAAGCTGAAATGAAGAGGATATATTAACTGCAAACACCACAAGTAGCATTTTCAGCAGAGCTACCTTACAATTACATCTTCATCTGTAAAAGTGGAGAGGGGGAGAAAAATATGTATATTCTTTGGTGCTTGATGTTCATTTCTTTCTTACAATTTCAACTTTGTCATAAAGCATCAAGGGTATCAATCTTACAAATGAAGCATAAATCACATGGTAAGATTTAAGTCTGTCTCATGCTCCCATCCCTCTCTTTCTCTGCCTCTGTTTTCCAAAAAAACACTCAGAAAAGACACATTCTTCACAGACACAAAGGGGCGATTCTGTGCAGCCGCCAGGCTTGAGTCATAGACGGAGCCACGGGGGGTCAGCTGCTGGGTGAAGAGCCGGGCCTGTTGTGTACCGGGCAGGACCGGAGTGGAACAAACATAGAAATGAAACCCACAGACACTGGTGCTGTTAAGCTGTACATTGTTAAATAGTTACACATGAAGGCGGGTGTGAATTCATTCTGATCATGTGTTGAAGACTGTTGCATGTGGGGAAGCCTTTTGAAGAAAACAAATCCAGCACTTTGTCGAACATGCAAACAAATACACAAATATGAAAAGCAAATGTAACTTGATTATTCTACTAAGTGCAGCAGAGATGGTTAAGAGTCCCATCAAGTTTATTTGCCTTGAAGCTGCAGGCCAAACAAATAAACAACTGGATGAAAACTGTCCTCAAGCATTACTCAAGACAAATCACTCAGCTACAGTGGTGAGTATTTCTCATACAACAGCCTTTCCTTTCCAAAAAGACACTGAACAGCTGCTCAGTCATTTGTTGTCTTGGGAGAAAAACAACAGAACTTAAAGAGCTACACATTTAATTGTGCAATGCACTTAAAGGGCCAGTTCACCGCAAAACTGAAAATGCATATTTTTCTTCTTTACTTGAAGTGCTCTTTATCAATCTAGATCATTTTGGTGTGAGTTGCCAAGTTTGGAAGATATCAGCAGTAGAGATGTCTGGCTTCCCTTCAGTATAATGGAACAAGATTGCGCTTGGCTTGAGATGCTCAAAGAACCAAACGAATACATTTTAAAAACTCAACAGCAATGTCTCTTTTGAGAAATTATGAATGAAACTGCTCACAACAAGGTCCGCAGATTGTCTTGAGTAACCACGTGATCTTTTTAAAGAGACAGTGCTGCTGAGATTTTTAAATGTATGTTTTTGATGCTTTGAGCACCACAAGCTGAGCACTATATTTTAGAGAAAGCAAACATTTCTACGACAGATATCGCCAACACTCTGCAACTTACACCAAAACAATCCAGATAGAAAAACAGCACTACAGGTAAGGAGGAAAATGTGGATTTTTGATTTTCGGGGGTGAACTGTCCCTTTAAGCAATTCTGCACTGTCTATTTCTGTGTGATCGAACTGTCACGATATCACACATTCCAGCATGAGCAAACTGTGGGGGTCCAGTGCTGCCGTCAATGGCCCCTCTGTGCCGCCGTCACCTCAGAGACAACAGGAATGCTCATCCACTACAGTCTCCCATCCCTTCCCACAACAAGGCCTGGACTGGCCCGCCAGAGGATGGATTGGTCTGTCGAAGGAAGAGGCGAGAGTAGATGACAAAGAGTGAGGCAAAGAGAGGGAGAAGAGATGGAGGAAGAACAAAAGAAGAACAAGAGGGAGCAATGAGTTGTGAATCATAACCAAAGACGGAGCCAAAAAGAGACACAATCAATAATGATACAGCACAAAATACGACATTTTATATATGTGTGTGTGTGTGTGTGTGTGTGCGTGTGTATATATATCAGAGGGATCAGAGTTATAGTACCCTGCCCTATTTCCTGGCTGTACATTCTCACATTTAAAATCAATTACATACCAGATAAACAGATAAAAGGTCATAAAATCACACCGTTAACACTGCACAACAAATTTGTTAGGTCTTTGTAATATTCATACATCTACAGTGAGTATATAAAATGATGTCATGCTATTTTTGTACAGCCTACCAACCACACACTATATGTGGCAAAGGCCTGATGCAAAGTCTGTATTTATTTTCGCACAAACATCGACCGAGGCAGTTTATTCAGAGGACATTTACAGAGAGAGCATCCTCACGTAACCACACATCCTGTAGTGTACGGGTAGATATGAGAGCATCATCTCTGTCTGTATTAACCCACACTGTAGCTACGCTGCAGACCCCAAACAAGAGGCCTGTTAATGCAGGGGAGGCCCAGAGACAAAGGGCAGGCTGACATTTCCTGTCCATATGCCAAAAAATAGACACATTCTTCTGCTGGGTACTTTGTACATCCTGTCTGCCTTCATAGCGTGAGGCAAAACACATAAACCCTGTATTAGGTTACATCCCACACTCAAGAGTTAAGCTGCTTGAAAGACAAAGAGGAATGATAAACATCCATTTAGTTCATCATTTTAATATATATATATGTAATTTATACCTTTAAACTGTACATAATTTAACCCCTGAAACACCTGCATCGACATCAGTTTTCTTGCGCTACATTCAAATACCTTTACTTAGGATTTAAACCTCTGAAACCTAAAAAAAAAAAGGTTTGATTTCTTTCAGAAACATGGGAATAAAACATAATGAGCAACTTGGCAAGAAATTGCCTGCAAACTGTGAAATATTAGGAAAAAGTAGAAAGGAAATTATCAGAAAATTAACTGGCTTTGTTATATTGTTCTATTCAAAACTTAATATGTAGGATTAGCGGCATCTAGCGGTAAGGTTGCAGAACTTAAAATTCTCTGTGGAGCGAGCGTGTACAATAACTACTAAAGTGGCCGATGCGAAAACGTGAACGGCCCTGTCTGAAGAAAGTGTGTGGTTTGTCCCTTCTAAGCTACTGTAGAAACATCATGGAGGAGGATGTGGAAAGAAAGATCTCATTTAAAGGTAACAAAAACGCGACAGTTCTTACTTTCAAGCGATTATAAGACGAATGAAAACACAGTTAGGAATATTATATTACATTTCTTTCTTTATCAATACCCCTAAATCCACTTGATATTTTCATACCCGGAATTTATCCACTCATGAGATGAAGAAGTTAAATTCCCTAAAAACAACAGCAAAGTAACAGCAAAACTACATTAACTGTTCAAAGGAAAACATGTATTACCAAATTCATCTGTAAGACTGAGAATATGATAATTATAAATCTCTCTGGGACCGTTTAAGAGGTTTAAAAGGTGTGTCATTGTGTTTTGGTTTCCTTTGGCAACGCTGGTGACTAACCTGCTCTGCTGCCACAAAGTCCTGCAGCACAAAGCTGTCTGCTGCAGATTTACGGGGTGAGACACTATTCTTTACTCCTCACTGCAGTAAAACACCTTTGACTACTGAGAGATTCACAGTTCATGAGTCCTATTTTTATTAAGTCTTTGACCTACTTCTGTGATAAGCCTTCATGGCCAAAACTTACAATTTAAGAAACAGTCCTGAGAGTTTGGGGCTCAGGGACTGCTCTTTATTTGTCTTAGGAGGGGAGTAGCTTTTCAAAAGCTACAAATATTTTTATATATTATTTTTGTTTTTGTTTTTTTCTGACGTCCCTTTATAATGTGCTCGAGAACTATTTGAAATTTCAGTTTAATTCAGCTTTATTGTCATTTTGCTATGCATTTACAGGCAGAAAGGCCGTTTCTCTGAGACTTCAAGTGCAATAAATAAAATATATAACAACATTAAACTCCATAAACATCCTCACTGTCAACAAAAACAACCCTAAAACAAACACAGTCCCTAAAACTGTTAAAATAGTTAAAAAGTGCACAGTACAGATATAGATTACATATGCAATGTACAGTTATGGGAGTTAATATTATGGGAAACTCATGGATATTTCTCTTTTTAAAGTCTCTGGCTATGATAAATTGTGTAATTCTAATGATTTTCTTTTAAAATTGGTGATAAAATGAATATGAAATACATACATTTACATTTGTATGCCCCTCCTTTACACAAAATTAAAACATTAAGTCCCTCCCCAATGCTTAAAAACGAATTAACATGCCTTTCCCTTTGTGCACCATCCTCTCACCTCCCATAACTACCAAACAGTCCCTTAAAGCACCTGTGACTATCACAGTGACTCACTGTGATAGTCACAGTGAGTCACTGTGATTTTCTTGAAGATATTTCTGTGACAAGCCCTTATGGAAAGATTCAAAAATTAAAATACAGCTCTGAGATAAAATAAAAATAATGATAATAATAATAATAATAATAATAATAATAATAATAATAATAATAATAATAATAATAATAATAATAATAAAAACAGTATTACAGCTCCAATGTAATGCGCTTTTAGGCGACAGGTTTGAGTGCACAATTATTGGTACAAAGCGCCATCTAGTGCTTAAAGACTCTATCATACAGACATTATCGATTTATTTGGCGCTTCCCTGCACAGTAAAAATTGAGAAGAAAGTTTTAATAGAGGAAATCCGCTGTGATGAGTTTATCAGTGGGACTTTTACCCCAGTGGGACTTTTACCCCTGTTCTTCTCAGCTGCTGATTGGCTGGTTTTGGTTGACTGAGGGTGGAGGAGCTGAAGGTGTGCGTAAAGGAGGACGTCCAGTCAGGTGGCGCCCACACACTCTGACCTCACTGCACAGTTTCACTGGCTCGTCTCCGGAGCTGGATGGGATGTAGAGGACTTGAATTCTGCGATTTTCTCCTTTTCAAAACACACTAAAGGAGGTTTAAGACATGAGTGGTGAGTAACACTAGCTGTGCTGTTTGCGATCATATTCGAGATGTGCCTCAGTGAAATGACTGGCAGCTGTTTTATTGGTCACACAGTCGTTATAAATAGGCGCTAAATTGCAGCAACGCTGTGCCATGGCTTTCATATTATCAGTGATAAGGTTCTCAGGTCCGGTTTGGCTCTGGTTTGTGTCAACAAAATGAAATATACTTTTTTTCCTGTAACAACTGCTCCACAGGGGACACACAGAGCTACACATGTATGAGGATTGTACGTAATGTGGTAGATTGTTTGAGATGTAAGTTAAAAATGCAGTTTTTATACTTGAGCTTCAGGAAGTGTAGCAACTTAAAATGTAATAAAAGCTCATAGCAAACAATGTAGTACTTTAAATCACATTGCAACAAATTAGGTGTAATTAAAGTATATAATATAATAATTTAAATGTAATAAAATCTCAGACTGAAATAATTTTAATTTAGTAAAAGCTCATAATGTAATTGAATGCAATTAAACTCATAATGTAATAATGTTAATATAATTAAAGGTCATAGTGAAATGAATGAAATGCAATTAAAGCTCATTATGTAATAAATTTAAAAAGTAATAATTTTAATTTAGTAAAAGCTTGTGATGAAATTGAATGCAATTGTAACAATAGAACTGTAAGAGGGGCTTATACTGCAATAATGTAATTAAAGCTCATAATGTAATCAGTTAAATATATTATATATGTAATCAGTTAGATATATTATTATTATATTATAATATTGATAATATAATAATATAATATTATATTATTATATATTATATGTTATAGTTAAATGCACCTAAAGCTCAGTGTAATAACTTAATTGAAATAAAAAGCTAATTGTTTCAACATTTAAATGTAATAAATACTTATTATGTAACCATATAAATGTAATTTAAGCTCACAATGTCATGAAATAAATGAAATAAAATATCATAATTTAACAATTTCAATGTAATAATAGCCCATAATGTAATTAAATGCAAGTAAAGCCTGACAGTGTAATCATTTAAATGCTAAAAGAATCATGTATTATGCATAATTTAAATTTTAGCCTAATAATAGCTCACAGTGTTTAAATATTGTATGTCAGGTTAGTCCTTCAATTTGTTTTCGACCACTTTGAGTGTAAGGAGGAGGCGATCGGTGGTAATCACATGAGAACAATGTCTCAGTGGAGGTGTTCATGGGTAATGACCGAGATTCCAGAGCATCCAGACCTGCCTCGACCTGCCCGTTCGCTCAGATGATCAGCTGCACAGAGCAGCAGGCGCCTGACGCTCATCAGTGGTAAATAACACTGAGGGTAAATACTTAAGGAGTCATTTTCATGCCCTTTAAAGGCCCTTATCTGAGAAAAGAGGGATGTCTTAACATTTCTTTGTTGAGGCTGATCAGCAGCCAGAAAACCCCAAAGCATTAAAGAAACTGGTGACCTGGACCTCTCTGTGATGATCAGTGCATTTGTTAAACCAACAGATGTGACACAGTGGGTTCAGCCTGTAGAATCAACACAGCTTTGTGTTTTTATAGTGCGCCTTGTTCAGCAGTTTCTCACTGGATTTGGAGGGCTGGTAAAAGTTTTCCCCTCTTGCATCACTGACATGGGTGGATTATCAGAGAAAAAGCCCTTGGGCACAGATATGCAAAAGACCACACTACCTCTCCTACACAGGAAAAAAGAAACAAACTTTGTGGTGGTTTTGCCTCATTTTGTTGCTGTTTTGCATCTCTTTGTAGTCATCATGCACCTTTTTTGTGGTTTGTTCTGTGGCTTTGCTGTAATTTTGTGTCATTTTGTGTTTCTTCTTTTAGGAAATTTTGTCTTTTATGGTCATTTCATGTCTTTTTTTTAAGGTAATTTTTGTGTGTCTTTGAGGCAGGGCTGGGAGATATGGAAAAAAGTCTTATCGCAGTAATTTTTTTCATATCAGTCAATATCGATATATATATCACGATGCACATCAAAACACTGTTTCTGTCAAGCTAAAAGGTTCCCTTTTACTCATAAGTGAGATATGAACAGGCATCACCAAATGGCGGACCTATTCAACTAAAATTCAAAGAGATCCAGTTACTACAGTGTCCTCCTAGCAAAGGTCCGAACCTCATACCTTAAATCAATCTCACGATGAATTGAACATTTTACTTCAGTTACGATAAATGAAGGATTATTTTGCTTTTTGTTCATTTTATTTTGTTATTATTAATATTAGATGTAGTCAGAAAATAACTTGCAGTCAGTGTGAGTAACTGGTTTTTTTTGTTTTGTTTTTTTTTTAACAAATTCCTGTTGTGGCAGAGTTATTAACTTTCTCCCATTGTCTCCTCCACTGTGTAAAGTGAATGGGACTGAGAAAGCTTTTGTCTGCAGTCCACTGATGTGTTTTTAGGTGTGCGTTATGAGTCACGTCAGTATTTTCATTCCAGCGCTCTGAGACACAGACCCATAAAATGTCCTCCTCATTTTAGTTTATGACCCTCGTAACAGCAGACTCGTTGCTCCACAGGGATTAAACTGCTGCTGTTAAATTAACTCCCACTGGGTGTAAAGTTAAGTTTTTGTTCATTCATGCAAACGTGTATTGGCTTTCAGCTATTCAAGCTGTCCTCTTTATGTGAGATTTAACACCATAACTGCTCTTCATGAGGGAAATGGTATTTTGTATGGAGTAAATCCCCCTCAGCATTCCTTGGTAGATTTCCAGTAAGGCGCTCCATGACTTTACTTTCCCGTGAAGCAGAAAACTCAGTCATGCATCCTAAAAATGACTTCTAATATACTGTTTGGCATTTATAAATAAATAAATATGTTTATTTTTACAGCACTTGAAAACCAATGTTACAAAGTGCTTTACACTTAAAAACACAAGAAACACAAAGGGAAAATCTTAAAATACAACACAAAAGAAAAATATAAAAACAACACATGGAGAAAATTTAAAGAGCAAAAAATACAAGCCAAAAGAAAAACATGGAAACATCTCATATCATGTAATGAATCTTATTTAAGAGGAATTTAAAAATATTTTGCATCAGATTCTGATGTCTTATCTTTGAGAAGCAGACGGACTGCAATTGTTTAGAAACAACAGTAGCAATATGCTAAAATGACCCACTTTTGATGGTTGAGAGCTGCAGAGATGCAGATAAGGGCTGTCAGACAAAAACAAATTTCAGTGGAATTTTCCTCCTCGTCTCCTCTTGTCTAGGGCTGGACCGTAGCAAAAACATTTCTGGACTCACTTAAATTTTGTCTTCTTGTCTCCGTCTATGCACAGTCCTTTTTACAGAGCTCACACTTCCCTGTAAACGACCTGTAAATGTCCGGTCCCCTGCAGGTGTCACAGTTTGGGCAGAGGACGGGGATATCGCCCAAGAGGAGGCGCGTTCTTCTCCCCCCTGGTCAGAGGAGCGCTGTGAGGAGCTCTGGGATCGGGTGGAGGGGGTACGGCACAAGCTGACGCGCATCCTCAACCCGGCCAAACTCACCCCATACCTGCGGCAGTGCAAGGTCATTGATGAGCAGGATGAAGACGAGGTGCTCAACTCTACACAGTACCCACTGCGCATCAGCAAGGCCGGTGAGAGGAGGATAAGTTCAATTAAAAACATCAGTGTATATTTGCTCTCTGCTATTTACTTAAGATTATGTTGTTATTTGATGTTACGTGAAAGACCATGCAGGTGGTGGTGCATATGTTACCTATCAGTACAATTATGCTCTTTTATATACTCCTTTAATCATAGTTTAAAGTCATGAAACTGCAGTTTGAGATCAACTTTCAGAAAATTAAACCTTGCTTGTGATACTCCACTACAGTTGAGGCAGTGATGTCATGAGGTATAAGCTTAAAACCTGAGAAAACTGCCTTAATATTTATTTTTTCAAAAACATGGGAAGAAGGCATGTAAAGACAGACAATTGGACAACATGCAATATGGTCTTTTCTAAGATCAGCCAATACAAATAGCTCCCTGGAAGACAAGAAACTTATCTGCAGTTGTACGACATGCTTTGGAAATAGGAGTAGTACAGTAAAACTTCCAAAGAAGAAATGTGTGTGATTGCGCAGTAGGTTGTCAGAGAGAAACAGATGTCTGAAGATAAATGTTGCAGTGAGAGAAACAGGCAGGAACTAAGGAGAGAGTAAGATGAAAGACGAGGCTGAGTAAAGGGGAGTGTAAGACAGACAGAACGAGGAGTGAAAGACGATAAAAGATGAAGATGTTGCAAGTAAAGACTGGATGATGACAAACACCTGAACTCCCAGTTCATATCGCTGTTGTCTCATTTCCAGTGAGTTAGCTCATGCTGGAGACACTCATTCATCACGCTTGTGTTTGAAATGCCGATGTAACTACAGCGTAAATGACACTCACATCAAAGAGAAAGCGTTTTGTGGTTTCAGCTTTGATAGTTTACGGTACCAGAATGCTTACGCTTGCTTGCACAGGTTTAACTCTGCAGCTTTACAGACTTTTTAACCCCTTTTCATTACACAGGTCGCTTGCTGGACATTCTGCATGGTCAAGGCCAGCGAGGCCTTCAAGCCTTCATGGAGTCACTGGAGTTTTACCACCCAGACCAGTACACACAGCTGACGGGACAGCAGGCCACGCAGCGATGCTCCCTCATACTGGGTAAGCAGGGATTTCTCTGAATGGAGACAATGTTAGAGATGAGTTTGACTCAGTCCTTTAAGGGAAATTTGTGTATTTTTTAAGCGGGACCACATTTCCCCATGTTTTTGTAAGTGGCTAATATAGACAACCGGTTTTGAAACTGGTGCGGTATTAGGCGAGTGCTGCAGTGCTTGTTTATGTCACTGAGAGGCTTAGATTGTTACTGACAACATAATTATGGAAAGGATCCCTACAAAGACATAAAATAGTTTTCTGTGCCTTAATCTGTTCTGTTTGTCTCACTGACGGAAAGATCACATTGTCAGAATCAACTAAATGTGTTGCTGAGCACAAAATTCTTTGTTACTATGATGCTCAAGAGTATGGAAAGGAATGAAGGGAATTTTAAACAAGCAGAAGACATTTGAGACATTTGGCTCTAATGTTAGAGCCAGTATGAGGTACAAGGTACAAGTTAGATTTATTAGTCATTTTTTAAACGTATTTCAAGTGGTGGCAGGGTGAACACACTGTGGCTGGCAGTTTGGGAACTTCGGGAAAAAATCTTTGGACAAAAGTTCTCTCGGTAGATTTGGACCTTTACTTTCATAAAGAAAACAAAAGTTTTTAGTGAACACAGATGTTTATCAGTGTGAATGCTTGGACTAAGACACATATAAATACACCTGTCCCCCCTCCTGACACACACTCTATGCATGTGATCGTACCCTGTCCATTCAAGATATTAAGCATCTATAATCTCCGCCTGTCTTTACTCGCTAGATGAGGAGGGTCCGGAGGGTTTGACACAGTTCCTGCTCCTGGAGGTGCGTAAACTTCGAGAGCAGCTTCGAAACAGCCGCATGTGTGAGCGACGCCTGTCTCAGCGCTGCCGCATGGCAGAGGAGGAACGCAGCCGTGCTGAACGCAAAGCTCAGGAGTTACGTCAAGACAGACTGCAACTTGAGAGGTTTGTCTCACTTTGTAATTCCTCACTTAGCTACTTCAAGGCTGCATCCTGCTGTTCTGTTATCAGGCTGTGAATGAAAAATGATCCTTCTCCAACTCATGATAAGAGATGAGTCATGGATGAGTCTTTCACCGACTTTCATTGAACTGAGTAATTGTCTTGTTCAATAGCTTCAAAAGGGCAGTGAGAGGTAACATTGGGTTTCTACAGAGAGCTTATCAGCTTGTTATTGATATTTACAGGTTCAGTTTTTCACTTTTTTGGGCAAATATTTCCTTCAGTTTAGAGAATGAGATCCATTTAGAGTGGGAATCTATTTAGCCGTGGCAAATTTTTCTATAGGCGGGCACCAGAATTACCCACATATTTATTATTTAAAAAATACTTATATAAAAAATACTTAATTTAGCACAAGGAAAAACGCCATGGAACTTCTATGTTCTCAATAAAGTAATTATTATTCTTATTAATAATAATAATAATAATAATAATATTGTTGTTTGTTAGCTTACTGTCTTGTGGCAACTATGTCGGTCCGGCACTGAATCCAGGATTTAGTCACTTTGTTTAAATCGTGTTGCATTAAAATGAAAAGATAAAGTAAGAGAATATGTGCACTTTATGACTTGTGATCTCAAGGCTGCGGCAGGACTGGGAGTCGGCCAGCCGAGAGCTGGGCAAGCTGAAGGACAGGCACCTGGAGCAGGCTGTGAAGTACTCCAGGGCCCTGGAAGAGCAGGGCATGGCCTCCACCCGTGAGAGAGAGCTGCTGAGGCAGGTAAGTCGGCCAGGAGCCACATAAGTAAAAACAAAAACTGTACTGCTTCTTAAGGTGGTCTTAATTAACCTCAGATGGGTTTAAGAGAGTGTATGTTTTGTTAACCTTAGTCAGGTTTTAAAATCAAACAGGAGTTACCTAACACAAAAGGTCCTTCACCGAGAAAGAGGATGAGTCATTCCCTTTCTACCACCACATTCCTCAGACTATCGTGCCTCTAAAACAGCTGTCACAGCTGTATTCCTGCTGCACAAAGCGTGAATTTGCTAATGACAGTGATCGTCTCATTACAAGTCTGTTTCCCCCCGTTGCTCTAAACTGAAAAGTACTTTGTTTGGACCAGAAGATGCAAAGATGTAGAGGCAGGTTGTGCTATTTTAAGTTTCAAGAGATTTAGGGCAAGATTTTTTTTGTTATGGATGGTGAGATAAGCCAGCAGACTATGGCACCCAAGGGAGTCCAAGTGAAACTGCTGAAGCTCGCATGCAGCTGCAACCAGAGAACTGAAGTGAGCAATCCAAAACAACTGTGTAGATATTATAAGCCTCCCTTTTAATGAGTTTGTGTCCTGCCACAACATGTCGATCATACCACTGTGGTATCAGCCACTTTGTTGTGAATACCTGGGAATATTTGTGGTTATATAACCCTTAAAAGATGGTTATGGTTAATGACCCACTGCATTATTTGCACAAAAGCCTTGTTATCTCGTGTAGTGGGCATGCCAATATAGGAATGTCAAAGGTAAAATAAACATGTTTAGTTACCTTTAATTTATCCTTAACTCGTCGAAAGATAATATGTGTTTGCACCACATCTTTTTTTAACAGTCCAACATTAACAGCTTATTGTTAGTTATAGTACAAATTGGGGCGCCTGGTATAGAGGCTGTTTCCTCGCCACAGCGACTGCGGGTTCGATTCCAGCTTCGGCCCTTTGCTGCATGTCATCCATGTCAAAGGGTGCACGCTTCTTCTGCACAGTAAGACAGGTGGCGGGTGTAGTTTACTACAAAGAAAATAGTTCCTACATGACACTGCTCACTACAAGGTCTGTGGATTATCTTGAGTGACCAGGTCATAATATCTAGAAAGAGGCATCGCTCTTAACGTTGTGAAATCTATTTTTTGGCACTTTGAGAACCACAAGTTGAGTGTTGTCTAGTTCTGTTGTATTGGAGAGAAGGCAAACATCTCTACAGCTGGTAGCACACACCAGAACAATATAAACTGATAAGCATTTAAACATGTTTTACAACAGCATAACTAATACCTGGTGTGGAAAATGAAAAGCCTATATTTAAAAAAAAATGGATGTTTTGCTTTTTCTCTGTACAGGTAGAGGAGCTGAAGTCCAGGTTGGCCGAGACAGAAAAACAAACAATCAATACTCCAGGGAATACCACGCCAGCAAAACGGAACAGTTTGCTCTCTAATGGAGTAAATGATTCTCCGCCTGCTTTACCAGAAAAGCCGTTGCATCGTATTCACATTAAGAAAGCCGAGAATATAGAAGCTCAGATGAAGGTCTCAGCTCCCACCAGTGGAACCGTAGTATGTCTACAATGTTTATCATTTGAAAGCAAATGTTCTTTCTCTTTTTGTGTCTGAATCAACTGCGCTGCTTTGTCCTCATAGTTTTTTCCCTCAAAATTTTCCTTCAGGCTCTGATGGATATCTTGCAGCAGGACCGCAGGGAGGCTGCAGAGCAGAGGCAGGAGCTCTGTGATATCATCACCAGACTACAGGGGGAGCTACAGAGCACTGAGGAAAACTGGGAGAAGGTGAACAGTTGTCAAAAATGAGCTTAATGATGAGAAGACTGATTCTTTTCACTTTACGGGTTTCTTTGTGTTTTATGTCTTTGGGTAGCAGTTATAATGATGAACTGTGTTTGCAGCTGGAGTCGCAGTGCGAGCAGCTGCAGCTAAAGGTCAGAACTCTCCAGCTGGACTGGGAGACTGAGCAGAAGAGGAGTGTGTCCTATTTCAACCAGATCATGGAACTGGAAAAGGAGCGAGACCAGGTCAGTGAAAATGGTGGGCCAACACAGTCTAATATGAACTTACAGAGTGCATCGAGGCACATTTGTAATTAGATGTGTTGTAGTTTAATTAAGGTAACTTAGCATCCCTGGCTGACAGTTTTTACACCATGCAAACTTCTCTTTCTTTTTCCATCTTTTCACCAGGCTCTGCGCAGTCGAGACAGCCTGCAGCTGGAGTACACAGACTGTCTGCTGGATAAGAACCGTCTGCGTAAACGCATTGCAGAGCTGCAGGCCAACCTGGAGCAGCTGGAGAGGGAGCAAGAGAGAGAAAGGGAGAGGGGCCGCGAGCAGATGGAGCAGAGCAGCACCTGTCTGCACTGTGTGAGCTAATATAAGAAGTTATGAATACAGCACTGTCTGTCCCACTGCAACCACAAAATATTTTATATTATCCTCTGCATTTGCTCCCCAAGTCTCACCTGTCCCTGTGCAGCGAGGACCAGTGCTACGGCCCCTGCTGTTCCCTCGGCCTGGACCTCAAACCTCAGGCCAATAGCACTCGCCCGCTGCTACGAAAGGTCAGGCTTGGCTACCACTACCACTGTTTTACTCACATTCACAATAGAACAGTACACTGTAAAATCTGATGAGCTGATTTTACTTAAAAAAAAAAAACAAATTAGGAAACCGACTGCCTTGGAAAATGTAAGTAAATATAAATAATAAGCGTAATTTATGTATACTTTATATCTAATTGTTAAGTTTAAGTGTAATTGTTTGTTATCTTTACTTGATTTTGTGTAGGTGTTGCAAATTGAAAATGACGAGTTAAATAAAACAATATGTCTAGGTTTTAGCAACTTTAATAAACCAAGTTTATCATATATATCATATCTGTATTCTGCTGGTTGCAAACTAATCAGTTATATTTGTATTTTCTTTAACATGCTGACAGAACAGAACTTGCAGATCTCCTAATTTCATCATTGGCAAAATTATCTTTTTACGATCAAGTCAGACTAACTTGCTTTACTGAAGTTGCCAACTTCATTTCACTCATCACTTTTAAGTTGCAACAACTTCGCAAAGTAAAGCTACAACTAATTCTGAGTAAGTTAACAGTAAGATATAAAGTAAAGATAAATTAAAATTATACTTTCCTCACTTTTTCAAGGCAGTCATGTTCCTATATTACTGTAAGATCAACTTGTCAGATTTTACAGAGTAGAATAACAGTCACCCCAGTCATGATTTAAATCAGAATTAGTAAAAACCTGGTGCTGTTTTTGTTGTGTAACTACTTCTTTGTGCACTGTAAGAGATCATTTTCATCTTGTTATGGACATGTTTTCTCATGTTGTTGTAGCTGTATGTGAGGAATGTAGCTTTTGGAATGCAAAGAACATTTCTGCAACTTGTCTTATATCTTATTATTGTCTTAAGTCTGAGATGCTGTAAATTCTTATGCAATGTGTAGCCTGTTAGTACCTGCACAATACCTCTGACTAGGTCATCATATATTTACTCATCTTTTCTGTACTACAGACGCACTCTAGTGGTCAAGCTAATGAAAACTCAGGGGGTAAGTTGTGTGCACTGACACCTGGAAAATGATTCTCAGATTTTGCACAGTAGAATACTTGTGCTTATGTACTTTATTTACTACACATGCTTTATTTGTTAAAATACTCTTTCTGCTCCTTCACAGATTCTCATTCCAACTCCGAGGAGAATCTCCTTTCATCAGTGAGTATCACAGCAAAGACCGAACAAATGAGAGAAAGAATTAGAGTCAGAATCAGTGTATTCATATTTATTTCTCTGCCCACAGACAGAAGACAATGAAAAAGAAATAAATCGTCTCTCCACATTCCCCTTCCCGCCATGTATGAACTCTATCAACCGCAGATTCAACACAGAGTGAGTAAATTAGCCCCAAGTAACGTTACACATTTTCAGTCTGTTTTTGGTAGTTTCTTCACCTTTGTGTCATTTTCATCAATATTCATTTTTTCTGCTCTGCAAAGGTTCGACTTGGAATCGTGGGGCAGTGATGAGAACGATAACATTACAGGTATATTTGATTCTGTCGGGTTTTGCATGAACAGTCATTAGTCTTTTTTGCGAACGAAATAAGGTTGTGCTGAATTTTTACAGTTTTCTGAGTGTTTTCTTATTGTTTTAACCGTTAATTAAACATCAGGGAAATTAGTCGTTCAGAACATGCTGGAAACAAATTAAAGAATGCAGTGGCTCCAGTTCTGGTTTTCATTCTTTTGCATGTATATAATCATTGTGAGCCCAAGTTATGAGGCTCTCTGGTGTTTTCAGGTGAGCAGAGTGAACCCTCTCTGTGGGATTCCTGTAACTCCTTACACTCTCATCTCTTCCCCCCTGACTTGGTTAACCTGCCTGCAGTCTCTTCACACCAACCCAATCCCAGTGTTCCCAGGTACAAACTTTAATGAGGGTCACAAAATATATTGCTAAAGCATTGATATATGTGGTTGTTCTTTACCTAACAGCCAATAATGTCACTTATACACAGCTTGCTGCAGCATCTAATACTTTCATAGAGAAGATAATGTTTATGCAGCTGAAAGTCCTGATTTGCAATCTACACTATAAAACATCTGAGGGAATTTATTTGACTTTTTATACTTCAAATAATCTAATTGTGTCGGTACATATCATTAGTACAGTTCCTTTTGTCTTAGATGTCTTAAATGTTGTTGTTCTTCACCATATAAGAAAAAAACACATTGTGTGCATAAAAATTTAAGTGGGTAACAGGACAGATATGACTAATCACGTTCAAGCACCCACATATATAAAACATAACCATAATTGAAAAGAGACAATACAAAATACCTACACAATAATTTTATATTTCTGTTAATATATATAAAGTATATGGTTTGTCACATAACAATAATACACTATAGATTTTAACAGATTAAAGATAAGCCCAGTTCATAGAATATTTGTGTAGTTATAGAGGATGAATTTAATAGCTCCTTTTCCGACCTGTTAGTAAGAGGTACTTTAAAGGGGGAAATCAATTATTTTTAAGGCGTTTTAAACTAAATTAAAAGTGCCAATTTTTTTTGTAACAATGTTTCGTTCTCATTGATTCTGTGAGTTACCTTTGTCCACACTATAGTATAATCTTTACTGTTTTAGCCCTTGTTTACCTTGGGAGGTTCCAATTTTTTTATTGTCTTGTTATCTGCTTGAGCACTGTAATTACTAAGAAGCAAAGTTACGTTTACAGATTTAATTTGTTCATGGAAGCCTCAATATGCATCGAAATTTTTTTTTCTAGAAGATACAGAAATAAGTGATTTACATCTCATTAAACATTAAGAACTTGGTCACACTGACAACGAAATGTGAATATATAATTCATCGAGTACATAGCAAGTATAAACGTTAACTTTTTATTATATAAAGTGAATAAACTTTTGAAGTTGTACTGCTCTCTGCTAAATATTTTCAGAATGTACATGTCACACTATCCATATCTATTGCTGCCCATTCTTGCCTTCCCTTAGGATACCCTCCCGCTCCCCATCCTCAAGCCCCCCCATCTCACCAAAGCACGGGAGAGCAAGTCTAGCTGACGATATCACGATAGTAGGAGGAAACCAAACAGGGATCTTTGTCCGCCATGTTAAAGCCGGTTCCCCAGCTGAACAGTGTGGACTGAAGGAGGGCACTGAGCTGCTGGAGGTGTGTGTCTGTATGGCAAATAAATCATGTGGAGGACTCTGTGTATATGCATATGTCAAAAAGAGAATGTGTGCTTCAGCCTGTGCTTATTTTTGTAGATGTGTTACTTTTTGCAGGCTCCTTGATTGCAAGATTTGTAAATGAAAAGAAGGAGAGAAAAATTAACGTATTAAGCTGTAACTTAAAATGCTGTTTTCGCTTTATGTTGTTTAGCTGGAGCGTGTCCTGTTTGGTGGGGGCAGCGTGCTGCTGGGCCAGTGCACTGCTGAGGTAGCCCATTTTTCTCTGCAGTGGTGGACCGAGCCTTCAGCACTCAAACATAAGAGCAACCCAGAGGGTGAGTCACTTTTCTCACACATTTTAAATATTAATGTTAAGCAGTGTGTTCTTGAAACCTCCCCATGATACACAAAGCCTCCTGTTTATTCATGTCTCAGAGAGGTGAGACTAAGCTGTCCCCTCTCCTGCTCCCTGTCCTCAGCATACTCCAAGCTGTGCTCCCAGCTCTCATCACCTACTTTTATGGGCGCTGACTCCTTCTATGTGCGTGTTAATCTCAACATGGAGCCTCGGGGTGACCCGCCGTCTCTGGGTGTGTCATGTGATGACATTATACATGTCACAGACACAAGGTACAATGGAAAATATCATTGGAGCTGTTCCCTGGTGGACCCACTCACAGCTAAGCCTCTGCAGAGAGGAACCATGCCCAACTACAACAGGTACGCCTCTCAGACCCTCATTTGACTACTTTATTATTTAAGGTCTCATTCTGATTCTGAAAGAGGATTGTTTTTTTAAAGTGGCTTTAAAAGATCAATATTATAGAATGTAGTATGTCAAAAGGAAGCTAGTTAGTACCATATTTGGGTGTATGGGGGAAAAATTTAACTAATATATACCGCCATTAAACTTACATTAGGAAAATTGTTTTTTTTATTACAATTTTTAATGCAAAAGGTTATAGAAATCAGGCTAGAAATGATTTATAAACAAACCTTTCTGTAAACATCTTCAAAATATAGGTAGGAATTAGGTTTGTATGTAGAAGCTCAGAGTATGAGAAAAAATCATTTGAGAAAATGGTCCTTCAGTGTATGTGTTGTAAAATTCAATGCATTTTTTAGACAAAAACTGGTATCACCATGCAACTTTCACAGTTGTTTATTGGTATTAATAAAATTAATTTATTGTTTTTAAAGTGAAAATGTATGTCTAAATATGCAAGCAATGCGTTATCTAATTCAACATGTGCATTTTGTAAGAAACTTGACCCAAGTTAACACCTAAATGTGTATTTTTGATGGGTTTTTTTCCCACTAGTTTGAAAGAAGACATTTTATGGAATCAAAATAGCCCAAAAACTAAAATTCATGAAAAACACTGTTTGCACCTGTAGTGTCTCTCCTTAACAGAGTTTGGAGTGTAAATAACAAATAAATATTTTCTATCTTAGGGCCCAACAGCTGTTACTCGTCAGGCTACGAAAAATGGCCCTGGAGCAAAAGGACTTCAAGAGGAAGGTAACTCTGCTCATATCAAAATGACATAAACAGAAGGCTAAGTTTGTGCTTAACCAAATGCATCTAGGAACTGGTGACACAACTATTTAATAACATTTTTTTCCTACATGTAGTTCTTAAGGAAAGCATCTGGGCGTGTACGGTTGGTAAAAGCAGTGGACCCCAGTTGCCGTGGGTTTGGTTCCACACAGCAGGTCCTTTACACACTCAGCAAACGTAAGATCCCGACGTAATGTTGATGCAATGCAACACTAAATCTGTGTGTGTTTTCTTTGACAGTCCATGTAGATGTGCGCTTGCATTAATGTGACCCTCGTGTGTCCCCTCAGGTCACGAGGAGCACTTGATCCCATACAGTTTAGTGCACCCGGTGCAGGTGCAGACTAAGCGGCCGGTCATCTTCTCCCCGTCTCTCCTCTCACGTGGTCTCATAGAGAGGTTGCTGCAACCAGCAGAGTCTGGTTTGAAGTTCAACACCTGCCCAGCAGGTACACACACTTTTTCACACACACAACGCTCCAAACACTGATGAACTCAGTGAACAAAAAGGGCTGATGATTCTTTGTTTGACCATGACATGATACACCACAGTTAAGTCAGATATATTTATGATGTAGCTGAAGCTAGATGTTTCAGGGAATATGTGATTTTAAAATCCTGTGATCCAAGATGTCATGACAAATAAGTACAATACAAATGTGAAATGTTGCATTTTGTAGTTGGTGGTTGCAAAACAAATTTTGTTTTAGCTCAGCTTCTTTTACAGTAAAATGTAGTTGTACATTTCAAAATGTTCAGTGATAGAAACTGTACTCGTCAGTGTGATGTATGATTTCCCTTGTTGATTTAATAGCTGGGATTGAGGCATTTTATTTGATTTTGAGGGGAAAAGAAGTAACGCGATAGGATGGTAACTACAAATACATCATGCAGGTTGGACTCAAGAGCCTGCCCACTCCGGATGCAAGTTATCAATAAACAAAAAATGTGTGCAAAGTACAAATGGCAAAAAAAAATTTCATAAGTGAAAAACTGTAGAAGATGTTAACTAAAAATTAGGTCCTTTGTTGATAGGCATTGTTTAAATTCACAAAATCATCTGCTGGCCTACCATCTGAGTCTCTATTTTCCTCTCTTTCCTGTGATGTGCAGAGCCAATCCAGGCTTCAGAGAGGCGAGACAAGAGAGTGTTCCTGTTGGATTCCTGCAGTCCAGAGCAGGCTCTGGGCATACGGCTGGAGACAATACAGGATGTCATCAGCCAGGTAATGCAAAAAAACAAATCTTTCTTGAAACCAGGCGGCAGGCCAGAAGGCAGGCACAAACATGTAAACAGGAGAAGTAAGGATATTTGTGGGTGAAATCAATAACCAATCATAGCTAAAGCCTATATCACCTGTTGTTTTTGGAAAGAGAAGATGTTTGTGGTGATTTTAATGAGCGCACATTGTCTCAACCTTTATTTATGCCCCAGGACAAACACTGTCTGCTGGAGCTGGGGCTACCCAGTGTTGAGGGCTTATTGAGACAGGGGATTTACCCTATCGTCATCTATATTCGCCCGAAGAGCAAAAAGCACAAGAAGCTAAGGTAAAGACGTGTTCCTCTGGTTTGCAAATACAGTCAATTTAGTACTACAGTAAGAACACATCAGATCACAGCAGCATTGGGTGTCTGCAGGTCCTTAAAAAGTCAATAAATGTCCTAAATTCAATTTTACTATTATTATAATAATAACTGTATTTATATAGCACATTTTAAAACAGAGTCTCCAAAGTGCTTTGACAAACAAGGCAAAGCAGAAATGGGATACACAGATGGTGATACAACAACAGAAAGACAAACAGTCCAACATAACACAAGCAAGACAAAACAAGGGTAGAGTTAGGATAAAATCAAAAACAGTGGACAAATAACGCAAGATGCAAGATGACAGTGTAAAATAACAAAATAAATAGACCAAAAACAACAACAACAGAGGCAATAAAAGCAGTAAAACCACAAATAAAATAAAATAAATAAAACATAAATTAAAAAAGTGAAAGAAACAAAAAAGAAATATAAAGAATGTGTCACATAAAAGAAAATTTATTAAACGAGGTTTTAAAAGTCATAAAATAGTCTTAAATTTGAATTTGGGAGGTATTTTATCCATCTTTTAATATATTTTTGCCAAATTGAGTCAAGCTCTTCTGCATAAAAAGTCCACATTACTGATGTTAAAAATCTTTTAACCTGCCTCAGAACTGAATACTGTATTTTTACCATATATATGCACTTACCTATTTGCAAAATGTGGAATAGTCCAACTTATTCAAATAACCATATTCCCATGTGAAACCAACCTCTGCACAGGACCACAAATTATAACCTTTAAACTTAATTAAAGGTTTAGAGGTTGATTTTTTTCTTTAAAGAGGTCTTAAAAAGCTTTAAATTCATTAAATTTGTAACACCATCCCACTTTCTGCTTTTCCCCTCTCCTCCTTTTAGCCTTAGCATTTTGAGAAAAATTTCTTCTTAAAGATATTGTAAAATTCCATACATTTTTAGACAAAAAAATAAGACCCCACAGGTGAATATGGTCGAAATTTAAACTGATATCGCCATGAAACTTCCCCAGTTGATTACTTATATTGAGACAATCATTTTTTGTATCTCAAATTTTTGAAAATGTCTGTCTAAATACGCAATTGAGGTATTAAATAATTCAATATGTGCTTTTTTGCATACATTTCTATGGCAGAAATCTGAACTAAAATAAAAACGTATGGGTAGGGTAAATAAACATTTTACTCCTCATGTAGTGTGATGTGCAAAAAGTCTTATTTTGGCTGATATTTTTTGCTCTAATGTGCTGCATATGACCTTACAATACTTGAAACAGGAAGTTTTTTCCTCGGTGTGGAGAGGACAGCGTCATGGAGGAGGTGTGCCAGGCCGAGGAGCTGCAGCTGGAGACACTACCCCTGCTCTACTACACCCTGGAGCCCAGCACCTGGAGCTGCACTGATGAGCTGCTGGCAGCCATAAGCAACGCCATCCAGAGCCAGCAGAGGGCGGTGGCGTGGATCGAACTGGACAGGTTGCAGTAGAGGAGAGAAACTGAAAATGTATATTCACAAAGAACACTAGATTCTGCTGTCTTTAAATAAGGATCTATAGAGGATTTAGATGCAGTGTTGAATCATCCTACTACTAAGTGAGTTGACAAAGATCAATTTGGGAATTACTTGTAATTTCAAAAGACACTTAGCTCTATGTACATGCATGCAAAGATAAATGTCATACTTATGTCCTATATAGCCAAGCTGGACTTGCTAAAATGGGCGGATAGTGAAAACATTTACATTAACCCACACAAGAAATGTCACATGACCTACTGGTTTACCTGTTTTTATTAACAAGAATTATGTCATGTTACTGTTTTCCATTCAAACTAAGTTTTATTGAATAACTGTACTTTGAATATATTTCTCATGGGATCACACATTTTAAAGGTATTTGAATCACTGGTCATACATGAGTATAAATGTAAGCTGTGAGGTCACAAAGAGGGGTGAAAGGTATCTAGATATTTTTTTTATGGCTGCATATGACAGAGTCAGCAAGTCTGTATTTACACTACATTGTACAACAGCATGGAGGGGAAAAATGACTATCAATAGATGTATAAATACATAAGTAAATACCTAAATAAATTTTGTAACATATGTTGAATTAATTTATGTTCAATTAAAGCAAGAGATAAAGGATAAGTGCATAAATAAAAATAAAAAAGTTAATAAATAAAATGAACAGAAATAAATATAAACTAAAATGTATTTTGGCATTTTTGGACAACTACATTTCTTATGTATGTTAAGGGCTTTGGTGGTCCTAATCTCAGCATTTATTATTTCCATCTTCATTTTGTTCTTTTATTTATTTATTTCTGAATATATTTATACGTCTATTCATTGATTGATACTTAAGTGACTTTTAGCCCTCCATGTAACAGAGGCTGCATCGGTATGACAAAATTATCTTGTTTTTGTATCTGCCATTTATTTTCTTGTGTAACCACTTTCCAAAATAAATGTTATACAATAGATTTGATCTATTGATTTCTTCATTCATTTTTTGAATATTGCACCAGTGTTCATTTAGACATTAATGCTGTAGCTAGATTCAATGAGGAATTTTTACAAATAATCTCTAGGACAACTATAATTGAGTTAAAGAAACAGAAAAGAAAAATAAATTGTTTTTCATTCATTTATATAATGTTATGGAATACACAGCTAAAACATGGAAAAGACTCACTGTGTCAATATACTGCTTTAAAATTGCAGTTCAAGGAAAGAATCATTTATAAAGCCACTTCCAAGCTTCAAAGGTTTGTTTTTTTGTTTTCTGCCATTTTATTTAACAAAAAAAATTTACAAAGTAAGTCAGGTAAAGAAGAACACAAACATACAGGTAACTGACATTCTACAAAGAGCATAAATAATACTAATAAAAATAAACCATAATATCTATACATAAATCAATAAAAATCGTAAAATATGAAGGAGAATGGACATGGACAGAAACAATAGCAAATGAAAAAAAACCCTCTTTCTGTCTTTTCTTGATTGATTTAAACTCAACACTTTCCTCTCTTAATCTTATAAATAAAAACAAAAAAGTTTTTTTTAGATTATTTGAGTGATTTTATACAAAAATATATATAGAATATTCCATGTGCAACATATTTACATTGTTATTTAGAAAAAGAAAAAAGTGCAGAAGATAGAAATAATAATAATACTAAGAAGAAGAAGAAGAAGAAGAGGAAGAAAAAAAAGAAGTGCTTCAAATCAGTGCAACACCATACATTAATCCCTGTAAACACCTGGTGACTGTCAACCCCCCGTTTTGCCCATGTATCTACAAAAAAAATCTTTAATTCTGTTTTTAATCTATTCCATAATTTAACACCACAAATTTAAACACACAAAAAAAATTCTTTGTTGTACGCACCCAGTGAATTTTAAAGTTAGAATTTCCCCTCAGTTCATAACCCCCATCTCGATCACAGAAAAACCTTTGAATATTAGTTGGTACTGAATTATTGTTATTATTTCAAAAACTTATTTTGAGAATGTGATATGAATATGTATTATTTTTGTTTCTGTCTGGATTTTTATTTTTATTTTCTTTTATTTTTTTGACCCGTTTGTTTACTTATTTGTACCCCCGTGCGTATGACGTCATGTTTCCATTGATAAAGACGCCCTCTGGTGGCCGGTGCCTGCACGCGCCCCGCTCCTCCTCCCCTCCGTGATCAACAACCAGCCCGGTGATATCATATGCTGGCTAAACCTCCACACAGAAGCAAAATGGCCGATAGTAAACTAACCGATCATACAGCGTCTGACAGTCATCAAGGGGTTATGCATGTTTTGTTTACAGCCTGAGAACTATAGTCGCTCAAAAAGGATACTCGCCTTTCCTCGTTTTTTTCTACGATTAACATTTCGCCTTTCGGTGATGTCATTTCTTATTCAATTTAGCCTTGAAAGCCTCGAAGAACTAGCTCGCTAGGCTAGCTGCCTTGCTAGCCTGCTAGCGGTAGGTCTACAAGAATTTTTGCACAGAAGCACTTTATGTCCTATGTGATTCCCGAGGTGAGTATTCGTCGTTATTGTTATGAGTTTCGGCAGTTTTTATAATGTGTGTTTATGTCGATACCGTTTGTGTTTTCACATTTACACGGCTAACAACGTTTGGGTTTCTCAGTTTTAGAAGAGCTTGTTACGCGATGTAATGTTGAAGAAACGTCACTGAAGTTCGTCGTTTAATTTGGCCCTGTCGACTGTCGTTACTGATAAAACACGCTAACACTCTGTTCGTTGACTTATTCATACTGTAAAGTTAGTAATTATAACTACAAAGTGTATAAATCAAATGCTCTGTGTTTGAAACGAAGGGGCACGTCGTTGGCTAACATGACGTGCCTGATGTCTGCAGTTAACTGCGTAGAGGTTAGATTGGTCGCGCGGAGCTACAGAGACACCTTGCGCTGGGTCTACAGCCGCGAGCTCAGGTCATGGCACGGTGCTCACCAGCTGCTTTAAAGTCGACTAGCATTAGCTGGTTGCTCACCCGAGTCAAGCTCCTTTAGGGGTCCATAATAGCTGCACAGCTATTCCTCACTGGCCCGTATATTTACATGAAATCCGCACTGTTTGCTCCCAATGCTGCTGCAAACACCTGCCTTGGAGGGGTTTGCATGCATTACATAAACCGATTACTGATGGTCTTGTCACCCGGTGCATTTATAGAGGTTACAGTGAAGGGTTAAAGCTACAAGTTGTCCAGTTAGCTTGCAATAGCGCAGTGTGACATGATGCTAATTACGTGCAGCTTAGCTAATAGAAACACAGGGCCCAGCCGTATTTACAGTTCTCTGGTGTCAGAGATCCCTTTACGTTTCCACACAAAACTTTTTTTTCAGCCCACTGTGGTATGTTTGGCTCTCCACAAAAATAGGCTCACATGACTGGGGTATGAGTTGTGTATTTGCATTTTGCATATGTACTTTTGGCAGTGTGGTGTGTAAAGTGTGTTATCCAGAATAGCATAAAAAAGTCATGGTATGTCGTCCAGAATAGCATGAAGCAGGTATAGCATAATATGTCAACCAAAAATGTATTTTAAAAAATAAAATCATAGTATTGTAACGTGCATTAAAAAAACGTCATTTTAAAGAATGTCATCCAAGATAGCATGAATAAGTCATAGTATAGTATGTCAAACAAAAATGTGTAAAAAAAAATCATAGAATCATATGTGGTCCAAAATAACACAAAAAAGTCATAGTATATTATGTTGACCAAAAATGTATTTTAAAAAAATCATTGCATTGTATGTAGTCAGTGAGAGTGTCATTTTCTCCACACAAGTTGCTATCTGTGTATCATGCTGCCATTACAATCTCGACTGTAATGTAGAAGAACTTGACATTTTATTGAGTAGGATCACTTTGCAAAAATCATCATCAGCAAATATACACAGACAAAGAAATTATTGGTAAATGTACAAATGCAGCATTAAGATAAACAGCACATTTACAAAACTAATATAGATGGTGTTCTCCCTTAGGATGAAAAAGAAAAAAAAGGTTGAAAAAAGAAAAGAAACAAAGCCCCTAACATACACACCCAAGACTAAATCAAGGGATCCTACATTCAGTTGATAGCAACTTTTGCAAATGGCATTACGCTGTTGTTTTTTCAAATATTGAATACAATTTTGCCATTTCTAATATATCTTAACCTCTCTAGATGAAGAGTTTTGACCAGATTATCAAGCCACATTTTAACATAAGGAATGCTTTTGCCCTTCCACAACATCAGTGAGCATTTCTTAGCTGTCATAAGAAGATGAGTCATCTTAGAGCTGATGTGAGGTAGTCAAAATGTCTCAGAAATATTAAAAACAACAGTTTTTGGCTAAGGCTTTATTTTTGAAAGTATATGAAAAATGTTGCACCAGTATTTTTTGAATCTTATGACACAATATATATGAGTTAGGGTTGCAAATTGAAAGCACTGTCCTTAATTGGATATTGTAAGATATTGGTAGAATATTGATTAATTGATTGTTATTTAATTTTTTTTTTTGGTATTTTCACAATACCTAATGGGTTTTTCCTCAATCAAAGCTCACAGCAACATATTGAATATAATTTGACAGCATTGCATAGCCATAGTCAATTAATTGATTAAATTTCATATGTTGATTATATTTCATATGTTCAAATAAATTCTTAATGACCAATTAATCGATTATGGATTAATTGTCATCCCTAATAGGAATGTATTAAACTGGCTTCATTAGATTGACACTTGTCGCACAGAGAAGAGACAGACTTTACTTGAGTAAGAACTTGACTTTTTCTGAGATGTTGGAGAGTTGGAAGTCACTTGTTTGTTTGGCTGCTGCCCGTGTTGTCTGCTGGTTGGAATTGCAATCGTTTGCTGGTTAATGAATTATGCAATGAGAAGCTAGTCTACCAAGGGCTGTTGTCAAGCTGTCTGCCCCTGGTTAACATTACAGTCTTAAAAACATAAACTGTGTAGGAGAATACTTGGCAGTGATCTGATGAAATGTATATTATTCATTTTGAGTCAAAGTCTATACATGTGTGTGAAAGGGTATGCTTTTGTGAGCATTAAATTACTTTCGGTGTGCCATGAGGTTCAACATAAATAATTGAATGTGTACATTTCTCTTCGCAGACAGGAGAATCAGAAAAGGGAACAGTAGTTCATGGAAGACAAGAAAAAGAAGAAAGAAGATAAAAAGAAAAGGGAAACCTCTCAGAAGGTAAACAGTGTCTCGAAAAATTCACAACTGACTTTGCCTGTATGTTTTGCAGAGAATCTGTGTGATTCTCCTGCTTTCATATTATTGCCACATACTCAGCCAGGATTGTTTATTGTTGAATTTGAATATGTTAAGTAATTGAAGTTTGGAAGGACTTTTTTGTGCTTGTAACATGAATATCCACCCACTGAGCAATAGATGTCATTAAAAAATCTTCCCAAAGCTTTAGCCCTGTTACAGATCAGGATGTATCAACTAAATATAGCCCAATATTTTAAAATAATCATTAAGTATAATAAAAATAC
This sequence comes from Plectropomus leopardus, assembly GCF_026936395.1. Classification (NCBI taxonomy): domain Eukaryota; kingdom Metazoa; phylum Chordata; class Actinopteri; order Perciformes; family Serranidae; genus Plectropomus; species Plectropomus leopardus. The sequence goes on from NC_142193.1 coordinate 27,824,695, forward strand.
AATTAAAATCTGTAAATAATTAACCTTTTTTTGTCATTTACTCAAATACTGTTTACTCTTTAATATAGGCTTAGGCTACGCGTCTTCTAAACTTTCACTTTTTAACTTTGAATGAAATCTAAACATCTAAATATAAATAAATCTAATATTATTAATATTTGCTTAAATAGTCCCTTGCTAGTATATTTCTCAGTTAAAGTGGCAAGACGAAAGCCTAGTAAGATTACAATATACCTTTTTTTAATCAAATTACCACCTATAAATTATCCTCCTCCCTTATATCTGACTCACTTATTCTTTCTGTTTTAGGTGCCAGAACAGAAAATCAAAGGTATGTTTTCTTCCTTTGTTGTGGTCATCATCAACACCTTTGTCTTCCTTTTATTGCTTACTATACTATATGATCATGTCTGTCATATGACTTCTCTGTCTTGCTGTTAAATGTCCTTTTAATTAGCTGTATCATGTTGTTATAATAAACTTCACGTATACTGATGACCGTGAGAATTAACATGTAGAATTGTCAATAATGCATGCTCATACTTAAGACACAAGGTCCAGACACACCATATTGACACCAAAGAATTAGAGGTGACAAAGGCGCCTCATATGGCCTGTGTCTCAGCCACAAAGTTGCACCTGCACATACCGCAAAAACTACAGCCAACGGCCAACTAGTATGTACGCTCTGCACCTGCGTGAGAGGAAATAACTCTCCATTGCAGCAGGCATTGGTAGTCGGTATTATTTATTCAAAAAGGGAAACTGGAAGCTCAGCAGGACAGATTTAGGATGTTAGTTAACCAGTTAGCACATTAAGAACACCTGATGTTGAAAGTAAAAATAATATTGAGGGTGCGCTAAAGAACAATAACAAACAATGACAAAGTGATAAAGAGCTCAATGGCTAAAACATAATCCTGCTATGGTAACAAGTTTGTTTTAATTACCCTTCCTCTTGAATTAATTCATTTAATTGCTTTTCTCACCTGTTTCTGTTCTGGTGTGCTGAGCTGAGCTGCCACTGAGAGTGATTTTATTTACCAGTGGGCTCCACAGTCTCTCACGCCAATTTCACATGCCAAAAAAAATCAGACCAGGTCGACTCGTGCCAAAACTAGGGTGATAGATACTCACCAATGGCTCCACATTGACCAACAGTCAACCGTCGGCTTGGTGTTTCAGGTCCTTAAACTGTTGGCTGTAGAGTAGCAAACCCAGTAACATACTCTCTCTGTTTTTCTCTTTTCATACTTACGTCTACCACAAGTTCACACACTTTTCATTATCTGTGTATTTCAGTGCCAGAATCAGCCAAGCCCTCGTCCTCCCAGCCGCTCGCCACCCCAGGCTCAGTGTCCCCCAGCCCTGGCCCTGTCGCCCCCTCATCCCCCAGTCCTGGTGCAGCCGGGGTTTGTGCACAAGTTCCTCCTGGTGGCGGGAACAATGCAAAGCAGCGGACTGCTGTGGCCAACGGACAGCCCTCCTCCTCCTCTTCCCCCTCTGGAAGCCAGACCTCCCAGCAGCAGCGATACATGTCCAGAGAGGTTCCACCGAGATTTCGCTGCCAGCAGGACCATAAAGTGCTACTGAAGAGGGGCCAGCCACCGCTGTCCTCCATGCTGCTGGGGGGAGGCGGAGGGGAAGGGGGCGCAGGAGGAGTTGGAGGAGGGAGTGGCTGGGCAGCCGCCCCATCTCTTTCCTCACAGGGAGGAGATAGCCCCAATGCAAACACAGCTGGAGGCACAGGTGAGTTAATCAGTATGTTTACATGCACAGTTAAGTGGAGCTACAGTTAAAGCTGGATAAGGCCATTAAATTGGACTACTGTCCTTGTCCCAGTATACAAGCACTGGGGGAGAATCCATGTATTGACCAAAGTATGTCTGCTGCAGTAGGTGGCGATATGCCCCCTTTCAGCTAGTTCCTATTGGACCTTCTTCCAGTTGACCTTTTATATCACATACCAAACAAGTTAGCAAGCAGCAAAGGGGTTGCATGTCAAGCGGTGACAACATGGATACCTTTGTCTTGTTTTGTTTTCTTCTCTTCGTCTTCTTTTTTCCTCCTGGCTTTCATCAACAAATTTAGGCCATGTCCATATGGAGACGAGTTTAGGTGTATCCGCAAAAGTTTTTTATCATATGGACGTTTCGTCCACAATAAAACCGGATCCCAGAGGGAACAAATGTGAAGACGCCACCCTTGCGTTTCCGTGTTTACAACCCATACGCATCTTAACTGTACTGATGACCCTATAGCCCCACCTCTTCCTTAACCCGCATGCTCTAACCCCGCCAACAACAACAACAACAACAACATGGCGGATTGCAGTGTTGCATTCATGGTGCAGAAGCTACTGAGCATGATATGGCTTTTACAGCAAAATCTTCTCCACACAAATGTCTCCTTTCTAGCTCAATTCTCCGCCATCTTCTTCTTAGTGTGTTTGTTTACATCGCACAAGTTTTATATGCATGCTCCATGTCTTATTCTCTGTTTTTGGTGTATTTCTGTGGCAGCGTTACAGCGCCACTTACAGGCCTGGCATATATACTACAGCGTTTTCAGTGGTTTTGTGTGGACACACACATTTCTTGAGACGATTCTGTGTTTATGGAAAACTTTTTTAAAATGAAAAAGAAATAGATTGGTTCTTTCTCTGTATGGACATGGCTTTTTATTGTTCAATTTCCGGGTCAAAGCCCGGCATGAGGACTATGGAGCATGTGCAAAATGCTTAGGCCAGTTCAGGTTCAACTGAGGTGTTTACATAATGTGTCCAGGTGTGTTAGTCCGACTTTGAAAATTAGATGTAGTGCAAATTTAGTTGAACAAACAACTTTACGTGTATTTTTAAAAGTCCAGTTTTAGTCAGACTAACACCATAATTTGATTTTTTTTTTAAATCATGTAAACATACTGGTTGTCTCAAGACAAAAAAAACACCATCAGCTTCAGTATGTAGCCCACTAAATACCACATTTTCCACATGTTTAGAAACAGTTCTGCAAGTTATCATTTAATGCTTAAATTGTCAGTTAAATGAATGCTCTCGCTTTTGTCTGTATAGATTCCAACCTGGGTTCATCCTCCGCTTCACCCCCAAACTCCTCTTCATCCTCATTATGTGTCGCTGCTCTGTCGTCTTCTTCTTCTACTACTACTACTTCAACTTATGCAAATTCCACATGGGGGGCAGGCTCTGGCAGCCAGTCCTCTTCTCAGGGCTGCGGGAAGGTGATTGTGGATGGGACTGACCTGGGGGATTGGCCTAGCATCCTAGGAGGGGCCAAATCGAGCTCTGACGGGGCTGGAGGAGGAGGAGGAGGAGGATCGCAGGAGCAAGACTGCCCTGGTAACAACAACAACAGTAGTGCCTCATGGAGTGAGAGAAACATCCAGCAGAAAGGAGGAGCAGTAGGAGGAGGAGCAGGGAACATGGACAATCCTTCCTCACCTCGTTCTTCTCCTCTTTCCTCCTCTTCCTCGCTTAATGAATGTGTTCAGTCAAGTGGCAGCGCATGGGGCTCATCCTCCTCCTCTCAGGTGGAGGCGGGGCTAGGATCAGCAGCATTTTACAATTCCAAAGTCTCCCATCTTCTTCCTGGGCCTCAGGAGAGCCCTGTGGGTGGCAGCAGCAGCAGCAGCAGTGTCTCTGGTGCCAACTTCAACCCCAACGTGAACCCCTCCGCCTGGCCCGCCCTGGTGCAGGGTGGGACGTCAACTACGGCCAGCGAAGGCCTTCCGCTACACTCGTCCATCACTTCAGCTTCCTCGTTCTCTGCCAGCACCACACCCATCACCACTCACTCTCTTTCATCTGTGAATCAAACTGGTCTCCATCAGCAGCACACTGAGACAGCTGTGGGAGAACAGCAGCAGCACTTAGGAAACGTAGGGCCAGAGATGGGTTCAGGTGGGGGAGCAAGAGGACCAAATCAAGAAGGCGGTGATGAGAGGGACTGTGCTAGTGTTGAAGGAGAAGGGAGCGGCAATCTTTCCGTCTCTTCGTCTTCCTCCTCTGCCGCCTCTTCTTCTTGGAGATCCATGCCTCCAGTGTCGGCTGACCTGTGTGCGGGTGCCTCACAGGCAGACGGGTGGGGTGGGGGAGAGACCGGAGCTCAGGGGCAGGAAGGGAATGTGTGGGGATTTGGAAGCCAGGGTGACAAGGCTGGGTGGGTTAGGGGAAATGATGGTAGCTCAAATACCCCAGTGGTATCTCAGGGAGCGTGGGAAGGAGGCAGTTCAGAAGCAGAGTGGGGTGGCACAGCGGGAGGTGTAAGTTCGAGTAACTTAGCAATAGGAAGTGGAAGAGGAGGAGATGGGAGCAGCAACAGCAGCAGCAGTGGAGGCAGTGGAGGTATTGGCGGCAGCGTCTTACAGGACTCTGCCTCACCAAAGTTTGCAACTATGACAAAAGCTTGGGACAATCAGAAAGGGATGGAAAGTGGGGATGGGGCAGTTGGTGAGTGGGGTGCAGGAGGAGGAGGGCAGGGTGGAGGCACTGGAGGTGGGGCACCTTCATCCTCTAGTGGGGGAGGGTCCATAGCTGGAAGTGGCGGAGGAGGAAGTGACAGCGGACATAAGCAGAAGCGAGCATCATCCGGAAACCAACCATCGTCCGACCAGACCTCCAATGCTGATGTGGCCTTACTCAGCATGCTCAATCGATCTGACCTGGATCCCAGGGTTCTGTCTAACACGGGCTGGGGGCAGACCCAGATTCGACAGAACGTGGCGTGGGACCTGGACGCAACAACAGGAGCAAGAAACAGGAATGAAAGAAGCACTTCATCTTCCTCTGCATTCTCATCAGCAACCATGAACACTACCACTAGTCGCGGTCCTGGGTACCCATCTAACAGCGGTTCAATAACTAATGATCCATCTGCTGGCAGTCACACGAGCAGCCTGAACTCTGGCCCTGTTACAGCGAGGGATGGCTGGGATGGTGGTGCATCACAGTCCACCTGTGGGCCTCACATGCCTGGTAGGAAGCCAGGAGCGCCAGAAGAGGATATGGAGAGCAACCAGGGGAAGGCAGCTGGAGGCTGGGGTGACCACCCACCTGAAAACCCAGGCAAAGCATGGGGGAGTGAAGAAAAAAAATGGGGTGATCACAGAGGAGGAAACTGGAGAAACTTTGGAGAACAGGGTAGTGGGTGGGGAGATGGTGCAGATGATAAAGGGACAGGGGGATGGAAGGGGAGTGGAAGAGGGGAGGCAGGTGGTTGGGGAGGAGACTGGGGACAGAGAGACTCTATACCTGGAGACGGGCGAAGCAGAGGTAACTTGGATGAGAAGGGATCTTCCTGGGGTAATTTGGATGAAGGGGGATCTCAGCGATGGGGAGGGGGAGATGTGGGTGGAGGCAAATCCCACCAGGACTGGGGGACTTCCAAGCCCCACACAGCAGCAGCACAGATACCAAACAGCCAAGTGGCACCAATGAAAGCCCCAAATCAACAGCAGCACCAATCACAGGGCCAGCAGCCACAAGGAGGTCCCGTTCAAGGAGGGTGGAACAGCCGGTCCAACGTTGGAGGTGGAGGTCCACCATCCAAGAATCAGAACCAAAGTTCGGGCTGGACCTCTGGCCCGATCCCCCAAATCTCTGGGGGCGGGGGTGACTCCCTGGAGCCCAGTGGCTGGGAAGAACCCTCCCCTCAGTCCATCAGTCGCAAAATGGAAATCGATGATGGCACTTCGGCCTGGGGAGACCCAACGCGCCACAAAAGCAAGAATGTGAATTTGTGGGACAAAAACAGTGTTACACCTGGCCAAAGCCACAGTCAGCAGGCCCCACCACCATCCATCCAACAACCACCAAGAAGGCAGCAGGGGATGCAACACAGCAGGGACACAAACCCTGGCAATGCTGCAGTGGGTAAGCAGGAGTTTTGCATTTGGCAAGCCACAACCAAAGTAGATAGATCATTAGCATTTGTCTTAATTTTTTAAGTGTTTGTAAATTATTACAATAATTTGTTAAACTTACCTACTCTTTTTTTTTTTATCAGAATCAAACATTTAACTTGCTATTTTTCATTTGCATATTCTAAATTAGGGTTGCATAGATACAATGGTTTTAAGTTATACTGTGATATCAAAGTTTTCATACCATGTACATTTGCTTATCTACAATGTTGGGGGGGGGCAATTGTACGGAGAATAGAAATTAAAAAGGAGAATTTTTACACATACCTTATTTGGAAAATGGTTTTAAGTTTCAGTTATAGTAAAATGTTTGTTCAATCAAGACTAACCCTTTTGTTTACATTCCTTTAAGGGTCATTCTGGCTGACAATAACAATAATTCTGTGTCACTGTGAAACTGCAATATTTTGAGAAGGTTGTCATTTTATGAACATCATACCATTGCAACCTTTTGCTAAATGTTTTTTCCATTTCATCCATATCTAGGTCCAGGCATGTGGGGAGGAGGTGCACAATCTGTGGATAATGGTACGGCTGCCTGGGGCCAGTCACCAGATGCAGCAACAGGTTGGGGTGATCAAGATGAACCGGCGAAAGCATCTGGCTGGGGCAACCCTTCACACAACCCTGGTAAATCTGGTAAGAAGAGGAAAAAAATGTTATGTAAATGAAATACATTTTCTGCTTATTATTATTTTGAGACATGAAGCTCAAATCAAACAACATTTCTTAGTTAAAAACAGAAAGTCTACAGAAACCTACATTGTCATAACCATCTGCTTTGGTTTCGCTGCAGGCTCCAAGTCAATGGAGAGCTGGGGTGGGAAGGGAGAGGGCTCTGTTGCAGCCTCCCGTCACCCCAGCTGGGATGAGGATGATGACGGTGGTGGAGGGGTCTGGAACAGCACTGGCTCCCAGGGAAGCAGCTCCTCCTTCAACTCTGGAGGCTGGGGTCAGACTCATGGAGGAAAGAGAGGAAACATCAAGGTAAGGAGAAACAGTTCTAAGACTCTCTCTCTCTCTCTCGGTTTATTGTATCAAGACAGAGTAGCTCTTGTTTTCCTAAAGATATACCATGCAGGATTTACAATAAAGATTCAATTTGATTTATTTTAAACAGCAAAAAGAAAATAGTGACAAAAGAAATAAACACATGATGACATGATGAGTCACTGAATTTTAAATAACCAGCTTCCTTATTAATTTAAACCTATACTCTAATTAACTAAATATATATGCATATACCCACATACCCAAAATCAAATATCTAAAATTTTTCATAATCATTTGCATAAAAAAGAGGAAGATAAACTAGGAAAAAATAAATATTAAGTAACCAATTAAATAAACAGTAACCCCAGTAAACATCAGGTGACTCTTCATCCCTGTACCTAGTGAAAATCATGTTTTTATGTATTATTTTAAACTGATTTATGATTGGACATTGTTTTAGCACCACATTAAAACTGTTCCATACCTTGAGATTGTTTTACAAAAACGAAACATGCACACATAGAATACCTGTAAGTAGCTTTCTTCAAATTTGACAATAGTTTGCATTGCATTTTATGTTGTTTTTTGACTGAGTTATATTTAATTTTTCCTAAAGAGTGGAGGAGGGGACAGCTGGATGAACCCAGTGTCGCGCCAGTTTTCAAACATGGGTCTTCTGGTAAGATATTAATTCACTAAAAAATAATCTTAATATTTCCACCTATTGCAAGCAGAAACTTCAATGTATTATTGATATGTTACTTTAATGTTATATATATCATATTGCTTTTTTTCCCTTAAGATACTTGATTAAAAAATGTCAACCATATTGATAATGGTATCACAATGGATTGACTATCAGTAAGTCCTCTGTCACTGTCCTATGAACGTGTGTGTCTATGACTTTGTCTTTTAGGGTGATGACCCAAGTCTTGACAAAAAGATGGAAGGAGACAAAAGAGGAATAACTGACTATAATGGAGAGATGCGGAGGGGAGGAAGAGGTGGAGGTTACCGCATGCCTAGTTCCAAAGACATGGGTCCTGTTGACATGGGGCCCTATGGTGAAAAGGTATAAGTCTATTTATCCTTTAATAACATTTATTTTCACAGTTAGCAGTATTATTTCAACTTTTATGCCAACAGTACCTGCTACATGGGTTGAGATAAGGACTTAGGTGAAGAAATCTGAGAAAACCCATTCCAAGTTACATCACAAAATAGATTGGTATTTTTGTGTGGTTTCCATTACACAGATGGGTGGCCATGGGGTGTTTGTTGGCAGTGGCGGAGGGATGCCTCAGCCTCGGGGGATGCACCAGCCTGGCATGCATCCAATGAACCCCTCCCAGGGGTTACGTGCTCAAGTGCCTCATCAGTTCCTGTCTGCTCAGGTTTGTTGTCTTTTGTCTGTCATATTTTTAGTTATAATAAATGTTGTATTTAGGAGAGACTGAGGGTCTCCTGAGTCCTGCCAATGTTATGCCAACTTTACATAAAGGTTTTGACTATCTGTTTGAGGCTAGAAAGTAGCCTTTAATCAGCCATTAACACAATGTTTAGACATTAAGGAATAATTGTAATGCAGTAATAGTAAACAGTCAGCACTAGTATGTAAACATTTAAGTATTTGAGAAATAAAGTATATGTAATATTAATTAGTATGTAAGTTTGTAAAAATGTAAATGTAAAGAAATACAGTTTATTTGATGTGCACTGTATGTTTAGAGTTTATTTTATTGTTTCATTTTACAACATTCCTCGGTTCTCTGTTTGCCAGACATCTTGTAAAATTGCCAAGCAGGAGATGACTCATTATTCCTCTAGTTCATCTGGCCTTAGACAGTAAAGCAACATTTATCAAAGTTTATATAGACACACAGTACCATTACAAATATAGGTTATAGGCTCTCACCTGGGGAAAAAACTGCCAATTAAACGGGACCAGCAACTCTCTGGTATGCATGCAATTAAAGGTCAGTGAGCTCTCCAAATATAAAAAACCCAATATCATACTGTGCTCTTCAATCTGTAAGCATGTATAGTGAATTACAAATATTAAAGAAAGTAGGTTAACAACACTATAAAGCCCTCAAGGGACATTAGATAATCAGCAGGCCCATATTTCGGAATGGAGCCTATAGTCTTCAAAAAGTAGAAAAGTTCTCTAAAAGAAATTTAAAAATGTGTTACAGTCACAATACTTCAAAATATTTAATATCAATGGGGAGGAAATACCACACAGTGTATAAACAGGTATGTATGGTAAATCCACAGTAATACATTTTTGTTTTAAAATGCAAAACTATCTCTACAAATACGTCTACCATCCACACTTCTCTGTTGTTTTAGAACTCCTAAAATTGAAGCTGTTGAAAACGCTGTTTCAGTTTGGAAACTCTAGGGTTGTGTTGAATTCTGGATGGGCAAAAACTGAGACTTTTACATCTCGGGAAGACATCCCAGTTCACTTCCAGAATGGGTTTTCTCAGTAACTGCTTGTCAAAACATCATAGCTAGGTCTACAGACCTTTTATGATTTTATCCTTCTTGTGTGGGTACTCCTTTTCCGATTGCCGTGACTTTCTCCAGAATGGATAATACTTACTGTACCTCTCTAATATGTTGCGCCGTGTTTGCCTAGTAACAACTCCCAAACTGTTTTCCACCGCCTTGACCTCCTTATACTCATGGTCACTTTGAGTAACAGCTCCACCTCGTTGTCGGTCCAAGCAAAGACATCGCTGGTCTTACTTATACTGTTGGAGTTTCTGTAACTAAGCAACGCAACCGCAAAGTGGACAGTCTGCTTCCTGTTTACACTGGTACATGTATGCCCAGTGTACTTGAATGGCCATTTGATATGTGTTTTCAGCATCAGTGTTGTTTTCATTTAAAAATGCCATTTGAAAAAGAAAATGTATTAGTGTGGATGTGTGTGAGGGCTTCCCAGTCAATAGGTTTTGGTCTTTGATCTGTACCTGTCACTTTACATCCTTATGGTGTGCAAGAACATTTTTAAAACTGTTAACTAAATTGAAATGTGTGAATTGATTCATATATTTGGATTGAATGGACATGCAGGTGCCGGGTCCTATGCTGAAGCAGATGCCCTCTCCTGGTGGCAGCGTGGGTGGAGTGGTTGGAGGAGTAGGAGGTGTTGGTGGCGTCGGAAGTGTCGGTGGGGTCGGCGGGGTCGGTGGTGTTGGCGGAGGAGTGTTCCCTCCTCAGATTTCCCCACAGCAGCTTGCTATGCTCAGCAACATTTACCCCCACATGCAGCAGTTTCATCTGGTGCGTGACTATAATGATTCATCACATTTAAATAAATATTTCATTTTGTATTTTGTACAATGGTCCGCCTTTGTTCAACTTTGTACTGTATAACCTTCAGATAGACAGTGACTTGCAATGTAATGACATACTCGGAGTGTCTGTATGTGAGCACTAGCCTATGAATTCTTTGTTTACCTCCATCTTTGACCATTTCTGCTCCCCATCCCACAGGCTTGTCAACTCCTGCTCCAACAGCAGCAACAGCAGCAGCAACAACAGCAGCTCCTGCAGAACCAGAGGAAGTTCCCTCAGCCTCAGCCGCTCAGACAGCAGCCAGACCCACAGCAGGTGACCGTCATCATGTTCTATAACATACCATGCACTGTCATCAGGACAACATTTGTGTTGTATTTCTGTGCTGCAAAAACTGTGCCTTGTGGGTATTCTCAGGGTAGCCGCAGATCCTTAAAAAGTCTTAAAAGGCATTGAATTAATAATAATCTCAAAATAGGGCCTTAATTAGTATTAAACTGTCTTAAATCAGTCTTTGAGAAGTCATAAAAAATGTTTGGGATTTTGAAAGTAGTCTAGTGGAAAGTATGAATCCTTTTTTTATGTACGATGCATCGTAAAATCTCAAAATAATTGATAACATATGTCTCTATATAGCTTTGATATCTTTTTTTTCTTAAATAGTTTACCAAGTGCTTGCTTTAACTTTAGGCAGATCAGGGTAGTGGAACTGTCAAAAATCATGTTTTAAAATACAATAAACGTTTGGGCAAAATTGTCCATAACCCCAGTTTTTTTTTTTTTTTCTCGTTTGTTTTATTTTTTTGGTTATTGTAAAATTGGTCTTAAATTTAATTTAGAAAGCATTAAAGAAGTCTTAAAAAGTCTTAAATCTATTATGCCTTAAGCTGTAGGAACCCTCTATTCTAATTGGGATTAATTTTCTTGAATGTTTTCTTTCTCAGCTGGCAAGGATTATGGCTATTCTGCAGCAGCAGAGACAGCATCAGCAGGGTGGAGTTGGAGGAGCAGCAGGAGGAGGGAGCTCCAAACTGTCCCCCTCTCACCTGGGAGGAGGCCTATCCAAACAGCCCATGGTGGACCCCCTTCCACATCCTGGAATGGGGGGACCCTTATCAGACCTTCATGCCAAAACACAAGGGATGTACTCTGGTGAGTCCAACAGATGAATTGTTTGTGGGTTAAACTCCACAGGCTAGATGAAATGTGATCAAAATTGCTACTGGCTTCATAGCACTCTTTTCTGATTCTGATAGCGAAGGAGTCTGATTCAGTCAGTGCCGAAGAAATACAATTACCAGCTCAGCCACATGCTGTTTTTAACTAAACATTTGTGGAATGCAATGTGCTCATGAATGTTTGTGTTTTTCTGCTTGTCAGGTCTTGCCCCTGGTGGTAACCTGTCAGGACTGGAGCTCAGTCCCATGATGGGAGGGATGAAGGACACAGGAGGACAGCAATCCCGCTTCAAATGGATGATGGAGGGACACTCCCCCGCTCCATCTCCCCCTGACACAGCCCTTCACAAGAATGGTAGGTCAACAGATGGTTTGGGACAGGATTTTTGCAAAGGCAAAATTCCCAGGTGGGAAAGCACACCTTCCAGGCTGCTGTCAATCTGGTTTTAACTGCCTCAGTAATCACCCTCATTCACAGTGTATCTAAATGAACCACTGCAGAACAAAGTGATTTGAGACATATTCACCCCAATCTGTTTGACCTGATTTTCTCTCTTGTGTGCTGTTCCTAAGGCCCTTTACCCAGTGCTATAAAGGTTAGAGGAGGATCCCCTTACTCCCAGTATGAAATGCTGGGCAGTGATGGTTTGGGGATCCCTCCTCAAGGCTCTGCAGACAACTGGCACCGGACCCCTGGGAGTAAAATGGGGAACAAACCTGCCACATCCAGCTGGCCTCCAGGTGAATGCGTCTTTCTTTGCTACGAGTTACCAAAAGACGATGAAAGATTACAGAAATAGATAATAGAAAATGTCAAGTCAGGCTCAAAGATACAAAAAGCCATATGTTGATAAGACTGATGTCAACCTGTCCTGTGTTTGTGTGTGTGTGTTAGGCATGTCACTATACCACAACAAATACCATGCACTTAAACATACATTGAAATGTATTTTATTTTAAATTTAAATGTTAATCCCTGATGATCCACCTCAAAGAAAAACTACTAGTCCGCTTTGGTTTATGAGATTTTGCAAGCAAAGAAGCAAATTCACATATAGCCTGCAGCACATCAACATATTTCTCCTTCATCCTTCTTTTTGTTGTTCTGCACCCCTCTTCCACTGTGATTGGACAGCTTGGTAAAATGGGACAGTGATATGTGCAGAATTTTACACAAAGTAGAGCATTTTTCAACGCTCAGTGACATGCAAAAAAACCCAAACGTGCAGTGCTCAGTGCCTCGTTATGCTGCTGGCATTTGTAGCAGAGTAAATACACGGCGCTCCCATTGCGAAGAATTGTGAAAAAAAAGGAAAAAAAACACTTTCTTTTTCTTTTCTTTTTTTGAAGAGTGGAGGCAGAGCAGTCGATGCAGCTGCACTCACCAACTTCCACATGTTGTTCTTTGGTCACATTTTCAGAATTTTGGCATCAACTAGCTACCAAAGTATAGGTTTCTTGTGACAGCCCTAATGTGTGTGCATTCTCACTCAAGACTTCTCCATCTCAGAAGCTATTGTGCTGTTTTCATTTGATGCCATGCCAAAAAGAACAAAGTAATGAACTTGTTTTTATCATTACCGTGTGCGTACAAATGTTAAGTTAAAGATGAGGAGTCTTAATTAACTTGTCCCGAAATAAATCCACAACAATAAAGAGCCAAACCAAAGGATTCCAGTAATGGTTATTTGGTGTTTGGTTAAAAAAAAAATAGCATATCTTTTCAATCTTGTAATACTTTTTTGGTCTCATATGACAGAGTTCCAGCCCGGTGTGCCCTGGAAGGGAATCCAGAGCAGTGGAGACCCAGAGTCTGACCCCTACATGACCCCTGGTAGTGTTCTTGGCTCCCCAGGACCCCCGAGCCTCAGCGACTCTGACCACCAGTTACTGCGAGACAACATAGGTATTTGACTCAATGAGCCAAATATTTTGATGAGCCTATCAGTTGTTTTTACTTGTAAACACGCTCCTGTGCCAGGTATTGACGAAAAGTCCAAGGGCAAAGGTTTGAGCCTCACAGGCTCTGTCTGCAGTCCAGCTGCACTGTGGTTGCATTGTCTTGTTTATCGCAGGATGTGTTACCTTTGGATGACCTTGTAATGTTTTGTAGGGCCAAACCCCTCCCTCAACACCTCGCTGCCTTCACCAGGTGCCTGGCCCTACAGTGCCTCAGACAGCCCCCTCAGCAATGCACACAGCACAGGTTTGTTTTGATTTGTTTGATTTTTTTATGTCCTTTATCCCTGGTTGAATTTTGAATCTCCATGTTATTAGCTCAGTCGTTATTTGCTTTTCAATTTCTGTTGTTAGTGTTACTATTATTGTGTTAGCACTTGGTGTTCAAATTCTGCCTGTAACGCAAACATGCCAAAGGAGTTAGCTGTACCTCCCCACTCCCATTTCTGTGGTCTGTTTGTCAAAACTCATTTTCCCCCTTTTTCTCCCACCTCCCCATTTCCTCTTCAGGAAAGTACTCGGAGTACAAGCCCAGCTGGCCCCCAGAGCCCATCGGACAAAACAAGTTGTGGAAGACCAATCGCAACAGCTCACAGCTGCCGCGCCCCCCTCCAGGCTTAACCAATCAGAAGCAGGCCTCGCCCTCCCCCTGGGGTAGCGGAGGCCCACGGTTGGCCCGGAGCTGGGGAGGGGGCGGGATGAATCAAGAGTCAAGATTTGGGCCAGGTACTGTGTACAGGATTTGGATTACTTCACAACCATTCGACAAGTTATTACATAACTTGCTTTTATTATCATGAAACCTGGCATCAAAGTTGTTTTTTTGTTAATAAAGTAATCTCTATTGTCATCAACAATGACTTCCTCACTAATTGTTTTGTCTTCTTTTCTGTTTGTCTCTGCTCCTCTTTCCTTTTCTTTTTGTGTTTTTAATAGGCTCAGCTTGGAGTGATGGCGTAGCCTCCAGAGGCAGCTGCTGGTTGCTGCTGAGCAACCTGACCCCTCAGGTAAGAAGTGGGAGAGGTTGAGGGAGATGGCAATCCTTAAAAGTGACTTATAATCTAAACGAACTACTCTCAGGGTAGCAAAAGCAACATATTTAAAACATTAACTATAGCTGCGATTACATGGACCATGTTTCTTTAACGAAGTCAGTTTGATTAGAGATTCTAACTTAAGTGTTTACATGGACACCAAATAAAGTGATGGGTTTACATGCCCCAAAGTTTTTAATTGGAATATAACTTAATTGATTTGTGCAACATGGTTTCACCCACTGTGAAGCTTCTGATTTGCCAGAAATATAACAGAAAAAGAAGTTATTTTCTGAGCTTATAAAAAGAATGAGTCCTTTGTTAGCATTTCAGCACCTCCAGTTCCCTCGTCTCAGTCACTTGGTTTTGAGAATGTTTTTTTTTAATTAGAAGCCTGAAGTAAGGTCTGTGGTTAACACAAGCTTAAAAGATGTCCACATTTTGTTCTAGGACATAGAATACATCCGTAAAAAACCCAGTAGTGGGCTTTTAAGCCATTGCTTCTTAAAAAGGGCAGTTGCTAACAAGTAGCTGAACGAGACTACAAAACATCATCACGCCGCACAGCGTTATAGCCTTATTGTGGCGGTGACGTGAAACAATGCAACTGTGTTGTTTGTTTGTAGCCTAACATTAGCTTTAAACTTCTGGCGATTGCATTTAGGCTTCAAAAATGTGTTATTCATTTGTGAAGATCTTGCTTAAAATTGTGTAAGTATCATAAACATTTGTTTTCTACAGAGCTTTTTTTCCGATCTTAATTCACTCAACCCAGAGTATATAAGGAGAAGAAGCTGTTTTGCCTCTTTAAGCTATTTTGCAGTATGTCATCTAAATGTAACCCAGGCTATTTTCTGTAGCTATTACAGATGTTCCCTTAATACCTCAAATGTAGTTTCTTGGTAAAAATTTACAGATGTTCTGCACATCTCATCTCATACGCAATTCTACTGATACTGGTTGCTATAGACACTTTCAGCCTGTAGCAACATTACATGAGGCTACTGTTTCAAAGTCAAATACATTTATTTAAACTCACCCCGTATCACCATCTGTAAAACCAGATGTCTATAAACTGAGATCAATCAATCAATCAGTCAGATCAGTTGAGTTTAAATGCACTATAAGAGAATGACATCTTTCCTAGTTCAGTTCTGATTTGGGAAATGTGAAGTAACAAACTATTCTGTGACTGAGTACCCAAATTATGTGACTTCAGAATCAAGAGGGATGAAATATAGGGAGGGAGCATCTGTTTCAAGGCTTGATAGATGAATAAAAACCAATGCTGGTCCCGCCTCCTGCCAGCCAAACTTTTGGTAAAGATGGCAGTGGTGGGTACTGTAAGGATCGCAGGTTATGAACCTTAGAGCTGAATGGTACGCAGCATCCAGTGACTATAACATAGAGGCAGCAGCTTTTCCATAAGTGACATCCCCATAATCTAAAACAGATTTAAAAAAATGGATTTGACTATTCTTTTCCTGTATAAAAAGGGGAAACAATTTTTATTACTATGTAAAAAGCCAGCTACAGTTCTCAATTTATTAGTAAGCATATCAATATGACGTTTAAAGTTGATTTTATCGTCAAACCAGATACCAAGGTACAGTATTTGTACTGTGCTACTCTTTCTGTGGATGTGCCATTTACAGAATGAATATTAAAAGACTGAGTTATTAGCTTTGGTGAACAGCATCCAATTGGTTTTGTCTGAGTTTAAAACTGAAGTGGAAAAGATAGACCAGGAGTAAGCTGTGTAAGCAATCTGGAATTGAAACTTTCTTACAACCCTTCAACACAGCAGAACTGATTATGGCTGTGAAGTAAAACAGCCGTCCAGACAGATTGGTCAGGGTTTGAATTCAAAAACATTGAGTCGTTGCACTCATTCATCTGTATTCCCCTTCAGTCTGTCTTATGCAAATGAGGCAGAATGATGCGTGACCCAGCTGTAATTGGATTGTGAAGTTGGATGAGCCATTTAATCAATTAGGGCTTACACAAATGACACTTGCATGACACTGCTCTGGGAAAAGCATAGAATTTAAAAAAAGTTGATGTCTAGACAGAGTTTTGTTTTTGGTTATATAGACTTTTTTTTCCAATAATCCATTCGGCTTAACTCGTGTACAGCATCTTGCACAATTTGTCAGTGTGACAGAGTTACAGAGTGATAAAGACACAGTGTACAGTCTCACTGCATTATTTATTGATACACAGTTCTTCATACACATAACCAGTGTTGTATAACCTCCCAGACTCCTTGGCCTTTCTCTGTCCCTATAATTGATGGCTCAGGATTCTCGACATTTACTTCACATCACATACACACTATCTTTTACACTTGGACTTTTTCCTTTTTTCCCTGTAGATTGATGGCTCCACGCTGAGAACTATCTGCATGCAGCATGGACCCCTGCTGACCTTCCACCTTGGCCTGACCCAGGGCAGCGCTCTGATTCGCTACAGCAGCCGGCAGGAAGCAGCCAAGGCCCAGGGTGCACTGCACATGTAGGTTAAAGTAACTAATACACATACACCGATCAGCCAAAACATAAAAAAAAACAGACAGGCAAAGTAAATAACTTCGATCATTATATTACAATGCAATTTTATGCTGGGAAACCTTTGGTCCTGGTATTCATGTGGATGTCACTTGACACACACCACAAACACAAACACTTTTGCAGACCAAGTACACACCCTTAAGGCAATGGATAATATCCAAGCACGATAATGCAACATGCCTCATCTCCAAAACTGGTCAGTTCTCAGTTGGGTTTGAAGTTCAGGTTTTCTCCTGCGTCCTGTTTGTACTAGGGTTGTCACAATACTAGATTTTATGACTTGATGCCGATACCCAGAAAAATGCACGATACTCAATACCATGGGAGGGAAAAATGCAGAAAAATTTAAAAATTAAAAGGCATAAAAAATGTTTTTAATTAAGACAAGAATGAAAAATCGAACATCAGTGACAACAATATTTTAAAATTGACTCAGGTAGTGTAAAAAAACCCAGCAAGCAATATTTTAGTCCCCCCTAAAAAAGCACTGATGATATGCATATGTACTCCGCTACATCCCTGTTTATTTTCTGTGCCTATGGTGACTTGGCACAAAGTTTTTGTTGCTGATCAAATAGAGTCGGTACGGAAGGCTGTGGAGTTTCTGTCTACTTGCCGGTCGACTTTTCTCAGCTTCAGTCTGGGTCTCAGAGAAACATTACATGTTTCAGACACAAATACTTGTGTTAACATTACAATTAACATTATAGATGGGCAGGACTGATAACTTTGGCTGCCTTACTCACACATTAACGTTAGTCCTTTTATTATTAGCTATTAGCTAATAACCCTAATTTGTACTCTAGAAATCTACTGTTCCATGTTTGCTTTCAGTTGCACAGGAGTTGTGTTAAGGTACTGCTAATAAAAACAACATAATTTCCTTATTTTGCTGCTTTACAATAAAGTCGTTTACATGCTAAATAATAGGGGACTTTTAATGTGAAGAATCTGTCAGGGGTTTTAATATTTTTGGCTGATCAACGCATACTCATTGTTGAGGCTGCTCCTGTTGATCTAAAAAGCCTTGTCTTGTCTATTTCTCACAGGTGTGTTCTGGGCAACACCACAATCCTGGCGGAGTTCGTGAGTGAGGAAGAAGTTGCTCGCTATTTTGCACATTCCCAGGCCGGAGGGGCAGAGGGGGCCAGCTCAGGAGGGTCAGCAGCCAGTGGGACGCAGGGTTCATCTGCAGCAGGCACAGCTGTGGCCAGCAGTGGAGGTAGCTCCCCGGGGAATGAGCGGGCAGCGGCGGGCACAACTTCAGGCGGAAATGGAAACAGCGGAGGAGGTGGAGGTGGAAGTGGAGGTGGAGGAGGAGGAGGAGGAGGAGGAGGGGGAGGGGGAGGAGGAGGAGGAGGTGGTGAAAGTGGAACGGCGGTTCTAGGTAGTGTGAGGTCCTCCGGCTCTGCCTGGCAGAGTCTCGATGGTACAGGCAGTTCTTCAGAAGTGCCCTCAGCCCAAGGACCCGGGCTGGGGATATTTTCCCAGTGGAGCACCAACGGGGCAGGAGAGGGAGCAGGTGTCGGGGGAGTAGACTCTGGGAGGTCTGGGCTCTGGGGGGGCATGACTGCGGGATACCCCAGCAGCAGCCTGTGGGGAGCACCGCAAATGGAGGAAAGGCACCAAATGGACAGCCCTGCCGCATTGTTGCCTGGCGACCTGCTGGGGGGAGGCGCTGACTCCATCTGAGCCCCCTCCATTTGTATGTGTAGATTTGGACACACTGATACAAAAATACACTGGGATACATATGTACTTACTATAGCACACACACACACACAAACACATCTACATGGTATGCATATAAATGTAATACACATATACACACATGTGCATCCATGCATATTAATGTGCACACACATCAAGCAGAAATGTGAGACATGCTTACACACATTCTCGTGGCCAGACTTAAGCTATTATATAAACAAATGCAGGGACTGTTAGATGTGTATACAGCCTTTTTCCACAGATGAAGAT
Source organism: Plectropomus leopardus (assembly GCF_026936395.1). NCBI lineage: Eukaryota > Metazoa > Chordata > Actinopteri > Perciformes > Serranidae > Plectropomus > Plectropomus leopardus. The sequence goes on from NC_142193.1 coordinate 27,843,658, forward strand.
TTCAACTGCTTAGACTTGAAACCTGAAAAAGAATGAAAAGTCAGTTGGTCTCAAAGACTTGACTGGATTGCAATGTGCTTAGTAAATAGGGGACTTTTCAACAGATTTACATACACATGCACACACCAAATACAGACAAGCCTTCAGACAGATGGGCACTGTAAACAGCATTACCTTCATCGTATAAGAGAACTTAAACTACTACATGATGTGAGGTTAAAGTGCAGTTTGTATTCACGTCCCCTTAAAAAACGGAGACCGAATCCAAACACATGCAAACAGCTCTGATTGAAAACAGAACTGTATCTTACTGTGTATGTTAAGTTTGTTTTTTTTCTGTTTGTTTGTATGTATGGTTTTAATTTTTTGAACAGTGAAAATATTGAAAAATGTCATTGTTCTGTTTTCAAAAATGCTGACCTCCTACTGTTGTATCTCACGCACTCTTTCTCTGTTATTCTCTCTTGAACATGTTTGTTACTGTTGCAGTGATAAATGTTAAATTGCTGGCAGTTTGAGGCTACGTTGCATTTCTCCATGTGTCGACACTGTGCGAGGTGTTGTACACACTATATGGACATGAGTATGAGTGAGACTGAGACCAAGTAAGTGGATTAAACCACCACAGTTGTTGTGTGTGTGTGTGTGTGTGTGAGTGTGAGGATAATGTGTGTGTGCATGTTACTGCCTGTCATAATGTGGGCAAGGCTGCTTACTATACAGAAGGTCTATACAAAAATGTTTTGAGTGCATTCGGTATACTGCTGACTGTGTGTTAAGAAATATTGGCACTAATGCTTTTTTTCTCTCATTTGAAGTTGTTTTTTTTTTTTAGCAGACTTGTCTTTTTTATTGTCCGACCTGCAATAATAAAAAAGAACATTTTAATGACACAAAGAGCTGAAGGCATATGCGTTGAGAAAATGGACATGCCAAATCTTATCAAACTGTGTGGAGTGGGAGGGAGGGGTGGGACGGGTTGTTTACAGATGCAGAGTAAGAGTTACCGTACGTTTTTAATGTTCTGTTGTTGTGTATTCGTTTTAAATTAAGACAGGCTTTAACACTCCTGTTCAGTGTTTTCGTTATGAGATTTTACAAAGGAAAAATTTATTTAAACAAATGAGAACAAGATTAATAAAGATGAAAGTATTGGCTTCTAAATTTGTCCTCGTGGTCATTTTTGTGTGTGGGAAGTTAGGTTTCTGGATGGTGATTAAAATACGGAGATGGGATTTGTTTCAATATTATTAATGTGTGCAGTTTGACAACGTGTGTAAATGAGTCATCTGTAAATATAAAATAACTTCCAAAAACAAATAATACAATATGGAAACTCAGATCTAAAGATAGATTTGCTAATACACAAAATAATTTTATAAATTAAAATAATTTAAAAATACAAAAAAAATAGTGTTCATGAAATGCAAATCGGCAAACATAGAATTAAGTTTCACAATTAAAAACTGTATACAGAAATATTTGTTTGAAAGCTGTAAATATAACAAAGATGTTCACAAATGTTTTTCATTTCTTTGTAAATTTCACAAAATGTATTGACAGATAATTTCCTTTGTGGGATTTGTGTCTTTACAGCTGTGTTTTATATTTGCAAAATATTTTTGTGAGTTTACAAAAAAAATTGCAATCATAAAACATAAATACAAATTCCAAAATTTAAAAAAATTGCAAAAGATGCAAATTGGCAACCGCAGAACTGACATTGACAAAAAACTGGTTTCACAAATATCTGTATAAAGTTGTAAATGTCAGATAAAAATTTTCAATTTGTTTTTGTTTATTTGAGAAATAAATGACTCTATTTCTGATTTGTTTTTTTTAATATGTGTATCCTAAAGCTGTGTTTTATATTTGAAAAATATTTTTGTGAGTTTACAAAAATATTAAACAGTGCTAATACACAAATCCCCAAAATAAAATTTAAAAAAATGTGATATGCGTTAGATGCAAATCCTCAGATGTAGAATTGAGTTTGAAAGTTTGAAAGATATTCACAAATATGTTATTTCTAATGTAATTGTGTGTATTTGCAGCTGTGTTTTAATGTGCAAAATAGTTTATTGAGTTTACAAATTTACAAACCGATCCCAGTTTGAAACTTGTTCTTCTGCTGAGGTCTCTTCAGATTTAGCACCAGCTATAATGCATCTGTGAACATTAAGCACTGCACAGTATGATGACTGTGTAACAATGCTTTGCTCATGTAACAGCGAAGACTACGACAAAGACATCAAGGGACAGACCTACAGGCTGTTCATAGACAGGGACACAGAAAAACAAGCCTGTGTGTCCATCTGTCACCCTCTCATTACATCTGCAAACCAATCCTATTTAACACCCACGTCATTCTACAGTAAGCCACTGCGTGCTGTATGAAATAATTTACCTTCTCTCATGCAGTCATGGGCTTTCGTTGTCTTCAGTGGACACACTGTTGCCATCAAAACTGTTATTAGAAACCATTTTTTTCCCCACAGATATAAGCCCGGGTTTAAAAGATTTTCTAACATTATGTAAAGGAGCATTTTCTGTCATGTGCTGATGACCAGGCTGAGCCCTCTGAACATAACCGCAATTTGTAGGACGCAAGACGTCTTTGGCTCAGATTTTGTCACACAGAAAATGTAGGTACAGCTAGACACCTGAGAAGGCCTGTGGCCCCCACAGACATGGCTGGACCCCTGAAAAGGTCCAGTGATTGGGCCCTCTGCAAACAGGACAGGTTTCTACAAATCACACAAAGTGTGGGGCCCATAAAGCCAGTGCACTAGAGACTTTTTGGGGCCAATGGCATCATGTGATGGACTCTGACATTGTAATTCCACATTTTATTTGTTCAAAATCTGTTTCAGAAGGCTGCTGCTGTCCCTGGGGGCTTGACTGGGTCCCATAAAATGTTCTCCCTTTTCTGTACCTGCAAGGTGGAAAGCTATTTTTTACAATCTGTGGTGGAATGTGAGATTTCCTGCTTATAGGACATTTTCTGGGAGAAACTTAATATTTACTAACTGATATATAAACGTAACTACTCACGGGAAAAATAATATTATTTACTGACATTATAACATGATTGTGTTATTGCCAGCATAATAAACACAGCCAATCAGGGGTGCAGCAAGAAATTCCCTTTCCAGGCTCTTTAAAATTTATTTTAATTTTCTATTTGGACTTTTAATTTGAATTATGACCAAAAATATTCTCCATACAAGAAACTCTACAGACAATAATAATGTTGAACAACTATGTTGAACAAGGGCCAGACATTTTTGAAGGGAGCATTAAACAAGTGATTAGAGGCAGAAACATTTTAGAAAAAATACAACAAAATAAAGGCAGTAAACAGAAAATGTTAATATTAATATTAATAACTATAAGCAGGATCAAGACAGAATAAAAAGACAAGTTAAAAGAATTTTTTAAAAGATCATTTAAAAGACTAATTAAAAAGATACTAGTTCAATTTTCTTTAAAATAAAAAAAAATACAATAACAAAATAAAGGATGTAAACAGAAAATGTTATTATTATTATTATTATTATTATTAGATGCACGATCACGGCAATAAAAATATAGTTTAAAAGGCAAATTAAAAAGGCACTAGTTACGCATTCCTTAAAATACAGAAAAACACTATAAAAATAAGGGCAGTAAACAGAAAATAATAATAATAACAATAATAAGCATGATCATGACAGAATAAAAAGATAAGTTAATAGAAAAAAATGAAAAGACAAATTAAAAAGACACTAGGTACGTATACCTTTAAATACAAAAAGTACAATAAAAAATAAAGGCAGTAATAATGATAATAATAATAATTAATCATGATCAGATGGACCAAAAAGGTAAGTTGCACACGTATATAGATATATCTATTTTTATAATCTATGTTTTCTATTTTTACTGTTTGGAATAGTGAGTTGCATTGCTGACTGTGTGTAAACTTGCATATGACAAATAAACGAATCAGAATCTGAAGTTAAAAGAAAAAAAGACAAATTAAAAAGGCAGTAGGTGCGTTTTCCTTTAATGACGGTGCCCTGACATCCACAGAATGACATCATCGACGTTGTGAACGGGCGCGTTGTTAAGTAACGAGAGGGGGAGACAGACTCGAGTGGAGGACGGCCGCTCGTGCAGCTGGAGCTTCTCAGGGACTATCAACAGGGAGTGCAACCGACGACAGAGCGCAGAGCTGGGGGTATGAGAGTCGCCAGAATCCGCTCCCATCCTCCTCTGCCCAGGCCCCTGTCCGACTGACAACCATCGGATCAGAACCTCCACGGAACCAGCTCTCGGACGAACCCAATATCGGGTGAGTGTTGGGTCGGGGAACCGGAGAAACCAAGGGGGAAAAGGGGCCTGATTCGGCCGAATCAGAGTCTCGTATTCACGGCTTACAGGAGAGGGGGAGGGGGCGCGTAGTAGGGATGGCTATCTACACAAGCTAGTCCAACACATACATGGGTGCGGTTTTAAGTGTTATACAAAAACAAAAATGTGGCGAAATGAGATAACGTTGAAGCAGACACATTTACAGCTTTTTTGAATTTGAACAATAATCATGGTGCAGTAACGCTCGTATCACGGCTCGGTTATCGCCACTAGCTTAGCTAACAGGGAACTAAATGTCTTCCGTTGTTATTTCCACCAACGTTATCGTCTGTAAATACACAAACTGGTCTTTTTTTTAACCATAATAGCCGCTATTAGATCATATAAAAATATTATTAGCAACAAATATTGTAATGTAAAATCATATCTTACTTGCTAAAATCAAACTGCAACCCAGAAACAGCAACGGTGTCTAATATTGCCATTGTAGTGAAACGAAATATTGACTTTATTTTGCAAGTTAGGTTTGTATTAATGCGTGAATTTAGTTTGTGATGATGTTGGAGTGACAGCTGCCTGAGTGTGAGAGGCGTAGCAGTACTCTGTTGTTCATGTGATTGTGAAATCCTCTGGTTTTGGGTCTCTGACACTTGTTTTCTCTTAATTTGACACTTCCATGTATAGCACATCCTGCATAAGTGGGCCTGATAACACACAAAGAAATATAGTATATAAAGGAATAGAAAAGTATTGCACACTGGAGATTGGTGATTATGGTTAAAACCACAGTTTACTACTGATATGGCTGAAAATGTTATCAGGAGTAAAATGTGAAATTAATAATTATCAAGAAAAATGTAAAATCCTTGTTTCTTTTGAGTTTAAAGGCTTAGTTTTTCTCCTGAATGAAAGCTTAAGAAGACATACAGTCAATTGTGGTTGAAACTAGGGATGCACAATGTTAGATTTTTGCCAATTTCTGATATGCTGATATTTTTTAACTTAATATATGTAGATGTGGCTCTCCTTTAGTAGAATTAATGTATTTTGCCCACTCTTTTCTTTTCAACAGTCAACTTAAAAAAATGACAGGGCTTTTCAAAATGTTCACATTCACTGGGCAAAACAAGAAATCTACTTTAGCTTAAGTAACAAGTAAAACATGTGATATTTGTTCTTACATAACAAATTTTAAACAACTGGAAGTCATCCTACTTTGACAGACTCAGGTGATGATGTCCCTCAGACAACTCTGACAATAGTCTATATCAGGGCAATTTTACCTCTTTCAACTAATTAAAATTGCGTTATTAAAGTGTCCTCTTATTCTCCTGTCATAACTTGTCAATACTTCATTTTACTATCTGCCACTGCGGGGCCAATATTATTGAGCATCCCTACTTTAAACTATTAGTTATTGTCAAACTATAATGACAGAAGAACTTTTTCTTTTAAATCTGAGGAATATTAAAAATAAATAAAATAGCAAATTCACAAATATTAATTCTGGTCAGCAGCATGTCAAACTCTGCTTTAGCTAACAATTTTAACAGAAAAAAATAGAAAAAAAGGTTGGTTTTTTAGACCCACAGTGTGTAATTTGTGCTGTTTTTTAATCAAAACAGTAATAAAGACAAACTTTGATGGCTTCCTTAAGCAACATGGGGTCATTTATTGCAGATAAAAAATCTAGCTGACGTGACTCAGGCTGATGTCATGTTTTTGGACACCTCACTTAACTTACCATGAGAATTAGATGATTCCACTATAACTACTGTAGCTGTCTTTTAAAGAGGGCACATGGACACTTCCGTGTACTGGGACTGATAACATACAAAAATATTATATTATATATAATATAAAATTATTGCACAATTGGGTTTTAGGTGATTATTATGATGTATAGATGTATACACAGTATACCATCCTCCCTCTTTCAAAATGTATATTTATATATTGTAATTATTTTTTTTTATTATTTTTTACTATTATATTGTTCTTTTTATCCTCTACCTAATAGCTGCTGTAACACTGCAAATTTCCCTACTGTGGGACTAATAAAGGATTATCTTATCTTAAACAGCTGATATGTACTGTAGAGTGTTATCCAGTCCACTGTCCTGCAGACTTTACTACCATAATATCACATGGTGCAGCTCCAGGTGCAATGTGCTTGACTAATGGACTTGCATCACATCCCACATGCCATCTTTTAAACATCACATAATGCATTCTTTACATTGCTGCTGAGTTTCCTCTGTACATGTCTCGGCAGTACCGAGCTCTCCCTTGCCAAGCTCTTTCAAATGACCACATGCATGTAAATGAAAACCACATGGATCCACTCTTAAATATGCGGCGAAATGCTGCACAGTTTAAAATTGTGTGTCACCGTTCCTGTACCGTGCAATTAATCATTGGCACTTGCGGTGTAGCCTTGTGATTAATGTTGCTCCCGGAATCGGGTCCCCTGGCTGCAGCACATGAGACACCCTCTCGGTGTAATGAAACCTAACCCTTTGTTAACCCAAATCCATCTGCCTCCATCACATCCACTATGGCAGGTTGTCCTCTCATCAAAGCGGGGGCAGGGATACTCAGCTAGCTTTGCCCGGGGGCCACTTCTGTAAAATGACAGGTTTCCAGGAGCCAGTCAGTAAACAAGCAATAATATTTATCAGTATATCTAATAAATAAATTGCCTGTTTTCAACCTGTAGAGGTTTGCTGTACATAGAGGTATTTCCAGGAGTTGAGGACATTCAGGACTTAGCCTGTACCTCTGTCAGGCAGTTTGGTGGAAATCCACCCTTGTGCTTTTTTTGGGATCATCAAGCTATATTTTAATGCTTTTCATGCACCTTATTAAATGCAATGCACAGAAAAAATTCCAGTGTGAATCAATTAATTTTCATCGTGAATTAGAAAATGGTCACCATGTCGTGGGCCAGATTTTGCCCACAGCCGAGAAGCTGCAGATCCTTAAAAAGTCTTTAAAGGTATTGATTTATTAATCTAAAAAAATAATTAATTAAATTAATCTTTCACAAATGTTAAAAATGCTCAGTCTTGGGAAGTAGGATTTTATATTTTTTATTTCTTGAAGTTGCATTGTAAAATCTCAAAATAATAAAAAAAATAATACTAAAAAAATTCCTCATCTTAAACTCATCATGATGGGAATCCAAGCAGTGGAATCTCCCATGCAGGTTGAGAAACACAGAGCCACCTAGAAAAAATATATAATTATAATATATGTGCCAGAAATGGCACATATATTATAGAAATGGCACATATGGCACATATATGACATATATTATAATTATTGTTCTGTTGGTAAACCGAATAGATTGTTTTATGTGTTTCCCCCTAAAAAGGAGTGTTTTTCCAACATTTGAAATAGATAATATAACTTTTCCCTGAAAAGGTCTGTGTTGCAATAAACATTTGGCAAAATAGAATAGTCCTTCAATTTGGGTTATTAGAAAACTGGCCTTAAATGTAATATTAAGTGGCATTTAAAATGTTTTTTAAAAAGTCTAAATCTTCTTTGCCTTAATATGGAGGAACCCTGAAGTTTGAGTACTGCTCTGGGGACTACATCTTACAGTATGTTGGTTAAATTGTTATTTCACTTGAAATCGGGGCCGGGCAATGCAAGTGGCTTTTGTGATCCAAGACGGTAGTACATCAGCCATCGTCAATGTTTTGTAACAGCTGGTCTGCAGCTCTTCTTTTTTTAAATCTAACTGCTTACAATCAAGCAAAGTAACTTCTGGGATTATTTGTGTTGTCTTCTGGATAAAGCAGACCGAATGCAGAGGAGTAGTCCTGCAGAATTGATGACACTTCTGCTCGCTTGAATTGGCATGTCAACAAAACTGAGGTTTCTGGGAATGTGTTTTGCAGTTTCTGAGTTGTCATGAGACTCTGTCTAAACAGGGTGGGAACTGAGGCAGGAATCAGTAGCAATCATGGTCTATCCATGTATTTTCTTGTTGAACTGTCAACAGATCACATGTCTGGAAGAATTATTTGAAGGTGCAGCAGTGCTACATTTGGAATGAGGGTCCACCGTTGCAATAAAGAGTTCAGTTTGTTTACATAGTGTTCACAAATTGGTGGCGAGGAAGCAAATCTTGTTGATAAATGATGCTCTGAACTGATGCGTTTTCTGCAGCACTTTGCCATCTGAAGTTCATCGCACAGAATTGTCTGAGGGCCTTGACACAGATAGAGGCAGCCAGCGCTCCGTGGCCACTCATGCCTTCCCTCCCCTGGCAGCGCTAGTACAGAACAGTGGAGAGCTTAGTCTTGCTTTTGCACTGGCTGCACAATGTGGCGTGGTAGAGAGCGCACTAAATAAATGATGATCCTGCTCCAGCGTCACGTGCAGCTCAGCTCAGGAGATGCACACCATTTCCTCATGTGTGCCAAGTCTTAGTGCTCATGCTGATTCTGCAACACTCCTGATCCAAGTTGCAACTGGCATTTCTGTGCAGCCCTAGTTTTGCTGTATTTTCCTCCTCCCTCCCTGCTTTTGCTGATCTCACTGCAACCACCTCCCCCTCCCGGCTACCCTACAAATCTAATCGTGTGTTTCTGGAGGCCAGACAGCTGTTTGCTGATCAGCTAGCCCTGCTCAGGCTACATTCTCACACAAACACATGGTCAGTTCAGTTTGTCTGGGATTGACGGATCATCATGTGAGCAGCTGACTGACTCTTGACAATACCTACCACTCTGGAAAAGTTGAGGAAATAAATAATTCTATGTTATACAGGTTCCAGTGGATCCATAAAAATCCTAAAGGCATTGTATTCATTAATCTAAAATAAAGGCCTTTATTGATATTAAATTGACTTAAATGAATTTTTCAAAATTCTTAAAATTGCTTAAACATGAAAAGTAGGATTTTATGAATATATTTTTCTGATGTTGCATCATATAATCTCAAAAATAATTGGTCACATCTTTTTATTTTTTGTTAAATAATTGAAATCCATTTCTTAAAGTTATTATGAGGCGTATACACGCAGTCAAATGTCACATGCAGATTCAGAAACACAAAATTGCCAGAAAAACAGCCAGAAATGCCAAATATATCCCACTTCTGTTGGAAAACCAAACAGATCATTTTATGATAATATCATATATTAATTGTCTTTAATGTTTTAATATAACTTTTTCACTCACAATAACCATTTAAGATAAGTAAAATTGTCTGTCTTCAATTTTGACTATTAGTACATTGGTCTTAAACTTAATTTCAAGTGGCTTTAAAAGAAAAGTCTTCAAATGTCTTAAATCTACCTTTCCTTAAGCTGTAGGAACCCTGTTTGAATACAGTTCAGTTGTCCTGAAACCTTTCCTTGTTAGTGGTGAGTTATGGTGGCATGTGTCTTCTGCCTAATCATCTCTTACTTCTGTTGGTGACAGTGACGACTCGCAAACATGGAGCTGAGAGTGGGGAACAAGTATCGGCTCGGGCGAAAGATAGGGAGTGGTTCCTTTGGCGACATTTACCTTGGTGAGTGTTAACAGACACTGTCCTTTTTGTATTTGTTTTTTTACATGCCATACGCAACTTCCCACGTCTCCTCTTTTAACGTCTCTTTGCACGCTGGTCTCTCTTTTCATACTGTGCCATTTATTTCCCCACTTATCTGGGCACCAAACTTGATTTTCCTTCATATTCATCCATCATTTTCTATGGCTCTTAAAGCTGTTGTCGTATTTTTGTGCCTCAGGTGCCAACATTGCCACTGGCGAGGAGGTAGCCATAAAGCTGGAATGTGTGAAGACCAAACACCCACAGCTGCACATTGAAAGCAAGTTCTACAAGATGATGCAAGGAGGAGGTAAGGAGTGGATGCTGCTTTGACAGGCTGGGCAAGATTTTTCAAGCATTCCTTGTCATATTTTTTGAACCTTGTAATATTATACAATTAATTAATTAATTAACATAACTTTGACTGAATGACTGTCATCTTTTTAAATCAGATATATTTATTTTCATTTTTATTTATTTATTTTATTCAAAAGGGACCATGTACAGTTTAAAACATAAATGTCACCATTTGATGTGTTGCACCAGATTATAGTTTAGAGCTAATTCACATCAGCAGGTCAAAACAAATACACAGCACAATGACATGATAATATAAAGTTGTACAAGAAGAAGGGAAAAAAAGACACACACACAAGACAAAAAATACACACAATAGCACATGATATGAAGTAATACAAAAAAACAAAGACGTAAGACAGATAATACAACATAAAACTACACACAAAGCACATAAATTACAAAACGATTTTCGTTTTTATTATAAATGCATATCGGTTCCAAATATCAGATATCAGTCTCATTAACTACTAATAATTGGTATCAGCATCAGCCCTGAAAAAAACAATATCGGTCGACCCTTACTGAGGAACTCATTGTTGGCTTATTATTTTTAGATTTAGCTGATTAATTACTGTCAGTTTGCAGGATTTATAAGGCTGCTGAATGCTCACTGTAAACATAAACTTTAGCAGGATTGCTGTTTAAACTCGGCTGTGTTAACGCCATATTTCAACATAGCTAGGACGCCCAGGAATATACAGCCCAGGTGTAAATGCATGGACTATTTTCACTCAGGGTGTAAATAGCATTGTTGGCTACAGACAGCTGGGTGCTTGCCTCTGCTATGATGCTATATACACCCGTGTGTAAATAGCCACTGCAGCTATTTCACCTCAGGGCACGTAGCATTGTTGGCTACAGACATACGGGTGAAAATCACATCTGCCTGATATGAATTGTGATAACAGGTTGTACAAATGTTACGCTGACTGTGTGTGTGCTTGTGTGTGTGTGTGTGTTCTAGTGGGTATTCCATCGATAAAGTGGTGCGGTGCAGAGGGAGACTACAATGTGATGGTGATGGAGCTGCTTGGTCCAAGTCTGGAGGACCTTTTCAACTTTTGCTCCCGGAAGTTCAGCCTAAAGACCGTCCTACTTTTGGCAGACCAGATGGTATGACACAAACCCTCATGTTAAGTCACGTGTGTTAAAATTAGGACAGATCCACAATCCCCTCGGTTAAGATCCCACTCTGAAAAACAGTTTGCTTAAGAGTAAAATACACAGACGTAATATTTATGATCCCATTAGGTCATGTGCATGACCTACTTGACTTTTATTTGTGACCGCTCTCTCTCTCTCAATATATGAACATTGCACATGATTCCCCTAAGGCTTCTTTAAGATTGTAGATGTTTTGGTCTCTACTGCTCTCGTCCATCCAGTGTACTTTATAGCGATGGCCTCCTCTCAGTCTGTGCTGGCCTAGATATTTCATTTGATGCGTAACTCTTGCAAGCACAACTCATCTCACCTTTTGTTCTAACTACAGCCAAGTTGCTGTGTCAGTCCTCTATACGGGCGTTTGACTCTCCACTTATAGCCTGGGGTCACCGCCTTTCTTTGGCCGTTCTCCATATATCCTGTTGTCCTCCCCTGTCCTCCTTTGTGCCATAGTTTGCTCAAGATATTGATGTATTGAATGCACCTACTGCTGCTCAGTGACTGAAACTTTATTAGAAAACACAAGGACAGTGCTGGTCTGACAGCATGTAAAATGTGATAATGTGACCTGTGACACTGTATCATTGTTTTAGTATTTATGTTGTGTGCTGCCGAACCTGACAACTCTTTGTCTTTTTTTTTCTTTTTTTTTTTAGATAAGTCGCATTGAGTACATTCACTCCAAGAATTTCATCCATCGGGATGTGAAGCCTGACAACTTTCTCATGGGGCTCGGCAAGAAGGGCAACCTGGTGTACATCATTGACTTTGGCCTGGCCAAAAAGTACCGTGACGCCCGCACACACCAGCACATCCCTTACAGGGAGAACAAGAACCTGACTGGCACAGCTCGCTACGCCTCCATCAACACACATCTTGGGATTGGTAAGATACACTTGGAGCATGTACACTAATCTGACTTGCTGTAGGGTTGCGCCGGGGTAAATATTTCCATACTGGTTTGATATTTAGCCAAACACCAGACTGGACGAGTACACAGAATTTCCCCAGAAGGTGTCCAACTTTCACGGCCACTCCCAAGTGCATCATATTGACTGCCTGTCCCCGACAGCAAACGAGCGTCTGACTGTGACGTTGTACCTTTTTTATGGCATGTAAGCAAACGGGTACCAAACAACTATGTGCTCGAGATAAGAGTGGAGCCACAACCCCTTAAAAGATGAGCAAAGTACTTGCCATCTTCCTACATTTGTACTTTTCTTTCTTTTTTTTTAATTGTATTTTCTTTTGTGACTTTTACAACCACAGCAAAAAATACATTTTTTTTCAATACTTAAAATTATAATGCCTGTGGAATTGCATTTCTTATCTTTCCTCTAGTTTTGTTTCTTTTTTTGTCCTCATTGTTTTTGTTAAATGACCTTTTAATTCGGCAGAATATGTGGTAGTAAAAAAAGCAGGTTAAGGCAGTTTGCATTGAATCAGTCTAAGCTCATAAACCAGACATTATACTTACTTTTTAAATTTATTGAATGTTTTAATGAAAGCTACTCTCTCTCTCTCTGTGTGTGTGTGTGTGTGTGTGTGTGTGTGTGTGTGTGTAAGAGAGAGTGTGCGCGCGCGTGTGTGTGTGTTGGTTATCGAGGACTGGTGCTAGATTAGTTACTTGTCATGCAGAAATATGGATTAGATCGGCAGAAAAGTGCACTGCTGTTGGTACTGCACCTCTGTTATTCACACACACGATGTCAGGCAGTTCTGTTGCAGCCCGATGTGAAGAAGCTCTCTAAGAAAGCCCCAATTAGAGTTGTGATTCATGTTTGTTTACATTCTATGCACTGCTAGTGTCTAAAAAGTATTGGAAAAATGATGACTAAAGTAAACCAACATACAGGAAGATAAGCTGTCTGACAGAAAGGAATGAAAATATATATTTTTTGTAGAAAGTTGAAATATTATCTTAGAGTATCACTTCACGGGAGTCACATTTCATTGTATTGAAAAGAGCGTTCAGCCCTTGTGTTACAAAATTTTGCTCCATCAGGGTCTCACTCTTACTCCACTTTGAAAGCTGTCTCTAAACACCATGGCAAATATGATTCATCAGAGCTGGCTTATGATGATATCTCCCTCTGCATGACATCCATCCCGAGCAGGGAGCTGTAATGGGCTATACTGTGGGCCGTTTTTTTTTTTTCCTTAATCAGTCATGTCTCTTTTCACTGTGGTTTAGTGTCTGTGTCAGAACATAACAATGGTCTTAAAACCTTTTAGTGTTTTTGGTTTTTTTTTTTGTAAATCTGCAGCTCCTGCCGGTGCATTACTATTTTTTTCTACCAGTTCTAGTGTACCCAAAAATTTCTGAAAGGCTGAGCGCACCCAAAGAACAGAATCATCCTTGTACTTCTAGCGCTGTCTGCTGTAACCCTCCAAAATTGCAGCTCAAGTTACATTGCACATGTGTCATACCTCATCTTAGACCCCCCTGCCCCCATGGGGTCAGAGCGTCTCCCAGCCCTCATATTATAGCTTTGCTCTCCTCCTCCCACTGCTTTATTTTGGACATGTCTCCACTCTGCGTCATCTTTTTGTTCATGCACAGTCTTTCAGATTATACAGAGGATGAGTGGGGAGGGGGCTCTTGAGAGAGGAAGAAAAAGGAAATGTTGTCCAGAATGGAAAACCGCTCTGTCGTGGTGTTGTCACCTCAGTGCTGCGCTCTCTAAGATACTCTGCAGAGCGGTTTTAAATGGCTAACCATATATATACATCCACCATCTCACTGTAGTGTTTAAGCCAGCCCCTATATGATGTTGCGATGTTGGTGATTACAACGATTTATGCAATTTTACCAGTCCTATGAATTCTGCAAGACCTTGATATTTTGTTCTGTCATTGCATCTTCATCTCAAATTCTACCCTATCTCTCTCTTGTCACCACACTGTTATTTACAGGTTTAACATCAAAGTAGAGCTGTTTCGGTGTTGGTGTTAAGATTTTTGGGACAGTTCAATGGCTAAGTGCTGAATGTTGTGTTAGCTTGTGCTGTGCAGAGAGCAGCATGAGAGTGTCTCACAGAGACAATCCTTCAGCACCACATCGAACGGCAGCAACAGCTGATCAGCGGCGATCAGCTGTTGCTGCCCCAACCTCCCAACCCATCATCACAAATAGATTCTAATCCTGAAGGAAACACTAAATGCTCATAATAATAGTTACTGACTCTAGGACAGCACTACAACTATTTTTGCAATTTTCACCTGTCCCCACAATTTTACTGCAAAAAACCCCACTTAAAAAAATTGCATTTTTTAAAGAAAAGCCCTGAAATCAGGCATTTCAGGCCACAACTAACCCCAAAACAGTGCCCGAAATCCTCGAGGGACCCATTATCTGAACAGTTGCAGCCCCAACAACTTATTGATCTCTGTATTTTGATTAGATATTGACCTTTTGTTGCATTTCTCCTGGATGGTGAAACATTCATGGAAAAGTGATAGTAGTCATGTTTCTGTTACAGTAAGTAATCTTATATGTGCTCAAAATCATTTCATTAAGTAAGAGACTTGTTGAAGTTTTTACTGCATGTATTTAATGTAAAACGTGGATCAGTAATGGCGGTTATAAAGAGTTGTGATGTCCATACCGAGCTCCTTCTTTAAGTGCTTGGGAAAGCATTTTGTTTACTTTGAGTAAACATAAGAACTGCTCTGTTGAGTGTTGTCTGACTAACAGGTAACACATGTTTCTCAGTAAGAAGTGACACTCGATTGTCTTATTTTGTTGGGTTAGGTGGTTAAGAAAATCAGCAAGCGATGATTATTGTGTCAATTTCAGGCCACTATAAACTGCGACTTGTTTCTTAATGAAAACAGGCAATTAAGAGAGATGGCAGTTTATAATTTGAAAAGTGGAAATAGGACCTGGGTAAATGATCCTTTGTTGAAGCACTAAGCAGACATCACTCAGTTTCTCATTCTTGTGTGCACTCTTTCTGTTCACAGAACAGTCCAGACGTGATGACCTGGAGTCCCTCGGCTACGTCCTCATGTACTTCAACCTGGGCTCCCTCCCCTGGCAGGGCCTCAAGGCTGCTACCAAGAGGCAGAAGTACGAACGAATCAGCGAGAAGAAGATGTCCACACCCATCGAGGTTCTTTGCAAAGGATACCCTTGTAAGTGATCTTTCACTGGGGCAGCAGCATGCCTGTAGCTCTGAAATAATCTGCTGCTGCGTTATTGGGTTTTCTTAGTATGGAATTGATCACTAACAACGCATGTTATCTAATCACTGTACTTAGCTTGTTTTGCTTGCTGTTTTGTATTGTGTGTATTCTTAAAATTTTTCTCCCTACTGTTTTGCTGCTTGTTCTCCTACAGCTGAGTTCTCCACATACCTGAATTTTTGCCGTTCACTCCGTTTTGATGACAAGCCGGACTACTCTTACCTACGACAGCTCTTCAGGAATCTGTTTCATCGTCAGGGCTTCTCCTACGACTACGTCTTTGACTGGAACATGCTCAAATTTGTAAGTTCACATCAAGTGTTTCTAACTGAAGTATTGATGTTTATTTGGCTGCCACTTTCATTGCAGTGCTCAAAAATCTCACATCCGAACAGCATTACTTATAATACAGCTAATTCAAAGCCACAATTTGTTAATGGGAAAGCTTTAATGAGGCTGATGTCACCTCTCAGGGTGCCAGCCGGACAGCTGAGGATGGGGATCGAGAGAGGAGGACGGGAGATGAGAGAGATGAGCGAATCGGAGGAGCGCCCAGGGGGTCTGCATCGCGAGGCCTCCCCCCAGGTCCCAACCCTGCAGCTGCCAACAGAGTCAGGAACGGGCCGGAGCAGGCCATCTCTAATCCTGCCTCACGGGTCCAGCAGTCTGGTGAGTTTTCCGTCTCAAACTGCCTGCCTTTACAGTGTAAAACTGTGCTGGAATTGCAGTGTTTTTTCTTCTTGAATATCTGCAGCAGTTTTAAATGTAATACGCCATTTCAGGAAACACGTCGCCACGTGCAATTTCTCGTGCAGAGAGGGAGAGGAAGGTGAGCATGCGACTCCATCGTGGGGCTCCCGCCAACGTATCGTCCTCTGACCTCACAGCCCGTCATGACCAATCCAGAATTTCCACATCACAGGTTAGAAATCACTCTTGTATATCATTGTTCTCTGCTCTAAATTCAGACATTTTTGTGGGTCTATGAATGCAGCGCAGGAGGAGCTCATCATGAGTACTGCGCTCTGCTCTCCAAGACTATAATGCAGTCATCAACCGAACGGTATATGTACTCCGACAGCGCTCCTAATAAATGTTTTGCTTCAAAAATATATAGTCAATTCTTGGCAGCAGATGTTTTGATTGCGGAGGGCCTCCACAAATAAATGAATGTGTGAGAAAACCTGCCTCATTGCATCTGAGGCAATGTGAAGCAGCAGAGTACCCTTGTGTGTGTTTTCTTTCACCTTAAAATGAATCAATAAAATCAATGAATCCTGTAGTTAGGAATGAACCTGTTAATTCAACACCAGTTAATATAGTTTACATGTTTTAAAACCTTCCATAACCAACTGCATTATCACTTAGCAAAATGAAATACTCACACCTTAAAGCTGGCAGCAACCACACGTCTGTTCAGCAAGTAAAAACCCGTTTCTGCTTACGTGATGTGTCTCAAATACCGTCATTTCAGTTACTTTGCATCCCTCTGCTGACCTGAACTACAATGTAACCAAGTACATTTACTCAAGTACTATACTGAAGTACAAATTTGAGGTTATTTTTCCCGTTACTTGAGTGTTTTAATCTCATACCACTTTCTACTTCAACTCCACTACACTTCAGAGAGAAATGTTATACTTTTTACTTACTAATTTTTGATAATTTCTGTGCACTAACCAAAAACAGAAAATACTGCTGCATGAGGCCCATACTGTAGTAGTAGAAGTAGAAATAGTCATGTGCTTTATAAAATGATTTAGCAAAATTGTCAGAGCAGTTTTGTTGTCATTGTCCTCTAAGTCTTTATTCTATGTCCTCTGCAGGTCAGCGTGCCATTTGAGCACATGGGGAAGTAGAACTCTGGCTCTGCATGCACATCAACCTGACAGGTGAGGTCATACTTCCAGTAATTTATTCCTGTGCTGACTGCAGAAATACACCGCTTAGCAATACTTTGCCTTCTCTAATGACTGTCACTCCTCTTGTTATTGCAGGGCTGCAAGGTCTATTCATTGCTCCAGTTTATTTTCCTTTATTTTTACCTTGTCTTATGAAAAGATGGCTGCCAATGGACACATGGATCTTTGGAGAAAGGACTTTAAATCTTTTTAAGGATCTGGGGAGGTACACGACAGTATCCACCACGCACTCTTTCATGAACTTTTTTGTTTTTTTTGTTTTTGCTGAACCGTGGACCACCACCACCACAAATACAAAAAGCAAATGAATGACAGTCCGACACCATTTTTACTCCATGGTTGCTCATACCTGCTCCACTCCTCAAAACATTTCCCTCAGTACCTTCTGTCTGACAAATGTGAAGAACTGTTGGCATCAAGACGCAAAAAGGTAACAGGGACACGCGCATGTTTCTCGTCAAAGGTCGACTTAGTGATTGATATAGGCTTAGTAAAGACTTCTGTTTTTTCAGTTCGACACCGCAAAAACTTTTCAATGTATGTCATCTTTTATCTTTCATGAGGATATCTTAAATTGAAGCTTGTTATGAGTTTCTTTTGCTTTTTTTGAGAGAATTAACAGCTAAGAGATGATGAAATGAGGTAGGTGAGAGGGTAGCAGACAAATAGAAAGGCAACTTCGAAAAAGGACAAGTAAGTGATGTTTTAGCTGTTGTAGAGTAATGTTTTCTGGTGAAGTAGCAATTTGGTGCTTGCTTGCCCTCCATCCATGTCGTGATGATTTTCTGTCCCTCAAAACTCAGCCACCAAAACCTCCACCGACCCTTTTATTTTGCCTGTTTCAACTTGTTTTCTTTTGGTTTTTAATGCGAGCGGGTAAGGTGAAGAACGACCATAGATATTGCAAAGACACACTCCAAGTCTTGAGGGAAGCTCCTCAGGAAATTCTATTTGACCAGAGACCATAGCTGCCCGTTTGGCTAACAAATAGTGGCTGCAATTTTTATGATACTTCTAAATGTTACCTTTTTTAAAAAAAATCTTTTTGTTATTGGAGGTCATAGGGGAGTGGGCAGGCTTTGTTTGGGATGACTCTTAGGGGGATGGGACATCCGATTTTTTTTTTTTTTTTTAATGTTTACTTCACTGTAAATATTTTTTTATTTTGATGTAAAGCCAAAATGTGGTTATTTGTTTTAAGGCGTAAAGTAGAAAAATGCATACTAATGACATAAAATTGGGGCTGGATTTTAAAGTACTAAATTGTGGGATGGGCTATACTGTTACTTTGCCAGCTGGGTCATCCAACATTTTGTGTGTGTGTGTACACGTGTGTGTGTGTGTGTGTGTGTGTGTGTGTGTGTGTGTGTGTGTGTGTGTTAGAGAGACACAGAGAGAGAAAGACTGATATGGTGAATCCCTGCTAAGAATACAATATTCATTTCGTCGTTGTTTGCAGATTGTTTTTATCTTCCTTCTCTGGTATTTATGTTAAACTATTTTTTATTTCTCGAAAGTAATTTTGTCCTTTGTTCTTATTTGTGTCATTTCATCTTCATGTAACTTATTAGAAGTAGCTTGTTTGTTTTTCTGTTTTGCGTCAAAGGTTGTCCACCTCACATAATACATAGGGCTTTTAATATTCCCTCTGCAAAAATGATATGCGAATAGTTTGATGTCACCTTTTTTGGATTTTAACCTCCAGCAACCTTGATGATGTCATTCAAAAGAAAACATAACTGATGCAATTGCAGGGATGTGTAAATAGCGGTGTACTGTGTGTGTAATTACCTTTGTACAGGCCACCATGACCCAGTGGCATCGTTAACTGTCGGGTTGGGAATGGTATAGATGAGGTTGAGGTGATAGGGGATTTCACTTTATGTATTGTGTACTGATATCTTGTACAGTTCTTTAACACACTTTATTTACAACAGTATTTGTGTATATTTTATGAAGTAATAAAAATGAATAACGTTGCTCACAAGTTTTTGCAGACTTTTTCTTGCTTGTATGTTCCTTACTGCTGCTTAGATAAGTTTTTAAGGTGGTGATTGTTTTTAAGTGAGGTTTTTAGACATAAAAACACCTTAGTTAAGTGAGTTAATTTACAGAAATACATACACAAAAAAAAAACAAATGAGCAGACAAAAACTAAAGCACAAATGAAAATTAACATTTATATTAAATAATGACAAACTAATGACTATTTTGTATTTAACTTCTGATTTAAAACATCAACAAAAAAGATTGTACAAAAATAATACAAAACTGAGGTACTTGTACTTTACTTGAGTCTTTCCTTTCCTTTCCACTTTATAATTTCAGTCCACTACATTTCAGAGGGAAATATTGTACTTTTTTACTTCAGTACATTATCTGTCAGGTTTAGTTCTGAATTGGATAATTTGGCAACTATTATAATAAAAATGTAAGTCATTTTCTTTTTTTAAATTTGTGTTTTATTTTTCTGTAATGGGTACTTTGGCAGTTATTTTAATCAACATTTAGGTTATTTTCTTTTTTTTTTTTTTGTCCTTTTTTTTTTTAAACACTCAAATGTGGGGGGATATTTTTTTAGTTTTTCCTAAATTGGGTACCTGTACTTTTTGTACTTTACATTTTCCTGATTACACTTACTTACTTTTACTTTTGTAAGATTTGTAATGCAGCTCTTTTACTCGTACCAGAGTATATTCACAGTGTGGAATTGGTACTTTTACCTAAGTGAAGGAACTGAATACTTTCTCCACCATTGACTACAGTTTGTACAAAGTTACATCATTGTAAACAGCAGAGACCAAGGAAAATGAAACCGTGACTGCGCATGCGCCAACAGCAGAGTTTTCAGTGGCAGCTGCTGTTGGTTCAGTGAACTGCTGGTGGTGATGTGGACGAAATAACGGTCCCTACTTCATCACCTCTGGACGCGAAATGACGAGATAAAACCAGCCATTTAAAATATTTTCTTGGTGTAACTGCGTAATTCGCTTCTCATAGGCGCGTTACATTTCTTTGCTTTGTTTTGACTTTACAGCGAGAAGCAACAACAAGCTAGCTCCAGGCTAGGAGGGCTAGCTAACGTTAGCTAGCAGCGTAGATATAACGCTCAGCTGCCGACACTTGCCAGCTTTATTTCTAAAGAAAGAGGCAAGTTTCTGGGGTTCAAACGACAATGCAGCGATTAGATAAGTGGCTGGCTTCCCTGTGAACGTTGGCCAGTTAACTTTGTCTGCTCCAAAAGGGTTGAGATGATGAGCTAAATTGATGCTTTGATTGAAACCAGCGCAGATCAGACAACTGCAGTGGAGGTAAGTAAAACAGCAGGATGGAGTCATCACTAAACACCATCTTTTTCTCACTTTAGCGTGTTTTTGTGCACTCGTAGACTGTTAACATATGATCGAAATCATAAATACGCAGGTAAATATTGCCCCCGATGGATTTTCATTAAACATGATGTCATCTATGTATGTATATATCTATTGAGAATACATACTTAAATTATTATAACAATGTAAGTACGGTAATATTACATGTTTATAGAAGACAAAATAAATCAACATAAGAGTTATAATATATATATATATCCATGGTTTATAAATTAAATCATATTTTGCAGGACATATTTGGTTACAAATGATATATATTTGTATGTTTATGTATGTATACATGTCTGTGTGAGTATATATCTCATATCTATTTATGTATTCATATACGTTTAAATAAGGAAGCATATGCAGAATTATTAACTAATGAATAATGGAAAGGGTGTGGGATTAGATATATTCACACTTATTCTCACTCCTTTTTGAACATGTAATAAGAATTGACTGTTGTTTTATGCATTATTCTTTTGTTGGTTTGTATGTTTATGGTCTTAAAAAAAGTTTCCTCCAGAAAACAGCGCTGATATGTTTAAACTGTTGTAAAGGTTAGCAGCTGGGGAACCTGCCCCCTCTTTCTTTGTGGGGTTTGTTCTCGCTACACCCAGAACAATTGAAATGAGTTGTGGTCACTGTTAAGTAGCCCTGTGGTCCTTAGTGAATCTGTTTGATTGAAGACAACCTCAGTGGCTGGATACTTTACTATATGTTTCAGGCAGCTGTCCCAGCCTTTGCCTAAGGACATACAGTATGATGGTCTGTCACAAAGACAGCTGATTGGATTGAGGTCAAAGTACAATGCATGTTTTGAAACCTACCCAGGGGTGCAGTCAGCAGGACTGACTGGTTGCCTTTCTCTTGTCTGTGACCCAGCGGGAAGCACAGAGCTCTGTTTTTGTAAGGTGCAAGCTGGAGCTAGTGATTTTTTTCTCTCCACAGCTTTATTTAACAAAAATATGTCAGGCAAACGAAAACAAACTTGAATGCACAGATAACTGACATTCTATAGAGGACATAAAAAATAATAATAAATAATTATCAATACATGAATAAATAAGAATCTTTAAAAAAGAATAGACAGACAGAAACAAAAGCAAGCAAATAAAAATAATTCATATTCATATCACATCAGGGGGTTTTGACAAATACAATTTTGTAATAGTATAAAAATCTTTTACTTTTTTGTTATTTGTAAGAGCAAGAGCGGAAAGCGTTAAGTTGAAATCAGTCAAGAAAATATAAAAAGAGGAGTATGATCCTAAAAAATGTTGTTTATAGATATAGAATTTAGCTGGAGCTTGTGATCAACGGTATTGCTTGTTTGCAATGAACACTGTTCAAGTGTGCTCCATATTTTGAGGTATTAGGTGATTTCCATCAGGCTAGGCGATGTGGCAGAAAGATACCACAATCTTCCCACAGTTGCAGTATATTTCATGTGTTTGGACACAGCTGTTAAATAGTCTGCATTTCTGTTACCGAAAGTCAAACTGTCAAATTTATCAGCTTTGTCAAAAATCTTTGTGCAAGAAGTTTGACCAAGTAATGACTTTGTAATAAATAAGATAAAATAAATGATAAAAAATTAATATACTGCCCATCCATAAGTTACACCGATTTAAAAAACAAAGAAGTGAATTCTTAATCTGGTATTTCTTTCCCAAAACTGTCCAGGTAAGCAGAAAGCAATGTTGCTGATGTTTCTTTGGCTTAGTAGTTTAAGGTGAAAACGCAAATGGCCTTTTCCAGAGCGGTGTTTGGTTTGTCTGTTCTGGGCTAATAGCAGCATAGCCGACTCTGTGAAAGAGGACCTGCTACCTATGAAGATATAAAAAGCTCATTCCAAAGTAATAAATACACAACAGTTCTTATTTTCAGATGGTTATACACTCATAAAAACATAGTTATGAATTTTAAATCCTATTACTGCCAATATTCGCCTCTAAATGCTACACACTGGACCTTTAAACGTATTGTGTTGTGTGTGACAGACTGACGTCTCTCTAGTTACTGCATTGCCACAAGCTGATTGGGGCTTTGGCAAGTAGCATGACTCATCCATAACCACATTGGGCGCCAGCCTATATTTAGCAGGTACACAGGGGGTTTGAAAGTCATTGTGAAATTAGTTTTCTCTGTGAATGATTAGATTATTGCCTTTCTAGAATCCACACCAAGAGACTGGTGTATTTAGAGAGAGATGACAGATCTGCATTAATTTGATCATGCGGGTGGTGGCGATGGCACATGGAGCATCTTTCTGGATGCTTTTGATGTTGCAAGCTCCTGTTTGGCAAGTTTTGTGTTTTTTATTAGTCCAAATTAGTGCTGGGTAATTATGTGATGCACACTTTTTGTTTTGTTTTCACTTCTTAGAAATCATTTTTGAAAATTTGGACATGGGTGTTTTCCAGTAGAAGTGATATCTTTCCATTCTGTTCACGTGGCACAAGGCAGTGTAAATATTATGATTGATAAGTACAAACCCAATGAAGTATTCAGTGGCGTTTGGATTGTGCAGCTCTGCACAGTTGGCTGAGCTGTGTGGCAATGAATGCTAAGAGAAAGTGAGGCACAAACATGATACTTCAAGCTGCTCAACACTGGAAAAAGTTATCAGATTCAGTAGGCGGGGTTCCATTAATCCAAAAATTGCACACCTGTAAATGGGGATTATAAACCACGCTGAATGTCAATTTAAAAAAAACAAAACAACAACTCCCATTTATTTCACAAAGGTTTTTTACGCTCGCATGAGGTGCAGCAGCAGCAGGTGCTACAAGAGGTGTTATTGCATCATATAACTCTTCAAAAGCTAAGCAGATCATCCAGAAGTTTTTAATCGACAATTCCTCTGTGAAATCGTGGACTATCACCTCACAGAAATCCCTCATATGTGGCTGCTCCCACATGTAAGGGGTTTGCCTTTCCATTATCGCTCGCATAACATACCTACATCACCTTCGATTAGAAATAATGATGGCAAATGCAGTAGCTGAAATAGAAATAAACCTGGCAATTTTTTGAACATACATCGCCATGCTTCTTTGAATGTTATCGCATGAGGAGAAGTCGCATAACATCATTCAGTTGAAATGCAGTCATCTTGTAATTGTGTTTTATAGACATTTCAGTGCATTGCTTAAGTTTTGCGCAAATCTTTAATGAAAACCCGCTTAGTGCTGCACTGTTGCATTTTTCCAGATGCATTTTTCATTTCTGGCATTGCAACATTATTGCGTGGTTTGGAAATGTGTGCTTATCTCGAATGAGATCGACCACAAACATTATCTCTGCACGATCTAATCTGTGGCGTTTCATAACTCACTGTCATTGAGCATTTTGAGAAGACTTCTCTTATTTCTTTGTCTTGCCACCTCTTTCCCCTGAAACTCCTCCTCTCCACCCGAACAGTTTTTCATCTTCAGAGATCTCTTACGGGCCAACATCCTTTGTGAACATTTTTTTCTAACTTTACCAGGATGTACTTGTAACTGTGAGGCTAAATTCTTATAAAACGTCATAATTCCAAGAATTTGGTCACCAGGAGCTTTGTACTGGGAAGCTTTGTGAATGCGGCCGTGATATAATCATGCCTATCTTTTCATTAAACATGGATGAGGTTACATTATCGTTTTACTCTTTTAGCTCCGTCGCTGGAGCCTGAACTTTGGTACTAATTTGTGTAAAGGTGTTTCATTATTCTAAAGAAATATGTCTGTGTTTGGTTTCATTTCCAGCTACACAATACTTCCTCATTCCTCAGCAGAGCACAGAGAAAAAGAAGGGGGAGAAATTGGGTCAGCAGCCCTCAGCTCATTGCTGTCACACTGATTTGTTGTGTTTGACTGATCCCCCCACCCCCATGTGTTGGTGTGTGTGGTTTTTACGCTTTTTTAACAGCCTCTCCTCACCCACCCACCTTATGCCTCCTCACTCCTTCTGTTTTGATCTCGCTTCATTTGTCTATCCACGCTGTCTCTTTTGCACTGTGGATCTGTGCAATGTCCTACTTTGCTCTGCTCTGTATCTTTTTCTGTTTTCACATTCTAACATCAGCGGATGTTGGCTTGAGATTTAGGTCTTAGACTGTGCAGGCCTGTTGAGATACATTTACACATTGCAGTGATTCATTCAGGCTTTGGAATGTCTGGTTGTGCAGCTACTTGATATTTCTCATAGGCTGCTGCTTATTCAATATGTCTAAGGTAAATTATCTTGCAGCACCTAAGGAGCATCTTCTTTGATTAAATCTTATATCCACCCTTTGTTAATACAGATGGGTCAACTGTGGCGGCGAGACATCACCCTCTCAGGGAGCTTGGGGAATGACTCTCCTGTTGGCATTGCCCCAGGGCCCCCAGCCACGGTGGCTCCACAACAATCCAACACTTCCTGGGTACCAGAAGCCCCAGTGGTCACAGCAGAAGAGCCAATTTTCCTCATGACCTCCACTGCCCAAACGATATCAGGTTTTTTCGTGTGGACGGCTCTTCTGATCACATGCCACCAGGTAAGAAGAGCATGACATTTTGTGGTTGCAGATGATCTAGTGGTCTGATCACTAAACTTATGACTTCAAGGTTTCAGGTTCTGTTTCAGCAGCTATTTTGTTTATTAACATAAAGAAGAAGGTAAAATATGACCTAGGATGTTAAGTTAGAGTCAAGATTTTTTGTTGGAAACATGCAGTCAGACAACCCATTGCCAAGTCAAGGCAAGTCACTTTTATTTATAAAGCCCATTATCACAAAATACAGTTTGCTCTAAGACCCTCACATCGTCCAAGGAAAAACTCTCCAAAAAAACTGTAACGGGAAAAAAATGGTAGAAATCTCAGGAAGAGCGACTGAGGAGGGATCCCTCTTCCAGGACAGACAGACGTGCAATAGATGTGCAATGCTGTGGTCTTGTGGAAATTAATGACATTTTTTATTTATTTATGCTGCTCTATTAGCAGGCTGGTCTTAGATTTCGCCATCTCCGTAGTATTTTCTGTCACTTATCAACCAAACACAGAATGGACAATCTGCTTCCTGTTTACGCCAACAAGAACATGTCCAGTGTGTGTGAATGGTCATGGGATTTTTGTATTCAGACGTGTTAGTATGGACTGAGATTATTTCTGAAACAGTGCTAAAATGATCATATTTGTTTAAAAACAAAACCCATTAGTATGGATGTGTCTTTCTCATGATGAGTCTACCCACTGTTCTTCCTATTTTTAACCCTCACACACTGAAGGTAGGTTTGTTGAGTACAAGTAGCTCCTTTTCACCAAAAGCAAAGAAAAAAAACTGTTACATTCACACCCAGGAGCATTTTTCCATGAGCCCCTGTATGGCTCTGTATATGCATGCTCACACACTAAACACATGTATGCACTCACAAAGTTTCACATCCTGTGGGGTGAAGGCTTCTTCCAAATACTGACAGACTTTCCATGTAGCTATTCCATGCTACTTGTTGCACATTGGCTTAAATTGAGCACTTACACTGGGATATTTATTCTTCATGCACATTTCACACTTGTATGAATGGAATGAGACAGTTTTTATTAACCAAATCCTTATGAATGACAAAAGCTGGATCAGCTGTACTTTTTTAGGGAAGTCTACCATCAGAATAAGTAGTTCCTCTTATGCCTTGTTTCCACATAGCTGTGTGTATGCAAGTAAGTCAACTGGAAGTTTGTTCATCCCTACAGGGACCTCTGTGATCTCCAGTTTGTTAAACTCATCCTTCTGTTTTTTTTGTGTGTAATTTGCCTCAAGTATGTTAAAAAAATTGAACTTT
This sequence comes from Plectropomus leopardus, assembly GCF_026936395.1. Taxonomy (NCBI): domain Eukaryota; kingdom Metazoa; phylum Chordata; class Actinopteri; order Perciformes; family Serranidae; genus Plectropomus; species Plectropomus leopardus. Next base: position 27,870,380 of record NC_142193.1, read on the forward strand.
TGTGACAGTTTTCAAACAGACCATATGCCCTGTGCATCACTATCCTCTATCAATCTGTAAAGAGATGCATTTTTTGTGCAAGAGGAATGCTTCTACTGCTAGCTCACCTAGTACAACTGAGCTAGCTAATGTTACAGCTCAGCCGAGGAGGACGACATTAAGGCCAACATTAGAGAGATGACAGGAAATGAGTAGGAAAGATGAGGAATGATGTTTAACGAAAGGTCTGGTAGGGATGGGACGATATATGATTTTATTACATAAGATTGATAAAATACACCCACAATAAGTCCACTACCAGGACATTTGTGATTATTGGGTTCAATAGCACCTTAACAGTATACTGTGCAGCCAACAGTAAAAGAGACTGCCAAAATAGGCTACATTTGCACCAATCTCAAAAAACACAAACAAAAAGTCAGGCATATTTTAGCAGCATCTTAAGACTTTTAAACATATATTGATTATTATCGGGATAATTTTATAAATCGCAATCATTTTTATAATCTTGACATGAAATTTTCAGATCGTCCCATGCCTAGTCCCTTGCTGATCGAACCAGAAATGTGGCAATGCCTAGGCCACCAGCAAGCCGGGTAGTGCAAGATTGATCAACTGAGGTTGTCTATGCCCCCTGAAACTAACAGCGTGTGCTGCCTTAAGTGCTGCTTGTCTGTAGCCGGTCGAAGGATCTACATTAGGTTTAGAATATAGCAAGTAGGAGTGGATGATCTGAGGAAAAACTAGGGGAAAATAAAGATGAAAAGTGACACAGTCTCCTGTGTTTTGAAAGTTAAGAGAAGTTTTTTTTTTTTTTTTTTAAATTTAGGTGTTAGTGGTGCAGATTAGTGCATTGTAGTGCATAGAGGCTGTTTGCGTCAGTTCATCAGCCCTCATGTTACAGTGAGGTATTCAGTAAGCGTCCCTTTTATTTAAGGGGAGATCTCTTGTACCTCGAGGCTTAGGTTAACGATTTGTCCTTCATTGTTCGTCACATACCGGCTTAAAGAAGAGCACTCTGTCACTCTGGCAACAGGTGCTCCCAGCTCGACTTCAACATGAAAGAATAGGGGATGGATGTGTGTGCGTGGAGGAGGGTCACCTAGCAACAAGCCCTGTGAGCGGAGTGCACCGTCTCGCTTGGTGTATTGTCACCCACTGTTTATTATTTTACCAAAGGTGTGTGTCTGTTTACAGAGCAGGAAAGGTGATATGTTGGACATTGTGTAAGTGGAAAGGAGCCGGATGGAGCAGACAGAGGTGCTGGTGACAAAAGGCAATAGGAGTGATAAAAAGCCCAGTATCAGTTACGAGAAACAACCCTGTGTGTCAGTGCTTGCACACAACACACACCTTACAGAAACACTGTACTCCAATGCAGTATACTATATTCTGACCCGTACTGACAGCCAAGAGCCTGATGAAAACACATATACATCTTTCATGACGTAGCAATTAGTTAGAGGAAGCTGAGGAATAGTCCACCCACAGTTTCTGTCTGTTTTTTTAATGTGGCAAATACAGTATGTGTTGCTGTTTCATGTAAAAATAATCTATGGTACAACAGTTTTTGTAAGCATGAGGGTTGTCACAATACTGGAATTTCTATCTTGATACCAATACAAAGAAAGAAACTATTTTTGATTCCTCAGGGGGGTTGCATAAAATTAAAATGCATAAAAAATGTCATTTTTAAGTTGCCTCAAGTAGTGCAAAAAACACCAGTAAGCTTACTGTGAGCTATCGCGGACAACAATATTTTTATGTTGTCTGAGGTAGTGCAAAAAAACTAAAATAAAACAGCAACTATAGGTGGGTTTCCATTACAAATTTGCATAAAAACATATGCAGTATTTTTAAAACGTCATTAAAAACAACTGCATTTCCATTAAGTGATGTTGTGTGACTTCTGTTGTGATAACACGGATATTTATGATTCACTTGTTAAAGCATAAGTAATAAGCACACTTTTGTTTTAAGTTATTTCAAATAGCTTGTTGAATAATTGTTCCTTTCATTGGAGTATTGTACAAATATTATAGACCTTTTCCCTTTCTCGTTTCTTTCAGATTTACATGCACCTGCGTTACTACAGCTCTCCAAATGAACAGAGGCACATAGTGCGGATCCTCTTCATAGTCCCCATCTATGCCTTTGACTCATGGCTCAGCCTTCTTTTCTTCACCAATGAGGAGTATTATGTGTACTTTGACACAGTTCGAGACTGCTACGAAGGTGAGTGGATTGAGAAGCGCTGTGCAATGAGCTGCTACACGAGCATTTTATGCTGCAGGCTGGATTATATGCTGCAGTATTTGGCATGCAAACGGCAGAATAGCAGTGGGAGCGAGTGTTTTGTGATGTGTCTTTTTACTCCCAGTAGAAATAGGGGTATGAGAATTTATGTGTGGCGATACCCCAGTGGCAGATGGCCTTTGTAGTGTCTTCACTTACAAAGGTTGCCATCTTTGTCCTCATGTCTTTGTGGCCCCTAGGGATTGCAGGGGAGGGGAGACCTGTTTCCTAGCAACTGTATGAAAACGAGCAAATCCTTGAGAAGGTTTTTAAAAAGCATCTCACTTGTGTGCAGATAAATCTTAAGCTCGTTCTTTATGTTACCAGACTGTAAGTCATCTACTGTCACTGGAATTTCTTGCAGTGTCCATGCAGGTTTTAAAAATGATTTATTGAACAAAGTATAATATGGTTATTTTAATTGAAATTTCCATTTGTTATTCCATTATCACATGTGTGTGATTGGAATAAACCTGCTCTCAAAATACTTTTTTAAAATTATTTTTGTCTGCCAGCTGCTTTCAAGATAAAAGCAGCAAAAGAACACTTTAGAGTTAAAAAATACTATATGTGTATGTATGTATGCAACATTAACAAAGCCAGCACTGTGCTGCTGACTGAGTTCTGGCAGTAGCTTGTTGGTGTGCTGCGATCTTACTTTTAAACTCAGCCAGTTTAAACAGTAAAGAGAGCCGAGGCAGTGGGGAGCTGGTGTCTGTGGGTTACCCTTAAATTAGCCTGAGAACACCTGGGGCAGCAAATGCAAAAACATTCTGCTCTCTCAGGACCACCAATTACTGGGATTAGTATGCAGTCCAGTCAGGTTTATTTAAATTTTTACTTCTCAACAAAATGTGCCAGAGCAGGTTGTGATTACCATTGCATTTATTAAAGAGGACCTATTTTTCTTATTTCCAGGTTCATACTTGCATTTAAGGTTTCTATGAGAACGTGTTTACATGCTTTAATTTCCAAAAGACATTATTTTCCTCATACTTTTGTGCTAGAACATCTATATTCGCCCTCTGTCCGGCTCCTTAAGCCCACTTCCAGAAAAAGTCCAGTTAAATCTGATTGATCAGTGTTTCTGGGGTCCTCTATATGTCAGTGCCTCTACACCATCATTGCAGTCAGAGTAATGATTGCAACGGTGAATAGCACCACTTTCTACCATGAAAGATCACCTATAAATGATCTTAACACAAACAAACATGTTCCAGCAGGAATCTGATCTGAAATTGGGGTGAAATCTACAACATCAGCAACCAAGATTAGTTGTTGCTCTGATGTCAGCATATAGCTACATGTGGTGGTGCACTTGCATCCAGGGAATGACTGTGTTAAGTTGCACTATCTCACATCAAAAATTCACAGTAAAGGATCTTAACACAATCATACATGTTCCAGCAGGAATCTGGTCCGATATTGGTGAGAAATTAACAACGAGACAAGATTACATGTTTCCCTGATGTTAGCATGTAGCTGCATGCAGCAGGGGTATGTAATGTAAACACTTGAAGTTAAGTGCCTGGAGGATATGACCATATAAGGAAATCTGTCATGATCTGACATCATCTTGTAGCCAAAGGTTTATAAAAAAATGTAATGAAACAGAGTATTAAGAACAGTCTGGGATTACTTCCACATACATTTACGTCATTATTTGAAACTTTGGCCACATTAAATATGACCACCTGACATTGTAAAATCATACATGTGACAGAAAATAAGAAAAAGGATATTAGATCCCTTTAATTAGCACCATCCATGGTTACATCAAAAGCAATCAGTGTAGCTGGCTGCATTGATTTTGTATCAGATGTGTCCAGAGGATAGAACATAAAGAGATTAAGACCCATCTGCTGTAGCTTCACATTTAGGCCTGCAATGCTGTGGAAGGATGATATAAAACACCACATGAATGTGACTTTATCCTTACTAGCAGTAGTTTTGTAACACATTACATAAGTGAATACCAAAGCCTTAAAGATGTGCCGTTTACTTTACTTACTTTACTGTAAGATCTGTATTGTTTATCTGACTCATTCGTATTATGTGACACTATTGTGTGGCAGTGTGACACAACCATGACTTTTTTCAGTAGTTTGCTTTCTTCAGCAATGTTTCAACAAGCGTCCCATTATCACAGGGCTTTTCTCCTGTTCTCAGCAGTCAGGAACTATACCTTACAATTATGCTTTCGCTTATAGCTCACACACAGCAGTACCCAATCATTTCTAAGCCTGCTGACAGGGGTGAATCACCTTTCTGCCATGAGATGACAAGCTCAGCAGTTTTGAAACAAAACCAACAAAACATTACTGTAATTATGACAGTTACATCAAATGCTGACAACACTGTATAACCAACTGACTGGTGCTTTAACTACCATGCATCAGTATGATATTTGAGTCTGTAAGAAACATCCAGTTAGGGCTGTGCAATATGATGAAATTATTGTCGTCTGACGCTAAAAAGAAATCCATTGTTTTCTATAATGCTTGTTTATTTTGTTTACATCATCTATATATAGATGATGTATATATATATATATATATATAGCCTAAAACTATTATGATCTTGCCCAGCACTACATCCAGTATTACCAAACCCACAAATGTACATTTATTATGGCTGGTTGATAGAGTGTTGGAGTGATTTTACAGACACGAATGTGCAGCCTAAAAAAAATCTCCTTATTTCTGTGTGACACCCTTCAGCCTTTGTCATCTACAACTTTCTGAGTCTGTGTTATGAGTATCTGGGAGGAGAGAGCGCCATCATGGCTGAGATCAGAGGGAAACCCATCGAGTAAGTGTTATCAACTTCCCCTTTTTTCGCCTCCATTCTTTCTTTTTGGTATGAAAAATCATGGTAAAATAGCTGCTGACTTTTCCAAAAATGTTTGCCTTGTATGAACCTGCACTTCACTTTAGGTCAAGCTGTGTGTATGGGACCTGCTGTCTGTGGGGAAGGACGTACTCCATTGGTTTCCTCAGGTTTTGCAAACAGGTACAGATGGCTCATATATCGTGCAATGTTTAATATTACTCAAAGGGTGTTATGATTATTTTTTAGTGTTATGCTTTGTAGAAAGAGAAACTGTTCACTCTCATGATTGTATCAGTTTTAAACATTTTTTTGTTTCATTTTTACTACAAATTCAGTATGATATAGCCATATTCATTTCCATATGGTAGGAAAACTCATTTCCAGAGAGCTTATTCAAATAACTATCATGTCAATTTTTGATACCCAAATACACTTTGCCAGATGAGATGCACTTCTAACACTTGTTGAGTCATTCTTTGAAGGTGTTATTCATAAATACTTAATTGAAGATAGTTCTGACTCTTTGAATTGGGGTTATATGAAATACTTATCCATAGTCCGTGTATCACCTACAATAGATGTCAGTCAGCACATGCTCAGTTTGGAGAAACATGAAAGAGTATTGGCACAAAAAGTGTACGCTATGTTTAGAGTATTTTTGCATCTTAACCTTGTCGTCATGCAGTGATTTCTGATGGGAAATGGAAGCTGTTATATTGCTCTCTGCAAAGCCAGACTTCATTGATAAAAATAGTAAATTAAGCTCACTAAACAGAGCAGCTGCTGGTCTACAGCTGCCTCGAAAAATTATTTTGTTGGTGTTATTGTGCAACTTTAGCATTAAAAAGGGTTTGTTCAGATTCCCCAAAGTCAGACAACGTCACACACTAACTACTTGTTCGAGGAAGCGGTAGACCAGCAGCCCCCGTGTTCATCAAGCTTAAATTACAGTTTTTTTCAATGGGGTCTAGTGGTTTGACAAGAGCTTGAGTTGGGAACTGAAGCCAATAACGACTTCCCAATCATAAAAGGTTGTATGATACCAAATTAAAGAGGTGAAAATTTGTCTAGATCTAGCATAAAATTAGACTGATATGGATTTTTTTTAGGTGCCTAGGATGCGTTTAGTTGCTGCCCCCATCCACAGAAGTACATTGCTTAGCTTCCATGTTGATACTCCTCTAAACTGGGGGCACACCGACCAACATATACTGTAAATACTACACTGACTATGGATAAGTGCCTCATACAACCCCACTTCAAATGATCAGAACTTTCCCTTTAATATGTTTGTCATTGAAAATCGCTTGCTATCAAAAGCTTTACACTCAGTTTAGAAACTTTGATGAAGACTCTGGAACATAATGAAACAAGCTCATGTTGCATTGCTGATTTTTACTGACCTGGTTCTCCTGATAACATTATTCTCTTTTTTCCTACCATGTTTACTTCCTCTCCTCTCACTCACTTTCCCTCACTCTCGCCTCCTCAGGCAACTCTGCAGTTCTGTGTGGTGAAACCCCTCATGGCAGTGATCACTGTCATTCTTCAGGCCTTCGGGAAATACAGAGATGGAGACTTTAAGTATGTTTCCACAACAACTTACCCACTGTCATTCATCGCATAGACATCTCCCTGAGCAGGGATTTCTTGTGTTCTGACTTGGTATCATAACAGATGCGACTTCATCCCTGAAGTCTTTTCAGTTGAACCTGCTTTCTGAATGCAGACAATGTCTATTTTTAATGAGTGAACATTTTTAAAAGATATGAAATCTTTCGTTATCTCTATCGTGCAGTACTCAGTTTATTAATCCATAATGAGGGACGAGTGCAGTTTTACCCATTTGATGCATTGTTTAAGTGATTCCAGTTTCTTTGATTCCTCACTCAGATATTAGCTATGCGTGTCATCACTACAGCACAGTCTTTTTTTCTGCGTCTCTCTCCTTTAGCGTTGCGAGTGGCTACCTGTACGTGACCATTATCTACAACATCTCTGTCAGCCTGTCGCTCTACGCTCTCTTCCTCTTCTACTTTGCTACACGAGAACTGCTTGTCCCGTACAACCCTGTGCTCAAGTTCTTCATGGTCAAATCAGTCATCTTCCTCTCCTTTTGGCAAGGTGAGAAAACCACCTTCTGAAGCTGTTAACAGCCAGGTGCACACAGCTTTTTTTGACACACAATATCCAAGGACAATCAAAGAAAACAAGCTGACGTATAGAATTTAAAATTAAACTTATGTATAGAACACAACAACAATGGGGGAAAAAAATGGGAAAAATGCTGAAATAATACTCATAATAACTTAAATTTGAGGAAGTTTTTTAATTATGGCATGCATGTTTATGTGTAACATTGTGTGTGTGTGTGTGTGTGTGTGTGTGTGTGTGTGTGTGTGTGTGTGTAAGGGGGGAAATAGATATTCATTCTCTGTTTGTAATGGGATTTTTCAGTTTTAGGGTCTCCAGTATCTCATGCACAGATTCAGAATGCAGTTTTTGTGCTTATTTTCTGTTTATGATTTGCATTTTCTCACTCTGTCTCTCTCTTTACGATTCAGGGATGCTGCTAGCCATCTTGGAGAAGTGCGGAGCCATCCCTCAGATCAGCTCGGCTGACTTCTCTGTGGGCGAGGGAACAGTTGCCGCTGGTTACCAGAACTTCATCATCTGCATTGAGATGTTCTTTGCTGCTGTTGCTTTGCGCCATGCCTTCACTTACAAGGTCTACATGGATAAAAGACTGGACTCATATGGTAAGGGAAGTGAGTGTGCATGTATGTATGCGTGCATATATGTGTGTATGTGTGTGTAAGTGCGTGCGTGAGTTTGCAGTTAAGACACTGATGAAAGGTGTAGGCTGGTTTTGAGATCTGAAAACTGTGCAGATAATAACAAAGAGAGTCTGTATGCTATAGTGTGTATTATTATCTGCTCTGAAATGGTTCTCGACACAGACTGATTTCTGCAGTTTTACAGAACTGCTCTTACCTCACTCTTTGTGTCCAAACTTTTATACTTTGATTTATTATCTTTGACGCTCTCTTTTAGGGCTGCACTGAATAGTTTGAAGGTTCATTTATAACATTTACATTAAATTCTAAATGAGCATTTAAATGTTGCGCATGTTTTCTTGCATATCTATTCTTTCTGCTGAAACACAGTATTTGTGCACAGATTCATAATAGAATTTGAATTCAGTGGCAGCGGCAAAGGATATTTTCCAACTTATGTGATCCAATCATGTCCAATAACTAAAAATCTAATTTAATTTAATTGTATTTAATTTAAAGGCAATAATTTATTGCCATTTAGCTTTTCAGAAACTACGCTCAAAAAATTTTTGCTCTTCAGCTTTATGCATTAAAAGGGAAGCGTGTACCTGTATTAATGGGGCACTCAAACAGCACCTAACATTTATTCATCCAAGAAAGTCAATTTAACTAGAAAAGTCTACCTCATTTAATGTGATGATTAACTTCACTCAAATTGAGGATTTTAGGGATTTTTTAAGGTGAAGACATCATGAAATATGACAACAGACTTTAAAAGCATGATTTGAAAACCTAAATAGAAGCTTTGAATGTAAAACAAAATGACATTAAGTGCAGCCCAACTCTATATATTTCAATTGTGTCTCTCTTCTGCTTTTCCTTCATTTTCATCTTGACTTTCTTGTTCTTTCTTGTTTCTCTTTGTCTCCTTTTTTTCCTTTTCCTCTCTTCTTCACTGTGCTGCACTGAAAGGCTCATTTCCTATCTATGGACAATACGGTAGGTCTGCCGTTAGTTGTGTTTGTGTCTGTATCTTCCTCAGTTCTGTATGTTTTCCTTCACGACAGTGCTTTTCTTTGCTTTTTGTGGGTTTATTTGTGGTTAAATGTCCATTACTTTTAACATAACTTTTTTTTAGTTCAGCATGAACTCAGTTGATATATTTAAAATTGTGAATGTGTGGCTGTCTTGTTTTGTTTTCTTATGTTCAATTTGCAGACAGTGAATTCAGTATTTTGTTTATTTTTCTCACTCATCTGTAGGGATGGGGATCGTTAATTTTTTTGATATCAATACCATTATCGAGACTCCTTAACGATCCAAGTCTTTATTGATACCATTGTCGATATCTTTCTATTATTTGGTGGAAAGCCAAGGCTGGTTTTGCGTTTATTGCTTAACAAGTGACTGTTTCTGAACAGAAAAAAAATGTGTAGCTTTCAATAAACATGGCAAACATGACTGGCAAAAATATATCTGCAGCTTTTTCCATCTCTACTGTCCATCTTATATTTATGGGGAAACAAATTTCTGTATTATACAAGTTTCTCATGAAAAACTAAAATTTCTTTTTCTTAATGTTACATCTGAACACATCTTGATAACGTTTTATTTACTTTTGCCTAATGGTCATTTTACTGAACTGACTTTGAACACATCAACCTCAACCTTATGCAGCCTCCTTTATTTAGCTATTTCATGCTTATCCTGCTGATCTCAACTGGGATTTCAACATTTCATCACTATTACGGGATTAGTTACAAAGTTTGGGTGTGATTGCATAAAAAGTACATGACTCAACTCAAGATATAATGTCACATTACAACAGTATTGATAAGTTCAAATTCAAAGAAAAAGCAGAACTGGGTCCTCAATAGAATATGGTTTCAGTCCCCATCTCTACTCATCTGTCACTTTCACATGCCCCTCCCTCTCCATCAAGTTATTATATATATCTCTTTATTAATAACGTCTGTACCTCTTCTCCAGGTCGCTGTGCCCCCATGAAGAGCATCTCCAGCAGCCTAAAGGAGACCATGAATCCAGGGGACATGGTCCAGGATGCCATCCATAACTTCTCCCCAGCTTATCAGCAGTACACGCAGCAGTCCACACTGGAGCGAAGCGGGGGGCCACCCCTTTCCCGCAGCCACAGCAACCTCAGCACCCGCGGGGACAACGAAAAAACCCTGCTGCTCAGCTCCGACGACGAGTTCTGAGACTCACGTTACTCCTGTAGCCCAGATTAAGTTTGTATCAGCCATGTGAGACAAATCAGATCTTTTGTTGCCACCTTTACAGGAAGATTGAGTTTTCTTTTCTTTTTACATTTAGAAAACAATAAAAAGATTCATGTCAGAATTATGAAACTGTGGTTAACAGACTGGGAGAAGAGTGTTTTTACAAGGAAAGAGAGGTTTTAATTGGTAGAGTAGGAGAAGAGGGGGCACAATGGGTATAGAGATGTTAAAAATATAGTTTGGAAGAAATAAAGTCAAGATGTTTAGACATTAGGTTTATTAACCAGTCAAGTTGTCATTTGTTTTGATGTCATAGAGGCCATTACTGACAGAACTACCATATCATATGGGTACAAATAACCGTGCCTGCATATAGAGTCCTCATGCTGCACTTTAAACTCCTCAGCAAAAAATTACATGACAGATTTAAGGTGTACGCTAGAGCAAATAAGTGCCATCTTCATCTGAAACACATGGCCTCCTCCATCTTTTAGTTTTTATATCTATTCTCAATCCAAACTCCTCCTCACCCCTCTGCCAGTTCTGCCTCGTACCGAAACATTGCCAAATATAGGGAGTACCATGTGCTCTAGTTGACAAGACACACTGTCTTAAAATTTAGAATTGATTTATAGTCAAGCAAAACTAAGGAGCCTTTGAATTGCCAGGCTTCGTTTTAATATATAAGAATTTAATCTTTTTTTTATTTAAATGTTGTACAACCTTGAAGGTATAACTCATTTAAAGAGTAGTTTGTTGGAAAATTTGTTATTCCAGATATGTTATAAATATTCCGTGTTTGTTTTCATTTTGTTGTTATGAAGAAGTGACTCTAAGGTGTAATTGTATGACTCTGTTGGCCTGACTTGGATCTCCTCGTTCATTGTCGTTTGTGGAGCAGTGAGGGAACAGCTGTGGCAGAGGTTTTAAGCGTGGGCAGGGGAGACTGATGGAAGGACAACACCCTCGCAGATTACAGATTACTGAAGAAGCAACACTTCCCCGCAGATCCGGCCCAGCTGTGATGTGTTGCGGATTGTAATCCCATAATTAAGGGCATTACGTGTAGCACGGATCAGGCTTGCCTCTGCTGGTGGTGTTTGTAATGGCATCACTGCTGTAGTTCGTCAGGACCTTGGTTGCTACAGACTGATAAGGCGTTGCAAAGATGTGTCAGTGCAAACAAGGCTTTAAAGGTCCCATGTTATGCTCACGTTAAGGTTTATTCTTTTATTTGGGGTTTCTATTACAAAATATCTACACAATTTAATGTTCAAAAAACACTGTATTTCTTATAATGTCAGCCTGAAGATACCTGTATTCACCCCCAGTCTAAAATGCTATGCCTGCCTCTTTAAGACCCCCTTTATACAAAGTCTAGTCTGCTCTGATTGGTCAGTTCTTTCACATTTACACTTTATGGATTTGTAAAGAGAACTGGATACGGCGTTGGTGCCAGGCCCTTGTTCATTTCTAGGAAAGTTTGCCAGTGGTGCATGAAGCCAAAAAAAAGATTGATTTCTGCAGGATGAAATTACCTGGATGTACTGCAATGTGGGGCCAATTGAGCAGGTGCACTAACAGTGGCAGAGCGGCTAATTTCTGGTTTAGTGCTGTGCTAACTTGAATGGGGATAAAATGATTTAATTGTGCGGCTCTTCTAGACATTTGAAATGTTATTGCATCGAATGGATCGGTAGTGAAACAAGTCTTTTTTTAGGAGTTGTAACCCTCAAAAAATGCACGGACTGTCGGCATTTATCTGTGGATTGAGCCTTTTGATACTTTCACACTATTTATTTGGCACCTTTACCTGCTTTATAATAAAAAAAGACTTGGAAATCTGACTTTTTACCATATGGGACCTTTAAATCAGACTGGACTCACATCTAGAAAAGGAATATATTGACATTAAAACTTGGTATGCAAGATGCGCTGACTGTAGAAAGACACTATGGCAGTGATGGAGGGAAGAAAAAAACCCCGTGGGAGTCAGAACCTTTAGGCCTTCCTGCCATCTTCTGTTTCTTATTAATAAGAGTTAATTGTTCATACGTTTTCAACTGATGTTTAATATGCATTTTAGCAGGGGCCATTGTAGAAGCTGCTTGTGGTCGTGATCGTAAATGTTTGATGGCACAGCACAGTGATTTAAGAGCTGAATAGGTCCTTTTGACAGGTGACATTAGGCCCAATGCTGCCTCTAAATGTGCAATCATCATTTTCCTCCTCTTGTTATGTTAAGCGCAGACTCCAAACCGATTTTTACAGATGGGACTCAAGTCTGTTGACTGCAGCTAAACACAGTGAAGTCCTCGTGAGTAATGAATGTAGTCCGGATCAAAAATTAACAGTCAAATCGATGTACATCCTCAAAAGCAAAATTCTCTTATGAGAACAGATAGAACAAAGTTTTGAAAAGTGTGTGCTAATCCCTATACTCAGTTATTAATGCATCACCTTTGTAAGTGACTTTCCACTTAACCTGTATATGGTTAACCCTTAGAAACCTGGATTGACATTGGTTTAATATCTTAAAAAATACAACAAAAAAAACTGGGAAAAAAGGGCAAGAAAAGTCCTGCAAATTGCAACAAAAAAATTAGTAGATTCAGAAAATTATTTTTAAAAAGCTAGGGGAAATTTTAAAAAACAACCCTATATTTTTAATTCTAACAATTATATGTTTAAAATTATTTTACAAAATTGTTATAATTTGAAGCAGTTTTTTCAGGTCTGTTTTTTTACATTCCTGTTTGTTTTTTGTTTGCTAGGGGGTTTTTGTGCTAATTTTCAGGTAATTTCCTTGTACTGTTTTACTAATTTCATATTAATTCCTGGGTCATTTTTTAAGTTACTCATTGCCTTCTCCCCAATGTTTTGAAAAAAAATCAAGGGATATTTTTTTGTGGTTACATGGACTAAAATGGTAAATTAACTGCCTTTTATTCTGCCCCAAGTTAACAGCATATCAAGCATCTTGATAAAAAAAACACTGTCAAATGATAATTTTGTTACTATGTGATTGAAAAGCTGGATGTCAATCACAAGGGTGAATATATTTAACCAGGAAATGTTATACCAGAGAGGGAGGAATGCTGTAAATAAAGTTCAACTAAGCACTGCGAAACATTCATGATGATGACTGTAATGGCATTGCTTGGTATAGTGCTTTTCTTTAATATTTTAATTTTCATACATTCTCCTGTTTTATTTCTATTGTACACTTTTTAATTTGTATATTGGTAATATTATCTTGCTTTTATGCTGTATTGGTTCCTGTTGGTGTTGAAAAGGAAATAAAATACAAGTGCAAACAAGATATTTCTGACAGGTTGTTGTTCAACTCGGTTGTAGACACCATCACTGCAACACAATGTAATGTTTTTTGACAGTATAGAATAATTTCTCCTATGAAATACACTCTAGAAATAAGAGGTGTGGACTCAAGCATGTGACTTAAACTCAAGTCAGACAAGTCACAAATTGGATGACTTCAGCCTCAATTTGACAAAACCAAAAAAGACTTCTGACTTGCTGAACAATGACTTTGTCCCACTTCTGCTAGAAATTACCTACCTAATAGTACTCCATCCAGTGAATACAAAACTGGAGGGCACCATCATGAAACCTAAAATATACATTTCTTGCTTTTAGTTTCTCATGTTTTGATTTTAGATTTTTTTTTTTTACATTTAAAATATTTGACTATCAATTTAAGTTTTAAAAAAAACCCCAAAGCCTAAAAGAACAGAATAGTCAGCAGACAGTATTTAATTTCCAAGAAGGAGCAGGGACAAGTGAATACTTATCAAATCTTACCCCTTTTTTAAAAAAATATTTTATCAATAAACCTAATATTAAACAGAGATGTTCGTTTTTTTCTTTCTGATCATCTATGAACAGTAATAAATAACAAATAATAATAATAATTATTATTATTATTATTTTCTTCTTCTTCTTCTTCTTCTTCTTCTTCTTCTTATTATTATTATTATTATTATTATTATTATTATTATTATTATTATTATTATTATTATTAAATTAAAAAAGGACTGAAACCATGGGGCTGTCAATCATAGTTGGAGGGCGGGCTTTCACGAGCAGCCAGCCAATCACAGTAACTTCCGTTCGCCACCGATGCTAACAACAACATAGCTTGCTACGGCTTGTTATTGTGTCAATTAAACTTAACCCAAGTTGAAATCAGGCACTCCAAAACACGAGTTGCTGTTATATTTGAGTTTTCAACGAGCCTTTAGCAAAGCGACAGTTTCTTTACCCAACTAGCGCTCCAAATTAACGGGAGCATTAATTAGTTAACGGTACGGTGGTGCGTTTTCGAGCTTGGCCTGCAGCGGTTAGCGAAAGCCAGGTAACCTCCCTCGAGAAAAAGACTCTTCGCATTAAATAACTACGTCTCCTTTCATAGAAGAGTGTCCTCAAAATGAGAGGTTCATACGGAGACAGAGACAGAGACCGTGGCCGTGACAGAGGGTAAGTAGCTAACGTGAAGGCTAACTGTTAGCATGCGAGCTAACGCTGCTGTTTTTATCGTAAACGGCTCTGGATCGATTGTTGCGAATAAAAGTGAACATAAAAAAAACAGCTTTCTTAAATTGTGTGAAACTAGTTAAAAACAATTAAACAAGCAAAGTTTCCATTTAACAGGTGCATTGGTAAATACAAATGAAAGCGAATGATGAAAAAAACATGAAGTAAAATAAAACAAGCTCGAAACTTGCTAGGGGTCAACACTAATAATGTGAAAAACATACCTGAAACCTGAAATTGGAAGCACAGTCTCACGGTTTTGATAGCCTTCTTGTTGGTTTAACAAGGTTATTGTCGTAATATACATCTCAATGTCTTTCTAGTAAACATGAAAGCAAAGTTTCGTTGCAGCAAACTTATATTTATAAAATGTAAACCTTTGCAAACTATATAATGAGACAGATTAGAAAATATTTTCTCTCACGTCATTGTGTTGAACTTTCACCCTTTGAAACCATGGTGAGTTTACTTTATTTCCTCTAAAAACATGGGAAGAATGCAGTGAGCAACTTAAGAAGAAATGACCCAGATATCAAGGAAGAAATTACCTAAAAGTGTGAGAAAAATACGAGATAAGATTAGCAAAAAAAACAACAAAAAGAAAAACAAACAAAAAAAGAGAAACCACAAAACAAGAGAATAACGCAGAAAACGTCCTAAAGGTTATAGTAATTCTATAAAATAATTTAAATGTATATTTCGATGAACATTTTCCCCTAGCTTTTTAAAAAGTAATTTCCTAAATCTACTAATTTCTTGAGGTTTTGACCACATTTTGGTTAACAGTGATTGCATTATGTCCTGCCCTAAGTGAATTGTAATAAAGCTAGCAAACATTACACAACACGTGTCTCATCATATTGCAGCAGCCCTCGTTTCGGTTCCAGCAGAGGTGGCCCACCACCAGGGAGAAAGTTTGGGAACCCTGGGGAACGTTTACGAAAGAAGAGATGGGACCTGGATGAGCTTCCCAAATTTGAGAAAAACTTTTATACTGAACATGCAGAAGTGCAGCGAATGAGCCAGGTATTCCTGTGATATCACAGCCTGATCTTTGAAGCATCTACATCATGTAGACATTTGATTTGGGCATCCAGATAGAGACTATATAAGCATGTCCAGCCCTCGTGATGTTTTCTGCTACCTTTTTTTTACTAACGATTATTTCCTGTTAGTCTTTAGCTTAGGCCATAACAAGATGATAATGAGCACTCCAAACCAGTGTTGTTTGGTCTAGCGGGGGCCCAAAATCCAATTTTGGGGACATGTTTTTGGTAACATGATTGCATAGGCAACAGCAAGGGTCATTTTCAATAGGGGTTGACCGATATTGGTTTTTCAGGGCAGATACAATAGTGATTATTAGTAGATAATGAGACCAATAACAGATTTACGGAACTAATATGCATTTACAATAAAAATGAAAATCTTTCTGTCAAAATTTAGAATATGGAATATAACAAACTCCAACACAAAACTTTGTTTAAATACCTTTAGAAAATATGAAATCGAAACTGAAATGTTCAACATTATTTACAGCAAGTTTCCAGCAGCAACCTTTTTTAAGAAAGTACAGTGAAAATTTAAATGAAAAATGACAAAATAAAAATGCTTCCCTGAGATTTTACAAAGTCAACATTCCTCCCATGCTGACACTTTCTTTGCAGTTTTTAATTAATCATTTTGGCGGTCATTAAAATAAAGTGCCAGTACAGATATTTGGCAAAATGCCAAATACTGGCCCTAATAATCATCCAGGCCGATAATCTGTAAACACCTAATTTTCAAGATCGAGAGGTTATATGGGCTCACATTAAAGCTTATAAATTTAAAAAGTTTTCTATTTCTATAAGTGAATGGTTGATATTCACCATAGAAAGATGAAAAATTACTAAATTTGATACAAATTTGGCAAGCAGACTTATTTTATTTTTTTGTCTTTGTGTGCATTTTATGGGTGATATTTTAAAATAAAAGCGAGCACCTCAATATTATCTTTTTACTTCCCCCTTTGTCTCAGGATAATGCTGCCTGCAAAATCTCATACTTGGATGACTATTTATGCCATTGTTGTACACTGATATTTGCATTTGCATCATTTTACCAGTAGCATGTCCCAAAAGGGGGGCTTTGGCCCCTCAAGACCAAACAGCCCTGAGTTTGGTATGCTGGTGATCATCTTGTGATGGCCCAGAGTATAAACTAAAAATAATAAAGGTAGCATAAAAATCGTATTAGAAAAATGCGATACACTGATGTTTAGTTTATATTAGTTTTACACACTCTGTTGTTGCCTTGTGCTTTCAGTATGATGTTGAGGAGTATTGCAGGAAGAAAGAAATCACTGTTCGAGGTTCAGGCTGCCCAAAGCCCATCACCAGCTTCAATCAGGCACAGTTTCCCCGTAAGCATATGCAGTCATGGATATCTACACATGCACAGCAACTACTAAACTAAATCTGTTACAGAAATGACCAGAATAAATATTTTGTATCTATCTACCTAGAGTATGTAATGGATGTGCTGATGCAGCAGAATTTTAAGGAGCCCACAGCCATTCAGGCACAAGGATTCCCTCTTGCCCTCAGCGGGAGAGACCTGGTGGGCATAGCTCAGACTGGCTCTGGGAAGACCTTATCGGTGAGACACGTGTCTTAAACCACCTGTAATTTCAAATAAATGAATGCATAACTTATTAATGAATCACACAGAAGCATAATCCACTAACCTTTTTCTGCAGTACCTCCTGCCTGCCATAGTGCACATCAATCATCAGCCCTACTTGGAGCGTGGAGATGGACCCATTGTATGTAATGAGAAAATAATTGCACAAATCACTGAGTAGTCTGCTTCGAGTTATCAGATTAGCTTAAGCACATTAAAAAATCTAATACATGAAATGGTGAGTTGTTGTGGAATTATATTTGTGCTTTGCAGTGCTTGGTTCTGGCCCCCACAAGAGAACTGGCGCAGCAGGTCCAGCAGGTGGCGTACGACTACGGAAAGTCATCCCGCATCAAAAGCACTTGTGTGTATGGGGGTGCTCCCAAGGGACCTCAAATCAGAGACCTGGAGAGAGGTCAGCAGTGTTTACTCTTTGGATTGATGCAGTTTTGTAACATTACCAGGTATTTTTTCTCACTACAACTATACCTGCTATACTAAGTTTATCTCTCGCAGGTGTTGAGATCTGCATTGCTACTCCAGGTCGTCTGATAGACTTCCTTGAGGCTGGAAAGACCAACCTGCGACGCTGCACATACTTGGTTCTGGATGAAGCCGACCGCATGTTGGATATGGGTTTTGAACCACAGATTCGTAAGATTGTGGATCAGATCAGGGTAAAATGAATACATTTATATTCGTTTTTATTGAATATTAACCTTTTTTATACAATATTAGTGTTTTTAGCAGCTTATGTGTCACATGTTCGTATGATGTTTTTCTTGATGAAGCAGTTGTTTTGGTGTCAGCCATTGCTTGTTTTTCTTCATTGTTTGTTTGCTCTTTGCCCAGCCTGACAGACAGACCCTGATGTGGAGTGCTACCTGGCCTAAAGAGGTCCGCCAGCTGGCAGAGGATTTTCTGAAAGACTATGTCCAAATCAATGTCGGAGCGCTGGAACTTAGCGCCAACCACAACATCCTTCAGATAGTTGATGTCTGTATGGAGAGTGAGAAGGACCACAAGTAAGTAGCTGGTCTCAAGCAGATCCTTCTTTTCCTGCTTTGTTTTAGTACAGTTTGTTTGAATTTTTTGTTAGGGCCCTCTTCCTTTACGATATTCCTTCCTTTATTTGCCTTTCCTCTTTTCTTATTAACTTCATCTCTTTTCTTTCGTTAAATTTAATTGTCATGGCCTCTTTTTTAAGTGAGGTAGCTTTGCAATGTATAAATAGTACATAATGTATAAATATAGCTTGTGAATATGATATAAATATATATATCTAGTAATTATGTTTTTGTCCTTTCTCAGGTTGATCCAGCTGATGGAGGAGATTATGGCTGAGAAAGAGAACAAGACCATCATTTTTGTGGAGACCAAGAAACGATGTGACGATCTCACACGCAGGATGAGACGTGATGGGTGAGTAAAACTGGATTCTTTACAGTTTGGTCTGTACAGTTTTTATGCATGAACATATTCATCACGTCCTGTATCTGACCCAAAAGTTCTGGGAACAGAGTGAACTGCATTTCCTTTCAGGGATAGCAAATGGATCACTAAAGATACAGTATGCAGGATTTTCAGAAAACATAATGTATAGACTCACATAAGTTTTCCTTCTCAGTCATCAGTTATGACCCACAAGAATCCTGCGTCAAAACAAAAAACAGATATTAACTGGTCAAATCAACATGTATGTGACAGATTGCTTTTCTTTTTTCTAGGTGGCCTGCGATGTGTATTCATGGCGACAAGAGCCAGCCAGAAAGAGACTGGGTGTTAACAGGTACAAGAAACGCACTGACAGTGAAACAACAGTGACATATAGAACTGTTTGGTGGCTTTCCATTAACCCTCGAATTACACAAATTAAAACTGCAAATATAAAATACACCTGGAAACACGTCAGTTTCAAAGAAACTCACATTTATTGCAAAAAAGTTTTTACACTTGCATGAGGTGGTATTTCAGGTGATTCAAAAAAGCCATATTTTGCAAAACTGCTCCCCCAGGCATAATTCAGCAGGAGCTACAAGAGCTGTTATTGTATCGCATAGCTCTTCAAAAGTTGAACGGATCATTCAGAAGTTTTGAAGCCACAATTCCTCTGTGAAATCCTGGACTATCACCTCTTAGAAATCCCTCATACATGGCCGCTCCCATGTATAAGGGGCTTGCCTTTTCATTATTGCTTGCATAACATGCCCACATTGTCTTCATTTGGCAATAATGACAGCTAGTACGGTGGCTGCAATAGAAATAAACCTGTTAATGTTTGAACATCCATCACCATGTTTCTTGGAAGGATATCACAAGAGAAGCTGCAGAACATCACTCAGTGGAAACGCAGTTGTCTCACAATTGTGTTTTATTGACATTTCAAAAATATAGTTTGGTTTTTGCACAGATCTGTAATGGAAACCCGCTTATTGTTTCCTTTTCTCCTCTGTTTTCTCTTTGAAAATGATGATCAGCGTCTGTTCTTTGTCTCGTGTTGCAGAGTTCCGTAGTGGCAAAGCTCCCATCCTCATCGCTACTGACGTGGCCTCGCGTGGTTTGGGTATGTCCTGTGTGCTAAAGTGCAAGTGCAAAATTTCCTCAGTGTAAACACACACTGATTCAAGATATCTGACCATTTAATATATTGAATAATGATAACAACACTAGTCATTTGATCAGATGCTTCACTGCATGTTTATTTAAAGTAGATTTGTTATCAAAAGTCAACCACATACATATACTTCTCTTCCAAAGAACATATGATGCTTCTCAGATAAAATGAGTATCTAAGAAGTTTATCATATTTGAAGGTTTCTTGTGAAGATTTAAGCCCTTTTTGCTCTATTGAATTACACAGAAAAACACTGAATGTAGGAATGATGTTGAATAAAGTGTGAAGATGTAAGGGGTGAGGCTGGTAAAGCACCCCCTTACAGGATGGCAGTCAAACTTTAACCTAATTCTATGTTCATTTGTTTTCTTTTCATTTTGTTTTTCTTTGTTTTGTTTTGTTTTTTTTGTTTCCAAGTCTCTCCTCCGGCAACTAGAAGCAGACAGGCCCTCGGGAGCCTGCAGCCGGACCTAGGCATGACAAATCGAAAGCTGACTTGGGGAGAGAGACGGCCTGATTAATCAGTCCCAGACACAGCCATCTCTGCTGAAAACCTAGAACAGAGCCCACAAACAAAACTCTCCCCCCTTTTCCAGGACACTGGCTGCCTGGGCGACGAGGGGGGGGCGAGCGAGCGCGGGGTGCTGCTGGGCTTCCAAATTTGATCCTAGGGTCGGGGGCGGCTGTCAGGTGAGAGGGCGAAGAGGGGGGTATGGAAGAGGGTGGGCTCCCTTCAGCCATGCCATCATCACAGTGACGCACCACAACATTTGCTGATTAAATTAACTCAGAGACTTTTTATCAAAGATTCAATATCATTTATTCTGATGCGATATGGATTAAGAAAATGTGCATTGCACAGTCCTTGATATAAACTTAGGACAGCAAAATTTTTACCTAAATTGGCCCTGCAGATAATACAGTTTGATAAATGACACTCAAGTTTTGCGAAGCCGAGATACAGTGGTGCATCACAAGAAGACAGAAAAAGAGACAACTGCCAGGAAGTGAGGGTGGAAAGCAGCCAAAGCCGGGCATGGACGGCTATGCTGGAGGCTCCCCTCTGAACTGCCCCCTGATGCCAGCCCCTGACACCCCCCACCACTGGCTGTGCCGGCCGGCCTCTCCCTCTGCGGACGTCATGTCTGGTCCTGGCTGGCAGGAGTCCTGGCCTGGAGGAGCCACCTCTCTATAAACGATTTCCCTCCCTTTCGATCCTCTTCCTTTCTTTCAGTCCTTTCTCTTGCTCTGCCTCACACTCATCATCTCTCTTTTACTGCTGTCATTTTCTGTCACCCCCTTCTTTTGCTAATTTCTTAAATGTTTCCTTCTTTCTCTCATTCATCTCTTTTCTCTACCTCCTTTTACCACCCGAAACCTTTTAACTTCCTATTCTGATCCTCTATAACCTTCTTGTTTGTTTCTTTTAACCATTGCTGACCCCTGTCCTCCTTGTCCTTTACCCCTGTCCCCAAATCTACTGTCCGTCCTGCTTTTTCCAATCCCCCTCGTCTCTTAACACGTAAAACATTTTTTTTTTGTGAACATCATACCAGACCACCAGTCCAGCCTGTAAATAACTCACCAGCTCATGGATCTTGCTAAATCCCTCCATGAGGACTAGCACAAACTGTCAGGACTCCCTGGCAGAGACCACTCTCAGATCCCTCTTACAGAAAACGTCCACAAGGCTTCTCCTCAAAGTCTGTTTCTTGTTACTGAACTTGAAAAGCTGGCCTCGTTGATATCACTGCCATTGGAAGTGACCTGGAAGGCATTTGGAACAAGCAACACCAATCAAAGACCTTAAGAAAATCTCCCACGTCCACAGCTCTACATTGCGATAAAAAGTTATTTGTCACTGCCAGAATATGTCGTTCTTACAAGGACTCGAAGGGGATCTTCTGTATTTCTCAAACTGGACCAATGTTTTTATGTTGGAGCAACAGTTCTAAAATGTGTGCGGTGCTGAGAGAGGGCTGCAGCTGGTGGTGGTGAAAAAGGCTGCACTGTAAACACTTTGGACAGGTGCGCCCCATCAATTTACACTGACTAAAAGTGCTTGTCTTTGCTAGCAACAGGCTGAGATTGCTATTATGAGTGTCTGACAACATCACAACAGGTAGAAAACAACAGAAATGTCAGTGAGAGTTGAGGAGAGGATAATAATAACTACTGTCATTTTTCAATCCAAGTGGAGTCTCACATGCAGACAAAATCACACAGAAAACTGGCCATAAATGATAGACATTTCCCACTTCTGTTGGCAAACCAAATAGATGCTATTATGATACTATTATATGTTCATTGTGTTTCACTCTAAGACTCTAAAAAAGTCTGTTCCCCTCTAAAAAGTTTATTTTTCCCAACATTTGTAGTAGATAATCTGAAGTCACTTAATGTTACAATAAACAAACAATTTTGGTTATTAGAAAATTGATCCTAAACTTAATTCTGAGTGGCATTAAAAAAAGTCTTAAAAGGTCTTAAATCTACCTTGCCTTAAGCTGTTTCAAAAATTGTTGTTTCCACGAGTCACTAAGAAACAAAAACATGCGAAAATATGGTCCAGGTTGAGAAATACCCGAGTTTACAGACCCTTGAGAGTTCCATTAAAGAGTCCAGTAAAGGAGGCTCCACATGTACAGAAACAGCATAAAATCAGCAGTAGTGTCTCCAGGCTGAATGACAGGAAGAGGCACAGATTAGACTAGAGTAGGACCCGCATCCTAACTGGAGCTCTGGCCCAGACAGTTTCCAGCTTTGGGAGTGTTGTGGAGGAGTGGCGAGGTGGGAGAAGGGACTCCTTCAGTCCTGTGCGCTCTCCTCCTACCCCTGCAGACCTCCCAGGACTGGTGATGGGTGGGGGGGACAGAGGGGTAACTTTGTAAACCATCACTAAATCTCTCATACAGGGTAAGTACTGAACCTCAATCCCCCTTCCCCCTTTTCCCTATTTTCTCCTCCGCCAGCCTTCATCATTAAGCTTCCAAAATAAGAATTGTTATTCCTCTAATCAGCAGTGTTTTCGGAGCCCTTTGTCAACTGTAATGAGAAACAGACCTTTAATTGGTTTTAAACAGATTTTTTCTTTTTTCCCCGAAAAGAAATTACTTTTTTTATTTTTATTCTTAAACCATTAATCAGCAATACTTGATCTGGCTCTTAAACAAGGATCACAAATTTTATGCTCTCTTACCCCTTAATATTAGTTCTTTGCTTAATACTCTTTGGCAAGCACAGCAACTTTTTTTTCATCACAAATTTCAGTCGATCTTTATTTGCATGTATGCAAGAACTTTATTATTTATAATTATTTGAGCGCAGTTGTGTTATTGGCATGGTAAGTAAATTAATTTTCTAATTCTACATTGTACAAATAGTTGATCCTCAGCAGGTAAGTGAGAATGATGGGTGTCTTGCAGGTATTGTCTGTCTAAATGTTCCCAAAGCACAAAACTTAAAATTCATGAATGGAGTTAAGTAATTTCTCAACCAGTGTAAATTTTGTTCTGACTTTTATTTTTGTCTTTTCCACCCCTGTAACTGATCCCATCACACCACCCCTTCTCTGCCACTGCTGCTTCAAAATATCAAGACGTGGAGGATGTCAAGTTTGTCATCAATTATGACTATCCCAACTCATCGGAGGACTACATCCATCGCATCGGCCGTACGGCCCGCAGCACCAACAAAGGCACAGCCTACACCTTCTTCACTCCGGGAAACCTCCGCCAGGCCCGCGAGCTGATCCGGGTGCTGGAAGAGGCCCGACAGGCTATCAATCCAAAACTGCTGCAGCTGGTTGATACTGGACGTGGAGGAGGCGGAGGAGGTAAGGGACACTTTTATTTAATGTATGGAATTCTCGTATTTGTCCTTCCTTATATCTTAAGTAAAAACTTTTAAATTGGGGTTGTATGAGGTACTTGTCAGTGTGTTACCTAGAGTAGATGTCAGTTGGCGTCCCTCCAGTTTGGAGAAGCAGACAGGAGTACCGCCACAAAAACTAAGCAGTGTGCTGCTGTGGATGGGGGCAGCAGCAAAGCATGTTTAAGCCGCCTAAAAAAAAAATTAATATCAGTTTAGGTGTACACTATGTTGAGAATATTTGTACCGCGGGTCCTGTGGTTTGACAGAGTTGGTATGCTTTTTAGAAAATATTGCAAGTTTCAGGCGTGTGGGCTTTGACAAAGCAGCTCTCTGAATAAATTTTAAACTTAGAGAGAAATATTGCGCAATAGTCCACCCTCCACCTTCTCTCTGCGTCTCTCACACAGTAAGCAGCTTTTTCGTCAGCTTTTGTTTTTCAGCTTTTGGCCAGGAAAATAGGTTATAATCCAACGTTTTAATTAATAATTTTAATTTAATGTCCAGTTAAAATATTTCCCCCTGCAACCATGTAGGCCTACCAACTAGAAGTCACTGCATGCATAAGCGTTAACAAATGTTCTAAATACAGTAAAATATTGAGTTCACTTCAACCTATTTGAGCAGTTATAGTATTACATGGGGACCTCGTGTGACTTCAAAATCATGTCTGTATTTATACTAAGTCTAAGTCACTGACATGATGGAGACAAATACAGGCATGGCAGATTTGCACAGGATTAAGACACACAGACAGCCTCTGCAAGTGTTACAAATCACCAGGGGTCCCCAGGTAATACTAGTACCATGTGAATAGAGCCTTAAACTGTTACTGATTTTTTTAGTTGGCAAGAATATTTTTTGCTGCTGCCATCACTGTCCACAGCAGCACGTTGCTTCGTCTATGTGGTGGTACTCCTGACTACATCCTCAAATTGGGGTCGTGTCGACTGTCACATTCTGTGTATAATATGGATAAGTACCTCATATAACCCCACTTCAAAAAATCTAAACTATCTCTTCTTTAACCTAATTTGAAACACAGTTGATGATGTTTGAGAAGAGTTAGTGTTTTATCCCCATAAAGAAAAAGTAGCTGGTCTGATGTTCTCTGTTTGTCCTCCCTCTCTCTCACTTTTTTCCTTTTCTGTGTCCAGGTGGCCGTCCCCGTTTCCGTGGCAGCTCCAATTCCAACAACCCCAACCTCATGTACCAGGACGAGTGTGACAGGCGAATGCGTTCTGTGGGTGGCGGTGGCAGCAACAAGGACAGCCGCGGCAGCGGCGGCAGCTACAGCCGTGACAGCCGAGATAGCCGCAGAGGAAGCAGCCGGGATGGGGAGCGCTCCTCCTCATCTTCCTCCTCCTCTTACAGAGACCGCAGCAGCAGGGATGGAGGACGCAGCTACAGCTCCAGCTCCAACTCATACGACCAGTACCAGAACAACAACGGCAACAGCAGCAGCAGCCAGTACAGCAGCTCCAGGGGCAGCTCCGGGTCAGGGGGCAGCGGAGTTGGGCCGACCCCACCTTCCTCGTCAGGGCCCCAGCCTTTAATGGCTCAGCAGTTCAACCCTCCACAGCCCATGATGGGCCTCATGGGGCACTCACCGTTCCAGTTTGCTCCTCCACCGCCACCGCCTTCATCGGGCAGAAAGTAATGTGATCCGTGCACACACTACACGCAGTCACACAGACACTTAAAATTAGTGACAGGGATCGAACCCTGTGCAGTGGACCACTGTAACAACATCTCCGTTATGAGCTTTGCGCTGTGCATTAAAGTTCTTAATTTCTTCAACATCGACTTATTTAGATTGGTCCAACGTTTTAGTGGTCAATGCCTTTTGTTTTTGACTTTCTCTTTAAAGTCAAATTATTTAGCATTAATTATTTAGTTTGACAGAAGCTTGTGTGAGTCATGTGACAAAGTTCAGTGTTCTTGAAAAACAACTTTTTGTACAAACATGATGTTTTTGTATCGTGAGCTGCTACAGTGGGTTTGAAGAGCATCGTTTTTCCACTTTAGGTGTATCAAAGGTAGCTGCAGACGTTAGTTCTTGTATATTGGCTTATTTCTGTTTTAGGTTTATTATCTTAGTTTGTTTTTGTGAGTTTGAGCCCCAAAACCAGAAAAACAAGAAGATTCTGGTGGATCTTGACCAAAACTAGGGCTTAAAGCATATTTTTCCTTCATTAGTTATTAATTTCGGCCATGTTGAAGCAACTCTGCAGGCGCTTTGTGTAGCCATGGCAGCAGTTAAAGTCACATGCATATAAATAAGCTTTTCCTTCACATTTCCAAATTCATGTGGTTTGAAATCTCTTGCGACCCACCACAGATTACCCTTTTTTTTGTTAACTACCAGTATGAGCAAGTCTTTGCAGCAGTGATGATTGAAGTTTTCCTAGCAAATAGGTCATTTTTACAGTTTAATAAAGCTCTTCAATGTATCATTATGTACTCTTTGAATCATTGATGCTGGAGGATGACGGTAGCTTTAGGTGTGTAGTTTCTGTGTGGTGAGAGGTAAAACTTGTTGAGCAACAAAAATGATTGCACTTCAGGTCACCAAGAAAAAAAACTTTATTACCCATTTGGAATATTTTACCAGTGTTATGCTCTTGCACATTGCACAACTCAAATGTACACAAGAGGACCGCCGTCATTGGTATTTACAAAGCAGTCGAATTGGAGATTAGTGCAGCGGAATGTGATCGAGAGCCTGTGGGGGGGAGGAAGTGATCAGCGTGGCTCACATGCATCGCAGACTGTAGAAACAAGTTGAACATGTTTGAGAGAAACTGTGTGCTCGAAACACTCAGGTTAATCTCAGATTGCATGTGCTCAAGTTTTCCATATTCACCCAATAAATGCTGAAATATTAACTTAAATCACAAGCTAAAGAAAAGATTAGTCAAAATTCAACTCATACC
The DNA here is from genome assembly GCF_026936395.1 of Plectropomus leopardus. NCBI lineage: Eukaryota > Metazoa > Chordata > Actinopteri > Perciformes > Serranidae > Plectropomus > Plectropomus leopardus. Next base: position 27,897,162 of record NC_142193.1, read on the forward strand.
CTATTGAAAATGCTTTGAATATATTAATTTAAGGTTAGTCCGTAGCTGATCTGTATCCCAGACAAACATAATATATCTGTAACAGATGAGAAAAACAAACTCACAAGTAGTTAAATGTCAGAACTGCAAAATAGGCACATATGGCAGATGATACACAACTCTGATGTTACAGTAATTTTTTTAACACAAGATGAGGAAAAGACAGAAAAACAGTACAATCAAAAAATCATTCTCTGTGCAAATCAAAAAGTGGACTCTGTCATCATTCATCACAAAACACACCACAAAACGTTGATTAAGTATAGCTTTGTCTTGCTAACTAAAATGAGCTGTGTCTATGTAATTCTTACATCCTTTCTCTCTTTGTGTGCTGGATTTTGCAAACATTGTGACCCATGTTGGAAGTGCATGCAGAAGTGAGGGTAAACGCAACTGAAAATTGATTAAAACTGACTTTGTTCCCCAAATTGGAAAAACATCAAGGAAACCAAATGAGCGACTATGCGCACATTTGATGTAGTTTTCTTCCTTTGGAGCACTGTCTGTTAAACGATACAAGTCTGCAACAGCTTTTGCAGGTTTGTTTTGAAGCCGCCACACACAGCAGACTAGACCTAGACGCACATTTAGAGCAAAGCATACGCACGTGACACTGAGCATGAGCGTAATCCAAGGAAAAGAATCGATACCAATCAAAGAAAGTACTATGTGTTTACAAAGGAAATCGGGCGTATGCAGTGTTGAGTTGGAAAGTTGGTTTAGGAAGTCTGAAAGCAGAGTCTGTCAGGTTGTGGTTGGTTTAAATGCTATAGGTTCCCCCACGTCTCTGGGGGAGGAAATTGTTCTAGACTGCCGCTCTCGCTGTGCTGCTGCTCTCCCATGGTGAAGGTTAATCTGTACTGCAGCTGCACTTTCTCCTAAAACACAAGGGATGAGAAAGGTGGATTGAATTATGGTTAAACATCCAGAGAGCCTCTGTGCTAATATCACTGTCATGAGTCAGAAGAACTACTCAGAGAGAAAAGACAGGGATCCCTACCGACTTAAAACAGCCAATACAGTCTGTGTGACTTTCACAGTTCACTTCCAGGTGCAGTAAAGTTTTTAGTAGCATTATTCTCTCCTCAGTCGTTTTGTTATTACAAGTGGTATGATTTCTTCTACATGATTTTGTCACTTTTATAGAACATATCTTTGAGGAGGTTTTCACGACGACAGTTCTTGCATGAAACGTTAACTTTTGTCGCGGTTTGGCCTTTCTTTCACATGACAACAGTGTTTTAGGGGCCTGAAAACACACTTTTGAAACTGGGTTCCAGAGGGCAATTTTTTGAAAAGGCCACCCCTTCTGTCGTATGGATCCTGTGAAGACAGTGACGTCATGGACGCACTTCCCAAAGGCATGTGGTGTTCTTCTATGGTGTGTCATTACAAAGTTACACCCCCAGCTGCTGGCCTGGCATCATGCAAACTACAGTGGTTTTGGTTGTTTTTGCAGATCCGTGTACACAAGGATCATTTTCATAATGTTATCTTATGAATGCGGATTTTTTAAAAACATAAAGGAAATACTTTTCCATTTTAGTTGGCTCGTCTTACTTTTCACCCACGTTATGACTTGTTCAACAAGTTAATGTGGAGTTGGACACACCCTAAATGCACCAACGCTGTGAACCTCAGACCATGTGCTATAGATCATTAAATAGGGTCCAAATGGTAGCTTAGTGGGTTTTTTTAAGAGGAGACCTTGAATGTCTAGATAAAATCTTGGCTTACCTTGTTTGGGTTTGCCAGCAGCAGGATCTGTGTGACAGCAGCAGGTGGAAGGATGGGGTTAAAAGCCGGGAGCTCTGTCCCTGATGGGGGCTGCAGCTTCACTGCCATCGACTAGAGATGAAAAACAATCAACATTCTTTCTTTACTGAGATGGTAAAACCAGCTGTAGCGGTTTAATGACAATGTCTTGAACCTTATATGTACAGTTCTCTTATCAAGAGCAATCTGGTCGACTGAATGTAAAGGGAGACGAAAGCCTTGAACTCTAACTGCTGACCTTTGGAGCCGTGGTCTGGAAGTTTATGTCACTGACGGGCACAGGAGCAGATGACAACATAGAGATGATCACCACCAGCACATCAGGACGAGACGGAGGCGAGTCGCGAGCAAAGTGAAAGAGAACCCTCAGACTGTGTCCGTCAAACACAGTCACGGGTAACAGACTACCTGGAGAGAGAGGAGGAGGAGGAGGAGAGCATGTCGTAAATCTGTACTCTCAGGTGCACTGAAGCGGGAAGCCATTAAGTTCACCTACTGGGCTTAATGGATTCTAGCGGTACAAAAACATCAGTCAGGGTGACTTCTGGAGGAGGAGGAGTCTCAGCGTGAGTGGGAGACATGTCCAACAACGTTGCTGCAAGGCTGGGCTGAGAGTTGAGGAGAGGTGCGGGTTGTTCAGCAGTGAAGGTTGGGATGGGGTTCGGGGTAATGCCGGACCCAGACTTGCTCTGGAGATCTCTCAGAGTCGGTTTGCACTGCTGCTTGTCCCTGAAAGCAGAGAGATTGACATTGCATCTGTAGGTGGGTTTCCATTACGGATCTGCACAAAACTGAGGTGATGAATTGTGAGATGATTGCGTTTCCATGGAGTGATGTTCTGCCACTTCTCCTCTGGCAGTTATATTCCAAGAAGCATGGCGATGGATGTTCAAAACATTAGCAGGTTTATTTCTATTGCACTCGCTGTCATTATTTCCAATCGAAGGCTATGTCGGCGTGTTGTGGAGCGATAATGGAAAGGCAAATCCCTTTTATGTTGGAGCTGCCACATATGAGGGATATCTGGGAGGTCACGATTTCACAGAGAAATTGTGGATTCAAAACCTTCAGATGATCTGCTCAACTTTTGAAGAGTTATGTGATGCAATAACACCTCTTGTAGCACTGACTGCATCATGCCAGAGGGAGCCAGTTCTGACCGACAAGCGCATGCTGCAGTGGTAACGTGACAGCGTTAGAATCATGTCATAAATACCATTTGACCTGCAGGCCCTCTGGAGGCAGGGACTGCTGCATCAGTGTCTTCCCCAGCAGGTCCAGCTCGTCCAGGGCCGAGTTCCCGGGGGTGGAGCCAGACGAGAGGGGCTGAGAGTGGGAGGCTGGGTCTGGACTCAGGAGGAGACTGGGTGCTGCTGGGAGGTCTGCATCTATGCTGTCAGAGGACTGGAGGTAAAAAGTGGGTGCGTAAGAACATTATGATGTCTCCTTGATTAAACTGTAGCTTTTGAATTTCAAAGAGAAGTTTGAGAAATGAGGTCAGCTTCACAGTTCTTCATGAGAAACAAACCTTCCCTCCGCTCACCTGGAAGGAGTCCCAGGCTGTGGAGTCCTCAGGCTGTGACGGAGGGTTGGAGGTGTGCGTACCTTCACTTAAACCTGCGGGGTACACAAAGAGTGGCAATAGTAAGATTTAGGACTGAGGTTCAATTTCTCGAGAGCTCGCAACAATCACAGTCAATATCTCGCATGTAGCTTATTGTAGAGACGTGCTGTTACCGAGTGACATGAGCTCATCGTCGAGCAGACTGATCCCCATCTCTTGCGAGGGGGCGTTGAGGCTGTCTGTCGGAGTGGGGAACTCTGGGAAGGACGGAGGCGACTGTGGCGATGTGTCCAGTCCTGACAGATCTAGCAGTGCTGTCCCTCCTGTAAGAAATAGTTTGACTCATTTCAAATGGACTAAAACAAAAACTTTTTGATCTATAAATGTTGCTGTTAAATCTACAACCATCTGTTGAGAACTCCTTCTGTGCTCAGTGCTTCACCCACCTGTTTGTTTCTGAGCGTTTAATGTGTTGTTGCCGTTTACGATCTCCCCCTTCACCTGCTGTTTGTACTGGTTGATGACTTGAGTCAGGCTGTCGTTGGCCTGCAGGATCTCAGCTGTAAAAAAAAAAAAAAAAACATGACAAAATGCTTGTTATTGTCTTCACAATGGCACGATAATATTCAGAAGTGATGTCCATTCTGCTGGGCTGTGTGGTGGACAAGAGCTGAGAGAGCAGTTTATATGCTGGTGGATCCGAGCATAAAAAATATGTGCAACATATGCAAGAATAGTTCCAGCTGAAGAGAAGGGACAATGTCCAGCAGCTTCATTGGTGTGAGTAAAAGCTGACAGCTTTCTTCCAAAAAGACAACTGTAATTATCAAGGCTAGCAGATATTCTGTATTTAGTTTTACTGTATGTATTTGCTGTATTTTTAATTATTATACACTTGCAAATGGCTCTAGACAGGTGACATAACTTCCTCACACAGTAGAAAAGGTCAGTTCTGGATTTCAACAATTTCTGCAGGATTGAAGCGGAGAAACTTAATGTGTTTGCAGAGAGCAGTTTGCTGTGTGGCAGCTATCATTTAACACTGACTGGCATCAGCTTTCTATTGTTCGCTCCTTTGTTTTCCGTATTTATTGAGAGGGTGTGTCTCTGGTATCAGCCACAACTTTGAAAGAACAAGGGAAGCTGAGTTCAGTGTCCTGCGGGAGGCCTGAGACAGAAGAGAGGAGCTGAGAGATGCAACTAAAGATCACGGTGCAGGGTTCCAGACCCCCCCCCCAACTTTTTTATTTAGCTGCACCAGCAGATAACTTGGTTGCTCTCCAAATTTTTCACTGTGCCTTTTGGTGCCACATAAACACTGGTAATTTCCCAACTAGGGGTGTAACATTACACAGAAGTCCGTGTTCTGTTCATGTCCTGGTTTAGAAGTCATGGTTCAATGCAAGGAAAAACTGATTTTGAACTGACTGTCGTGAAGGTGTCAAAGATTGACAAAATCCTCCCCGAGGGAACCTTTTGTTCACTGGCAAGTTTGGGAAACTATTTTCACTTAAAAAAACAAAACAAAACAAAACAAACATTTCAAACACTTCTGTATTAGACTATACAGACACTGAACAAACACTTTACCTAAACAGCTGACAACAGCCTATAAAATGTGAAATAAATGAACTGATAAAAAGATAAAACTTGCTCATTACAAGGACTGTTGTGATAAGTTGAAGCCTGGCTATAAGCCGCTATAAATGCCATTTTCATCAGAATTTTTTTAAATTCTGTGCTGCTTTTGTGTCTAAAAGCTGCATTAAAGCATCAGGGATAAGAAGTTAGGCTCCAGTTCGTTTTTTCTTGGATTCAGTGGCCGGCACATTTAGGTCACATGTGCAACAAAAAATGGTCACACTTTGGAGCCCTGGTTGTGGGATTGTCTTTCTCTTGCATGATGAAGATTAATAGAGCTTAAAACATTTCTGCGGTGAATAAACAAGAAGGGGTCGTTCCTTTTTGAATCATATTTAATAGCAGATGAAAAAACATAACACTCACCTAGAGCTTCATCGTTGTCCTCCGTATCACTTGCCAGTCTGAACAGTGTAGGTCTCATTTTCTCACAGCGCTGGTACAGGTCCTGACCACACAAAACACACCATGTTAAACACCTGGTATTAAGTTACTTGCCTGCTCCGTCATAGCTGTGTGTGTATACACATTGGACAGTCTAAATCTCCCTCTTCCAGCTCACCTGTATGAGTTCAGCGTTGCTCTGATTGTCGGCGTTGCTGTCATAGTCCTGCAGAAGCTGAGTCAGCAGAGTGACGCTCTCCTTCACCTCCTGAATGGCGTTCACCCGCTTCGACACTTTCTCTGCTCGCTTCTGATCCTACAACAGGCAAGTCACAAATTCACAAATGGTGCACACAGCAAGGTGTAATCACAAACACGTGTACATGTAAGTAATGATACATGGAGCAAGCTGCAGGAACATATAATAAAAATACAAAAACATAGCCAAAGGCAGGACTGAGGAAGTACAGCAAGGTCAGAAAAAGGCCATTAGAAAAGTCAGGGGAAAGCAAAGAGCAGTTCCTATTACCCCTCAAATCAGGACAAATTTACCCTGAACTCCTGCTGAATCACTCTGCCAGTGACACACAAAACCCCCCAGGGCAACCGACCCATTCCCTCCTTCAGTTAATGTTCCTGCAGGAGTGCTGCTCTCTGGTATTTTACTCCTTTTCTCACAAATCTTAAGACTATCTGCAGTGCTTATTCTTACTTGTGTATATTTGTATTTATGTATCTGTTGTACATTGTAGCATCACACACATATTTCTATTTTTAACTAGAACACTAGTTTTATATATTGCACTGAAGCATGAGGCACAGTTTTATAATTTACACATTTTACACACTCAGCACCTTATAAAGAATCATAATTTTAAATATTCACATACTAGTGCTAATTGTTTATTACTGTACATCTTTACATTTTATATTTCCACACACTTATTCAGCACTTTATACATACTTGTATTTTTAAATATTTACATACAAGTTTTCAATTGTTTAACCATTACTGTATTTATATTTTGTAGTTTCATTTTTTACATACTTTGTGCTGGTACTTAATGAACCACAACCACAAATCCAAAGTTGTACTGATTCTAAAACCAGAGACGCAGCTAATGCATTACAGAAAGGTGTGATTTTATGAAGGCAGTAAGAATGAGAAGGAAACCAGCTTACCTCTTGGACCATTTCCTTGATGAGTTTGTTGGCGGCTTTCAGGTCCTCGGGGTGCGAGCTATTCAACAGGCGGGACAGCATCTGACAAAGCAGACAGAGTTTACATGAAGGAAAAGAGTGAACAGGCTTCATATATCCCAAAGGGGGACGAGACAAAATCACGGCCAGAAGAGAGTAAACACAGTGGGTAAAAATGTAGTCATATTTATTTTGGAAAGCATCTTTTTAAGTGACTTTTTAAAATTTAAAAAATCCTTACTTTTGACTTTTCTTCGTCCTCAAAAATGGCATTCTTGGGTCTGGGTGGGGGAAGGTTCAGTAGTTTGTCAGGTGGCAGCTCTGGATCTTGTTTAATAATACCTGATTTGCAAACACAAAATACAAAGTAGGAAACGAGTGAAATGCTTCTAATGACACTTGTTACTTTGTGAAAAATTTTATCCAACTTAAATCTATAATATGAGCTTTGGCTGCAGCTTTTAATGCCTGCTGACAACTTAAGATGTTTTGATTTCCATTCATCTGACAGCAGACAGCCACTCACCTTGTTTCTTCAGCATCTGATAGGCATCGGAGATCTTGGCCTCGTCCGGTAATCCCAAAGTCCAGCTATAGATCAACTCTAGAACCTTCTTTTTTACGGGCTCTGGTGACCGTGAGCCCAGGTACTGAGTGGGAGATTTCGGACAAATATCAAGTGAGTTTCATGCCATAGATGTTGTTGAAGCCATTTCTAGCAAGCCCTTATAATTTCCCTTTTTTTGAGTCACTTGAATGCATCACCTGACCTGGAATCTTAGGATCCTCGTTAAAGGCAGGTGTGCTAAATTAGTCGAGCAGGAAAGACAGCAAGAGGATTCAGTCTTCAGCCACCGTGTGTTTGGTTAAATCTCCGTTTTACTGTTAGATAAATTTGTTTATCGCTCCATTGATTTGAACTTTGTTTTTGTAAATGTTTGTTTATTTATAGGGAATGTGTTTTTTTCTCTTTCTGATGTGATAATCAGTCAAATCAGTTTAACCTCATCAAGCGACTCTCCATACATCCTGAAAAATCAATTTAGACCTGAAGCACCCTCGACCCTCATCAAACAAACAGTGAGTACAATTACGAGTGAGTATTTCAAATTTGTTTAGAAACCACGACAGACATGTACAAAAAATGTCTGAAAAACTTGAATGCAACCCGAAAATCTTACCTTTGGAGAAACTACTTTGATGAGTTCATTGAGAAAACGGAACTTGCCCACTTCACTGTGAAACCTTTTCCCACAGCTTTTCATACACGTCTCCAGAACCTAGAAAAGAAACGCAATAAGAACAAATTAAACTAAATCTAAAAATAACCAACACTATGTTCCAAAAAGTATACTACTTCAAATATTTTTTTTTTTACTATTGTCAGACAAATTTCTGTTACATTACTGTATTTTCATAATAAACTATGAAAATTCCAAATATAAATTTTACATGTTAAAATGTGAATATTCTGTTTAAAAAGCAGGGTAGAAAATAAGCAGAGTTTTTTAGAGTTTGAAAAAAAACTAATGAGACATAAAAAATGCAGTGAAAAATCAGTATAATGAAGAAGGAAGCTCCTGGCTGAGATCTGAACTCACCAGCAGGGCCTGCATGGCCTCCCACTCCTGTGGAGACTGGATCTTGTGGGCCAGGAGTCTGGTGGCCAGCTGGGGTCTGTAACACAAGTCGCAAACAAAACTGAATGTCAAGAGCCCTGCATGCAGCAAGTGTGGTAATTTGTACTACAAGCAGTGCTGAGCAAGATTTCCATGTCTTTTCTTTTTTTTAAAAAAACTTTTTTCCACTACAATAATTTAGTGGGATTTTTATAAATGTTTTCATTGTTTAATGTTAAATTAATATTGACATGAATTTCTAAATCAGATAAACCCCAGAATAATTTCTAAAATAATTCAGAATAAATGCAGAAAAACTCAACAGGACAAACAGAAACCTTGAATTTTCCACACCTAAAAAGAAATGTACCCCCTTTTTTTAACAGAAATTATCTTTACAGGTGTTGTGTGCAGAGATGAATATCATTTGTATTTAATAAAAGTCATTTGCATCCAACAAAGGTGACAGATCAACCTCTTCTTACCCCTCCAAATCATTGTTGAGCTGGTCGCAGAAGGCATGGATGCTGCTCCAGTCTGTGTCTCTGTTAAGTGGGTTTGTAGCTCTGTCTGTAATGTTAGCAAACAGGATGTCAGACAACAGAGCTGATAGATGTTACTTCGGTATAGGAGAAGATTGGATCACTGTAAAAAAAAAAATGTCTCTGAATTGTTTTCAACCTGTTCAAATCATTTCTACTCTTAACTGTCACTTCATCTAATGCAGTCTTCTTGCATCAATATTACCAAAATAGTTAAAAAGCCTCTTAAATACAATGCAATACAATTAAACAACCACAACAAAAGCTTTATAACCTCCATGAAGGTGAAATTTGGGCAGTGATATTCAACGTATAGCCCACGGGTCACATCTGGCCCTGAGTAAGGTGCCAGATGACCCCAAAACTTTTTTTAATTCATAATAGAAATGATTCACACTGAAAGTTGTTTATGTGCTTTTAGTATATATGAAGAGCCAGAGTGCATAAAACAGCACCAATATAGAGCTGCATTATCAAAAAAAAGTGCCAGTGGAGGATCTCCTGCAGCCCTTGACAGAGGTCCTAGCTAAGCCTCTTCTGTCCTAAAATCCTAGAAATGTCCTAAAATCCCAGAAATATCTGAAAATCCCACAAATCCCAGATATGTCCTAAAATCCGAGAAATATACTGAAATTCCAGAAATATCCTAAAATCCTGGATTAGGGGTTATTGCATTACTCGTGATTTTTTTTCCTGTTAGTATTGTTTTAGCTACGAGTACCTAATAAACTGGCAACTGATGGCATATTGTTTATTTTGTCTTTTAGATCAAATCTTGAATGAGAGCATCAATATATTTACCTAAAATATCTCATTATTACAGAAACACATTTAGCCTGACATAATCAAGCCTGTTACTTACAGTAAAACTTAAGATAAGCAACTAAAAAACACAAAAACCCATGCTTTGAGTGCCTCCATAAATTAAAATTAATTATTTGCCACATAACCCCAGTGTGCCACCGCACACATAAATATGCAGCCCAGGTGCTAACACAGTGTCACGTTAGCTAGCATGCTGTCGGTAGTCGCACTGTGTCACTGTCTCGTCTAGAACTTTCCTCCGAGGCCATAGCTTCGCCGTAATCATAATTTAACCTCTGTGACTAAAAATGAGACTCTTTGATTTTGTCGTCCGCCACCCAGGTGAGCTATCGAGCCGCGGAGCTAACGCTACGCCTGGCTGTGTTGTGTGTTGACAGCTGGCAGCTCCGGAGCTACGTTAGCATCCTGGATGTGGCGGCAGGGTCCGAGTCCCCTCTGCGGGGTAACGCGCGGCCGTGGTGGGCTGTCATCTCGTCTACAATAACTCACGGATGATCAATTGCGAGTGTCCGGATCTCTAGGCTGCGTCTTCTCGGTAAAATAAGTTTAAAATACTCACTGATACGAGACTCCAAACTCTCCGTATCGGGCGGCGCAGCCATCACTGCGAGATTTATGTGGGGTTTCGGTCTCGCGAGGGACGCACGGACACGTAAAAGCAGCAGAGACACAGAACTAGAACACATAGAGAGAAAACGTCCTATTTAAAAACATGGTCATCTCGGAATATTTATACAACAATTACACAGTGTGTGTACACTTTACCGTAATTTAATATGCAAATATTTACTGAAGTGACTTTTTTTTCCCTGTGCATTTACTGATAATGATATTAATGCTATAAAAAGTTATTTTAAACAACAAAAAACAATGACAAATTATTTATTGAGCACTTTTCATACAATGAAAGCAGCTCTAAGTGCTTTAAGCTGGAAAAACAATTTTTATTTATTCTAATTATTTTGTGTGTTATATGCCAAAAAAAAATGCCAATTTCCATGACCAAATTTTGTATTTTAGCCACAAAAGAAATTAGAAATTGTAAACTTGAATGAGAATGACCAGTCTAGTTAAACCATTTCTACGATCATAGAGCTGCGTCATGCGAGAAAACGGAGTAAAATTCCTTCAAAATAAAAGCACGACATTTAGTGAGTGTGGCCAAAAACATGTTTATAAAGAAAATCAAATTAGAAACAACATACACTATAATTACTATAATGATTTTCTCCCTAAACTGGCCAAAAAGTTACAAGAAAATCATCTGGAATTATGCACAAAAAGGTACAAAAACAAACATTAAAATAAAAAAAAAAATGTTTTTTTTTGTAGCATAATCTTAATTTTTTTTATTGGTATAGTTTTCAGGATATTCTTTGTTAATGTTGCTTTACTTTGATTTGAGTTGCTTTACCGGAAATTCTGTTTAAACTTTATTCATTTATTCATTCATTTATTATTTTAGTAGTAGCATATTTTTAAACAGATACAATATATGTCACAGCAAATGATGGGCTTTTTAAAAACTTTATGAAGAACAACATCTTCCTGAAATGACAAGTCGGTGTGCTGTCCAATCATTACAAAACAATATTGTAGCCCAAAACTGAATATGCCCAGCAAAAAGTTATATATATTACAGCTTAAGATCTGTTTGTAATGATCTGATGTTTAAAAAAAATGAAATAATGAGCACTTCGCCTGTTTTAATAAAGCTACAATGCATGTATGTTTCGTTTTAAAAATATATGTATGTGTATATATATATATATATATATATGGCTGTCCGTGAATATAAAAAGTAATGACAAGAAATGAAACAGTAACCAGAGACCTCCCTTTCCTAATTATAGAGAAGCAGCAGCTCTGTGACTCCCTCTAGCGGCAGCTATTGTGCATTTCACTGAAAGTGGAGCAAAACCAGCACAACAAGGACCACAGAAAGTAACGGGACTTGATTTAAGACACCGATTTCATTTAATCGACCAGGAGTCACGGATCACTTCACATTTTTGTTTTTGACTGGCAGAAGAGCGCTTTGGTGGATTATGCTGAAAAGTGCCACTGTTGCCGTGTGTGAGTGAACCCGTTTGAGACTTTACTTGTGGACGTTGTGAAATCGCTTCGTTATTATTTGATAAAGAAACATAACAGGCAAAACCTAACTTCCTTCCTGTTGCTTTACCAACTCCACAATGCGCAGGTCTGGCCGCAGGTTTTCTCCACCCAAAATATCGTTGCATGAGTGGTAGGTGCTCGTTTCCTGTTTCCTCCTCAAAAAGAAACCTGCCCAGTTTTATTTCACCTCCTGTAATTTACTATAAAGTGCCATGTTCAGCCAGCCCACATGTCAAATGTCACACAAGAAATGGCATCACTGAAGACTATACGAGACTGGTGCCGCGTCACATGCGCCAGTTACCCCAATGTGGAAATAAAAAACATGTCAACCTCATTCAGAGATGGACTTGCGTTTTGTGCCATCATCCACAAACACCGACCTGACTTGATGTAAGTAGTTTTACAGAGTTTTGTTGGTTGGGTGTGTTAACTGGTCCTCGGCATTGTTTCCTCAGTGGCACCAGATCTGCTGGTCTGGTGCATGATTGGGACATTTCTCACATTGTAAACTCATTATTTGTCCTTGTCTTTTGTCTTGAGATTAATTTATCTTCCTCACTGGGACTGCACCAGACTGACTAATGTGCTGTCTAATCTGGAGCAGAGCAGGACCTGCACACTGTGCCCAGAGCTAATCTGCCCTCCTTTTCTTAATCTCTCTCTGTCTCTCTGCTAAACCTTTTCTTGTCCAGTTTAATGGGATTAATCTGTTTGTTTTGCCTTTTACATACTATGATTGAACTTGACTCATCTAATTTAATCTCAGATATTGATCTGCATTTTGCTCATACAGGTTTTTTTGTCTGTGGAGTCTCTGTTATTCACCAAAAGGCAACTGCTTTGTTTATAATTTTTGTTCTTTCATCATCAATTAATCCCAGTTTCTCATTTTTTCTCTCTTTGATCCAGAGATTTCAGATCCCTCTCCAAAGATAATGTTTATCAAAATAACAAACTGGTGAGTCATTTCCATCTAGCTTGTGTTTGGTGTTTATTTACCATTACTAACACTGTAAAAAAAAACAAAAAACAAAAAACCTCTAGGTAAGGGACTGTTCATTATATATGAGATGGGAGTGGCTGGTGCAAAATGTGGGAGGCAATTAGGAATTTTTTAAGCTTTGGGGAGGAAGTCATGGTTGTTTTTTTTTGGCTTACAGGATGGACATTCAACTTTAATTCTTTAAAACCTGAGAAAATTGGCTTGATTATATATATAAAAAAACATGTTGAGAAGGAAAGGAGCAATTTAAGATGTGGCCCAAATAAATACAGAAAAAATGTGAAAAAGTTACAAGAAAATAACCAGAAAATAGGCACAAAACAGGTAAATAAACTAAAACAAACATAAAAATGACATTAAAAAAGTGCTGAAAAAATCTTTCATATTCTTAATGTATTTTTTATGTGACATAAATTTAAATATAAAATTACTACAAGTTATAAGCAGTTGTTCTTTAAAAAAAAATGTTATCAATCAGCAAAAACAGCCACCATCCTACTCTGATAAATAAAGTGCAGACCCTAATTTGTATTCATGCACCTTCTTTTTTACAGTCGCCTACACTAATTCTCGGTTTATGTTTCCTGGTTTCCTGCAGGCGTTTGAGATTGCAGAGAGGGAGCTGGGCATCCCTGCGTTGCTGGACCCAAAGGACATGGATTCTACCAAAGTGCCTGACTGCTTGAGCGTAATCACCTACCTGTCCCAGTACTACTACTACTTCAACAGAAAGACCTATGGTATGCTGAGTATACTCTGTTCGGTTATCAGTAGCAACTTTTCTGTTATCAGCAAGCAGAGATTTATTGTCTTTATCAAGGTAAATCATTACTAAAAGACACAAACAGGCTCCTCATATTATATCTTTGATTTTTTTGGCTCTGTAAAAGATAAACAAATTCCTACTCTTGAGGGAGAGAGAGATATACAGCCGATATCCCAAACATTCGGCAACTCACACTTAAATAATCTAAATTATTAAATTGCACTACAAGAAAGAGGAAAAATATGTATTTTTGATTTTAAGGTAGACTGTCCCTTTAAAGGTAATTCCTCAAGCGCATGATTTTATCTTGTAAAGAGCCCGAAACATTACAGATATAAACCAAGGAGCCTATATGTGTCCTTCAATAATTATGTACCCTGAAAAAACGCTTAATAAAGATAATAAATCTCTCGTCCCTTTAAGTGGTGCCTGCTTTAATACCAGAACTTTACGCTTCACATCACGTGAATGAAATATTCAGACAGACTCCACCCCATTCTCTGCTCAAAACAACACATTTTCCTCCTTATGTTTTTGTTTTCCAAACTTTGCTCCATTTGCATGTTTTTTTTTTCTTGACTTTGCAGCAGGTCTTGCCAGTTGGAAGTCGTCACATGTCGCTTTCATAAACAACTTAACAAAGATTAAATCTCCAGATGGTCTGAATCCCCTGAGGGTAATTTTAATGCACCCATATGCACACATGAACACACCTGTTTTCTCATGTTCTTTGTCTTCTCAGCTGCTGTGTTACGGGTCTCAGCCACTGGTTTCTCTTCTCTTTTCAGAGCCCGACTCATCTGGAAACCAGCAGAGAAGATCGTCTGTCCAACACGAGGCCACGGACAGTGTGTAGTTTGTGTTTCAAGCCTGTCCACCTTATTCAGAGACGTCTGATTGACGGGAAGTTCTACCATCGCAGCTGTTTCAGGTAACAGTTCACAATGTAACAGCAGCTTTTTTTGTCTGTTAGTGTCTGCATCCAGATTTATTCAGGCTCTGCACATCCTGAGACGGGCTGCAGCTCACACATAAGAATGCGTTTCAAATGTGTTTCAAGTGACCACCGTGATCATCACATATAATTATAGCTGGAGCAAAAGAAGAGAACTGGGTTTTTTTTTTTGGTTTTTTTTTTAAGTGTCAAAGTATTTTCATGCTTTCACAGCAACACGTCTCACCTTTGTGTTTCAGGTGCAAAGTGTGCGGCAGCGCTCTTTTACCAGGGTCTTACACACAGGGAAGTGACAGGAGCTCCTTGATCTGCACTCACCACAAAACAGACAGTGAAACTCATCGTGTCAACCTCACACAGCAAGTTAGATCTGCCGAGAATCGGCCCGATTGTAATTTTCAGGCAGATTTTTATACTCTGAGTGGATTGGCTGTCACCAGCGTCCCTCATTACACTAAGAAAACAGAGTCACAGGATAGACTGGTTTGTAAAACAATAGAGACAGAGAGGGAAGAAAAGCAGGAGACGAGCAAAGAGGTGAAAGACGGGGAGAACAGAGACTCAGCTGTTGGATTGAAGGTTAAAAAGCCGCTGCGTGCTCATCTTCCTCCACCGAGGGTTGAAGAGGTCAAAGGAGGTGGAAAATCTGGATCTGAACCCACTGT
Organism: Plectropomus leopardus; assembly: GCF_026936395.1. Classification (NCBI taxonomy): domain Eukaryota; kingdom Metazoa; phylum Chordata; class Actinopteri; order Perciformes; family Serranidae; genus Plectropomus; species Plectropomus leopardus. Next base: position 27,912,262 of record NC_142193.1, read on the forward strand.
GACAGAAAGCAACAAACAACAAGAAGCGACAAAATGTCAAGAGACCTCTGAGCTCCCCTCACCGTGTAAAGTGACAGAGGGAAACAGTCGGCCGGTCCCAGCACCCAGGCGAAATTGTAACTCTTCTGCAGCACCTGTTCCTGCACCCAGGAACAAAACAACCCAGCCCATGAACAGATCAGCTGCTGCAGGTAAATATCACTGTATTATTTTACTGTAGCTGCTCAGTTTTAATTACAATTACTGTCTACAAGTTTATGTGCTGATTTCTTTCATGACTGACTGGGAAAATAAACGAGGAGGATTTTTTTTCTGTTTGTTTCTCTGTGCAGGTTATTCGTCCAACCGAAATAAATGTTCACCCAACTCATCTCGCATGTGAGTGAACATAAAGACTCTGTATTCCTCTTTATCGTGTTACATTTTCAAACTTACTAGTTGACTTTTGTAATTTACAACTACAAATTGATTAAAGGAGTACTTGACCCCCCCAAATGAGCATTACTTACACTGTCGTATGCCGAATTTGTGAAGAAAACTGTTTTTCTTGCGTGTCTCCACAGTGAACAAAGAATCCAAAACCAGAAAATTTTTGATAAATTTAGGTCAGAAGGTTTCAAGTTTAACAACAGCAAATTTTTAAAAATTTTGAGAAAATCCTGCAGTATAATCCAGTTCTCATTTATTCAGTCATATGCTCAGGACAGCCAGCTTTTTCAACGGGGAACTGAAGTCAAAGTAAAATTTATTGACGCTCTCTTCAATGCCAGACTCCACCGACAAAACCAGTAAGTTTACCTTATAAAACACAGGAGCTGCTGTTCTACCGCTGCCTCGATCAGTTAATTTTTTTGTGTTATTTTGTGAATTTTGAGGTTTTAATGGGTAAGTTTGGATTCTGAATAGTCACACAATAACACTTATAAACTAACTGATCAAGGCAGCGACCTTCATGACCTTTTAATGGAGTCTGTTTTTAATGAGAGCATTGATATGTTTCACTTTCTGTTCAGTTTTAAATACTAAGATTTTAGAGAAAATGCATGTGTTTGGGAAGTACTGAACATACGACTGGATAATTGAAATTTGGATAATGATGCGCAAGTCGTGAGAGAGTTTGTAAACTGATGTTTTGACATAGTTTTACTGTTAAACGTGGACCACAATGACTTCATTTCATCAAGAATTTCCCCGTTTTTGGATTCCTCATTCACTGTGGTAGCATGTGAGAATAACAAAATTTTCTTCACAAATTCAATGTCACACAGCATGAGAAAACACATGATAATTCGGGGGTGAAGTACTTCTTTAAGTATTGTCAAAAATCATATATCTTATATAAGAAAACAAATTATGAAAATGTTACAGTAAATAACATAGGATCTATTTCTTTGCAAAATCTTAAACATCACATAAAAAGATAATTTTTAAATTTACCATAATAATAGTAATCACTCATTTTCTTAGAAGTTCTTCCTCACTCGTGGACTCATCTCTTAAAGCACCTCTTGTCTTTCTGTTGTAGCACCAGCCCGACTAGAGGCAGCAGTAGAGTGCAAAGCAACCATCCATGGATGACCCTCATCCACCCCGGACCCTGGACACAGCTGCCTCCTGCTCCGCCTCCAGTTCCCTTTCCTCGAACCAAATCCATCTCTAAACAGCGGGAGGCGTGGAACAGACCCAGAGTGGCTCCAAATCCGTTTGCAGAGGAGGTGGATGAGAGCGTTGAGGAGGACACTAAACCGAAACCAGAGCCTGCAGGGAATGGGGACACAGATATTACAGTTTGTTCAATTGATGCTGAAAATATTGCCGTTATATCTATATCTGAGGAGAATGTTGGGGCTTCAAGTGAACCAGCAGAAGATACCAGCAGTGTATCAGCTTTGGAAGAAACTGGAAGTTCACTCCCAGATGTGACTGATGCAGCAGCAGCAGCAGCAGCAGCAGCAGGGCTGCACGCTATCTCTATTGAATCTCAGAGCCGCATTTTACCCAGGAGTGTTTCTGTGCCGGCTATCACATCTGCAAATGAATCAGATCAGGTCATGTCATCTCAAAGTAAGGTATGAGAACAGATATTGATTTTAATAATAAATATGAACCACCACAATCCAAAACATAATATTTAATATAAACTTCCCAACAGTTTTTTAAAAATTTTCTTGATGTTTCCAGCTCGCCTGCAAAGAGAATCCCTTCGATCGAAAACCAAGGATGCTCAAATCAAAGAGCGTTCAGGCCCTGCCATCCACACGGGCCCCTGCCCCTGGACATGGCTTCCCACTCATCAAGAGGAAGGTACAGTGACCGTAGAAAATTCTCAAATCTTGAATTAAAGTAATTGATGACCGTGTTTAAAACTGCAAAACTGTATCACACATCCATTCACAAAATCTCACACATCTCAATGCTCTCCAGAGCCAGACTCCGTTTACAAAAACGTCATTTTACCTCGCTGATCACAGGAGCTGCTGTTCTCCTGCTGCCTTGATGAGCTGGTTTGTTTGTCACACAAAAACACAGTCAAACTAAGATGATGGAGGCAGATGTAGCCTACCAGCTCATGTGGTAAACAATATAAAATGACTGTTTTTGTCAATGGAGTCTGGCTTTGAGAGAGCGTAGGTGAGTTACACTTTCTGCCCATTTCCCCGTTGAAAAGGGCTAGATTAAAAAAGACTTGGATCATACTACATGAGTTGTGTGAGAGTTTTTTAAACTGATGTTTTGATATAATTATGCTGTTGTTAAACTCTTACGACTTCGATTCATCGAAAAATTCCTCATTTTTCTGATTTTTCGTTCACTGTGGAAGCATGCAAGAAAAACCAAGTTCTCATCACAAATTCACTGTATCACAGGATGACTAACTGATGTGCAAATCATAATTTGAGGGGTGAAGTTTTCCTTTCAATTGATCATTTTAAACATATTATTTAACCCATAATCACAGAGTTTGGTCATTGGGCATTACATGTAACTTGTTGTAGTGTAAATTCACATTTGGTTTTGCAGAAATTCTGCAAAGAACTTTTGCACAGAGATATTATTGAGTTAAGTCTTGCATGTTGCTTGACAGGTGCAGTCAGACCAGAATGTGTCCACAGAAGACCTGCAGGTGGAGATTAGAGAGCTGGATAAACGTCTGGAGGCACTGGAACAAAGGGGAGTCGAACTGGAGGGCAAACTGAGAGACGACAAGAATGGTTAGTCAAGTTGTTCCTACAGGTTTTAGACAAAATTATTCACAGTGTGCACAAATACTAACTGTATAATAGGAATGTTTTTGAGTCTTATTCTTTTTTAAAAATAATTATTCCTTGAATTGAGTGATTTGAATACAGTACTTTTTATTTTCAGTATGTTTCTTGTTTCTTCAAGAAATCAAATTTCATGACCTAATTTTGTTTAAGGTACTATCCGCAAATACACTGCAGTCATACACAGTTATCATCACACAAAATATTGTATCCCCACCCTCACAAATGTATACATACTTATTACGCACATAATCACAGAAACACACACAAGACATGAACACACACACAAAAAACAGACGCATCATAAACAAGATGGGTTAAATTTGCTTTGCAGGTTCCTGAGAGTTTCTGGGTGCTGGTATTTTGTGACTCAAATCTATAGAGCTTCATAAATTGAGCTCCACATCTTGTCAAAGTTTTTCACACATGTGCACATATTTTTCCAGTTTTGCATTTTGTTGTCTGTTACAATGACCTGTCCTTTTTCCTTTTAGATGAAGAGGAGGAACAAATGCTAATGGAGTGGTTCTCTCTGATCCACGAGAGACACATCCTGGTGGGCAGAGAAACTGAGCTGGTTTACCTGTGAGTAGACTGGGACATAGATTTGAGTTGCACCGTATGTGCTTTTATTTTTCACCTCCACTGCAGTTTGCTCTGCCTCCAAAGTGGGTTGTGAGTTTGTAACGGGAGGTTTCTCAAACTTTATAGACATTTTGTTTTTTTATTTTTTAGGACAAAGCAGCAGAAGTTAGAAGAGAGGCAGGCAGATGTGGAGTTCGAGCTCAGATGTCTCCTCAATAAACCAGGTCAGTGTGTTACTGTGTGCATCACTTTGTTACTTTTTTTCAACTAACATATCTGTCAGTAATAACAAATATTCCTCACAAGAAGATGGTGAATCTCTGCGGGGAAAATCTGGATTGATTTAAGCATCCCTTATCCTTGAATTGGGGGCCTTTAGACCCAAAATTTGTTGTTTCAATTCTAATGATACCACTTTTCTGACAGGTATATAAAGAAGTTTGCTTTTAAAGGATAACTTCTGTATTTCTGGGCCCTATATTCCAGTTCTTTTCTGTCTAAGTGACTAATGGTAACAAAAATTTTTGGTCCTGTTTTGAGTGAGAGGACTGCAGCCAGCAGCAGTGAAACTGTGTACCCCCTGCAGACAGTTGAGCACCATTAGTGTGTGTCCTCTAAGAGCATGTTTTTGCCACTGACAGGCTCAGATTATTATTCTAAGTTTCTGATAACAATATGGAAATAATCCCCTCAGAGACAGATCTTTTTTTTTCAAGAGTAAGACCCTCATTTAACCAGAAACGGCATGAAGTCACCATTGTCAAATCCACCAAACTCCATATAAATAAACACGTTAGTGTGTATAGAACCAGCATATTTTCTCATCTAACTGAATGAATTAAGGGATAATTTCAACCAAATCAGAGTTGTGATTGTTGGAATAAGAATGGTTTTCATGAGTTTTAGTTTGCCTCTGTTGACTTTGAATATAGTGTGTTTCAAGATGTTAAAATGACTGTTTACTTAAATGGCGTCTGGCACCGGCTATTTCTAAGCTGTTTTTGGTTATGCAAACAGGATCTCACTCTTTTGCAATAAAAGCTATATTGCTGTAGGGATCCTTTACATAATGTTTTCAGACACTTGAAAATCTGAGCCTGTCAGTGACAAAAACAAGCATTTTTAATGCACATAAATTGACAGTGCTCATTAGGGCTGGGTTAGAAAAATCAATTTAATCTATTTGAATCGATTTGCACAAAGGGATTCTATTTGGATTACTCTCGCTCAATACTTGACCAATTCAAAATGTGTTGTTCCAATTCGTCACTTAAACACAGAAACAGACACTATGGCTCCGGTTGTAAAATAGCAAAGTTACCCTTTAAGTTTACCCTCTGATCTGAAATGGACTTTGTGTTTGGGGTAATAACCAGTAAATCAAAAACATGACTAGGTACACATTCCCTGAATCTTCAAAGCAATTTGCAGCTCTTTGTGTTGTTTAATGTAACACACCGTCTCTTCACACTCAGAGAATGACTGGACTGAGGAGGATCGAGCTCGAGAGCAGCAGATGATGAGTGAGCTGGTCGACATCATCGAACAGAGGAACCAGATCGTCGGCAGCTTGGATCAGGACAGGCAGAGGTGCACAGACAAAAAACAAACAATCAAACAAAAAAAAACATGGTGCTTTCCCATCTTTTACGTTGAATAGTTTAAATGTAACTTTTGTTTTTATTTTGATTAGGGAAAGAGAAGAAGATAAGCTTTTGGAAGCCATGATGAAAAACAAAGGTAATTTAAAAAAAAAAATCACCTTATAATAGCTTGTTTGATGCTGTTTGTGTTTCTTCGTCTGTCCATGTCTTTATAAAAAAGACAGAGCAAAAGTAGCCTTGGATTCTCTGAAATACGTCAATGCACGCTTACAAAAAATTTTGACGGCCCATGTTTTGCTGCAACTGTGATATCTCTTCACAGAGTTCCAGAAAGAAGGACTTAAAGATTTAAAGAAGTCAAAAGGAAAGTTCAGAGCCACAAAAATGTTCAAGCTGCTGAACCAAAAAGCAGAAAGCACCAAAGACTCCCTGGACAAGAAGAACTGATGTATGATTGTGACCCCAGAAACTCTCAGCAACATTAAACTCAAACTTAGAGCTGACTAAGATAAGTGTTATCGAGAAGTATAATGTGATCATCATATATTTATTAATTTTATGTTGAAGAACAGCCTAGACAAAATGAAATATCATTCTCTCAGTGCAATTTTTCTGTGTTTTCTCTTCCATGTTTCTCTGTTTTCCTTGTCTCCTGTATGCTATCAATATTTATGTTTTTTCATTTTATTATATGCCTGTATAGGTTGAAGTATGCAATACTGTACTTGAGAAAATTGTCTCTGCAGAATAATTGTGTATTTTGTGAATAAAAAAACTTTTATCTCAAACTGAAAAAAAGGAAATTTAAATGCATGCAGATCAGTCAGATAAAACCAACTTATTCTGAGATGTTTGATAGATAAAAAGTTCAAAATTGGAGGTAAACTTTGGGCTAAAAATAGTGATGCATCTTTGTGATGCATTAACTTTAACTTTAAGTGGAATGGTCAGTTTTGTAGTAATTGGACTTCTTTTGTAAAAAGACAGCTTATTTAGTATAAAAGCTGATTAATTTTCCGAGCTGAACCTTTACAAGCTCTCTGAGGAGTCCTTTATTGTTTTTGGCTAAAATATTACTAGAAGTCTGTGGTAAACTGAAAGTGCTAAAGGCATCTGTTATATTATACATACGTGAATGCTGTGTTCTTAAACACTTTAAAAATTTGGGAGAAATACCCATAACTTTTTTTTTTTTTTTTTTTTACAAATAAAGAAAAATAGTACATAAAAAAACAGTAAAGTAAGTGTGTCCATATTTTGGAAAAAAAGATGGCAAGAAAGTGGACCAAGACACAACCCACAAAATAACTCCACAGTGAAACAGACATAAAATGTGACTCGAACCACAGTCGCTTTATTTCACTACAATAAGCCGTTTTTTTAAATATTTAAAAAAAAAAAAAAGAAAAGAAAAAAAAGAAAAGCGGAACGGATCAAATGTTCCTCCGCAGCATCCGGAATAGTCCCCAACGGACCAAGCTACCGGAAGTCAAACGCTGTTCGCCTTCTTCATGTGGGTTCATGTTGACAACAAAAAGTGTCTCTGATTGTTATTAATTGTGAGGATTTACACACACGAGCTTCGAAATAAATCATGTCCGACAACGAAGACAAGTAAGTAACAACACGCAGCGTTAACACGCCGCGTAAAACTGCGTATTTATCTTAATACAACACAACGTGGGCTAACGTTAGCTAACAAACGTTTAGCAGCTACAGTGACGATTGTAAACTTCTCATGGATTTGATGTCTTTGTGGTAACTTTTGTAATTTTTCTGTCTAATTCAAAGCTTCGACGACGGAGATTTTGATGATGCCGAAGAGGATGAAGGATTAGATGACCTGGAAAATGTGGAAGATGTAAGTTTGCCGGTTAATTCAAAGATAATTGTGTTTTCTAACTGGATAAAACAGACAGTTAGCTTGTATGTGACCCATGAAACCATTTAAGATAAGATAATTAAGGACAGATCTTTTTTAATCTCAAAGAAATTCTTGTGCCAGAAGCAAAAACGAGTACAACAGAGCATCAAATATGTTTAAAAGTATAAGTAAAAAATAATAATACTGCACGTGGAGTTTAAAATTGTACGTTTTGCTTACTTAACTGAAACCATGAGAACCAAAAAACAGTGTTACCTGCATATATATATAGAAGAGAGACTCAAAACAGGATTTTTTGGAAAGGAAAAGAAGCCAATTTGCTTGAGTCTTAAAAGGTTACATAAATTATTTGATTGTATTTTCCATCATTGCTAAGGAACAGTTTTTGTTTTATTCTTCATTTTTCTGGACAGGATTATATGGTACAGAATATACATTAATACAGAGAGTTCAATTTCCCCTGCTGTTAAGATTTTTTTTAAAGAAAATGTAGGAACTATTAGCAATTTTGGAGAGATTATGTGTACATATTGAAAGCTCTATATGATATTTCATGAGACCTGTCAGCAAATTCAAAAAAATAATTGAATTTAAATTTTAAAAAAGCATCAGTAGAGGGCAACATAACACATAATAAGGTCATCTATCAAATACTTCCACAAAATCTGGTTGTAAAGGAGAGAAAGTAATCTCTTCCATAACATAAATGTAATTTAATATATCTATCCACTCCTGTATTGTGGATAAATATATTAAAATGAATTAAAAGCCCGTCCCATAGAGACACCTGTCCTAAATAAAAGCCTGTTGAGCTCAGCGATTTAAGTGAATAATAGCCCAGACTCTAATTTGAAGTTTTACGGTGTGCATAGTAAGGAGGCCAGGACCTGCAGATGTGAGGGGCCTGTGTGGTCAGTGTTGTGTGAGGAGCTCACTTTTAGACTCCAGATCATTCAGAGCCTTGTATGTGATCATAAGCACTTTGAAATGGATTCTAAAACACATACATGCTGAGCCCAAACTGGTTTTGCTCTTTTGCGCAGGAGGATCAGGAGAACGTGCAGATCCTGCCCGCAGGTGAGGGCCAGCAGGCCAACCAGAAGAGGATTACAACACCTTACATGACCAAATACGAGAGAGCCAGAGTGCTTGGGACACGAGCTCTCCAGATAGCGTGAGTGTTTTTACATGTGAGGAACTAAGTGACCTATGTCCAGGTGGTATACAAACGCTTAGCCGCTCGTCCTCCCTTCAACTCATTTCTCAGTTTGTAAATCCTTGATTCCTTTCCTCACCTCCTCCATCTCACATCCTTCCACCTGAGGTGTGAGCGATGGAGACATGAGGAGAGAGGAGAAAATACTTTCTGTGAGACGAACAGAATCCTGAAAACCACAGCGCTGTCCTCATTGTGTGGTTGATTTGTGCCATTATGCTTTTTGCAAAAGATTGTGTATGCATACATTTATTAAACCGATTGTGATATTTGATTTATTTAATGTCATCCAGATTAGATTGCAACAAAGAATGGACTTTAAAACCATAAAAAAAGGTAGAAGATCAATCAGTTAATCAAACTTTATTTGTATAGTAGCACCTTGACAGCAACTTTGTCGATTGCAGGAACTACAGATGATTTGTCGTCACTACCTGTCTAATGCAGTGAGGACAAGTACCCAGCACGAAATGTATTATAAAAGGATATTGATTTTGGAAGGCAACTTAATTATTTGGACTCTTACAGTTTGATTGTATTTCTTCTTAACTTTCTTTCTGCCGACTTGTTTTTAACAGGATGTGCGCACCAGTCATGGTGGAGCTGGAGGGAGAAACAGACCCCTTGCAAATAGCAATGAAAGAGCTCAAGTAAGTGATGATTTTATGTTTTGAATGATCAAAAATGCTTTATAAGGTTATATCATGACTGCATCTTTAGTTTTTGTCATTATTTAATCTGTTCAGAACCTAATTATGTTAAAAAAATATAGTAACGGTGGACTTCTACTCTTAAATACACTCAGAAACAATTAACAAAAGAAAAACGGTGACGGTGCTGCGGACTGAAAAAGAAATTCGGGGATGAGTTACTGATGCTGACTGATCCGCTTCGCTCTCAGTGTCCACTGGTGTCTCCGCCGCTGTCTCCGAAAGTTAGATTCAGAGAATAAAGTCAGAATATTACAAGAATAAAGCCATAATTGCGAGAATAAACTTGAGTCTTTTCTCATAAAAATACAACTTTATTCTCAAAATATTACACTTTTTTCTCACAATACTACGACTTAATTCTCAAAGTCTCAAAACTTTTTTTTCCTCAGTGTGGCCCTAAAACTCTGCCTAGTATCTTACTGTGGATTTTGTTTGCCCCCCTCCAACAGGAGCAGAAAGATCCCCATCATCATCCGCAGGTACCTTCCTGATGGGAGTTATGAGGACTGGGGCTGTGACGAGCTAATCATAACTGATTAAACAACTCTGCACTGACAGAATAATATATGCTGGTTCACACCCTCCAATGTATCAGGTCAGTCAGCTACACAAACCCAGAAGGTTCCTAAGCTGGTGCAACTGTCACCCACATGTTCATGCCTCAATTTTGTCCACAAATATCCATCACATCAGGTGACTCTGTGAGTCGGTGAAATATGAACACATGAAACGTGCTGAACAGACACTGAAAGAGTCATTCAAATCAAAAGAGTGCGTTGCTTACGGGTTTATGATCCTGTGATCTGACTCGCTTACGGTCTCATTGTGTTGTCATGCCTATCAACTTCAGTTCAATTCAGAGTCAAAATCTACAATACTTTTTTAAGAGCTGCATTATTGCAAAGAACCACAAGGGGGAAGTGCATCTTAAGTCAAACATTTACTTTACTTGTGTTTTACACAATCTTCCTGTGTTGTAATTATTCCATTTGTTGTTTTGAAGGAGAGGGAAGGGTATTAGTGTCAAAGAACTGTTTTTATTGTTATTAATAAACTCTTTTGTATAAATGACCATGTGTCATCTATCCGTTATCTTCCCCTACTTGGGGCTGGGTTGCAGGGGTAGAAAGAGGAACAAAGGAGGAACAAAGTTTCCTCCTCCTCTTGGGGATTCCTGAGGTGGTCCCAGGCCACATGAGGTATTTAATCCCTCCAGCATGTTCTGGGTTTTCTTCAGGTTCTCTTGTTAGTTGGACGAGCCCCGAGCACCTCTAAAGGGGGGCGTTCAGGAGGCATCCTGATCAGATGCCCGGACCATCTTAGCTGGCCCTCTTTGATGTGAAGGAGCAACTTTCCGAGCTCTTTCCAGATGTCTGAGCTCCTCACACTATTTCTACAACTGAGTCCAGCCACCCTCTGCAGGAAAACTCATCGTGGCAGCTTGTATCTGCAATCTCATTATTTCGGTCAAAGGTCATGACCACATTGAGGGTTGGAGCATAGATGAACTGTTAGATCAAGAGCTTTTCCTTGTGCCTCAGCTGCTTCTTCACCACAGCGGACTGGCACAACGCCCACATCACAAGTGACGCCACACATATCCGGCTGTCTATCTCACGCTCCACCTTTCCCATCATCCGTGAGCAAGACCGCAAAATACTTGAACTTTGTTGCTTGGGGCAGGAACATCAACACAGAGAAAACAATTCACCGTTTTCACAGACTCTGAAACCGCCCCAGTGTGTGCTGGAGGTCACTGTTCGATGAAGCCATCACAACCACATCATCTGTGCCACTTATGATAACACCATGAAGGGTTACAGGTGTTTGTAATGATTTATACTGTGGGTCAATGTCTGTGTCACAGGGATTTAGTGAGATAATTCAGCAGTAAGCCATGGCAAATTGAGCGAATTGGAAGTCCAGGTAAACTGAAGGCATTACAAGAGTGTTATTTAGTTGTGCTGAACCTACACCGTGTCACTGTTAAATTATATTTTACAAGAAAACAAACTTTCTAAAACACAATGCAAAACCTGTTGTTTATATCAGTTTGATCAAGAACATGGTGTCCAGTATTTGAAACAGTTCACCTGTAGGTGGCTGTGAGTCACATACAAAGACGTGTGTGTATGAATGGTTACTGAGTAGCAGGTGGCACCATGAATGGTAGCCTCAGACACCAGTTTGTGAATGTGTGTGTGAATGTGACACGTAGTGTTAAAGCTAGCGGTCGACATTTTTGGGGCTGATATTTGGCATTTTGCCGATTATCTCTATTATTTTATTTTAATAATCACCCAGAAAACGAATTAATTAAAAAGTACAGAGAAAGTCAGTATTGGAGGAACTTTTACTTTGTAAAAACCTCGGGGAGCTCTTTTTATTTATTATTTTTTAATTTAAATTTTGCTTGACTTTATTAACAGTTGCTAGGAACTTGCTGTATATGATGTTGAACATTTCAGTTTTTTCAGTTAGTTCAACATTTGTGAAAGGATGTAAACAGAGTTTTGTTTGTTATATTCCAAATTCTAAATATTGACAGAAAGATTTTTATTTTTATTTGTAAATGCACATTGGTTCCAAATACCAGTTTGATTTCATTAACTACAAATAATTGGTATTTATATAAGCCCAGAAAAAACAGTATCAATGGTCAGAAGACTAAAAAAAGTGCCATACAAGTGGAATTTACTATCTACCATTATGCCCAATGTGCCCACGATCCTTTTGTGGTGAGCCCGACAAATTCTGGCTTAATGTTGAGGAGCTGTGTTAAAGTGGGTTCACTCCTGCAGCTGATGGAGAAGTATCTGCCACGATGCTCTCTGTGTCTCCCTCCGCCTCTTCCTCCACACAAACACACGCACAAAGCAGCCAAACAGTCAGTGTATTGTTTTGTGAAAATGGGTTGTTGCCCAGGCAGAAAGAGGGCCAGTGCATGCAGGAAGATAGAGGGGGCTGAAAGTTTGTGAGAATGAGAGGATCAACAGCTTTGTTGTGGGAGGAGGCTGCATGGTGATGCTCCAGCCTCTGGTAGAAAGATGGGTGGATCGTATATTCAGTGTGTGTGTGTGTGTGTGTGTGTGTGTGTGTATATGCATTTCATAAATGGAAGGAAAATGCAGCTGGAGAATAAAAGACAAATAGCTTGATATCCAGTGGTGAAAATAAAGCCGAGAGGGATGCATCATCAAAGCAACCAGTTTGTGCTGGTATTTATAATTTTGTCTAACCGCAGTCGTGCTATTAATTTCCAAAGAACAGCTTTTATCTGTGTGTCTTTTGATTGGAGGAGCTGCGCCTCGGGGTGACGATGCTCTCCTTTCATGGGGCGGTGGGGGCTGAACATGTGACACTCAGCAGCACCAACCACAGTGAGGCCACCGTCAGGTCGTCCATAACCCAGTTTAGGGTATGATTAATATCTTCTTTTGCTCAGATACCTTTGCTTTTCATTTTAGGTCATTTTAGGAACCAGCTTACTGAAAAGTGGTGGAGTGGTCTTTTGAAGCGCTCACAGGCACTCTTGCATCGAAGAGGAAAAGTAGGAACGTATAGAAAGGTAGAAAAAAACGCTGATGGTTTTCAGCACAGCGGCCGTCGTCAGGGCGTTGTGATCCTGCACAGGTGTGCTGGGAGTTAAATAGAGTTAAATATTTCTTTGTTTTGTTGTCATGTGACATCTTATGTCATGTAATGTTGTAATTTTGGTAGGAGGAGAAATGTGGCTAGTATAGAAATAGGGAATTAATTGTAAAAAAAAAACACAAAAAGAAAAACAAGTAAAGAGATGTGATTGTGAAAAATACATTTACAAAAAGGGTGTAAATCAGTTTCCTAATTCAGGCCAGGGAAAGTCATGGCCGTGAGTTCAGACTCAAGGAGGGCCACTGTGCTGAAATGTGTCGCGTTTTTTCCTACCTTTCTTTACTTCCTACTTTTTCTATCCGATGCAAGAGTGCCTGTGACCACTTCAAAGACCACTGCCCAAAAAAGTACATTTTAAAAACTCAACAATGTCTCTTTTCAGAGAGTGTGTACCGGTTTTTGAAGATAATCCACAGACCTTTTTTTGAGCCGTTATTAAGTTATATCAGTGTTGCATTTGTACTGGAAATATGAACTGAAATACATCACATTGTATGATGACTGTTACCGAGCGATGATTTTGAGAAAAATGCCTTCAAAGTTTGCAGAACAGTGGTTGCAAAGATGCATGACTGAGCCCATTAGCCTTTAAACTGGGAGCGCATGCTGTACTCGGGCTGAGTGAAAAATACATAGGAAACCTGGGCGACACCTTTATTTTGTATCTAACGAGTTAACAAACAATATACCCAACAACACAGTTTAGGAAGACGACAGAATATGTCAGAACTTGACAAACCAGTTGAATGAACTTAACATGACAATTTTTAAAACTTCATTTACATTTTCATGAAAATACTTTTTCACTATTGATTGATGGGCCATAGAAATATAAATTATCCATACATACATACATTTTGGACACATTTTGGGACTTAAAGAGTGCTTCAAAGGAAGGGAGTCCGCACTTTTTTGTTTAATTAAATAAATTAGGTTCCACCTCCCTTTTAAAAATGAATGAATGCCAAGTGGTGCTCTGTGAGTTAGCAGCATACTTCCCATCTGTGCAGGTTTCTATCATATTTTTCCCTGTTGAAGGTTTTTTTAGAGGGAGTTTTTCCTTATTCTGTAAAGCACTCTGGGAAAAATTGTGATTTGTAAAAATGGGCTTTATAGATAAAATTGACTTGATTCGGTTGGTGGATGTAGTTCAGTAGAAAGAACATAGTTTCTACATGAACTGCTCATAACAAGGTCTGTGGATTATCTTGAGTAACGGTCATCATTTCTGGAAAGAGACATTGCTGCTGATTTTTTGGCTTTTTGAGCACCACAAGCTGATTGCCATGCAGTTCCTAGCCAGACGCCTGTCTTTACACGGTACACTTTTGTACCAGTTCCATGTACTTCTCGTTATTACTCAATCTCTCATTTTCAAGGTGAATGAGAACCTAAACTGCTTAACAGAATGAGATCTGCTCTGCAATACTTATCAGAGCATACTATAGCAGCATGACTGGGAGAAACAAACAACCCTTCCACCTAACAAACAATGCTTTTGGTAGCAGGATGAGCTGATCCAGGACCGTCTGTTCCTGGGACTTGTAACTGCTCCTGGCCGACACCTGCTTTGACAGTTTGCCCCTCAAAATTCACAAACAAATAACTCTACCTACATCTTCTTTCTGGTTTACTCTCTTAACTTTGGGAATGTTTTAATCCCATTACAACCTGAAAAAGGGGGTATTTTTGTGGAATTGGGTGAGTGGGGGATGAGAGGAGGGGGGTGGGCAGTGGGGGTTGCAGGGTCTATGTGCAGAGAGAGTATGAGAGTCCCTTTGTATCCTGGTGAAGCTACAGGCCAGGCAGTTATGGGTAAGGCTCCCTCATTGCCCCTGTTTCCCTCCTCCCCTAGCTCCCCTTCAATGGCCCTCTTTGTCTTTGCAAAGTATCACACAGCCGATTAAAGAGAGGGAATTAGGAGTCAGGCTTAACCCGCAACACGGAGCAACACACACACACATACATACATGCACAATGAAATATGCATATAGGCATGCATTTTACCCTCATCTGGGGCTGGATTAGTTAATTAGGAGGAGACTTGAAGTTGCAGCTGCATGCTGTGATTGTATATCTGCATGCTGCTATTGTAAAATCACTCGCGCACTGCCTCCACAAAGAAAGCACCATCACTCATGTTCAGCTTACCTATTCTAATGGCTGTAGATTGCTGTAGCTGTGCCAGTAAAGTGAATTATCTTTAGCTGGACAGTCTATTCTGAGAATGTGAGCAGTGGTTGAGTCACTAGATACCACAAACATGAGCTTTTGTTGATCACATTTTGTTAACTTTTATAAGTGAGGAGAATTTGTTAATGACTGAGATGATTTATTGGTTATCTCCGTCATTTCTTCTTTCTTAAAAAATAAGTTTCAAGAGGCAGACTTGTATCAAAGCAGAAATAATAGAGCTTTATTTCAAGTGAGCGTAAAAGGTCATTAGTCATCATCACATGTTTGGGCTTTCGCTCCTGCTGTTATTTAGAAGTTGCTGTGCTGTGCTGGCAACAGTTACACAAGAATGACAACAGCAACAGAAATACTAAAATGGCAGTAACAGTCAAAAGTTGTCCTCATAATGGAGAGAAATTAACAGCGCACACAAACATTAAACATATATAAATAAGTGTAAAATTCATAGCAACATTACACATATTTCACACATAGCAACATGAACTCTGTGTCTTGTGCTGGAGGTCAATGGTTAAATAGAAATGGGATTTAAGCTTTAATGGACTGTGAATTAATTAAAACAAGCAGTGCTGCATGCATATTGTACATATCTGTGCACAGTAGTGTGATAAATATTTGAGTGATAAACATGAAAACAAAACTTTTTTTTTTTACTTTCCCAGATGGAGAATAAGATACTGAAAATGCACTTCTGTTCAGGAGATGAGGAAATGCAAAAGACTACAGAGACCAAAAAGAGATAGTCACAACATAAAAACAGTCAACTAACAGTCCAAAACCTGGGAAAGGCACAAACGTAAAAAGATAAAACACTTTTGAATAGCAGGTATTATATAAGGACCAGGCACATTTTATATTTAATATTAGGCTGTGTTATAACTTAGTATCTCCTGGAAGCTTTACTCATTCATTCTCTGGCAACTGTTTCTCAATATTGGCCTCTTCCACATTGAAACTGTCCTCAAAATGCTTCTTTTTTAAACTTGCACAACTATAATCAAAAGATCAGACATATCACATTGAATTTTGTTCTATTTACACATTTTGAATGACACAAAGGAAAAGAAAAGGCAGTGGTGCAGATTTTCAGTGGAGATAATAATGGCAAAAGCATTTAACAATATTAATACAGTCAATAGTTAAAACAATGAAAAAGCTTGTATTATATGACATTGCAGCCGTTAAAAATTAAAATGGATTATGTAAGTACACTGAAGCAAAATATTAATACAACACTTGATTTCGGTCTCGTTTTTCATAAATTGAAGTTAAAATTTGTTTGAATCTGTGTTAGTGAGCACTTTGCTTATGCATAATCCATCCACCTGACAGGTGTGTCATACCAAGATTCTGGTTAAACACCATCATTACTACACAGGTGTTCCTTGGGATGGTCACAATAAAAGGCAGCTCTAAAATGTGCAGTTTTATCAAGGCACACCTACATAGTAGTGATGCTGTTCAATTGGCATTGTGAAATGGGATTATGTTGGCAAAGTGCTCAAAACTGATTTAAAGAAATATTTCACTTCTTAACAGGTGTTTTTTGCATCAAATTAGGCTGTCTGTGCAGTAGAAAGACGCAAATACTTTACTTTACTAGACATTGGAGCTATTTGACCAGAGACAATTGAAAATGGGGACTGTGGCATTCGCATTTACTTAAGTTGTAGAAAACCTACAACTACCACAATGCATTGCGCCACAATGGACTAATGAACGCCCCTGCTGGTAGGTGACATAATGCTAACTCATAAATGCGGCCAGCTGGTAACAAAAGGTCTCATATTACAGTTCAACGGTAACCTGAAACATGTTTCTGAAATCATTAAAGGAGAGAAATAAGCAGTAACAGAATTTTGGGATGGAAGCCGAACAAAAGTGTTGCACATATATTTTTGTTTAGTGTATAAATAGAATCATTAATATTATCATGAACGTTCTTCATGAATCTGTCCAATATTGATGAAACTCATCACACTCATCAGTGCCATTGTGGAGAAAAAAAAGGCAAAAAGTAGCTTTTGACACCAATATGTTAAGTATTTTACAATAAGTGACATTGTAGGAATGCTGACAGCTAAGAGAAAACTAATAAGCTACAAAATGTAAGGTAGTTTTGAGTGTCACGTTGGGAGAAACATCTGTAAAATCTGTTTCTTTTCTACAAGTTTTGGTCTCAAAACTTTGGTCATTTCACAAATATCTAAAATCTGTAGGCATCAATAAACGTACATTTGTAATTTCAAGTACACTGTATAAACTATCCTAGAAATAGTCAGTCATTGTAAAAATGGTTGTTTTGTGACTAAATATACATTTCACTTAAAACCTCAGTATAGTTTATGGCATTTTCTTCCATTTCATTGTGTGTACATAAGGCATTTTAAGTGAAGACAGCATAATCATTTGAATTAAATAGGGACAAATGTGCCTCAGAAACCAACAGAATTATATCAGTATTTGTTGTATTGATTTCCAGAAGCAATACAAAACTAACATCTGTTTGATTAAAGGTCAATCTTGCCTGAGAAGTGAACGGCCAAATTGTTTGGCACTCAATTCTTCTGGTACAAACAACCCCCATTTTATATAGAATGAATTTGGCTCCATCTCAGTCACGTCCTTTACAACACAGATCGAAGTCTTGCTCATTCTCAATGTGTACCATGTTCTCTCTTGCGACTTATCCCCTTGTGGCATATGAAAGGGGGTGTAGACTACAAGGTGCCTCATCTGATACACATAGAGTCACCAAACAGACAGGGACATGATCCTTTACCACTTACAGACACTGCCAATTGCGTTGTTTGGAGCGCCAGATGTTTGGCTGCTGTGAATCTAACCTGAACTCTGCAATGGTGGGTGCAAAGTAGTACATTCTCTCACTACTGCCCCAAATAATCAACCACGCATCAAATGCATCACGCTCCAAGGTCATCCTTGGGCTGTGACAGCATTTCTGCATCTCGGCCAGAGCAGAACGGGGTTTCTCCCCAACTGCCTCCCCTGCCGACTCCCCCAGTGCCTGCCCACTCCCCCCAGCCTAGACCACTTTCACCTCCGAAACCGCCAACTCTGTTGTTGCTGCTGTTCCTCGGGTCTGACATGGGGGCTGAACCTGCACTAGCGCCCTCTGGTCTGGTTGTCTGTCATGGCCGCGACAGTGTGGTGTAGATGGGTTGTTCCCAGTGCGTGGGGCTGTGTGACTGCGGTACGCTGGCTGGGTCAGTGATGGCAGTGTACAGGGGCCTCTGGGAGGGCCCCATGTAAGAGAAGGCAGAGTACAGCCCCGAGGCCTGGCTGGAGTGGGCGTAGTATGACCCTGAGGCCTGGTGGTCAGCATATTCAGCAAACTGAGCCCTGGAGGCCAGTGAGGGGAAGGCAGAGCTGTAGTGAGGGAGACTGAGGGAGGTGTAGGTGACATGGGAACCTACAGAGGCTCCCTCTGTGAAGTGACCCCCAGCACCTCCGGCCTCACTTTTGATCTGGGCCTTGGAGGGATCAGAGCCCAGAGAGGGGCCGTGATGTTGCAGCGGCTGCTGCTGCTGCTGCTTGGAGAGCCAGGCTGCAGAGTGTCCACTGGCTGCTGCCAGAGCTGAGGAGATACCGTAGGTGTACGGAGAGACAGGAGAAGTCGCAGCTGCTCCTGCTCCAGCACTCTGCCCAACCCCGGGGTGTCCATTGGGTGGGAGGTACTGGTCAAACTCATTGACATCAAAAGACTCCATGTTGGCCATCACTTCGTGGCTCATCTCACCAATGTCCACATTACCAAAGTCAATGTGAGGTTTGCCAGATCCCGGAGCACCTGAGCCTCCCTCTGCTCCCATTCCGCCACGGGAGCCCCCGTTCCCAACACCCTCCCGCTTTCCCTCCCCTGCCTTCCCAGACTGAGGCTCGGTCTTAGGAGTGGTAGGAGGTGTGGGAGGACTGTGACTCTGACCTGTAGTGGCACAAGAAAACATATAGTTACTGTAACTTTCCAGGCAAATTCTAAAGACTATCTCTGCCACAGTCAGTACATTCACATGCACAGTTAAGTGGAGCTACGGTTAAAGTTCGATTAGGCCATTTAATTGGACTACTGTTTTTGTCCCAGTATACAAGCACTGGGGAAGAATCATTGCATTGACAAAATATGTCCATCTCCACCTTGGTAGATGGCAATATGCCCCCTTTCAACTAGTTGCTCTTGGACCTTCCTCTGATTGACCTGCTACGTCGCGTGCCAAACAATTTAGTGAGTGGCAAACGGGTTCCACGTCCAATTACATGTATTTAAAAGCCAAAAATGTAGTCGGACTAACACAATAATTCCACTGCTTCTAACATCATGTAAACGTACTGACTGTCCAGTTCTATTCAGACCAATCAAACAGTGTGACAAGGATGGTATCAGTAAGGTTATGGCAGGGAGCCTGCAGCCCACCTGCAGCAAGAGGGTGGTGCCCATCTGCCAGAGGTGACCCGGCTCCCCCACTGAGGGCCACATCCAGTTGGAGGCCCTTGTATTGGGGCTGGCTGTGGCTGACCTCACCCTCCGAATGGCCATCGGCCTCACTTCCTGACCCAGAACCAGGCTTTCCGCTCTTGCGGCGTCGTGGCTGGTATTTGTAGTCGGGATAGTCCTTCTTGTGCTGCTTCCGCAGCCTCTCTGCCTCCTCGATGAAGGGTCGTTTGTCGCTCTCGTTAAGAAGCCTTGGATGAAAAGAAGAGATGTTGGTAGAAAGGATTGATAACGGTGTGAAGACAAGAAGGAAGCACTAAATAAGTATTAGTCTACTTTTTGTTTGTTTGTTTGGTAGTGTGTTTGGTTTTTTTTTTTGCTGCAGTATATATTTTAAAAGATAATGCATAAAATGCTAAGAAATTTTGGTAACTTTTCTCTTGGTACGAAGAAGTTATCCAAGAAAATTTAGAGTATGTAAAAGTTAAAAAACAAAACAAACCAGTTAAGAGAAAGAATTATTTAAGGCTTCTTGTCAAGAAGTCAAGAATCTTGAAAATAATACCAACACAAAGTTTACTGGTCGAAATAGTCTCACAGGTAACAACGATTTGCTCGAAAACATACTGTCCAGTAATACATCTGATCAACTTTCAATGCATATCTATATGTGCTTCATTCACTACATCTGCATCCAATGTCTTGCCTGCCAGGGGCTTTTTGACTGCTGCTGGACAGTAATGAAATAATTCAGGCCAAACATGCATCCTGTCTGCAAAACATGAAACCCAGCTCCTTATTACTACTGCGGGCAGGAATGGCATGAGAAACCCCTGACCTTCCTCAACCTCCCTGTTTGTCATTTTTCTGGGCCAATTAACCAATCATGCCTGCAGCCCAAGGTCAAGTCTTTATCCAATAAATGTTCAGTCCTCACAAGGTTAATAAATTTAACTTTTCTGACCCTCTTGTCAGCAAATAGTGAGTGCTCTGTGTGAGAAAATAAGACACTGTGTGCATCGTCTGACACGACTTTAAATTTTAAGAACTGCGGGTGATCTTTAGGCAGCCGTGTTGATAATCGAGCAAAGGAAACACAAAAAATCAAATTAAAGAAATTTTAACGACATGAAAAATCTTGCTCGACCTCTAAATTTGAGGGTAGAAAACCTGTACCATAAAGATAAGCTGAAAGTTTGTGAAAGTGCCCCTCGATTCCCGAAAAAACACCATTACTTTAACCAAATGGCCTGCTGGAAAAAAGTAGAAACTTGTTGCATAAATATTCTAATACTAGCAAACAAAAAGATCTTTCAGTAAAATAATAAAAAAGGTAGTGTTTGCATGTGCGCAATAACCAACAATGAGCTTTCACACAGCAGCATCTGTAAAAGGATGCAGCATCTTACACCACACTTGTTTCCTAGAATTAGCATCTGATTGAGTGTTCATGCTGGCCTAAAGCAAAGACACAGGGTTGCCTTTCAGTATGTGAAAAGTGAGGTTTGGGGTCTTTCCCCAGAATATTTTGAGCATCAAACACTTAATTGTCTACATTTTAGGGAAGTTTTTTTCCATCGATATGGTGAAAATGTCTTTTTAATCCATCATAATAAAACCCCCCCTCCCCGAGACTGTATGCCTTAAATCTTAAATCGACTTAGTATATTTATGATTTAGGATAAGTGCAATCATTTTGCTGTGGCATGAGTAAATGTTCAATCATAACACAACTTTATATCTGTCTATTTGTGTTTAAGGATTAATGTTTTGTTTTGGGGGCAAATGTACATGTTGAAGATATTGAGAGGGACATTTCAAATTCATAAAAAAAACCCAACAATAATAACAATAATAATTAAGGCAAATATAGTGAAAAAGTAAAAGTACCCAATTACAAAAAATCAATTCAATTAAATTTTTTAAATCAATTTTAAAAATTCAAAATTAGTTTAAAAATAGAAAAAAGGAGAAAATGAATTAAATGTTTATTAAAATAGTTGCTAAAATAAATTTAAAAAACTAGTACTTTTTTAAATAACTATTTAAAAAAGATAATGACTTAAATGATTATCAAAATAATTGCCAATTATTTTTTTCAGCTAGTTGAATAATTTACTAATAATTTTAGCTGTACTTGTATAAAGTATTTGGTAGTTTAATTTAAAAAGAATGTCATATTTTATACTCTTCTTACATTTATAACTAAAGCTTTCACACAAATGTAGTGAATTATAAAATACAATATTTCCTCTTGAAATCTATCAGAGTAAAAGTAAAGTGGGATAAAAAGAAAAGACTCAAGTAAAGTGCAAGTACTTGGAATTGCACTTCAGTAAACGTACGTAGTTGCATTTCACCACTACAAAACCCCCCACCCAAAATGTCAAAACTCTGTCCCTTAATCTGTAGATTAATCCTGAGCATTTAACGACAGATAGGCTTTTACTTTTTTTTACAATCTGCACATTTCTGTGTGAGCATCATGAAAGTTATCTGACAATGTGCGGACTATCAATGCTCAACTATCCACATGAAGTGGCCTCCTCACCTCCAGAGCTTCCCCAGGGTCTTGCTGAGCTCTGCATTGTGCAGGTGCGGGTGTTGATCAGCCAGTTTCCTCCGCGCCGCCTGCGCCCACACCATGAAGGCATTCATGGGCCTCTTCACGTGCGGCTTATTCTTGCTTCCGGTGTTGACGCGCACAGGCATGGGCACGAGGGTCCAGTCGTAGCAGTTGAGCACCTGGCTCACTGCGTCACGGATTCCTGCCGGGAAGCGTTCATCCTCATCGTCGGATTTGATGGAGGAGCAGCCTGCGGTCGAGTCCTCCAGACCCACCAGCTGCGGCTGACCAGGTAGAGGCGAGTCCCCTCCACCAGCTGCACCGGAGGAGTGACCCGGTGACAGGGAGCGACTGTCATCCGACATCCCCGGACTGAGCTCAACCTCCGACAAGCTCTGCTCCTCTCTGGACATCTTCCCACACACACACACACACACAAGCCTCCAGGTGTGCAGAGGATGCAACGTCTGTTCCTAAGTGCTCAGCTCTACCTGTTGGGTCCCTGGTGCTGTTTGTCCCTAAGGTGACGCACAGAGAATCGGTGTCTGATCTGTCCCTCTGGGCTCTTTCAAGTTATAATATGAACTGCCAGTCTGTCTCTACTCTCAGCCTCCTTTGTAAAACTCTGTGAGGGTTCCACATTAAAGTTCTTTCCATCCGTGTTGTTGGTATCATAGGCGGCTCAGCGCGCACCTTGGACCCCAGTTTACCTGCTAATGCACAGCTGTCTGCACCAAACTCACCCGCTCTCACTTCCCTCCTGACTTCCCCTTCACTCTCTCCTCCGCTTGTCCCGCAGTTGATATCCAACAGTGAGGACCTGGAACAGCACAGTGATGAGGAGTGTCAGTTGAACAGATACTTCACCAAAACATGTGGGTCTGTCGACTCTATTTCAAGAGCTGTTTATCTTTTAGTGTTTCAAGCCAAGTAAAGACCTTAGCATAATTTCTCTGTATCTCAGTAATAAAACTGAAAATATTGCCCCTGAAGGGATTGCTCCACCCCAATTTTTCTCGATAAAATAGTCCTTTTGTGGACCATGTCCTCACGTTGCCTCCACCTCTCACTCCATATCAGCAACACAGATATGAGAAGAGCCTTGACAGATTTCCCTAATCTTCAAGGGTGAGGATTTTTATTCAACATTGGGGACACACAGGGCCATAGCACCAAACTCTGAGCCCTATGCAGAAGCAGTTTCTGTGGGCCCCCTGCCCTTCTTCTCTTGATTCATGTCTCTCCAGCCTGTTGTCATTCAAGTCAAATACCATGAACTTTGTCAGTAATTTCGGCATAAGATCCTGAAGCAAAAAGTCACCTTTGGTGCCCGCATGATATGCTATGGGACAGCGTCAGTTGAGAACCTCACACAGTGCTATTATACGGGGATGGCCAGACAGAGCCTGTCACGTCTGCATTAAACGCTTAACGATGGCATCAGTTTGTAAAGCTGCTAGTAACGATTTAATGTGAGGAGCACAAGGGTGGGCGGAAGAGAGGGCGGAGGGATCCTGCAAACCCGGACTTTGACGCGGGAGTCTGGTGTTTGCTCCCCATTTGAATACGATGGGTTTTTCCTACACCTCGCCATGTGCATCCTTCCCCTAAACCTAACCATACATGCTGCCGTTGCCTAAAAACAACCACGTGCCAAGTCATCCCACCATGTTCAGCTGTTGAAATCACATTAGTGAAATCCCGGGGTGTAAACAACAGATGCAGATGGATACCTAATTCGCAAAATGTAGAGTGGAAGTCCACTGAGAGTTGCAACATGTGACGAGTTGGGATGAGAACGTGTTGGTCCCTCTCATCCCAAGTCGTCACATATCGCGGCTTCCATGTCTATATATTATGCTCTAGGTATCCTTCTGCATGTGTTGTTTACAATCCGAGATGCTGTAACCAACACCAGGATGTCAAAAAAAGCCAGAAATTAGAAAAAAAGTATTAAGAAAATTACAAAAAAAGATAAAACAACAACAAAGAAAACCCCAGGAAAATTACACACAAAAAAAATAAAAAGAAAAAAATTATATGTACATGTTTTCCAGTGATGTAATTTTAAATATATAGTCACAAATATTATAAAAATACTGTTCTGAAATTTTTTTCTACAAATTCTTTAAATTTCCCCTTGTAAACCAATTTCATCATTTTCTTGTCACCTTTTATTTATTTATTTAATTTTATTTTTTTCGATTTGTGGGACTGTTCTTGCAGTGCAAAGTTGCCCATTGTCTTTTTCCTCAAGTTTTTGACAGAACTCAAACCGATCTATGCCAGAACAAATATGAGATAAGGTTCCTTGTGTGTATTTGATATTTATTTTCACAAACCATATAGACCTAATAACTAGTTTTATCAAAAAGTTTAAGGCTGATTATAATGATATAGAATCTTATCAAAATCCAAAGTGGAATTCATAGTTTTTATCCTTTAAGTGGCTCTGCATTAAGTTAAGTCATAGAATAATTTGCAGAGGTATAGTGCAGTCCCTCTCTGCAGACCTGGACCCCCTCCTCTTCCTCTTCCTCCTCCTCCTCCTACTGTTTAAGGTTTAGCAGTTATTCCAAGCTCCCCGGAGAGAAAGTGTTGGAATGACACGAGGCCACAGCAGCACAGACCTTGGATTTATACCCCGTACTTCTTGGATAAACACGGACCTGGCGCTGGAAATATAAACCCCGTGTGTGTATGTGCGCCGTCGTGTGTGAATTAGACACAGTTTGTTTGTTAAACGGGGGCAGGTCTATCGGCGGGAGCAAAATGCGTCCTTGTTTTGTGCGTTAAATCAACACGCCCGCCTCGAACTTTACGTCCGAAATCGGCGAACTTCCTGTGACACGGCAAACACACAGCGCGCTGGTTTGTTTTCTGCTCCGGTGTCTTATTGCAGGAAAATTAGCGATCGCGCTCACGTCCAGTGACATTATGAAACAGCTTGTCAGTTTTAACAGTCTGTGTGTTCATGTGTACTCACTTAACACGCAGGTTACCACATCTTTAAAACTAAGAAAAAAAGTTCATCACTTTTTTAACTTTTGCCCAGCATATAGGCATTTAAGCGAATTTATATAATAATTACGGCAATTTAACGAGTGTTATATTACAGACTATGGCTCTTAATAAAAGTTTGACGTGCTCCCAAAACAGTTTTTAATTAACATTCAAAGGGTGAATGTCAGAAGTCGTGTCTGTTTCCAGGAGTCGTGCGTAAAGCCTCACCATCTGTCCAAGGCCCATTGATAATAATATTCGCTTGCCACCTGGTCTATAAGGCCACTTAACAGACTGTCATTGCGTCTCCAAAGCGTCCGCGCTGCACATACACAATGCGTAAACATCGTGCGTAAAGGCACTGAATGCCTCATTACGCACGCGTTGTCTGTGTTTGCTTTAAATGTCACTCTTGTAAAAGAAAGACAAGAGCTAAGATAGAAAAGTGCCCATAATTTCCTTTCGTCGCTGATCACAAAGTGTGAATTCTTCAGCCGATATAGCGCCTCAAATCACGAGCAAACAAGCGAATCGTGAAGTCAACAGAGAGTCGTCTATCCTCTGGGCACGCTCACCATTTTTCCATTTGATTTATTATCCAGTAACATGTAATAAATAAATTGTTTTCGACACACCATTCAATTCATGCTTGTTATGAATTTACATATCTGGGCGCATTTAGTGTACGTAATGATGTGAACTCATTATCGTCGCCTGAGTGGCCAGAGATTTGGCCTTAATTTGCTTGTTTGGAAACTTTTTTTTCAAATAGTTTTACAATAGCTCGTATTTTTGGTGCCATCTAGTCCACACAGCTCAAAAACCACTGTAAATATAGAAGAAAATTAAAAATACAATTAAAAAAATAAGCACAAGATGCAAATAAACCAAGGGAACTGTTACAAAACAACGAAATTTTGTATAAATCAAACGTTTAGACACTGCTTTTCCATCTGCATCAAAGTTCATGCCCGGAATAAGGCTGCTTATTTGTTTCACCAACTCTTGAAACTTCTAAAAACGTTTTCCCTCTTCAAACTTTTTGAACAATTCGATTTTCTTTGCATAAAAATGATTTTCCTGTCACCTCATTTAGTCGAACAGAAAAAGTTAACTTTTAAATTCTGCGTCAGAACTGTGAAAAACATACGTCGTTCAATGACTTATAGAAATGAAACCCAGAAATCGATTTTGAACATGCAGGAGCACTTGTTGCACTAACAAGGTTGTATTGCAAGATACACCACGACTGGGATTATATCAAAAAGTCTCGGAAAATTGTCCTTAAAAAATACAAAAGTACATTTTGTAACCACTGTTCCCAGGTAGTTCTACACAGAGACTTGATTGACGGAGATGTTACATGATTAAAGAACAAACAAGTTAATTAAAACCAGAGTCCAAGCTCGTGAAGAGTTCTTAATTATTAAGGCAACGTTAAACGATTATTTGATTGCAAGATTAAATCTCTTATTTAAAATCGTGTTTCTTCTCTCCGATCAAATCGCAGAGTCAGAGCAGCCACCAGCAGCAGCAGAGAGGAAAGAGTTGGAAATGCTAAGCGTCTTACTTCAGTAATGAGAAAAGGAGGTCGCCGGTTTAGCACGAGAATCCGTGAGTTCCCGAGTTTCCAAAGTGACGCTCGCTCCCGAGCCCCCTCGCTCGCGCTGCCCGAGTATGAATGCCTGCTCTGTGTGTCGGTGCCGGGCTTAAAGAGCTCCTTGTATGAGGCAGAGAGAAAAAAATAAAAAGATACTGGAAGGACGAGTCTTAAAGGAGCAGTGCGGATACAGACTCGGAGATCTCTGATTGGCTGAAGGAATCTCTCTCTCTCTCTCTCTCCATCTCTCGCTCTTTCTCTCTCTTTCTCTCTCACTGATATAAAAATTAGAAGAAAATTAATCTTTTGTGTCCATCAAATGAGTGGAGGTTGAATGCAGAGAGATATGAGCGTGCGTTATTGTGCGCACCAAATTTTACGCAACAAAACTATTTAAAATAGTTACATTTTGAACATGTACGCCCTGCTCTGGCGATTTTATGCAGCAAGGTGAATTTAAATCATATTCTGTATTCTACTGTTCTTCTAATTCAATACGTGAGCGTCTTTTGTGTAAATTGAAGTCCAGTTAATAACATATGGCTTTTCCCCCCAGAAATAAATATGACCATTAAAATTAAAACTGTGTTCCGATTTAATATATAGATTGGATTTCAAAACCCAGTGTGCCGCGTGCAAGAGTTTTCACTGAATTCGTCAGCTAAGAAAAATGTTCTCACGTGTCGATTATGACGCAGTGTAATTTTAAATTTCAGAACATGCTCGAAGGCATCGCTGATTTCTGTCACTGATTGATCCACAAAAAAAATAAATAAATAAGAAAAATCAGATGCTTGATTATTTCTTGGGGTAAATGGGGACAGACGGACAGACAAACAGACAGAAAGACAGAGGCTGCAGCTAAGCAGACATACTGTCCAAGTCTCAAATAAAATGCTTCATTTGTACAATAATGCGGACATAAATCCTGCGCACAAAAACAGGAAGATAAAAAGGTACTGTTAAGATTATTGAATTTGCATTTTTAATGTATACGGTTAAAGGAAGTTTACTTTTTTATGCAGAGACAAACATTTGAGATGCAAAATGATTGTGCATATCCTAAATCATAATATAACAAACGAAGGAAATCTAAGATTTGAATAGGCGCAGATTTCGGATGGAACACAGGGGACACGTCCCCAAACATGTCCACTTGCCACATGTGAAAGTTTCAGAGGACTCTTATTTTAATGAAACTGGAGACTTTTCCACATTAAACTGACGCATAAAAACCTCCAGAGTGCAGGAAATCAAGTGTTTGGTGCTCTTGTCGACCTCTTAAAGGAAGCTTTCCACTTTTTAAATGTAAAGCAAACATTTGTGATTCAGAATTATTGCACATATCCTAAAGTAAAATACTATCAAGTCGATATAAGATTGAAAAGAACATAGGTGAAGATTGACCATGCAGGAAATTCAGTGTTTGGTGCATAAAGATAGCAGGATCGAGGGTCAACTTTAATTTCATTTTTTCTTAAACCAAGTTTAAAAAAAGACAAAAAAAATCTACATTGGACCTTGCAAAGTTTCCTAGTAAACGTAAACATTTTTAAACACAGAAACAAACATTTTTGGTGCAAAATGGTTGCACATATTCTAAATCATAATATGAGGAAGCTGATATAAAATTTAAATTGGCTTGGGGTAGATTTTGGTGGATGCAGGGGGGATGCAACGTCTCTATTTGTCATCCGCTTTAAAAATGTGAAAGAAGCGGGGGTGGGGGGGCGCAGGGGACATCTCCCTCCCAGTATGTAGAACATATACATCACCACAATAAAAACATTAAAGTAGAGGACTTTTATTTTTATCAAATTAAAGAACTGGTGCATAAAATTTCACCAGAATGATTGCTGGCATTCTTGGGGGAGGACCCCAATCCCCAAATTTTATGAGTAGCCCCCAATGTTGAGACAAAACCCATACGCCCTTGTAAATGTGTAAAATGTTTCAGATGTAAGGATATATTTGTGCACCACCGAGTTTTCTATCCATGCTTATCCACTCTTATTCTGCACCACATAGATAACATGCAAAGGCCATTGTGGAGGTTGCGTGGTGGCATCCGCCAGCGCGCCTCTTTCTGTCCATGTGTGACTGTTATAATTGCATCAGCGCGTCGGACTGAGAGCAACAGAGCGCGCGTTTCTAACCAAACAGTATAACGCAGAAAGGAGAGACGAGAGGGGACATCATGGGCCGCACGGATACAAACACGAGCGCTGTTCTTCCCAACAATGACCCCTTGTATCCCCGCCATGCGACACACTGGCACCCAATCCAAAAATCACCAGTTTTTTCTTTCTTTTTTTTTTTAAATGTTGACTGTGATAAGGGAACCATGATCTCTCAGTCTGATTCTCCTCCTTTCTTTGCGTCCTTTGTTTTATCTCAGGTGAACTGGCATCATGTGATCAAAACGAGCACCCCCTTCTCCCTTAAATGAAAAAAAGTGGGGGGAACAAAAAGCAGTTGTGTGCATATGAAAAAAGAAAAGAAAAAGCTTGTGTCTTCCCTTCCACCGCCACTCTTTGTCCGCGTCTCATCAAACTGGCACATAAAGACTAAAATGCTCCAGGAGCGCGCGACTCAGCCCCGGATAGCTGCGGCGGGACCGTCCGCCTCCTGGAGCTTTAAACCCGGGGATCTTCAGAGAGACACTCCGGGGATTTGCGCAGCGGAGGATTTTGGCCTCGGTTTGACGTGAGTGCTTGTTTTGGCGTGTGTGTGTTTGTGCGCAAATAATGAAGGTGGGGAGAAGTGAGAGGAAATGAAAAGGCCCAACAAATACACCGCTGCATGAGTGGGTGACGCTTAGGTGAGAGCAGAAAATGTAATTTAATGTCACACATGTTTTTATGGCCACAAGATGATTGAGGGAAATGTGCAGGCACTGGGTCGAATTTTATGACTCTAAAATGCTTCAAAAAATATACTTTATTATTATTATTATTATTATTATTTAGGCTATCAATGAGAATGACCGAGAACTTTTCTTTTTATTTAATTTTTATTTATTTTAGAAAAAATTTCATCTTACTTAATCAAATTAATAGGCTGACCTTTGCCTGAAAAATGTAGCCTTCAGGATGACCTCAGTCTGCAGATTTTATTCAGTCTAAAAAACTTTATTTAATATAATATTTATTTAATTAAGCAAAGAGAGATAGATGGAACTTTTAGAAAAAATATAATGTTACTCCAATATAATTCCTCAGTGTTATTAAATTTACACAAGCTAAAACATTATAAATGTGTCTGTTATTTAAGACTGTTATTCCCTGTCTACTGTACTTAAATCAGGCCTTTAAAAAATAATAAATAATATATTTTTAATTACAGCCAATTAAAAGTGCTTGTTAATGTAAACATTTCGCCTTTTAAAAAATTACAATAAAATCTTACTTAAGTAGTTTTGAAAAAGTAATTAAAAACACTACATTATAAAATATAGACAACAGAAAGAGTAATTTGGTCTCTGTGCAATCATACAAGACTTCCAGCCTTCTGGTAGATTTTTTAAATAAAATAATAAGCAGTCAATAATTTACTTTGTGAGCTGCTCTATGTGAACAATATTTACATTCTTTTAAATTTATATTTACATTATTTGCACAATCAATGAAAAAAAACATTCACATACTCAAATCTTTGCAAAAATCTTCATGATTAGATCATTTTCATGAATATACTTCAGAAATGTTATAAGAAATCATTGTCACGGTGAATTTAAAAGTAGAAAAAGGTAGTGATCTGCTCTGACTCTTACTAAATGAGTGTTTTGCTTTCACTGTAAACATAAACCTGTGCAACTACTGAGGCTCACTATGCAAATTAAAACTTTTTATTTCTGTAAATACTTTGCCGTTTAAGAAAATTGGAGGATAATATTAATTTGGTACCACAATGTCAACAAAAAGGACCTAAGAGAAGAAACAAACATCAGGCAGTCAGAATGATACAAACATGTCCTGTCATGTGAGAGATGATGCAGTTTGTTTTGACACACACAAACACACACACAAACACACACACAGCACAGTTAAAGGTCAGCAGGCTTTAGGTCGGCAGCGCACAAAGACCTCATATCATCCCACTACATAACCTGACTTTATACCGTCCTGCTAATTATCATATATTCCTAATTTATGTTTTTGTCAGATGTGGATTCTGCCAGCTATCATGTTATTAGACTCATTTAATAACACATGATTTTAGAGGACAATCAGTACCCTAAACAAACCAGTTTCAAATAGATAAATTCATATTATGGAGTATTAGATTGTAACAAAACCAAACTTGCGGGGAAGACACGACTGAATGTCTGCTATTGGCTGATCTTGGACGCCTGAAGATGTCACAAACTGTACACATTTGTAATAATTTAACAAAAAAATATAGGCAAGCTGGATTTGGAGGAAATGATAAACACGAATGAGCTTTTTTCCCTTTAGTTTAACCTGTGATTTATTAACTTTAAAATGTAATCACATGTGAATGTGCTTGGTGTGTTTCCTGTGAACTACATAAAGGTTTAATTGTTTTTGTATATTGTATCGAGTATAATTATCTGAGTTTAAATAGGAGAAAAAGTTTCCTCTGCATGGAATCTGTAGTCCAATTTAAGTGTATTATATTATGAAGCAAGGGAGCACATTGTTCAGCAGTAACATGGGAGTCAGTCTCTTGCCTGTTTCAGCTGAAAATGTTGGCATTGCATGTTTCAAATCAAAAATATGTTACATTTATACATTTCATATCATATCAATGCCTCTACAGCGACGTAGTATGAGCTGACTTTGTCATCCGGAGGGGGAGGGAATTGGGGATGGAGTGACACTTCGACGAGACACTGCAGACCACTGTTTGAGACCAAAAACAATAACAAGCGGTTATTTTTGAGTGTATTGTTGCTGTGTTTCCATCTGCTCTTCAGGTGCCAAACAGGGTTGGTCTTTAGCAACCTGTCACTGTTTTTCCTGCGGGGGTAGAGCTACGAAAAATGGTTATTTTTACAGAGACATCACAAGTTTGCTGCCAGGATAGTAGCATAAAAATTGTTTTCTGCTAGTAAAGTGCCATAGAAAGTGACTGTATCTCAGAGACATTGGTGCTTTTTGACTGGGGATTGAGCCCCCAAATACCAGATTTTTAAAAAAAAATTCAACCATAACCAAGTTGATTTTGTGCCGAAATATATACACTTGTTAACCTTTTGAAACCTGAGCAAATTAGCTTGATTTCTTTGAGAAACATGAGTAGAAAGCAATGAGCAACAAAAGAAGAAATTACCCAAAACATAGCAAGATCTAGTAAAAAGTACAAGAAAATTACCTGACAATATATTTTAAAAAACAACCCCAAAAAAAACAAACAACACCCAAAAAATGCTTTAAAGGTATAATAATTCTGTAACAGAATTTTAAATATGTAATTGCCATGTTTTTTTATTTTTTTCCTAGACATTTGACTTTGACATGACTTTTCCCCTAGTTTATTTTTTTTTTTCTAAATCTACAAATTTCTTGCAATTTATGGAACATTTATTACCAAGTTGCTCATTTCTTTTTTCCTTCACATTTGCTCGGGGTTCAGAGGCTTAAATACTTGTAAAAAGCCTCTGAAAACAGCACAAGAAAAATGATATCGCTCCAGGTTTCAAAGGGATAAACACAGTGTTGTTGAAACCTAAAGTTTAAACTACATAATAACCGAAAAATGTAACGTATCCGTGGTTTGCAGAATGCCAACATTTCTTCTGCCTACTTGGATGCTTTCAGACAAACACATTCCTGCTGACTCTCAAGAATCTGCTCATCTGACCTGAAAAAACGTCAGTGTGGCTTTTGTCAAAAGTCTGTGGCATTTGAAAACAGTTTATATCCCTCTTTTTCTCCCAAACTCACTCTGTGACACTCTGTCTCTGCCTGTGTGCACCTGTGCTGGACAGAGCAGCAGGTGTGTCTGTATTTGCCCGTTGAAGTGGATCAGTCAACCTTGCAGAAGGATCCGGCGGGCTACGGTCATTAACTTATTATAAACGTAATCAGCTCAGTCTTATAATAACGAGATACTGATGGATTTTTCCTGCTAAACAGGGAGGTCAGAGGTCAACCATAAGACAACACCACTAGAGCTGAAGGGGATTCTTGCTAAAGAACAGAGTTGGGGTCCTTATTCTGTTTAAGCATCAAAACACCCTAAAATTTTTAAAATAGCCTACTGTAATAAAAAAAAATACTGGGTATAACTGAGCTTCCATAGTGTACAGATTATTCCCTAATAGTGATAAATATTAGTTACATCCTCGATTAAAATGTCAAGGAATCCTCAAACGGGTAATAAAAAAAAAAAATCCGGTCTTCAGAGGACTTCGCCGCTCTGTCCATCTGTCTTAATAAATTCCCGCAGCTGTGTTACATTTAAATAGGTCCCCCCTTGAACGTCTCTGAATCCTGCCTTTGTGCTCATACCACCAAAGTTCCTATTCTTTTGTGTCGCCTTGTCTTTCTCTGAGTTACTGGCTAAAAGGGAGGGGTAGAAATGGTAGAAACAGCGTGTGTGTGTGTGTGTGTGTGTGTGTGTGTGTGTGTGTGTGTGTGTGTGTGTGTGTGTGTGTGTGTGTCTCGTTGTGTGTCTGGGTGTGTGTCTGTGTGTGTGTTTGAGGGGTTGGCAAGTTGGCAAGAACTTGGAAGAGCTTTCGATGCAGCTGGGGAGTGAGGTGGGATGTTGTGTGTGTCTGCTGTATGTGTGTGTGTGTGTGTGTGTGTGTG
The DNA here is from genome assembly GCF_026936395.1 of Plectropomus leopardus. Lineage (NCBI taxonomy): Eukaryota > Metazoa > Chordata > Actinopteri > Perciformes > Serranidae > Plectropomus > Plectropomus leopardus. Next base: position 27,945,776 of record NC_142193.1, read on the forward strand.
TGTGTGTGTGTGTGTGTGTGAAAGTAGTTGCATGGGCTTTTGTATAGTTTGTGAGATTGTGTATGTGTGTGTGCATAGCGTGTGTTTGTGGTTGTGTGCCTGAATATGCATGCATGTATTTAACAAAAGGACATCACTGGTAAAAATGTGGTTGACGGGATGGACGATGCTGCCATGGCTGGTGCTGCAGGATGAATGGGGTTAAGACCTGTGTGTGTTGTGTTTGTGTGTGTGTGTGTGTGTGTGTGTGTGTGTGTGTGTGTGTGTGTGTGTGTGTGTGTGTGTGTATGTATGTGTGTGTGTGTGTGTTGCTACCTTAATGAATAGCCCATTGTGCGTTCTGCTCAGTAGCTGCATCGGCTAGCCAGAGGAGAGAATCTAGTTACTTCAATTGTGTGAGGGGGAACATCTAAAGGAAATTGATATATGGGGGTCAAGGTGGGGGTTGTGGGGAAGAGGGGGTGGTGTGGCGGTTGTTGGAGGGGGCTAAGGGTCCCAGGTGAAACCAAGAGAGAGTTTAGTTACCTGTGGCTGATCTCCGCTGGTATTCTGTAATCATCCTTATACTTGTTTTTGAGGCTCATATTTCCTGTTTCAACCTTAACCCTTTAAAACCTGGAGCGACATCACTTTTCTTGTGCTGCTCTCCGACACCTTTCCCAAGTATTTTAACCCATGAACCCTGAGAAAATTGGTTTTATTTCTTTCAAAAACATGAGGAAAGGTAATGAGCAACTTTGTAAGCGATGTTCCACAAATAAAATAAAAAATAGATTAAGAATTAAAAAATAAAATTTGTAGGGTAAAAACTATCTTTATAATTATCACAATTACATATTTAAGATTATGTTACAGAATTCTTATAATTTTTCCACATTTATAATGTATTTTTCTTGTTTGCATTAATTTGTTTTTTTATTTTATTTTTATTTAAATTTTGTATTTTTGTAAACTAATTTCACGTTGATTTCTTGTACTTTTTACTAATTTATTGCTTATTTTTGTGTCTTATCCTCTTTCTTTGCTCCTCCCATGTTTTTGAAAGAAATCAAGCCAATTTGCTCAGGTTCAAAAGGGTTGAAGAGGCAGTTTGTACTGACAACCATGTTGCCATGTTGAGCTTCCTATCAGTAAGTTTGCAAAAAGTACATTTTAATTGAATAAGAGCTCATCTTTGGGAGAAATGATCTGCAGATCTAGTATCACCTTTAAGTTCTTTAACCGTATGGCTGTGGGGATGGGATTTGTGTCGGTTTGTCTCTCAGTCGCTGGTGTTTGGGTTTAAACATCTTGATGCAACTTGGTTAAATATGTGAGCGTGTCAATACCTGGTATTTACATGCATCATGGCAGATCCAATGACAAGTGGAAAGCTCTTAACTCTTTTAAAGCTGAGCAAATTTGCTTGGTTTCTCTTAAATACAGGAAAAATGCAATGAGAAACTTCAGAAGAAATGACCCAAAAATTTGCAAAACAAATTGCAAAAAAGTACAAGAAAATTACCTAAAAAATAGAAGGAAAAGAAACCAAGAAAAAGACAAAATTGAATAAACAAATAAATAAATGTGGACATTTTTTCTTTAAAAAAAAAATCTACTAATTTCTTAAAATTTGTACAAGAGTACTTGAAAAAATGTGCTCAGTTTTTAAAGGTTTGAATACTTGTGAAGCCGTCTGAATGCAGCAAAAGAAAAGTGATGTTGATCCAGGTTTCAAAGGGTTAAATACAAGTGTCAGCGACTTGTTGACAGCGCACTAACACTCTGCATAACCTGCAAGTTTGGTGGTTGCTTTATCCAAAGCAGTTATAATACCTACAACAAAACCATTTGTTGAACAAATCCGCTGTGTTTCCAGCAACTGTCCCAGACCCAATAATCAGTGTTTTTTTAGGGACACTTTGGGCTTTGTCCAGATGCTTTTTAGGCCTCAAGTGGGTGTGTTTTTTATGAATACTTGACTCCTTTTCCACTATTTTTTTTCACTCTCCAAAAAAAAGATGCTTTTCAGGACCCATCATTGTTTTTCCTGCGGTATTTTACCCCTCAAAAGTTGGTGTTCTTTAGGGACCCATGGCCCATGGGAGTTTTTTAGGAACATATTGCTGTTTTTGCTGTGGCCTTTTAGCCCCAAAAGTTGATGTTTTTTAGTAACTCATTGCTGATTTTTCAGCAACAATAGTGGTGCGAAAAGCAGATATTTTCTTCCAAAACACTGCTGACAAAAATCAGGTATTTTATGCCCAAATATGATCTTTTTCTCACCATAACCAAGTGGTTTTTGTGCCTAAACATAACCATGGTAACCACAGTGTTTGTGGACCATAAGGTGTCAACATATCCACTATGTAATAAAGTCCAAATGTTAATGTATCCATGGTTTGCAGAAAGACACAATGCCAACATTTTTTCTGGCATTTGGGTTGGCCACAGATGCACTGAGCTGCCATTAACACACTGATGAGCATCACACCCTTTTGCATCAACCAAGCCCTCAAAGCTTTGGGGTTGCTGAACCCTGCTGCAGCTGTGATGGCAACAAGAGGCAAAAGGGAAAAAGGAGACGATTCAGGAAGAATAAGAGAAAGAGAATCCTCAATGCTGCCTTGTATCTGTCTCCTATCTCCCTCTTAGAGTGAAAACAGTCACATTATTCTTTTATGTCCACCTGTTGGCATCTATCGTGCAATTTGAATATGTATATGTGTGTGTTTTTTGGCTGTAAAACCCCTCACACATCCATCCCTACCCATATATGCAGATTTCATGGCAAGATTTGGAAACTTCCCAAACAGCCCATCTCTGTAGGACGAGTGGACATGCTTGAAAAATGATAATTGGGCGGAATGAGAGGCGAGGGACGTGGAGATTGAGTCATTTGCAGGAAAATGCAGAAAATGATGTTCAAGAATTCAGCTGGGAACAAGAGGCTCCTTTGTTGGGCTGATTGTGCTGCATGTCTGGCCGGTTGCTGTTTGGGACATCATCACACAGCACTGATGTGCCTCTCTAAAAATGTTCGATTTTAATGATTCTCTCAGACTGTTTTTCCCCCAGGACACAAAACAAGATTCTCATTAAATCTCTAAGTTAGCGTGACATCCTGGGAGCTGAGAACAACAATATGCATTTCAGATACTTGCAAACAGTGTAACTGAGTACTTTTACTCAAGTACTGTACTGTAGTACTACTTCTTCCGCTTCACCTGAGAATTTCCTTTTTATGCCTTATTATATTGATTTGACTCCATTTATAGGGGCATTATGTTAAATTCATAGTGTATGAGTTGTCTGCACATGGTTCCTAGCATTGCAGCTAACAGTGCTAACTCCAAAAGCAATGCTTAAACAACAACAACAAAAGTGTTGACTGAACTAACAGTGTCTATCTGGGGATAACTGCAGGGTGGGTGCTACGCTTACATGATACTGCTGATGGGATAACTGTCTTATGATTGCAGTTCAAAGTGATGGCAACACTTATTTTAGTTCACCAGCTAATTTTAATTTTTAGTGAGCTAGCCAGTGGGATACGCTCGTGCACTAACATGCTTGGACTTCAAGGAAAAACTCACATAATCAAATTGCCTTCTTTTAGTCATTGCAATTCATCCTTGGCCCAAACTTTGATAATGGTTCTTTATCTGCTTGTATCTTGCTGTATTAAGTGTGGAGAGTTTCAAAGAAAAATGACAAATGCTAACACATTTTCAGTACTAACACATTTTCATACAAATATGTGAAATGGACACAACCTTTCAACAAAGCATTACATGGTCAGAAAATGTATTAAACTTACCTGCTGCCGACATGAAAACAACGCCAATACAGAGTATTACAAACAATCGCAATTCCATTGTGTGTTCTTGGTTAGGTTTAACCCTTTAAACCCATATTGGTTTGATTTCTTGCAAAAACATGGAGAGAAGGCAAGGAGGTGCTTAACAAGACGCCCCCCAAACCAGCCACAAACTAGTAAAAAAGTTACAAGAAAATTAAATTTTTAAAAAAAGAAAAGAAAAGAAAAGAAAAATACAAACAAGTAATGGATCAAAAAGTGCAGAAAATTGGAAAAAAATAATAATATAATTCTATATTTTTTTGTAAAATAATTTTAAATATATAATCATAATAACTATAAATATAGTTATCTGGACATTCTTCCTAATGTTTTTTCATTTTCCACCATAAAAAATTATAATTTTGATGTCTATTTCTTATTACTTTTTACTAAATTCTTGCAGTTTGTGGGACATTTCTTGTCATTTTCCCATTTATTTGAAAGGAATCTGAGACAGAGGGCAGATTTACACAGATACACTTGTAGACAGATTGAGAGTTCAAGTTCAAAGAGCTCAAGTTCATTTTTCACTAAAGGACCCGAAGACGGTCATTTATGTTGTTTAATTATGTCATTTTGTAACTAAAAATCTGATTTGAGTCATTCACGTCATTTATTGGATACATGACCTTTATAGACTACCTTATAATTTCTTGTATTCGTGTGAGTGAACGCTGCTTCCTCAGAAGAGACCATAGTTGCATTCAAAGTGCAACAATAAGTATTGTAACTGCATTTAATGCCAGTAATGTAATGTACTGGTGTCTCAATTGAATCAGTCATCATTGGCGGTGTCTTTCACCGAATGGATTGAATGGATTGACCTGCATTTTAATTCCTTTGTGTTTGCAGGACAGGAACTGTTTTGATGTACGAGGGGAAAAACAGAGTTGGGGGGACAGGAAGAGGGGTGATGCTTCTTAGGAGGAGATATGGAAAAGGAGGAGGATAAAAAAGTCACTTTCCAATCATGAGTTTTTCTCGGAACATTGAATTAAGCAGCGTGAACGGGTGGGGGCCTCGAGGGTCTGGGGGCGGCTGGCCGCAAAGATGCCTGAATGAAAGAGTTCGTTGTTCGATGCTGGGAGAGGGAGATGAAAGGGGAGAGGGAGATGGCAAGTTTGTCGGACATCAGTCCCCTCTCCCATCGCCTTCTCACCCTGCGGCCCTCCCTCGCTCTGCCCATGTGAGCTAGAGTTCAAACACAGGGCCCACAGCTGCTCACATACACACACTCACAGAAGCACATACGTGGATAAAAACATCGGCGTCTATATGCAAACACACACTTAACTGAAATATATAGGCAGATATGTAGACTTACTTACAAACTACTTGCAGAAATGCATCTCCACGTGTGCTCTAGATCTATACATGTGCTGCACACTGAACTGTGTACAGGCAAACACACATACGCACACAAGTACACAAACAAACAAACAATCACATGCAGTGCCTTTAGGGTGCAGATGAGAAAACACCAGTTGATCCCCCACAGACAGATCACGCAGAGACAGATCACACATATTGTAGATAACAAAGACACAACCATCAAACGATGCAAAAAGATTTATTGCCTGTTAAAGCTGTTAATAATGAGCATTAGTTTCTGGGGCAGCGTTTTTGTCTGAAGTCGTCTCATGACGACAGTCAGTCAGAGACCTTCCATGTCAACCTATGACATGCAGAGTTTGGAGTGAGAACGAGTTGGCTAACCATGTAATGTAAGGAATGCAAGTGTGCTTATAGGTGAGGTGGGAGGTGGACGAGTGCCATAAACAACGGACTTTCGTGCAGGACTCTGCAGTTCATGTCATGTGTTGTGGTGTGAGGATGTGTGTGTGTGTGTGTGTGTGTGTGTGTGTGTGTGTGTGTGTGTGTGTGTTTGTTTTCTACACCTCACCATGCGCCTCTTTTGCCTAAACCGTCCATTTCTGTGGTGCCTATAATCCCAACCATCATGACAGTCCACGCTGTTGTGTGACCATAGGGACCATGGTGCGTCATCCCAGCACGTGCATTTGTTGACATTACCGTTGCAGCATCCTGGAACATCATAGGTCGACGCAGCAAGGATACCTAAAACGTCATAGGTTGATGTGGAAGGTCACTGACCAACCATCACCATGTCACGAGTGTGTTGTAAACTCAGACTCCAGAGCAAGACCTCTATGAGTCTCACACTGCATGACTACGCCGCAACCTTCAGGGCTGAAAAATGGAGCCAAAACTGAAGTACCTAAAACTGCAGTTCCTTGAATGGCCACTTGAGGCTGGCTCCAGATGCAAGTCAATCCCTGGTCCCCAAAAAGTGCCAAAAAAAAGTCCCAGCTTGAAGCCAGTTTTGGTCAAACCATTGAATTCCAACTTCTGGGTCCGTTACGTGATGCCATGACGCCCAAAACTCTTTTTCCCTTTGACTTACATTGTGAAAGAGTTCCGATAACAGTCAAAAAGTCTAATAGAGATACTAAGTCATTTTGTCCCCATGTGATTTAATAGAGAGCTGAACTGGAGGACGTCTGTAATGCATGTGCACTATGGGCCACGCAATGTGGAAGATGTGTTTCATTTTACGCCTAGATTTTGTCTCCCTTTGCATTTCTATTGCATCGCTTTTTGGTCATTTTAAATCTCCTGTTTAGTGCTCGTTAATTTGAATTACATTGTGCAGGTAAAGGTTTGACACTGGACTTGTACCCAGTGAGCCCGTTCAGCAATTCAAGCATGTATTTAAGGACAACAAAGACTCATATTTGATCTCAAATTTTAAGAGTTCACAAGGGGTGAACAAAATAGATTATTGACCTATCGCAGTTCGAAGAAAGTAATAAACATGACAAATAATCTTGTGCCAATACCACAAGATCATTTACAGAGTTTATTAAATTTAAAAGGCTCTTAACATCAGCCATTAAAATTTAAAAAGCATGATTAGACAACTCCATAACAGTTCAAGTGAGGAGAGTTACAATGTGAACAAATGATCTTTTAAGATAAGGACACATATTACATGAGCTTGCATGGATAAACAGAGCAAATACAAATATATACAGTATGCTGCAGCAGTACTTTACACTGCAGAGTACTCTACTGCGCAAACTGTCATTTGTCTCAGCTTGAGTGATTGACACATTTGCATTTTCAGCACCTGTAATTTTATTACTCACATTCAGTCTAGGGCATCCAGAGCCAAAATGACGTCCATGTGAGGACCCAACAAACAAAGCCACCCTTGTTGTGATCAGCGAGAGACGTCTGTGACTGATCAGTGTTGTATCTGTTCAATTGTTTTTCCTCTTGATAAGTTGAGATAATTTTATTAAGTTACATCAGAGCCTGTTGATTCATTTGGTTAACATACTAACCTACATGGTCGGCAGTAGTGAGACTTATGTATGAGTGTACGATAGAAACTTAAAGTGAAAGAGACTATTAAGCAGAACTTACTGAAGAAAAACATTCTTTTTTTTTTCACAAAATACAATTCAGTTTCAAGATTTAGATTGACTAAGATGCAGATTGTCCTGCATCTTCAGTATTACGTGACTGCAAACAAGCTATTGTCATCTATTGGTTGTATCTGTGCCATCATAGGGTACATTTGGAAGTATGAGGGTCGTGATGTTTACAGGGTTTGAAACTGACCCATCTATTTTCGTATGTAAAGGGAGTATAAATAAACATATTTGACAGATCCTCTCCTTAAAAAGAAGGTTGCCAGACTCGGTTTTTCCCCCTTTTCAGGATGACACTGGGCAAAAAATAGTTTTTAATTGTATTACACAGCAACAGGTGGAAATGAAATAGAAGTTTGCCAGAGGAGTTTTCACATATGAAAGAAGGGTTTGTCTGAAATGGGGTTTTCCACAATTAAATGTGACGATAATGTGCTGCACTGACTGTGAGAGAGAGGCTTCATGTTAAAACATCTAAGTGACAGCAAAATGGATCCAAGCATGGCAGAATCAGAGGCAGCTGATTAATGGTGAAAAGACACTGGGAGCACACAAATTTAAAAATAAAGATAAATGATGGGAATGAAAGGGAGGAGCATGAAAAGAAGCAGCAGCAAAGATCAGTGGTACATTTGTGCCTTGGGGAAAGATAGTAAAGAAGTGACCTGCAGGAGTGTAGATCCCGAGAGAGAGATGGAAAGGTCGAGAAGATGATGGGCACACACACACAGACACACATCCCATAATTAGCATGCTAACAGCCGTTTAAATGTCCCACACAATGGCTCACTGTTGAGCCTGGCTTGCTCACTTCGGAGACAATGCACAATAGGAGTCAATGGGAGCCCCCAAATCACCCTAATAAGCGACGTTACCCAGCATGGCTTCCCCTATTTTACCATCCCACCGATCACAGTCATTCACTCACTCACTGACCGGCTAATGAAAAGCCGATAGCCTCGAGGCCTGCGCTCACCAAGCAGCTTGCCCTTTTCCTCCTCATTTCCCTCTTTTCATCTTTTTTCTCCACCGACAGAAATGCCTCTCCAGTCCTCCTGAGGTTCAGAGGTCTGATGTGTGGGCTGTTTTTTGGGAGTTCTTGTGCATGGGAACAGCAACAGGCTGACAGACAGTGATGGAGAGTATGTAATTAAAGGAAGATCTGAGAGGGTTTTTATTTTCCTCACACAGGATGATATTAACTTGATTAACCCTTGTGGACTATTAGATGCAATTTATGTGCTTTGCATTCTTCTTCTTTTTTTGATAAGTTAGGCTGTGTTCATGCATATGGCATATATTTTGGCAAAATTAGGTATTTTTGTTCAATCTTAGAATTTCTAGCTCAGCTCTGACAATAAGTCTAAAATACAATGTGGACACAAGATTGTTACATTCAGACTGTTAAGTGCAAAAAATGCTCCACTGAAACCCATTCAAACTGCAATTTTTGACCCCACAGCCATCAAAGCATAAAACATGCATTGTATTATTACTTCTGGGTGTCATTCTGGACTTTTCCCTTGGAATTTGTGTATTTTACCATTGTCCACTTGATGATGTCATTTTTATCATATTTGGCATATGGAGAAAATTTAGCAGTGTGTTGATAATAAAATTATTTTATTATTATAGAGGCTAATAATGACTGAAAAAGATTCGTGATAAGACAGCTGTGAGTTCTTTCTGTCCTGATATCCTCATACTGTCAGAGATCAGCACATGCAGTGAGCCGATCCGTATGTAGCTGCATGCTCCCCAGAGGACTTTTCACAGGAGCTGCAGTGATCCCGGGTCTGTCTGCAGTGAGCTTAGACCTGTCTGAACCCCCTGTCAAATTCCTCAGGACTCTATTTCAAGCAGCACCTGAGATTTGCAAAGGAATTACTGAGCCAAGAGCCAAATTCCCCGGATAGATATCCACCTGTGAACGAGTCTGGTTTGAGGTGTCTTTAATCTCTAACAGAGATCACACCACAGGGCTGCTTCAAAATCCCTCATTTATTCTGCCTTTGCATTTTTACACAGAACCAAACAGTCTGGTCCACCGTGTCATTTTAGATAGCATGCTGGCATTGCAGAAGGATATGAGGCACAACTTCTAAGGCCACTGAAACTTGCTAGTGTTTCGTATTAGAAAACTTGCCATCCATTGTTTTTGTTTTTTTTTGCAGTGTGTTTTGGGTGTGTTAGAGCTGTTCAAAGACAAGTGTTTGAAATGTGGCCAGCAGGGGGCACTGGAATCCACTATATAAATAGTTTGTTACAATCATTTTGCAGGCCCTAATGTCCAATTATTCATAAAGTTATACGATTTCGACAGTTTTGAAGCCCCAGAGAGTCCAAAAAAGACATATATCCTTAGCATGGACACTTTGTTGTGTTACATTCTATCTGGATCAGTCTTGGTCTTGACCAACACCACCATGTGAGCACTTGTGAAAGGGCTGAGTACAGTTTGTGAATGTGTGCAACTTTGTCTGTGTTTCAGAAAATCAGCTTAGTTTTCGATTGGGAAAAGTTTGAAAAGAGAAGTGATGTGACGGTGCACCCAGGGGTTTCTTTCAGTTTAGTTGGGCTTATAAAAGTCTTCCTGAGTACCATAGAAAAGGTCAACCAGCCTCTCACCTGAATCAAATGTGACAATTTATGTAAAAAAACTTTACTTTCTAAAACAAGTTTAACCGTTTGGGCCTACTATATCAAAATCAAAAATCAAATCAAAAATAAATGAAGCTTTGAAAAATATTATACATTAATATATTTTCTGCTCTCATTGAATAAATTTTCAAACATCAGTCCGAATCATTAATATCAAATATTTAGGAATTTTTCAGAATTTTCACCCTTAGTGAAAGATTTTGTCATGATGCAACTGTTTTCAGATTAAAAACAAACACAAAAATGTAATTATTTTCAATATACTACATGTTAAGTAGATTTTTATTTATTTATCTATTTATTGGGATATATCAATGATTTGCAGCAACATTAACACTGATTTTGATTGTGACACCTACTGGGAATAGCATGTATTTTCTCCATATGCCAAATATAGTCAAAGTAACATCTTCAGATGGAAAAAAGTAAAAATTACAAATTCTAATGGCAAAAGCCAGAAATAGACCAGAAATAATACAATGCATGCTTTTGTTCTTTGATGGCTGTGGGATCAAAATTTTCTGTTTGAATGGGTTTCAATGGTACATTTTTTGCACTGAACAGTATAATTATTTTAGGAGCTGAGCTGAAAATTCCAAGATTTCAAAAAATTACACAATCTTGCCAAAATGTATGCCATATGCGTGAACACAGCCAAAATTATCAAAAAATGAAGAATGTAAAGCATGTGACATGCACCAAACTGTCCCTAAGGGTTAATGTGTTTTGGCCTGATGTGCACACCTGCTCTTCTACCTACGCAATGAAAGCTTCATTTTACATTCTAAACTATACAATGCCCAAATAGTCAGCCCTTTTACCAACACTCACATCTAATGGAGGTAAAGACTACTTTGATTTTTGTTCTGTGGGGTAGTAGTTATTATCTTATTGTCTTTTTCTCCAAACATTTTTAAGTTTTCACATCAAGATCCAGGTTTATATTCTCTACTGCTCCACCACCAGAGGGAACTCATGCTTCAGTGTTTTCTGATGCATCTCACTGGTGATAGGTTTGGGCTGCAGGGGCATCTAGTGGCTCCTGAGCTTCATAGCTGCATGAGAAGGTTCAGTTTTTGGACTGGCATTTGTTGCATCTTTTGCCACATTTCCAAAAATAATAAGAACCACAATCATATAAATATTTATTTGCAACATCAAAAGGTATACAAGGAATAATAAAGTGCTTCGATTTTTTTCTTCTCAGCTTATTTCAATTAGGACAACAGTTTGCTTAGTGCATGTTTATCATTATACAAAGCAGGAAGCAAAGGAAACAAAAACTATGTAACACAAAACTGCATTTACAGTGTCTTCCCCTGCAATCAGGCTGGCTCCTCTTCTGCAAATACTCATACAATCCAAAACCAACATTACAGAAAGACTGTCATACACTGCCAGTCAAAATATATTGAAGATTATAGTTTGTTTCCATGTTTTTTTAAAGTAAAAAGACTTTTAGCTTTAATGTAACCGAGTGACTTTTTATTTAATTGAAATGAATTCAGTTAGTAATAAAAAAAAAATACTCCCCTGTATATATGTTAATTTTAATACTGACACGGTGTACTTTGTTTTGACACCTGCGTCTGATAACACGCTAATTAGGATCTGAGGAGACACACTGGTCCTTGTCACAGTCATTTTCTTAATTGCAGGAAAAGCAGAGATGGAACTCATGACCTTAACGATGGCTCAGCTTCATTTAGGCGTCTCAACATTTACCAGTACGCAGTTCAGGGCATGCAGACATTTCAAGAAACACTTAATATTTAAAATCAAGTGTTTAAGGAGTTTTAAAAATAAATATTAAGCACTCAAGACACTCAGTGCAAAGACAATTCAGAGAAACCTCGACTATCTTTAAAAAGATAAAGATCTTGAAACCGGACAGAAGTGAAAATGTTTTGGCAGTACTGTTAAAAATCTACATATCAAATGTTAAACAAATATGTTGTAGTATCAACCCAAATGACAGAATAGAGTGCTGCCATTGTGGTTTTCTGCAAACTGCAAATATGTTAAATTGTGATGGATATGTTACATGTAGTATGTATCATAACATTCTTGTTTTGCCAGTCATGTTTTTGGGACCAATCCAGGATTTATTCATGACATTTTTTGACATTTCCACTGCATCCAAACCTTTTTTTCTTTTTTCTTTTTTTTTAAAAAAAGACATTTTGGAACATTTCCATCTGTTATGTTATGACAAACTGAATACTTTTTTGACAGTCTGCTTAGATATTATTATTATTATTATTATTATTATTATTATTATTATTATTATTATTATTATTATTATTATTATTATTATTATTATTATTATATTTTAACAACACATATCAATCCATGTTTTACCCAAACTTTTCTTTTCCTAAACCTAACTATGTTTTTTTTTGTTTTTGCTTGAACTTAACCACACATTAACCACATTATTGTCACATCGTAAAATTGAAACAGGAAATTTGAACATATCCACTACACTGATACATATAAATTTACCACACATATACCAATGTCACATATCTTTGGTTTGTAGGAAACGGCAACATTTATTCTGGCGATGGGTTTGATAACACATTGCAGCTGTTTGTTACTGGGGCCTAATTAGATTCAATTGGGTTACTAAAAAGTTACATTTAAGCCTACATGCACTTATAGCAGTTATTTCTAACACATTTATGAATGCATTGCTTTGAAATGTAATATCATGCTTTTTTTGTCTGGCTGGCAGTGTATGTTTGACAATAATTATTTATATTTTGACAAATTCTTTATGTTCTTGAATACTTTGCAAGTTTTGTAATGAGAACTTCTTTCTGCAGTCAGACTCTCACAGCTATATTGACAGAAAAATGCACACCAAGCAATATAACAAGCAGCAAAAAATAAATAAATAAATAAAACAACAACAAAAAAAACGAATAAAGTCAAGAATAAGAGCTGCACTATTACCAGATGCAACAAGTAGACTGTTCTGACAGCTCTGTTGGTAAAAGGGAAAAAAATACATTCACATCCTGATGTTTGCTGTCCACTCATGGCAAAATGGTATGTAAATATTTGTTGGTGTCATTTTGGTTGAAGTGCCAGATGGAGAAAGTTGCTAAACTTTTTGTCATGTATTTTACAACCATCGTAACATCTTACTTTACTACAACTGACATTAGATAAAGTTAGACTTTATTCCCACTATCCCATTCCAGTTACTTATTGCACATTTCCAGACACCGTACTCCTCAGCCTCGAGTCCATCCCTTTTTTTTCCTGTTGTACTTCTCAGTGGTTTCACACATTTCTGATTTCAAAGACAATCGGTACACTTAAGCTGCATGCAGTTTCCAAATCATAAATCAGAGGCGCTCTGTGTTTTACTTTCCAACTCCAGAATCTTTGGCGAAAAACAAACAGCACAAACATGAATTAAAGCCACCTCTCAGTATTGTTCCTGTTATCACTGGCTGGAGCCTCCGCAAGAAACAAACCAAGAAATAAGTGTTAAAGTGATCCATAACAAAGCAAAAGGACTAATTTGTTTTATGTCAATATCACTCATTAATTAATTAATTAATTAGTAATAGACTCATTTTAGTATCTAATCTAATGGCTATTACAGATTTAAAATTTCAGTTTTGTTTTTAGTATATTCTCTTAAACTTTTAGAAGAAAAACTATTTTTAACATATATGTTAAAATGCAGTGCTGTTTTCCTAAATTCAATCAATTCAAACTGAGTCAAACTCAGAAAAAATAGTCCCCCCTGCTACACTTAGTGATTGCACTTGGAATGGTTTTGGGAGCACGCTGCACAGCAAAACCAACATGACTAATGTATATAAATAAAGGAGTTATTTTATGATATACAGGGAAATATTTAAAGGTCCAATGTGTAGGATTTATGGGAATATATTGGCAGACATTGAATATAACATAATAACTATATTTACACTAGGAGTGGGTCCTTAATTATTGCCATGTTCACTGCCATGTTTCTACAGTTGCACTGAATGGACAAAGTAAACATTGGCTCTAGATAATGTCATTTGCATTTTCACATTTTCACAACTGTCACTGTAGTTAGAACCCGTTTTCTGACAGGCAGCACCAAAAAACACTGATCTGTAACATGAAACAGCTATATTAAGTGTTTTTAATCACCTGGTCTGTTGGTTTTATACAGGAAGAGACCTCTGCGGACAATTCAGCTCCTGGTGAAAAACTCCTGAATGTCTGGAACTTAATTGATCAGAGAAATAAGGTAAGTACACATGAACAGGTGCTGGTGAGCTGCCTGTTTCCAACATACCAAATAGCATTGGAAAAACATTGATTTGTAATGTGAAACTGCTTTGTTCAGTATTTCACAAATATTATTCACCTAGTTTGTTTACTTTGGAGAAGAATAAACTTTTGTGGATAATTCGGCTCCTGGTAAAAACCTCCTGAACAATGAAGGAATTCTAATCAGGAGAAGTTTCAGCTGGTTGCAATCTGCAAACCTCACCAGCAGATGCCACTAAATTCCTTGACATCTTACACACTGGACCTTTAACAAAACAGGCAATCTCACAATAGTGCAAATCCCTGAATTTGCATGGAACCAATACAGGCAGGATGCCCATGGACAACATGGAGATTATCAAGCATAAACTGACAGCTTATTGATAAAACAGTGCAAACTTAGTCCTCTTCAAAAAAGAAGAGAATTACATCAAAATTGCTATTGCTTTCATAAAATCTCACGCGAAAATAATATTTTAAACTATGCAAAATGTCCATACTGTCTAAAACATGACTCAAGTTTCTGTACTTAAACTGCCAGTGTGCTCTCCTTTGGTTATGAAATCATAATAAAAGCCTGTCAGCGCTTTGTCAGCGATTCTTTGTCCTCCTGCAGAATCAGTCTGGTTGATCATTATGGCTCTTGAAGGAGTGCAGTTGCATGTGCCAAAAGTTACTGAGGAATGTGTGCAATCTGTTATTTCTAATCTCAATGAGAAGAAAAAACAAACACGTATAAAGTAAAACAACACCAGCAAGGCAAACAGGGTTTCTGTACATGCAATCCAAAGTTTAACACAAGCAGTCCATCTTCACGTCAATCTTTAAATCTCTTGCTCACTCTTATACGTCACTGGATCGAGAGGGATGGCAGTCTGCAGGATATCAAACTCCATCTGGTTATTATCCATGTCCAGAACACACATGACACTATGACTGCCTGACGTCACAGTCGCAGTCTCCTGGAACATATTTTGAAAGTCTACAGAAACCGAAGTCCTCCTCTCCTCTGCCCTCTCCTTTTTCACAATCTGGGAGTCGAAGATGTCCTCCTCTTCCTCCCCACAGCTCAACGCCACCTCGTTCTCGTAACAAAAGGCGCTCAGCGACCTGGGGATCAAGTCTTGTGTGGTTCTATACGCAGAGACGGGAGAAGCAGCCGAAGAGGCCCGGCTTGTTGCCTCATCGAGCTCTTTGGCGCTGAGGTGGGGCGTTGACGGCACCTCGTAGGTCTTGTGGAAGCGAGCGTAGTCCACCTTGTAGCAGTCCCGGTCCTCGTAGATCACAGGTTCAAACCTGTGACCCCAGAAGACCTCTCTGGCAAGGTAGGAGCTACGGAACTGGGTGGTCATGGCCGTGGCCTCCACCATCCCCTCCAAGATTACAACAATCTCAAAGTCATCAGCCTCCAGATCGGCTCGGCTTAAAGTATACAAGGGGCTATCTTTATCTATCTCGTGGATTATAACCAGCGGGGATACAAGAAACAGTCTGTCTGTGCCCTCGTCATAGCCCACATTCAGGTCCATCTGCTCCAACGGGATGAACTCGCCCTCAGCTGTGACATATGAGCGGATGAGCTGGGCGCGGACATGAGCCTCCACGATGTGGCTCTTCCGCAGGTTTCCCACCCTCCACATGAGGCACAGCTTGCCATCACGCAGGGCGATGACAGCATTTTTGGAGAACATGAGAGTCTGGTTTCTCTTCTTTGGCCGTGCCATTTTGGCCATAATGGTGCCGATCATGAAAGAGTCAATGATGCAGCCGACGATAGACTGGATGACGACTGTTAATACAGCGATAGGACACTCCTCTGTGACGCATCGCCAGCCATAACCAATGGTAGTCTGAGTCTCCATGGAGAACAGGAGCGCCCCGACAAAACCTTGGACGTGAAGTATGCAGGGCATCCTTTGTGTCTGCCCTCCATATGTGTGTCCAGAGTTTGGTCCATGCAGCCCCGCCACCGCCAACCCGTCACCCTTCACCGCCGGCTGCTCCTCAAAGTCCCCATGTGCCAGGGAGACAGTGTAAAAAATAATACCAAAGAAAAGCCACGAGATCATGAAGCTGGCGCAGAATATAAGCAGCAGGTATCTCCAGCGAATGTCCACGCATGTGGTGAAGATGTCAGCTAGGTAGCGCTGCCTCTTTTCATCCATGTTGGTGAACAGAACGTTACATTGCCCATTTTTCTTTACAAACCGGCTCCGCACTTGGTTGGAGCCCCTTGTCAGAATCTTCCCGTTGTAGTTGTTCATCCCTCCGTGTCCCCTTGTGCCGGGTGCGGCAGCAGAGGCTCCCGACCTCCTCCTACTGTCTTCTGTCTCCGCGTCGCAGGGTGAGTGCAGCCGGGAGTCGCGGGAATTGTGGCCGTTATGGAGTCCTAAGCTAGAGATCTTCTGGCGAGCATCTTCTGGTAAAATGTCTGACACAATGCTGTACCTATCAGACCAACAGAGAGGAAGATGGGGATTAAAATGTGATATTACAGACAGAAAACTGGTTACCATTACAGATTTGTGCAAAACTAGAGCAATATTTTCCAAATGTCAATAAAACACAATTGCAAGATGATTGCGTTTCCATTGAACAATGTTTTGCGACTTCTTTTGCGATGATATGCAACTTTGCCTCTCATGATAACATTCCAAAAAGCATGTCGATAGATGTTGAAAACATTAGGAGGTTTATTTCTAGCCGCCATTATTTACGATCGAAGGCAACATAGGCATGTTATGAGAGCGATAATGGACAGGCAAGCCCCTTATACGTGGGAGTGGCCATGTATGAGTGATTTCTGGGAGGTGATAGTCCACGATTTCAGAGGGGAATTGTGGATTCAGAACTTCTGCACGATCCCCTAGAGTTATGTGATGCAATAACACCTCTTAAAGCGCCTGCTGCAACATGCCAAAAGGAGCTAGTTCCTACTAACTAGCACACAGCCTATGTGACCTATAAACGCAAAAAAAGTGTTTATATTCCAGTTTTGCAAAATTTTGTGCCCCCAAACATGGGTGTTTTAAGCCACAACATAATCGTTCCTATCCATAAGATGACTTTTGTGCCCAAACCTAACCACACCTTCACGTCAGCAATGCTGAGAAACTTTATGTTTCATTGTATCCATTACAAAAATAATTACAAATGTAACAAATCTGTGGTTTGCAGAAATTTAAAATACAAACATATTTTCTGGTGATTGGGTTGACATCTGTCAGCCTTGAAATTCCCATCTGATCACAACTTCAGAAAGTACAAACTAGTGATAAAATGGACATGAATGTATTTGCATAATTCAGTTATTTATTTTAATGTTGTGGTTTTGCAAACCAATTTCTCATTTTTAGGAAGAAATCTGCCAGAAATTAAGTGTTTTATTTAAATGTTTTTTGGTTTACTGACAGCCCAAATGCTGTTTTAAGGCCTCCCATCCTACCTCGACTTTCGAAGTTTCGGGAAATCCTAAGATTGTTGTTGGATCCATATCATTTAAATTTCGGTGTGCACAATAGGAGAAGGAGGAACAAAGAGCAGGAAGACAGCTTATAGAGCCATAATCTTATTGATCCTCGTGTACTTTCCGTTGTACCTTTTAGAGCACACTGTGCTCCCTCTCATAGACAGCGACCGGAAGATGATACCTGACTCATTAGTGATATTGATCCAAGCTATATCAAATAATAAATGATAAATTATTAAGCCACACAGGAAACAGAAAAACAATATCTCCCAAACAATTTACTGAAACAGACCAAACTTTTGGTCACCTGAGTGTATTGATCAGCCTCACCTGTCTCTCTCCTTTACATGGAGGATTAGCAGCAGGGAAGGTGAGTTCAGTTTAGCTATGTGAGGAGGATTGCTGTCATCACACATTATAGGATTATATTTGAGTCAGCATCAGTCAGACAACCCATTTCGAGAAGGGCCGACGTACTAATGTAATGTACGTTACTGATCATATGCTGTACATATAGATAACTGGTTAACACTCTTTAAATCATTCAGTAATCCACCGAAAATGTCAGATCAGATGTTTGAGGTGGAATTTTCTCCTTTTAACGACAAAAATCAAGCTGTTTTTCCATCTTGCTATAGCCAGGGTCCAATATTTGGCCATAACGTCAACCTTTATTGTGCAATGAAGGGAAATTTTATTTGAGTTTTTAAACAGTGCACTGAGAGGACAATGAGAACGTTTGTACTGCTGCTGCAAAACTGCAAAACTGTAAGACATAAGGAAACACAAACAAACATCTATGAGACAAACAGAGACAGTATAAAATGAAAATATCATGGTAATCTGCATACAACTATTCCCTGATAAGTGTATTGATGGCTATTAATACAGTAAGACGACCTTCGGACTTCTTGTTCTCACACTGTTGCAGCTGCCTGCAGGCAGGTCTTTGGGTACTGCTGTTCAGGACAGTGTAGGACGGCCTTGGCCTTTCTAAGGATGTGCTCACTGTAAATATCCCTGAGCCGGGCCTGACTCACCCTGACCGGCTACTTACAAGCCCATCCTTACTGTTTCGTTAAGACTTTCTGATAAGACAACGTTACAAAAAGATAAAATGGTTTCTGTAAAGTCAAAGGCTGTTGTGTTGCCCTTTTACACTGTAACTCTGGTACAGAATAAATGGATATGACAAAATAAAACAAGGATTTCGAAGTCCAATCAGAACCATTGTTATATGTATATATATATTGGATTCAATTGTATGTTAGACTAAGTGAAGTGAAAGAAAAATGATTTAGGTGCCAAAGGAATAGTCCAGCAACCTAGAGTAGATTCAGGCCCGATTCAAACAGAGAATTAATTTGTTGTCCTAAAAAGGCAGCAGAGGATTAATAATATTAATAATAATAATGATAATAACTTTATTTGTATAGTATTGAAATAAAGTTAAAAACTGCTGCATGTGGATAAGAATAAAACAAATAAGTATAAAGTTACAATAAATAAAACAATGTTAAGAGCTAAAATAATAGTGTGCAAAACAGAATAAAAGGGACATAAAACACCAAATGTACTTATCACAAATGTACAAAACAGTAATTAAAAGGAAAAGCTTTTCTATAAAGATAAGTTTTAAGCTGTGATTTAGTCCCCCACCTGTTGGACCTACTTGTTCCCATGGCACCAGGATCTCTGGTTTAGGGGCCTGAGTGGGAGGCCGGACTCTCCCACCATGGAGGTGGTGCTCGGGCCACTGAGGAGTCCACTGCAGGAGAGACAGACAGTCACAGAATCAGCCCGAATCAGTTCACGTAAAATTACCATCAAATTACAGCAGGTGCACAAGTAGTTTCCAAAGTGGGGGTTTAACTCAAAACAGCACAGAGAACACTTCAATAAATGCAAAACTGAACCTTTCCTTAACTTTTAACCCTTTGAAACCTGGATCAACATCATCTTTCCTGTGCTGCGTTCAGACGCCCCGCTTAAGAAAACATGCGGAAAAAAGGCAATGAGCAACTTGGAAATGTAAAACTTAAGAAATGTTCCAGAAATCACACACACACACACACACACACACACACACACACATACAGTATATATATATATATATATATATATATATATATATATATATATATAATGACACTCTACACAAAGCGGCTTCCCTACAATAATCATTCAGTTACATATACAGAGTATAATGTCCCCACTGTATAACAGCATTAAACTGCTTCTCTGTAAAAAGAAATAATTTCTTCTCGAGGAGGATCTCAGGTCTTAAATGTCATGAGCACAGCTTAACGGTATTTCTTCGGATTACATAAAACTGTCTGTTCAGAAATACAAAGAAAATCCTGTCACTTAATCTTTCCTTAATAATACCTGTTCTACAAAGCAGGGATGATATCCAAGCAGAGGGCTGCTGAAGTAGCAGTAGTAGTGTTGCTACATTTCATTTTCTTTCCTTTTTTAAAGATTTTTTTTGGCTTTTTGCCTTTATTTGATAGGACAGATTGCAAGTGTGAGAGGGGTAGAGAGAGGGGATGACGTGCAGCAAAGGGCCACTGCAGCTACTGTTTTGTTACATTTCTTCATATTATCACCCCTTTTGCCAGAAGACAATGTTGCAGTCGTATTTTTTTTGCAAACCTCGAATATGTTACATTTGCACGTTTCATACATGTTTGTGTGTCACCTTCGCTAGATGCCTGCCAAGATGCACACCACTTCTACCAAAAAACAACAAAACCAGTTGTGATTTAATAAGTCATTGCTGTCTTTCCAGCTGCTTTTTCTGCACAAAATATGGGTGTTTTGTGGCAATATGTCAATATTTTCCCCCAAAAAACTTTTTACAGAGATGTCACTGCTTTTCCATTGGGAATTATGCCTCCCCAAAATGGGTATTTTAAACCAAAACATGATCTTTTCCAAACCATAATGAAGTAGGTTTTTTTGTGCCTGATCCTAACCACTCATTAACCACAGTCTTGTTGTTGGAATGCAAAGTTTCAACATAAGTTTCAATGTTTTGGCTACACACTTCTAAAAACAAATTATTTGGCTCAACAAAAAAAAAAAATCTTGCAATGCAACGGTTTTTCGTCAATCTTTGATAACTTGTAATGAAATCATGACAGCGAGTGCATGACATTGAGTAAGGGGAATACACTTCTCTTCTACAATCAAAGGCATTTTAGAGTTCTGATTACTGAATAATTGACAGCAAAAGACACGTTTTTAAGTGAGAATAGTCTTTTGTGTATAATTGTTTGGCTTGCAGGTCCATCACACAGTCTTAACTGTCCGAATTTGTCCAGGCATTTTCATGGGAGGGGACTTAACATCCCAAACTGGAAGTGAAGAAAAGTTAAATTGTCAAGCCAATTTCATTACTTTACAGCAACTTAAATTTTGTTGTAAACACAATATATTAAGTCAATGCAATTATCAACATTATTACATCAACACGTCAACTTCCATGTGCAGTTGGTGTACATACTTTGTTTGCATATTGTAATTTTATTGTATTTTCTGTTATTGTTTTTGCAGCTTGGTTTTTTTTTAATCATACTTGGCACCTTGTTTTTTATTATCTAACATTTTAATATTTTAGCATTGTTATATTGTAATTTTTTTTTACTATGTATTGTTCTTTCGCTTCTTATACTAGTACCTCATAGCTGCTGTAACATTGTAATATTCCCCACTGTGGGACTAATAAAGGGTTATCTTATCTAACAGGTCTGATCTAAATTATGTTTACAACGTAAAAGGTTTATCTAGATCAATAAAATCTAATTTTTTTTTTCTGATGATTGGGTTAATATATTTGTAAAAAAAAAAAAAAAACATGTAAAGGAAATTAATTTGCTTAATTTAAAATCACTGAACATAACCAAGAAGAGATGATTTCTGGATCTTTGTTTCTCTGCAACGACACTCATATACAAGCATATCTGTATCTGTATTTGTACTTTATGTGAGTATTTCATGTTTTATGTGTGGTCTGTCTCCATACAGGTGTCTCTGGCTTCCAACCAAAATTGCAGCTGTGGAACAAGTTCTCCCACATTCGTGCCGCATCTATAAAAAGAAGATGCAACCAGCTAACAATCCATCATCGCTGGCGTCGCCCCTTTTGGTGCAAAGATGTTATAATCTGTAATGAACCAGAGGCCGTGAGAGGCAGAGCGCAGGTACCGAGAGAGACAAGACACACACACACACACACACACACACACACACACACACACACACACACACACACACACACATACACACAGTACAAACCAACGAATGGTCACCAGGTAAAACTGGGAACTTTCACTGAAGCCAGTTTCCATAGGAACCTGTCTCCTGTGGCATTTGGGGGATGGAGTGAAGTAGAGAGAGTCACTGGAGACACAGTGGTTGAAGGGGGGCTTGTAAACTGTATTAAGTGCTCTTATAACATGAGTCATAGGGGGAGAGAGAGAGGGCAGCAGTGCAACATCTACATTTGATTTTAAGTAAATAAAGTGCAAGATGTGACTTTTAGTTGAGGCTTGTGATCCTTGTTACTGACTGAGAGCAAAAATAACGAGGAGGGAAATGTGTAGTCTGAGACTTGGGTCAAAAAACATTTTCAAGAAGCTTTTATGTTTTGCTTCATCCACTTATTTTCCTAATGGATTGCCCTAATGACACTACTGAGGACAAGAAGACCATAAATTAGAAGAAATGACAGATTTTTACACATGCAGTTAACATATCTGCCATCTTTATTTTTGGTTATTTATCTAGTCCATATTTTTTATCTATTTTAATATTTTTGATTTTGGGTTGTGGGGAATAGTAGAAAATAACAGGGCCTCCCTATGAGCTGAGTTCTTCATAAAGTTTTGATGTGAATTGAATTGAACTGAACTATGTTAAGACTGTATAGTAAAAATATTGATGCATGCATGAAGGATTGTGTCTCTACTTTTAAAATTAGTAGTCGATTATTCAACAGTATTATCTCATTCACAAAATATCATCAAAAATTATTTTGAGAGTTGACTTTGATAATTTAAAGGAACAGTGATTTAGGAGATTTCATGGCATTTAGCGGTGAGGATTGCAAATTGCAACCAGCTGAAAGACTTCCCAGTTAAAATTCCTGCAGTATTCATTGTTTAGGAGGTTTTAAACCAGAACCCGGATTATCTGCAGAAATCTCATGCTCTCCAAAAACTTGAGCCCAGCACCTGCTAATGTGTGCTCACCTTTTTGTCTGATAACTTATGCAGAGGTCTATTTGTAAAAAAACCCCAACAAAAAATGGACGTGGTGATTTAAATGGGTAAAAACCTTAATTAAAGCAGTTCAATTGTAAAACAAATTGTGTTTTTCAAACACTGCTCATTGCGTAGGGGCTGCTAACTACGGTGGCCCATGCAGAAAAATGCAACGCGAATGGTGCTATCTGGTGCCAGTGTTTTGTTTGTCCATTCTGGGCTACTGTAGAAACATAATGATGCAAAATGACAATCTCCTATGAGGAGGACCTGCTATGTAGATATAAACAGCTCATTCTAAAGTAATAAAAACATACTTTTTATTTAAGGTGATTATACACTAAAGAAAACATACTAATTATATTACTTTCCATTTCTGCCAGTATATTTCCCCATAAATCCTACGCACTCTCATACCTAGTTGTCTCATATCGCCACTTTTCCAGTGGACTTTCACATCTACATATTATGTGCTAGGTATCCTCCTGCATCTGCTGTTGACATTCTGGGATGCTGAAACCAATGCTGCGACATCAGCAAAAGCACATGGTTACATTTAGAAAATAAAGGAATAAGAACAGGCTGCTAAATCCAAAACACTGGACTTTAAAGTGACTGCTCGTTGGACAAAATGAGCAATTTTTTCTCATCAGTTTTTTCCAACTTTTTACTAACTAAACAATGATTTCACAAGAAATCCACATGTATTATATTTGCTTGTGTCCCGTCTTTGCCAAATTCACAGATTAATAGTCAGTCACAATCTGGTGCACTGAAATAAGAAAGGTAGCGGTATGTCTTGGAGATTTCTTGGAGATTTCATGACTGTTAATCCCAAAAGAGGCACAGAGAGAAAGACGGGCAGGTTGGGTTTGGGATTAGGATGCAGTGTCCATGTTCCCTAAAGCCTTTAATAATCGCCCCTCATGGGAAACACCATCAAATCTGCCATAAAAGTAAAGTACACATCCAGTTGGACTATCAGAACTTCATAGCCTGGCTGATATGCAGCGGTTATGCAAAGCAGTCTGAGTCATGTTTCATGATATGCTGGTCATAACTGGTCATTGAAAAGACTAAATTATAGCCTTACGGTCTATAAAAGGTCTGTGCATAATTACCGACTGCACTCAAAGGCAAATTATGCAGCCTAAATGTTTGTTTTTTCCTGAATCTGATTGTTGAGGTGATTGTTAAAAACCCGCAGAATAACCTTGTTACATAAATTCAGTCTATTAATGGAAGCTCATGTTTGCTAAACATTTGTGATGTAATTCACCCGAGTGAAGCACCTGCTGGCTGAATCTGTCTCTCTGACGCGATTCAAGCTCCAGGCCTTTGTTTTTGGGATACTGGGACTGTGGTGGGTGACTGTTTTGAGTCAGTCAGTCAGGACTTTTGAGTCAGTTTTTCCATCGAGCAGGTTCGCTCCACTTCCGTCTTGTTTTCCTTTGTACAAGCAGCTCGTACAATGTGAAAACAAATCAATACATGGCCCCAGTTTCACCTCTGCATGTCACGAGCCAACCCACGATTCCCACGCTGCTATCAACATCCCAGACAACCTCCGTGTTGGCCTCATTTCACAGTCATTTTTCCACATTGTCCAATATTTATATTTGCAAAACATATTTTAGTACACATTTCATTTGATCAATTGTAATATGTCCAATATTAGTGTCCAAATATGACACTTTGACTTTTGAAACCGTTATCGTTTTTTCTTGTGCTGCGTTCAGACACCTTTCACAAGTGTTTTGACCCTCTGAGACTTGAGCAACTTAGCAAGAAATACCCCCCAAAATTGCAAGAAATTAGTAAAAGGTGACAAGAAAATTACCTCCAAATTAGTTTTAAGAAAGAGGGGATGATTATAAGAAAATGATACAAAAAATATGAAAATTGTTTAAGAGATTTCTCATTTCTAACATTTGTTTAGAGTTGATCAACAGGCGCAAAACATTATATTTGCCTTCAGGTACTTTTTTTTTTTTTATACCTGCTATATTTTAATATGTCTCAGGACATGTATTTTAGCATCACCAGAGCCACAGAGATTTACAGCACATGACGGAGAAGTGTGACTGTTCACTTGATCATACACGACACAGCAGTTTCCATGATGCCTGAGCTTTAGTCTGTCTGACGCAGGACTTCTCTTTTTATACCTGAGAAACACGTTAACTCTTTGAAACCTGAACAAATTGGCTTGATTTCTTTCCAAAACATGGGAAGAAGGCAATGAGTAAGTTGACAAGAAATTGCCCAAAGAATTTGCAATAAATTACTCAAAAGTTACAAGAAAATTACCTTTAGCACAAAAAAACAACAAAAAGACAGGTAAAGGGACAAAAACAGAAAATGACCTGATTTTTTTTTTTTAAATAAATCTTTTTTCTGTAACCTTATTATGAATGTATAATTAAGAATAGATTTTTTATTTATTTGCTCATTTTCTGATGATTCTCTCTCTCTGGCTTTTTAAAATCAAAATTTCAGGTAATTTTCTTGTCACATTTTAGTAATTTACAGTATTTGCAGTTAGCTAAACATTTCATTCCAGGTTGCTGATTTCCTTTTTCCTCATATTTTTTAAATAAAAATATGGGGAAAAATGATTTGCAAGGCAATATGTTTTATTGGTATAAATGCTTTTGAAAGGCATCTGAGCCAGCACAGTAAAACTGATGTTGATCCAGGTTTCAGAGGGTTAAACTGGAGCTGTCTGTCATCAAAGTTGTGATGCACATATAAAAATTGAATCCATCAAGTTTTTACTCTGAGCATCTACTGATACTAAAACATTATTTGTAAACTGAACTTGAATGATACTCACCCTGCAAGTTAGTTTTCTGTAACGTGAGTTCCTTGTACTTGTCTTTCACTGTGCAGGGCAGAGGTCCCACATCCTTAGATTCATGCTTTCACTCTTCCTCTCTTTTAGTTTTGTCCTTTAGTTTTTTCTTCATCACTTATTTGTTCTTCTATTCCTGTTGTTTCTCTCTTTTAATCCGTTATTGTCCTCTGCTGCCTCCTTTGGTAGCTGTAATCCCGTCTGTGCCGCTCTCTCCTGTGTGTACTCACTCACCTCAGGCTGAAAATGCTGTGTCAATCTCCCCTCTGCAGAGCATGGGTTCAGCAGGGAGGGAGGGAGGGATGAGGCGAGGAGAGGAGAGGAGAGAAGTGGATAAAAGAAAGAGAGAAAGGGATAGGAGATGAGACCATAGTGGGGCTGCCACATTGTCTGTGCACTCTAAGCATGTGTAGGTGTTGAATAATGTTTGATGTGTTCATGTAAGCAAAGCGAGCGCGCGTTTGAGTCATGATTTCTAGGCTAACTCTCTTCGAGGAACAACACAGATGATACTGCAACAGGTGGGAGACAAAAGAAAACATGGGGGCTCAGAAATAAAGTGGTTGAGTTGCCATCATAGTTTGAAGCTGTGAATCATCGTGATGATTACAATAGCATGCAGGACTCTTACATTGGCTCATGAATATAATCTCTGTTACATTTACTCCAAACTCCACAGCTTTGTTAACACATAAATGCCAACACAGTTACGCAGCACTTGTGTCATTTTGTGGTGAATTGCACTTTAACTGGTAGTGCTGTGGTGCAGCAGAGTGGACATGGGGGGAGACACCAGCAGAGAATGAGAGCGGAGCGGACACCAGCGGGGACACCAGCAGAGACACCAGCGGAGAATGAGAGTGGAGTGCACACCGGCAGAGACACCGGTGGAGACACGGGCAGACAATGAGAGCGGAGTGGACATTGGCGGAGACACCGGCAGAGAATAAGAGCAGAGCTGACACCGGTGGGGACAAAGGTGAAGAATGGGAGCGAGGCAGACACCAGCGGAGAATGGGAGTGAGGCAGACAGTGGTGGACACACCGGCCAAGAATGAGAGCGGAGCGGACCCCGGTGGAGACACTGGCGGAGACACCGGTGGAGAATGGGAGCGGAGCGTTCTGTGTGTTAATAAAGATTGACACAGTCTCATTATGTTCTATAGAAAGACCTCCAAGAGACATTTTCCAATTTAATTTAGATTCCTTCATCCAGAATCCACATGTCTGTATGAAATATGAGTACAGCAAAACAGTTGCTATGGAAACCACCCCTCTCGCCTCCTGCCCTCACCCACAGCTCCCCTTTAGCCCCCTCATCGTTCCCTACCTCTTGCTCTCCCTCTGCCTCTCTCTTTTAAATTATAGAGCAGAGGGTTACCTCTTTTCAAATTCTCTCTCTGAACAGGAATGTGGGTGTGCATCTGCCCATATGACAAATACACAGAGGAGGAACGAGGGG
Source organism: Plectropomus leopardus (assembly GCF_026936395.1). Taxonomy (NCBI): domain Eukaryota; kingdom Metazoa; phylum Chordata; class Actinopteri; order Perciformes; family Serranidae; genus Plectropomus; species Plectropomus leopardus. The sequence goes on from NC_142193.1 coordinate 27,973,072, forward strand.
GCGGATGGAGACACAGCTCTGTAAGTAACAGCAACAGTGAGGCAAACAGAAAGCTTTAGGGGGTAACATGCATATAATAAAGGGAATAACACTTGTGAACGATGTCTGTTTGAGTTCTGCTGCTGAGGATGACAAGATGAGATATGTTCAAGGGTCAGTTAAACATGACAACAACTGAGTGAGTAGTGTTAGGAGACACTGGAGCCTAATTCAGAACAGTTGTAGCCATGCTCAAGCTAAAAAGAGGCAAGAATTATACCCAAGAGCTGCAACATCACCAGTGCTGCCCACAGATTTTTTTCATAGGGGTGTCCAGATGGGGCCACTGGAAATCTTGGGGTGGCACAAAATTAAAAGCCCCAACTTAATTTCAGGAATTTGATTATACTGTTGATTCTTTAGGGTAGCTGCAAACAATCAATAGTTAAAACTTTGAAACCTGGAAAATTGGTTTGATTTTGTAAAAACATTTTTAAACATGACTAAAAAGGCATTGATCAACTTTGGAAGAGATGCGTCACAAATTGCATGAAATAAGGTGACAAGAAAATGACCTGAAAAGTAGCCCTGCAAAAGACAGACAGAGAGAGGGAGAAATTATTAGAAGTTAATAATAATTTTTTAAAAAATAGGGAAAATGTCCAGATATTATGATTATTGGATCCAGATATTATTATTGTGGATTGTTCCAAAACGTGATGTTATTTTTTTTTTTAAACCTAACAATGTGCTTGTGTTGCACAAGAAAGGACATGGTGTTTAAGCAACGTTTTAAGTTTAATTTGAAAATGAGTGTATGCATCTAAAAAAACCTGTACATTTCTTGTGAATTGAGAATGGCCTGCACCTTGCTCAAGACACAATGCATTTGACAGCTGTAAATTGACACACTGTCCTGGAACATCAGTATGATTGTTAAAATAAAAAATGTTTAAAAAATCAACAAAACAAAACATAATACAGACAGAGAAGTGTATCAAAAGTTAATACGATATCAGAAAAACTCATCTTTGATGCAAAATTTATAGGAAATAATCGGCTGAAAATTCATCCAAATCGTTGTTTTTACACAAACTTCCTGCCGTCATTTCTTCACTATTCGGGTAAATGTACAGTTTATCATTTGCTCAGTACTTTTGTTTTTGTTGTGCATTGAATATAATCGGAAAATTCATTAAATATGTCATAGGGGTCGTCAGTTTACTTAAGGATAGAAAAGAGCTTTCTAAAGGAAAAAGGTAAGAAACCACAGAGTTTGACAAAAGTGAGAGTACACAAGCATTAAAAGAAACTCCAGGTGGTTAAAATGAACTCTGCATGACTATCAAAATGATTACAGGCCTACCTATTAATTACCATAAGTCTGGTTTCATAGGTAATCACAGCCTTTGCAGCTGTAGTGTCAGCACTCACAGCTTAGAGGAGCCTTTGCTCAACAGCGATTGTGGTTTTCAGAAACTAACTAAAAATATCAGTTAAAAAAAAGATGTAAGATGGTGTGTATGATGGGATAAATGGAGATCTGGGGTTGCAGACAGACAGATCAGACAGTCACTCAGTCCAACATCTGAGGAGGAAATGACAAGGCAGACGGATTCCCCGGGGCAGACCGTACTGTGTGTATGTATTAATAGCTACTAATCAGGCCTGGGTGTCAGATTAGTTCCCATGACCTTTTGCTCAGCACACGCTTATTAAGGTAGCATACTGGACATATGGGTCATCTCTGTCCAGAAGATGTCCTCTAATGTTAATTTGTCTGGAATAAATCACCCATAGGAAGATAAAGCATTGTTTTATTACATATTTGGTACTTAATTGTCTATTTCTTTTTCCTCCTTAACAGGCCCGGTTCTAGACCGCTTTCAATGGGAGGACAGTGAGAGATGTTAGTGGGTAATATGAGCTCATCTTTAGGCATGTATGCTGAGCTGTTTTATGTTTTTATCCAAAGCCATTTGATAAACAAGTTTAATTTTGTGCCTTTTTATGCACTATAGCAGTGATACTCAAGTTCAGGCCCATCAGCAAAATGTGGCCCCCCAACTATTTTCTAATTCACAATAAAAATTAAGTGATTCACAATGGGCATTGTTTTTGTATTTTTAGTGTACATAAGGAACCAGGTTGCATTTTTTAAAAGCATCAAAATAGAGCTTGTTTATTTAAAAAGTGCCAGTGGAGGATCACCTGCAGGCCCTGGCTGAGGTCCTAAGACCTAAATGTCAGAAAATCCTAGAAATGTCCTGAAATCCAAGAAATTTCCTAAAGTTCAAGAAATATCCTAAAATCCTAGAAATGTCTAGAAATGTACTAAAATACTAGAAACGTCTAGAAATACCCTTAAATCCTAGAAAAATCCTAAAAATGTCCTAAAATCCTATAAACGTCTAGAAATGTCCAAAAAATACTAGAAAGGTCCTAAAATCCTACAAACATTCTAAAATCCTAGAAATGTCTTATCATACTAGAAATGTTAAAAAATCCTAGAAATGTCCTACAATCCTAAAAACATTACAATATCCTAGAAATGCCCTAAAAACATCTTAAAATCCTAGAAATGTCCTAAAATCCTAAAAATGTCTTAAAATCCTAGAAATGTCCAAAAATCCTAAAAATGTCTTAAAATCCTAGAAACACATGGACAAGTTGAATATTTTCTCTTTTGTGACAATTACCACTCAAAGTGAGAGTTTTTCGGGGAAAAAGATGCCTATGTTTGGTGTTAGTGGGGCAGGTGGAGCATCTGGGGGGGCACTGCCCCTCATGGCCATGCATAGATCCGGCCTTGCCTCCTCAGCTTGAACAACCTCAGAAAAAGGGTCCAGGTTCTTGATGCTTCAGGGGTGCATAAAGAAGCAGTCCGTTGGTGTGCGGCGCCTCCTCACTTCTCTGCACCACCACAGATGCAGTCTAAGTAGGCTGACAGCATTTCCTCTGTAATCTCAGGTGCCCTGTGCTGATTTTTCGGCATCAAACATAAGAGTAGGATGCAGGGAAGAGGACGTGTAAGATGCCAGGATTCAGATGCAGTTTGTGGATTAAGAGGGAGGACGGAGGAGGAGGTGGAGACGGTGGGATTTGATAGGAGGCGAGACAGAGTGATGAGAAATTGAGGGCAAGTGGTTTTAGGCTTTAACATTCAGATATAGGAGGAAAGGGAGGCGGATGTACAAAAAGATAGTGAAGACAGAGAGGGTGGAAAGTATTTTAAAACACTAGAAAGCATGAGTACATACAAGCCCTCAGTGGATAAAAAAAGTTTCGGGATGATATTATTTTAGCATCAAAAATTAAAGTTTGTTGCTGTGGCATTTACCTTAAGACGTATTATTCTATTCGCCTTCGACAAAAAGTTTTATTCTAAAGACTTCTCATTTAAATGAGAATAACGTGAAACTGTTTATCAGACAGCTGGAAAAGACTCAAGTCATCTTTGCATGTGTGGGATGAGATGTTTTCAAATTACAATCTGTTACAGACAATTAGTCATCGTCTATTGTGAAACAATTACTATGAAATCCATTTACTGAATCAGTTTGACTCATTTCATTATGATCGTATTGTTACATTTTTACATTTTTATTTTATTACAATTTCTGATTACATTTAATTATGTTTATAACGTCTCAGCAGGTACATAGTTACATATCGGTGTGTGTCTACTTGTTCTATCTGTTTTTATCATCCATCTGAATTTGCTTTATTCTTGTTGACCTTTCCTATACGCATTTTGTTCTGGCCTTTTTACTTGACTGTCCTACACCTTTCTCTGTTTGGCATAATTGTTGATGTCTATTTTTATTATTCCCTGAGTTTCTGCCTTTTGCTTTTTCTGTCAAAGCACTTTGTAAACAACTTTTTATTAAAGGTGCTACAGTATATAAATAAAGTTATTATTATTATAATTGTTATTATTTTAAAATCTGCTCATGCTCGTGGATCAAACGACAGTAATCTGATACTGGAAAATGGAAACAAATCTGAATATAATTAATGAAAAACACAAATCAAGTTCAAATCTTTTTCAATCATTTGAAAAGATTTGTGTCCTGATTCCTTATTGCCTGCAGCCTGTCGCCATCTGTTGGGCTGAACTTCTTGAGGATGTACCAGTAGTTAAATAATTAGTGTCAAGTTAGACAGAGAAAGTCAAGCACTACCAGGAAATGTGGGATTTTGATTTCCGAATAAAACTAAAAAAAAAAAACATTCAAGAGGCAAAATGTATGCTTGCAATAGTCAGAAAAACTCGAAATTCATGCAGATAAAGATTTCTACCATTGCACAAATTTCTGTTGAGATCACATCTTGAATTTGAAAGTTTGGTTAGGTATCCCTTGACCTGGTATCCAATTTTGTAATATGTGTGGTTTAAGAAGGAAAATTGTGTGCATGTGTGGGATCCTTCAGTGAACTCTTTTTTTTTTTTTTTTTTTTTAAAAAAAAAAAATAATTCTGGTCGACAAAGGATATTTTGAATGATTTTAAACCTGATTTGTGACTATTTTTGTAATCATTGTATGCACATTGTACTATTGTTTTTTTGTTTTGTTTTTTTTGCCTAATTTAGTAGTTGGTGAGTCTGGTGTGGAAGTTTTTTTTTTTAATTATAAAGGCAATGACCAACTTAATAATAAATGGCCTACAATTAACAAGAAATCAGTACAAGTTACAGAAAATAAAGATAAACCAAGAAAGAAAGAAAATTTAAAAAACGAGAGAAAAAAAATGACAATAGGAGGATTTTACTTTGAAAAATCAGAACCGGAAAATGCTACATTTCCTTAGCTTGATGCTACATACTGCTGTCCGAGCTGTCAGCCACGTCACCTCCTCTGTAACAACTTTCCTCCCGGACCTCTTCACCCTCAGCAGAGTTTATGAGTGATCTCTGTGGACATTTTATCTATTTCTCTGCATACGTTTCGATAACGAGCCAAAAAGCTACCAAACACGCCCTGTTTAGCTGTTAGCTGTTAGCTTCTTATTAGCCTTTTAACGTCTTGTTTTTCTTTTTTGCATTTGCGGAGCTTTTTGTGGCTAAACTCCGGTCTCTTCAGGACGTGCCAGGCCTGTGAGAAGTTGTTTTTTTAAAGGTTTTGTTAACGACGCGGATCCAAAATGAATGTTTTTCGTCTGGCGGGTGACGTGTCACATTTGGTGGCTATCCTTATCCTGTTACTGAAGATATGGAAGTCCAAATCCTGCGCTGGTAGGCTGACATCTCTGCACTTTTTAAACCCGCAGCTCTGCGTCTCTGCAGCAGTGTGCATGCAGCTTTACTGTATAGATAGTATAGATACAGCAGAGGGTATTTTGTAGATATTAAAGTTCATGGAGGATGTTTGCATACTGATGAGGGGTTCTGCAGGAGTTGACGCGACGTGGCAATGTTAACTAATCAATCTGCAGCCTGCTCCACCTATTACACAGCAGCATGGGTCTTTAAAACAAACTAAATCTGCTGCATGGTTGTCCTCTTTTGCTGTTAACCCTTTGAAACCTAAGCAAGGTGGCTTGATTTCTCTCAAAAACACGAGAAGAAAGTGACAAGCCCAAGAAATTTGCAAGAAATTAGTTAAGAAAGGGAAAGAAAGAAAAACGTTATAAGAAAATTTTGTTTAAAAAAAGGGTAAAATAGAAGTGAAAATGACCTCAAAAAGCTGCCAAAAGAATAATATTTAGAATTAATTTAATATGTTTCCCCCCTTTTTTCTGTAGTATTGGTTTAAACATAAAATTAATGTAGTTACATATACAATTTACTGGACATTTCCCCCCTATTTTTTGATAACATTTAACAAACCACCACAGTTATTTTTTTAGATCATCACCTTGTCACCTTTTACCAATTTTCTCAGATTTCAAAGGTTTAAATGCCAGTGACAGGCATCTGAATTCAAGTAGTGGTCATGTGTGTTTGACTGCACGTAACTGGCTTGATCTCATTCAAATACATTGGCAGAAGGCAATGAGCAACTTAAGAAGGAATGACCCAGAAATAAGCAAGAAATTTGTAAAAAAAAAAAAATAAAAAATAAAAAAAAATGAAGGAATGAAGAAAGGGCGATAAAGAAAATTGGGAATTTTTCACTAGCTCTTAAAAAAAAATCATTTTCTAAATCTAATTTCTTGAAATATGCAGGACACTTTTTGCAGGTTGCTTATTGCCTTTTTCCCCATGTTGTTTGAAAACAAACTGATTTTCTCAGAGTTCAAAGATTTACATACTGCTCAGGGAAAGTGATTTTGAGCCAGGTTTTGAAGGGTTAAACTCATTCTTTAATCTCTCTCTCTCTCTTTTCAGGCATCTCTGGAAAATCTCAGGTGCTGTTTGCACTTGTCTTCACCACCAGGTACCTCGACTTGTTCACTGTCTTCATCTCACCCTACAACACGATCATGAAGGTACGTGTCGATAACGTAGTTTCACAAATACTGTGACCTTTAACCTGACCCACATGAAAACACACTGTTCTTACTAAACGGCTGCTGAGACACCAAGTTAGGGTGATTCATTTTGTCCTCACTTAGACAAGCCATGTCCCATAAACTAGTTTGAAATCCAAAATTTTTCTCCAAATGTTTCCTGTATGATACTTAAAGACTCGGGGGCCTTTTTTTTTTTACTGTATTTATCAGCACATTATTTATTGTTGTAGTTTTTAATATAGATTTTATTTTGTCAATCTGTCAATCAACCATGGACTTTTATAGCCAATATATAATCAATATTCTACTCTGCTCTCAGGTGGTGTTCCTGTCTCTGTCCTACGCCACTGTGTACCTCATCTACATGCGCTTCAGAAACTCGTACGACTCCGACAACGACACGTTTCGTGTAGAGTTCCTGTTGGTGCCAGTCATCGGGCTGTCCTTCCTGGAAAACTATGCCTTCAACCCACTGGAGGTAAATAAGCACACAGACAGTATCTTCAATGGATTTGGGCCCAGTTGCAGAAAAGTTGAAGTATCATAAGATCAGTCAGGGCTACAGCATTTTCAGTTGGGGTTTTTTTTGATCTGTGAACACGAGGATTTCACAATGTTATCATATGAAGGCCGATTCTTTTTTATTGCATAAAGGAAAGACTTTTGTAGTCTGTTTTAAGTGGGCCGTTCTTGCCTAAATGTGGCTGTGAAAGTGCAAACAGCCCAATCCAGAGCCAGAGTTTGGTTGTCTGTTCTGGCTACTGTGGAAACATGGTGGTCTCTGTGGACGAGGACCGGGTCCCTCTGTAGATATGAACTTCTCATTCTAAAGTAAGAAAAACGCAAAAATTCTTATTTTCAGGTGATCAGACACAAAAAAAATCAGACTTATACCATATTTCATTTCTGCCAATACATCCCCCTAAATCCTACACACTGAAGCTTTGAGTTCAGTTTTTATTAATGTTGCATAAAGACATAAACACCTCAGTTTTAAGAGTTAAATTTAAGTCACGGTTCTCCCGTCTCCTGATTCCATCCAGATCTTGTGGACCTTCTCCATCTTCCTGGAGGCGGTGGCCATAATGCCGCAGCTCTTCATGATCACGAAGACCGGCGAGGCCGAGTCCATCACCACCCACTACTTGTTCTTCCTCGGACTGTACAGAGCCCTCTACATCGCCAACTGGGTGTGGCGTTACCACACAGAGGGCTTCTTCGACCAGATCGCCGTGGTGTCTGGCGTCGTGCAGACCATCTTCTACTGCGATTTCTTCTACCTTTACGTCACAAGGGGTGAGTAAAGAGGGACGATTCAGTGAAAAGCTCTTTAGGACAGAAGGAGACGCCTCAGCCAGATGCCTAATTTATAGAGGTGCTGCTGGTATTTTGACTTATCTTGAGTTATTGATCATCATCATCTATGAAATATCAAATCAAGATTATTTATATAGCACCTTATAAAACAACTGCAGTTGACCAAAGTGCTGTAAAAATCTAAACAAATGGCACACAAATAAATAATATTTAAAGACAGCAAAATGGCTGTAGAAATTACAAAGTATTATATGTACACAAATATAAAACAATAAGACTGGTAAGATCAACTACAGACATCAAAAACAATATAACAATAATGAAAAATGCTTATTATGAATTACACAGTTACATTACATTACATTTGTTCTGGTATAAAACAGAATACATTTTAATTAAGTGTATGTAAATGCACACATTTTTGGATTTTTTCCTCTATAATTGACAAAGACATTTTATTGATAATGAAATCTTGATAACTAATTAATTTACTGAACATGCATCAGTCAGACAACTAGGCTGGAAATTAATGAATCATTTTTTTCCGTTATGTACATCATGAGAAACATATTTTCTCAGTCAATAATTGAAAAAGGAATAGGCTGAAGCCCAAGGCTGAATTATAATCCTCAATTATTTTACATTATAATCTGCGGTCATTTATATTTTAAGCTTTTTTTAAAGCTCAACGCAGAGCAAGACAGTTTAAACTCAGCACTGAGTCCATACCTATAATTTGATTCCCAAAACTGAAACACATGTATTTTATGTTGGTTCTCACTTTACATATTAAAAAAAAAGGTCCCTCTCTGAATTAAAACAATTTAAAACAAAAACAGGAAAAAGTGTTACAATATCTAGAAATTTTAAGGATCCTATAAAAAAATGTATTAGTAGATTGACGATAGCCAGCCGTATATTTTATTCTGAGAGCTCTTTTCTGAAGTTAAATTATAGGGTTTATATGTGTTTTGTATGCATGTTTGTTGTGCTTACGAGAAAATCTATTGTATTCTGTAAAGAGTCTCATCTGCTGTGTTGCTGGTTTGTTTTTTTTTCTGCTTTATTATGAAGTTAAGTATCATTCTTGGCAGCAGTTAAAACAATTGAAAAAAGAGTATGAATCTGACGTTATCTCACCTGGTAAACAAAGCATGAAAAGTATTATTTTGGAGGATTTTAAAAGCAAACTCACTTGTCATGCCTACTTTGTTCACCCTCTTTGTCCTCTACGTGTCTGCAGTGCTTCAAGGAAGAGCAAAGATGAGCCTGCCGATGCCCGTTTAAAACAGACGTCTGTGCTGTTCCTCCTCCCATCTGTGCCTGCTACAGCTCAGCACCTGGACGCAGACCTTGCCCTTCAACTGTACATGTATTTAGCGATGGGACTCATGGTCTGACGTAACTCTGTAGACCAAACTGTGTGCACCTCTTGAGATTGACGTGTGATTGGTACTTTGTGTGTGTATGTATGTGCGCATACATGCTGTGTTGTCGAGGTTTGTGATGTATGTTTGAGTTGTTTTTTTTCTTTTTAAGATGCAGATGTGACACTGGAAAGGTGTCCCTGTTGTGCATGTGGAACTTAAATTCAGGCAAGTGAGTAACACTATGGAGACTGTTTGTCTTTACTTTCCTTTTTAGACTTTGGCTCTGGAGACGTTACAACGCTGAATCCACAAAATTGTAAATCTTGTTGATTGTATGTAGCATCAGAGCCAGTGTTTACGGAGTTAAAGGGTAACTCAGATTTTTCAACTTGGACCATATTTTCCATTGTTTTTGTGTCAAATACCCTGTTTAGACCTGGTTTTAACATGCGTCTCAGGTGATCACCTGCTGTGGTGGTCTGGGACGGATTTGACTACGTATCTATTGTAGTATAAACACTAACACCATCCTGATGCGTCTTTGACGAGGACGTAGTCATCAGTGCATGACATTGTGGTTGTTTCAGTGACGGCGCATTAATGATATGTAATTTCCCAATATTTATGTCAAGTCTGACGAATTGTTGTGTGACCATCCCTCGTTTTTCTTCTAATATATTGAGACATGTTGAATTCTGCAGACAGCGAGATCTCCATCTGCACTAAAACAACTGCTTACATTAGTACCAAGCACACTTCAGGGCAGCCAGCGAAAGTGCAGACGTAATACCTGGTCCAAAATTTGAACACAGGTGGTCAGCTGGAGACGCATGATAGACAAAGGTGCAAATGGCGATGTGTCTTGGCCGTCCCCTTTTGTTAGGCTTAGCGAAACACATGTTAATGCCAGGTCTAAAGTGACTGATGGAAGCAACAGTTTTTGAAATTGGTCCAGTATTGAGAAACAGCGCTGCAGTCAGCAGTGGCATAAATTGGGGCATTTGTGCACATCAGCGTACGTCCATTAAAAGTGCTTGTTTTTGCCACTGATAGACTCAGATTGTTATCCTAAGTGTCTGATATTATGGAAGGGATCCCTACAAAGTAAGATCCTTTTTATTTAGCCAGAAATGTCATCAAAATCAATATTTCCAGACTTGCCAGACTGGGTGAATTAAGGGTTAATTTCAACCTAACCAGAGATGCTGATTGTCTTTCCACAGTTTAACAAAGACAGCTTTTGTGAGTTTTTAGTTTATTTCTGTCGACTTTGAATGAAGTGTGCTTTACAAAGGATAAAATGATAGCTTATTTGCATGGAGTCTGGTGGGTTTGGAAATAGTGATTTCTGGGCTGTTTCTAGATAAACAAAAGGAGCTTATTCTGTAAGAAAAAGGTCTATCTCTGCAAAATCCTTTCCCTAACTTTGTTAGACAGATTTAAAAAAAATATTCCCATTAGTCACTTAAAACACAAAACCATAGGTAAATAGAGTCCAGGTCTAAAAATAATTATCCTTTAAAGCTGTAAGAGTTTTATGTCAACACTTCCTACATTTTATCAAAACACCACCATGTTTTACAATCTCAGTCTTGCCTGATGATAATAACAAATATTGTAAATTTTTTTTAAAGTGTACTTCATACTCTTCCAGTCGGCAGTTTTATTTAAATAACCTAATATTGCAAATTTGCCTCGAGCTTTTGAAATCTGTACAGCTTTCGCAAAGTGTCTTCTTCCTCTTTTTGGTTCTGTACTGTTAGACACTCCTTGAATAGCTTGCTGTACTATTTGCAAACAATTTCTTTTCTCCTTGGCTAAGTATGTTACTTTTTCTATTTTCTTTTAATTGTCATCTTTTATATTTCAATGTATTGGAGATAAAAAGGGCTAAACATGTTGTCATGTCTTAAATGAAGCCAAAGATAGAACAGATAACTGCTGCAATGTTTTAGTCCATCAAATGTTTTCTGGGTTTGTTTGACTAAACTTTAGTTGTGTCGTCGAGGATAAAAAATGGGGGAAATAGCAGAAGAGCGTGTTGAATTTCTGTAAAAGATTAACCTGTTTTTGGTCACAGTAAGTTGAATTGCACACCATTTTTATGACATTACCTTTATTATAACGTGTGAAATATCTCAGTCGGAGGGTGTGACTGTGTTTTCTTTGTTAACAATCCACGTGGAATGCAACACACCAGGATGTTTGTCTTTCTGTGTTGTGCACACACACATACACACACAAACACTCATGCACTGTTATTTAAAACTTTAACACCGTGATCCACATCCGTTTTCTTGTGCTCGATCAGACACAACCAGTTAAACCTGGTTTGATACTGACAAAATATTCCTCAAACAGATGCAAAGAAAATTACCTATAAAATAGCTGGGGGATTATTAGATATCAAATAATAAAAAAATGGCAAGAATACTACATTTATAATTTTATTATTATTATTATTATTATTATTAATGCTAGTTATTTTCTTAATTAATAATTTTAGTTTGGCCATTTTATTTTTGTTTTTTTTTTTACTTTTTTGTTGTTGCTTATTTCAAGGTATGTTTCTTGTAAATTTTTACTAATTTCTTGCCTATTTTTGGGCCATGTGTTTTGTAAGAAATCTAGCCAAATTGTTATCAGTATATGAAAGTGCTGGTTCACTGTGTTGATGTTAATCCTTTCAAACCAGAGCAAATTGGCCTGAGTCACCCAAAATATTGGCAAGGAATTAGTTAAATACTGGAAATTTTGGGGGGAAAAACACTAATTATTTGAAATGGATGTTTTTTAATTAAATAATTATGATAATTATAAATACCATTTTCTGGATTTTTTTGTTGCTGTTAATTTTCTCTCTCTTTTCAGATAATTTTTTCTCGTTACCTTTTACTGATTTCCTGCAATATGTCAGGATATTTCTTGCCATTTGCCTTTTTCCATGTTTCAAGCAAACCAATCTGCTCAGGTTTAAAAGGTCTCACGACAGATGTCCAAATGCAAGAAAACTGATGTCGATCCAGGTTTTAAAGGGTTAAACAGAGAGTGATAACATTAGATGCTTAGTGAAAAATGTAACTCAGTGACTTGTTCTTTTGCATACACCTGCTTTGACCATAGGTGTTACTACTCAGAGTAATATTTGACCCTTTGAAACCTGAACAAATTGTCAACTAACTAATTTCTTTCAAAATATCGGAGGAAGGCAATAATGAATTTAAGAAGATATTGCCTCCAAAATAGCAAGACATTTGTAAAAGAAATGACTTGAAAATTGGCAACAAAAAGAAAACAATGCTTAAAAATGTTAATCATTTTACAACATAATTTTAAAGATGTATTTATGATAATTATAGAAACCCTAGACATTTTTCACTGGCTGTTTATTTCTTGCAATTTATGGAACATTTCCTACCACTGCCTTTCTCCCCATGTCTTTAAAAGATATGTAATAATAATTAACTCAGGGTTCAAAGGGTTAAATACTTGTGAAAGGTGTCTGAAAGCAACTCAAGAGAAGGTTTCAAAGGGTTAATGAGGTGTTTTTAGGAAAGTTTTTCCATGTTTGTATAACACCTTGCTCCCTTCTCTCACAGCTCCTCCAACTGCTTTTGCAGCCGAGGTGATGGAGAGCGGCGACGCTGCCAGAGCCGCCGCTCTTTCCACCACCTTCGCCTTTTTCACAGCCTTCCCTTTCCCGTCGTCCTTCCCCAGGATCCCGACCCCCTCTGCCGCACCTTTCCCCATCGCCGTCACCAGCTCGCACCAGAAAAGCCTCTCTGCTCTCTTTCTGGCCTCCTCCTCCTCCTTTCTCCTCTCCTCCTCTTCTCTTTTTTTCTCTGGTCCTTGCTCCTCTTCATCTGCAGCTGTCTTCCTTGGAGACTCTACCTTGTGTCCTCCCAGAATCCTCTCTTGTGCCTCCTTGACGACTCTATCAGCATCCTTGAGCATCTCGTTGCTATAGCAACCGCCTCCGTTGTCTGCCACGGTTTTGTCAATCTTCTTCAGGAGCTGCACGACTTGTTTTGGCGTCTTGTCACAGTTATCAAAGACGTGATACCCCCCGCGGCAGCTGCTGACAAACTCAGACAGCTCCTCGCTCTCTGATAGGAAGTCCTGGACACGTTTGTCCTGCAGCCGGTCCCCGCAGGTGAACAACACCATGGTAAACCTGGCGGCCCCGGGTCCAAATGTGGCTTTGATCCACTCTAAGGCGTCCCTCTCCTCTTGCGTGAACCTGCCGAGCTGTAGTGTCACCAAAAAGACGTGGGGCCCCGGAGAGGACAAGGCAACACAGCGTCCCACCTCTGCCATGACTTCCTCAGGGGACAGGCGTGTGTGGAAGAAACCTGGGGTGTCTATCACAGAGACGCTGCGTCCGTCCACCGTCGCTGTCTGTCTGGTGGACTGTGTGGTGACAGAAGAGGGCGACACGGTGACCCAGAAGGCCGGCCTGCCCAGGATGGTGTTTCCTGAGGAGCTTCTGCCCGTCCCCGTCCTCCCTAACAGGACGATCCTCAGGAGATCAGCATCTGATGTGGGAGGTGATGCTTCACAGACTGTGGACAAACAGCAGTATGTATATTATTATTGTTTATATAATAATAATGATAATGATAATGATAATGATAATGATAATAATAATATCTAGTATAATTTTTGGGCTAATTTATAAATTATGGATTGGGTTGTTTTTATATGGCATGATGCTTTAAATTACTTATTTAAAGAAGACAAGATACATTAAGGGAAAAGGTAAAGGAAGGAAATCAATGCGCCGATACTGCCTTGTCTGAGTTGCTTTTTTGTTTAGATTTTTTAGAGTCATATTTATTTTTTGTCTCTTTTATTTAGTATACACTTTTATGTTATCTTTACCTATTTAAATTTTCTTTTTTTTCCTTTTAATTAAAAAAAAATTCTCTTTTGAATTTGCTTATTTTAGGGAATATAAAAGATTTAAGATAACATTTGGACTGTTTTATTAATTATGGATTACGTTTTGATTTTATGTATCGTATAATTGTTTTTAAATTAATCATTTTAGGAGGATAAGTTACATTAAGGAGGAAAATTAATATTCTCAGAGTGCGTTATCTGAGTTATTTAGATGTCAATTTATGAGCTCTATACACGTTTATTTTTTAATTTAATTTACTCAAATTATTAATTTTATTTACCAAAAAAAACCCTCTTTAATTTGCTTATTTTTTGATGCAGTTCAAATCTAAAAATACAATGCTATACCTTTTATGTTACCTGTTTTCAAGGAGCATGAATATAATTTCAGAATTATTTCATATAATTGGAAATTAGCACTGACACAACAATATGGGCTTATTCACAAGGTTATGTATAATGCTTTTTGGCTCAGTACAATTATGTGGACATTGTAATCTACAGTGCAACAGCACAATGCTGCTCCGATTACCAACTTGGAACAAAAAAAAAAATCGACCTACCTTTGTGTGACTCAGCATTTTCAGGAGATGACATCCTGCCAGAGAAACGACAGTAAAGCCTTTGGGCCTGCTGTTGGGACTATTTGATGTGAGCGACAACACAGAAGGCCAGTTCCGTATATTTCTGCTGCGACTGAGATGTTTTCTAGTTTTTGGTTGTTATCTAATCATCCCTGCAGAGAGCATCAGTGCAGCTGCAGAGAGATGCTCCACGCTGCCACCACCATCCTGTAAACCACTGGAGGGCAGCAAACACTCACAAGTACTTTCAGGTCCACGCCAAAGACTGTACAATAATAATAAATAATAATACATTTATATACAGTCTGTGGTCAGCTGACTGCAAATAGACTACAATCATTGACATAAACACAGCACAATTAAATAAAACAATTAAAATGAGACACTTGTATTTCACATGCTATCATAGAGTGCATTTCGTAATTTTACACCTTTCACTATTGTAATATGACCATTATTGCTCTGCATCTCTTCCCCTCTCTCTTTCTCTTTCTTTTTTTGTCATTATTGTAATTTAATTGTTATTTACAACATCTATTGCAAGTCAGTCCTGGAAGAAGGATCTTCCTGTTACAGGGTTTTTTAGGGGGAGTTTTTCCTTAGATGATGTGAGGGTCTAAGGGCAGAGGGATGTCGTATGCTGTAAAGCCCTCTGAGGTGTTTTGTGATAAATAATTTTATAAATAAAATTGACTCGACTTGAATTAATATAAACCTACAATAACCTTCATAGAGGCCACAGAAGTACCATTTTATTGGTATAAAACTAGTCTAATAGCAATTTATGGTCTGGAAATGGAATTTATTTATTTAATTTAATTTTATTTTATTCTTTTGCTGTAACAAATAACAATTACACTAATGCTGTGATTTAGAGTTCTAGTATGAAGGATTTAGCGGCATCTTGTGGTGATGTTGCAGAACTAAAACTTGCATTTCAGTTCTTGCATTTTGCTTCGTTTTCTGTCAAAAGTTGCCCCTAAATCCTACACACTGGACCTTTAACTACATAACATCTGTTACATGTAACTACTGTCTCTGCAACACTGCCAGTATTTAGTGATGAAAAAACTGAAGTTGTGGCTGTTAATTTCAGAATAAAATTGATAACATTCTGCTTTGATCTCCTAATCAGTGACTGTTTGATGTCGGGAAAAAGTTGGCCTTAAGTTAATTAGAAATGTAAAATTTAATATTTCACTCTTTGCACCCCCTTATCACAAAAATGTTCTTACAAAGTCCATCTACTCAGTTTAGACTACTAATGACAAACACAGCAGGGAGAAAACTCTCCACAGATTGTTCAACTAGTTTTTTAAATCCCCATATTCTCCAGAATAGTTGTCCCCATCATTTCTTAGTACAAATAAGAATAAAAAACATTTAAGTTGTCCGGCATTAACAATGGCAGCAGAGAGGTTGTCAATCAGTTTCACTGTGTGCAGCCCACACAGTCCTGAGCAGAGGTCTAATTAGGCAGACTAAGTGAAAACACCTGCTACAGTGAACCATGTTCCTGCAGGGCAGTAAAACGGAAACTCTACAGCCTTGTTCCTCATTAGTACGAGGAAAAAAAGAAGAAATTTCCAGAAATGCGAACTACTTTGAAAAATTATTCATGGACTGCTGAAGCAGTTTGTGAAAGCAGGCAGTGTTTAATAGGATTTTTACCAACAGTAGTTTGGAGAGTTTCAACCCACTTCAAACACATAAGCATTTGATAATGTGAGTATCCACACATTCATGATATTTAAATACTGCTCAGTATTTTAGGGGGCTTTTACACCTAATCTGTTTGGTTTGATTAAGATTGAGGTGTGAAAGAAAACAAACCACAGCAGGATTTTATGACAGCAGATATGTGAATTTGGCATAATTTCCATCTCTAAAGCAATAATAAATCCATATATTGTCATATATATAATATTACATGCATATGATAATCTGTATATTATTAATTTTATACATTAATATTTTATTCTTTCACTGAGTTATGAGTTATTTTTTTTAACCAACATCAGTCCTTATCATAAATATCAAATATTCATTGTTTCTATTTTAACCCTTTAAATGCCAGGTTTTTGTCATGATGCCACTACCCTACCCGTACAAATTCCAGGGCAAAAGCCCAGAATGACACCCAGAAATAATATAATGTATGTGTTCATGCTTTGATGGCTGAGGGATAAAAACTTGCAGTTTAAATGGGTTTCAATTGAGCATTTTCTGCACTTAACAGTATGAATGTAACAATTTTGTTTACACAGTGTATTTAAGACTTATTGTGGGAGCTGAGCTGGCTATTCCAAGATTTAACAAAAATACACAATCTTGCAAAAATGTATGCCACATGCATGAACACAGCCAAAATGATCAAAAGGATGAAGACTGAAAAGCCCATATAATGCACCAATCCCTATGGGTTAAAGTGATGCTATATAAACTTTGTCAGTCACCAGAATTTGATTTTCCTCACATTGGCCCTGATGATGCAGTATGACAATTGCCAAAACTGTTAAATCAATATGTACCTGTACCTCTTTACTTTTCCTAGTTAAGTGTCAACAGGAACCAAACCTGAACCAAAATGCAAGAATGTATCTTTTTATTTATTTATTTATTTTTTTTATCTTTCGTCTCAATTGAATAAACCAAATATCAGGTGTGAAATCACTCCTCTTTCTACCAAAGATAAAACCCCCTCATTTAAAAAAGGCTGGTGCAAATCTCCCAAAATATATATAGAGACTTGTTGAAAGAGCTGCAAGGAAAAGCTATTCCATTCTTTTCTATTCAATTATATTTTATTTTTGTATTTTCAATTTGCCTTGAACACACCTCTTTCTCTTCCTGTGTGTGTGGCTCTTTTGTAAAGAAACATCAGCAAACATTCAGCCATGAAAACTACCTCACTCTGTCAGTTGTTGCAGTCTTTCTAATCCACATCTAATTTTGGAAATGTTCAAAATCTACCAGCCATTCAATAGATTGTTTTTTTTTGGCTTGTCAGTGAAGCAAATCTTGCTGCCACTTTGCCAATTTGGCTGGTGCTAATTTCCAACCCTGTCCGCATCTTTTCTTCTTCTTCCCTTTTAGACATCCCTCTCAAACTCTTTGTCCAATTGGCACGATTTCGTCTCTCTCTGGCTACTTCCAAAACATTTAGCATGTTTGCATGTTTTCTCAGCTGTAGTTAAATCTCTGGTTTACTGGAAGTTGTGCAGAAAGAGGCAAATATACAGCAAATAAAGATGAAAAAAGGCCAGATCTCCTGCAAAACAACACAGAACTGACATGAATGTGTGAGTTTGATTGGCTTATATGTTTCTTAACAAACTGAGACCAAGAAATCATTTGTTCTGTGTAATGTGTATGATACATAATCGGCAAATACATGCAAATAATTGAAACTATTCAGTACTTTTTGAAAATCAGCTTTTGAATAGACCTTTGTCATGAAAAAGAAATGATCCTCTGTCATTCTCAAACTGTAAGTTTTGTTTTCTTGTAGCAACCAAATTTCCCCTACAAACCGCTTTTATCTGACTTCCTTCATTAAGTTTCAGCTCAAGCAGAACTTGGATATCAGGACTGTTGGCAACAACAGCAGTTCATATGTCATCAACAGGATTACAAATCTTGCTACTGGTGTTTTATGTAATGCTAAAAGTGCACACAGGTAAACCCAAAAAGAAACACAACATTTCATCACACATGCACAATAACAGTTTTTTATAGACTGCAAAGGGAATGCGACATTTTTTACTGAACTGCATGCATTTTATGAGCTTGATTACTAGCTCAATCAAGCAGTTTTGTGCTGTAGTGAGTGGTGGAGTTTCAGTTCTTAAAAAACTAATATAATAATAATATAAGCTTTTATGTACTGAACATTAGAAAAGATTCTGCAGGTTCAGACGTGTGCAAATGACACAAATCAAGTTGTATCTAGATACTTGAATTTTAGTCCAAAGGTGTTAAAGAAATATGACACACACCAAATGATCATTTATCAATTACTTGCCCCGTGTTACATTGAATTTGTGAAGAAAACTTTGTTTTTCTCTCATGCCTCAAAAACAAGAGAGCAAATTATTGATTAATTGAAGTCATAGTTTTACATTTATTATTCATCTATCCTTGCGTACTTTTGCCTGTTTGCCTGCTAACTAGATTCTTGGCTTATTTATGTGTTACCTTTATGCACTTGAAGTAAAGTTTTGGTAACTTTTTTTTTTCTTGCTGCCAATAAAAACAAAATTTAAAAAAAAGAAAAACAAGAGCATAGCAAAGTTTAGCAATGTTTTTGCAAAAACCATGTGTTTGGGAAGTACTGAGCATGTGAATGGGAAAATGACTTACAGTTTGTAAACAGAAATTTTGATTTAATTTTGCTGTATTTAAACCCCGGACCCTTTTTACTTCAATTCCTCAACAATTTTTTCTTTCTCTTTGGATTCGATGCAAGAAAAACAAGGCTTTCTTCACAAATTCAGCAGAACATGGGGGAATAACTGATATACAATGGTCATTTAGAGGGTAAAGTGTACCTTTATTATTATATAAGTGAGCCTTTGGACACTGATTTTAAAAATCACTTTCAAGCTGATTGTAACAAGGATTTTCTGTCTGCATATTGACCTTTGTGCAGCCTACTGATTTAGTTTTATTCAAGCTCAAAGTAGGCCGGTGCGTGAGTCGACATCAGGATGAAATGTTCGAAGGTTTGTCCCACTCCACCTGGTTTCTCAATGGAAAGCACGATCCCTTAAAGGAAACCTGCTGAGTCTCTGTATCCTCTGAAGGAAAATCCCAACTCAACACAGGCTCGTCACCACCCGTGGTGTCCACCGAGGCCGAGAGAGAGGCGGACATGTCTGTGATCTCGCAGTGTGTCTCTGTCATGCTGCTGCTGCTGCTGTTTAAGTGCAGGTTGGGCTGTGACAAAGTCCCAGCTCCGTTGATCATGTTTGAATTCTCTAAATCGAAGAAGGTCTTGCTTTCACCGATCCCCAGTCCAAAACTCTCCAGCATGTCCATCACTGACGGTGAGGATGGGCCACTGGGGGTCTCCTCCTCGATGAGACTCAGTGTGGGCAAGATGTCCACCAACTCAGCCATCTCCATCGGCCGGATGACCTCAGTGATGCTGGAGGGGAAGTCCTGTTCCTCGCTGTAGGACTGCTGTGTGTCCAGATCTGTGAACCCCCCTTCAAACTGTGCGACGGCACCGGGCTCCAGTCCAGATTCAATTAAAGCGCTTGCACATCCTAATTCTGATTGGCCGATGCTTGTCAGATCTAGAGTTGATTGTGCGGTGATGTCCACCGGGTATCCTCCCTTTGCAACTCCCTCCATTAACAGCGTGGCATCTGCAGGGACGACCATGATTTCTGATGGAGCGGCGATCTCTGCAGAGACGACATTTGGTGGAGTCGCGCTGACTAAACACTCTGAAAGAAAAATGGGAAGAAGTTGAAATCTTAAGTCTCATATTTACGCTTCGAAACCTGGAGAGACATCACATATCTTGTGCTGCTTTCAGATGCCTTTCACAAGTATTTAACAAAATTGGTGCAATTTCTTAAAAGCTTGGGCCGAATGTCTAAGGGAAAAAAAGCCGGGGAAAAACTATATTTATAATGCTCATAATCACCTATCTAAAATTATGTCACAAAATTATTATAATTTTTAAGGATTTTTTTCCTGGTCATTTCCTACCTTCTTTTTTTTTTATTTAAAATTTCAGGTAATTTTCTTGTACTTTTCACTAATTTCTTCTTAATTTTTGGATAATTTCTTCTTTTGTTGCTCATTGCTTTGTTTTTTTAAAAGTTTTTAAAAAATTGTTGAGGTTTAAAATGGTTTACAATATCTTTATTGGCTTTTTCTTTCAATTATAACTGATTTTACGTATGCATAAAATGGTCTTGGTAGCAAATATGGTATACCATAAAAGAGTCAAACCAAAAACAATCAACATTTTGTTTTAAAACAAATTTAATTTTAAGAACTGCTAGTTTTCCTTTGGAAATATATGTTATTTTTTCTAGGCAACACATGTTGATAAATCCTTAAAGTGACAGTTTGGGATTTTTGAAGTGGGGCTGTATGAGGTGTTATGTTTAACTGTGCTACCACATCACGTTACACCCACGTCATCACTGTACCTGCTATGGCTCTCTGTGCTTGAATGCGATGTGGCCACGTCAGTCTGGCGGTCAAACTCTCCTCTTCTTCCTCGCCATCAGGACGAGGCGGCGGGTCTCCTCCCATCACCAGGCCGAGAGGCACCGCACCCACCCACTGCTTGGAGCGAACGCACTGCAGACAGTCCATGATCCAGCGGGCATCTCTCCACACCACATCCAGACGCTGAGGAAAAAGGGAAAGTTAAAGGTAAGTCCAACCAAAATCATTAACCCTTTAAAATCTGAGTTAATTGGTTTGACTTCTCTCAAAAACGTGTAGAAATGAGAAATCGAACAAGACATGGCTGTAAAATTAGCAGGAAAATAGTTTTCAAAAAAGAAAAAGAAATTTATCTGAAAATAACCACAAAAAGGCGACATAACGAAAAATAAAAAAAAATTGTAAAAAAAATAAATAAATAAAAAATACATGTATACATTTTGTCTTTAAAATAATTTAGATGATATGGGTATAATAAATCTACAAATATTTTTGGGGGGCATTTCTGCTGA
Source organism: Plectropomus leopardus (assembly GCF_026936395.1). Taxonomy (NCBI): domain Eukaryota; kingdom Metazoa; phylum Chordata; class Actinopteri; order Perciformes; family Serranidae; genus Plectropomus; species Plectropomus leopardus. The sequence continues at coordinate 27,994,384 of NC_142193.1, forward strand.
GCATTTTAAAATGTTCTTTTTTTTTTAACCAATTTTTTGGTCATTTTATTGTAACTTTTACTAATTTCTTACCATTTGTGGGGCATTTCGTGCCAAGTTGCTCGTTGCTTTTTTTTCCTCATCAGGTATCAAGGGTAAAATAGCTTGTGAAAGGCATCTCAACACAGCATTAGAAAACTGATGCTGATCCAGGTTTCAATGGGTTAAATCATCCTCTTTTATAGTCAAACATTATATGTTGTAATGTCCATAAATATTCCAATTTCCTTTTCAATTCCCTCATTACATCGAGCCTATAATAATCACAGAATTAAAGGTGTATGCCTATACAAAGAAAAGGAGACAAAACTCTCTGTTACTATATGTTTTACAGTTTTGTCATTTTAGTTTTTATCCTTTTTTTTGTTTGTTCGTGATCTTACATGGGAAAGCTCAGAGATGTGGTTGAGGCGCTCTCGGGCTTCCTGCACCTCCTTGGTGTCCAGCGCCTCCCGCAGAGCCTGCTGGGCCAGATGAGTGTCCAGCTCCAGTCTCACCCAGGCCTGGCAGTACTGGGACAGGAAGTCCCGCTCATATGTCCAGAAGTGAACTGGAGATGAGTGAAGAGGAAAAACATATCACTTTATTAAAGTTGTAGTTGTTAATTTAATTTTTTCTTCAAAAAGAAAATTTGTTTTTGGTTCATATTTGATGAAACTGTCACTATTTTCTAATAAAAATTACAAAAATCTCAGGGAAAAAAAAAGTATTTTTCTGCTGCTTCTAATGGCAATTGCAAGAATCGACCACACCTGAATTATACATCCAACCAGGGTGGCCCTTGGCATAGGCGATATAGGAGGACGCCTGGAGCGCCACACACTGGAAGGGCTCCGCTCTAATTCTCTTACAGGTGTCTGCAGGAGGTATTTGTACTACACTGTCTGCTGCAGGTTCAGGTCTTTATTTGTGCAGTAATCGGCTTATGTCGTTTATAACTGACAGCAGACACCTGCCAATGAGAGCGGCTTTTGGAACCACGTAAAGCAAAGTTAACTCTAAAAACTTTTTAGGGTACTTCGTCACCATGTTTCTTATCCTAAACCTAACCAAAGTAACTTCAACATTACATTAGGTAATGTAATTTGTGGGCCGCTAAATGTTGAGATGTACAAAATCGTCATGTGCATTTTCATAAGATATCATACCTACCATTGTACAAGGATACATATATTGATCAGAGCCAAGGAGTCTCTTACAAATATGATTTTTTTTAACGCTACCAGCTGAAGCTTTAAAGCCTTATAAGAAAAAGCCTCGCAACTCATTAGCACACTTCATCAAGCCTTCAGCGTTTGAATTTTCAACAGGGTCAAAAGGAAAGATGGATTTAAATTTGAGTCAAAACGAGCCCCAAAGTGTGGATGAAAAGGAGGATCAAAAGACTAATTAGAGATGGAAAAACAATGATACTGACTCGTCTTCAAAAGACATAAACTGGACCTCAGTGTGCTTATTTCCAACCAAACTGCAATGCTTGAAATGCATTTCATGGGGTGTTTTTTTTGGAGTTATCCACAATTCTTGACTTTGAAGATGAGACACATTTTTTGATCTTAATAAGATGAAATGACTTCTGTCACTTTATTGTTATGCAATGTTGCTATTTTTCTTTGCTTGAAAGGGCCTCAGGAGACCATGGTCTCACTAATAGAAAGCCAGGCATTTATTGTATCCTAAAGAGCCACTGTGGTCCCAGTCTTATTTTCTTTATTTTTTTCACTTCAGCTGCCACTGCTTGAAAAAACTGATGTGAGAGAGATCCCATATTTATGGACTATAGTTTTCCACCTACCCAGCTCAAAGATCTGCAGGGGCATGGTGAGCCCGGGCTCCTTGGTCCCCACCAGAGGCCAGTAACTGGAGCTGAAGTCCTCACTGGGAGGCAGCAGCAGCAGCATGGACATCTTGTCTCCAAACTGCAGCAGCTCTCGGGTGTACACTCCATACTGATAGGCCTTGCACAGACACAAAAATATGTCAAAATGTTTAAAAATCTGTTGATGTTGAAGTGAATTTCAATGTTGCTGCATTAGTTTAGCCCCAAAAGCCATCCTAATAAATTATAAAATGGTACAGAGTAATCTTCCCATTTCTAAACATTTCATAACTTAACTTTGTTGCTCAGAAAGAAGAGTGTCAAGGTGTGTGTTTGAAGCTGACTTTACCCTGTAGAGGGGGATGTTGAGCTTTGTCAGGAGATGTGTGACTGCTGCTCTCAGTGACCTGACGAACTCAACCAGCCCGCTGCTCTCCATCACGCTCTCGTCCTCGCCGCCCAAAAGATTTGGAACGCTGCCACTGGCTGTGGTGTAAACATGACTCTGAAGCCATGCCCACTCCTCTCTGTCACACAGTAAGGATGCAGTTTACAAAACAGAGCTGTAAAAGGCTTACAGAAGGGCTGATGCATGTTGTGGTCAATTGACATCTATTACTTTATGTTCTAAGGCGGTGACTCGACTTTCACATCTGGTTCCCAATGGGGTTACAGGTGACCCCCCAACCATTTTCTTATACACAATAAAAACAAACTGATTCACACTGGGAACTGTTTTTGGATTTTTAGTATACATAAAGTGCCAGAGTGAGTAAGACAGCATCAAAATAGAGCTTGTTTATCAAAAAAAGTGACAGTGGGGGATCTCCCGCACCCCCCTACAGAGGTCCTAAAATCCTAGAAGTGTCCTAAAATCCTAGAAACACCATTTTTCTGAAGCGGTTCTCATGTGTTTGGATTGATTCAACATTATATCATATTGTTGGAAGGTAATAGAGCTGCAGGCAGGAGATGCTGCCTTGTAGGTGAAGACTAATGTGAAAGTCCAACATCCAAGAGATGAGAGTTGGCAGCCAAACAGCATCCTTTCTCATGCCAGGAGTTAACACATTTTTAATAACACATGAAAGTAGCACCTGTGGTAAGGTATGCTTTGGAAATGATGTCTTTAAGTGTGAGTTATTGTTGAGCTAAAGTATGGAGGATGAAAGCTAATCAATCAGCTAGTGACATTTTGTGATGGGCCTGGTGAAGTATATATATCATGTTAAAACTGCGTTACCTGGAAACGTGGGCATTGTGTCGGACCCGTGTGTGGCAGAGCAGGTTGGGCAGCCTCTGGGGCACCAGGACCCGGATCTGTTCCACCGAGCTGCACAGTTTCAGGATGCCCACGTACAAACCCGGCTGAGCCCACTGAATGCTGTGCCTGTGGAGGGATAGTTTCTCCTGGAGAACAAAGAGAAACATTTATGGCATTGATTATTTTATAAGATGTGAATGGGATGTAGTGTTTAGATGCCAGTGGCGTGTTTTTAAAAGAATACTTTACCACCAAAAGGGTCATTTGTATATAAATTTTCCCCTGCATTTACCTTGGATTCGTGAAGGAAACTTGTTTTTTTGCATGTGCCTCCACAGTGAACAAAAGCTCCAAAAACTGAGAAAATGCTCGCAAAATTGGAGTAAAAGGGGGCAGTGTTTTACAGCAGCAACCTATATATATTTATATACAGTTTTAATGGTTCTCAAACACGTGCACATACACCAAGAGGCAACTTCAAGGGCTGAAAATTGAAGTGTGGAATTGATAAAAATTGCAGTTTCTCAAATGGCCACTTGAAGCTGGCGGCAAAAAGTGAGTGAATCCCAGATCCCCATGAAGTCTGCCGAGCTTTGAAGCCAGTTTTTACATAGTGGCCAAAAGTGGCATTACACCATCAGGGTCTTTCAAGTGATGCCATGGGGCCTAGAAAGACTTTTTCCTATTGACTTATATTAGGAAAAAGGTGTCTGTAAATAAGAGGACATATTTTTTTAAAGTGTCAGAACCCCCTACAAAATGACACGTTTCATCATCCGTATTTAAACCACTCGGTCCAGTAACATTTGGAAAGTCTAGTCTAATTCCTTCTCCATTCAAATTATTGGAGCAATAAAGTCAGCTGCTCCGCCAGCAGAATGGACTTGGATTATACTGCAGAAGTTGTGTAAAAGTTTGTAAACAAATGTTTTGAGTTTTGCTGTTGTTAAACACAGACCCCTATGACTTCAATTTTTCAATAGTTTTCTCTGTTTTTAATTTCCTTCACAAATTCAATACAGCACAGAGTGAGTACCCGGTGTACAAATGATCATTTGTGGGTGACGTATTCCTTTCATTTGTTTTTGGGGTTATTTGAGTTGAACAGGAGAGAAAAACACCCCTCCAGCCAGGAGAGTCAATGCACGCGATCACTATACACTCAGTGCGCAATACATTTTGTTGCTCGTCGCTGCTGCTCCATGTTTGACTTCTTCTGTCTCTGTCTCGCTCTCCGTTCAACAAACACAAACTCAGGTTCACCTTGAGCTGCTCGTAGAGCATGTCCATGGCAGTGGGCTCGGGCAGCAGAGGTGTTCGGCTGCGGTTCTTTTCCAGACGGGCCAGGGGCATCCAGTGGAGCGGAGGGTCGGGAGGGCTTGGAGCAGAACAAAAAAGAAAAGGTAAAAAAATGAAAAGGAAAAAGGAAAAAAACTTAGTCTGATTAATTCATATTAGTATAACAAAGCCAGAAACAACACTAGCAAAAAACAGACAGATGGATAAATATCCCGACAACATCATTCTGCATATCTGCAGAGCAAACCCTGCCTTCTGCCTGATTAGGTTATTATCTCCCCTGGGCATGGGATTATGGAAATTATTATTTGGTGATTGATAAAGTCTGGCAGATGGATTAAAAATTCATTGTGACAGATTTTGATATTTCTTGTTTTACTGAAATGTTTGCTTCAGTCAAGATCAGGACAGCACTCAGATTATAGCATTTTTTTATTGCCACACGGACGTTTTGGGCCAGACGCCTTTTTCAGCATGCGCATTCGGCAATATCACAAAGAAAACCCACCGGTGTGGTTAATTATAAATCCACACATGAAAACACTTACAGTGCATCCCAATATGGGATGCCAAATTTTGAAGAGACAAAATCACAGTAATATCTTTTTAAATTATACAGAAATAAACAATAAAATACATATTAAAAATATACTGATAAGTAAATAAATAAAATAAAAACAATCATTATAATATTTAAAATGATAATAATAATAATTATTATTATAAGCTAAAGTAAAATAAAATAAAATAAAATAAAAATAAATAAATGAATACAAATTTATTAATATCCCCTTTGAGGATTCAGCACCCAGTCTCAAAAAGTTTAATTGCCAGATAACAATTTGGGTCTGATTTTTACTGAAAATGTTCAGGACATGTCTCAGGGCAGCAGACTGGTGAGTTGGAGACTGTCCCTTAAACAGAAGACAGAGGTTAAACTAAAGAAAAATGTGTCCGACAGGGATTAACAGACTGTAACAAAAGCCTCTTTCTCACCTGGGAGGATTCGGGAACTCCTTCAGAGTTACCAATAAGACGTTGCCCTGCCTGTCTTTCAGAGGTTCGTAGTACACCTGACCCAGGTCCACTGTTCCCATGGAAGACTGAAGGTTGAGATGTAAAACAGAAACGTGGAATAAATATCAGGATATTAGCAATTAACACTTTGAAACCTAACCAAATTAACTTGATTTCTTTCCAAAACAGAGACAAGCTGCCTCATAAAAAACAGCCCCAAATTTAACTATATATTAGTTACTAGAAAAATGCGTGAAAATAAGTAAAAAAAGAAAGAAAAGCTGGAAAAAAAAACATAAAACAAACAAAAAACAATAAAATAACCCCTAGAAAATGCTAAAAATCTCTAAGCACACAAAGTTAACCCTTTGAAACTTGAGAATACTGGCTTGATTTCTTTCATAAACATGTAAGAAAAAAATAACATTCAATTTAAATTTAAATAAATAAATAAATAAATAATGTAACAGAACAAATCATCATATTGTTTCTGAAAGAAATCGAACCAATTTTCTTGGGCTTCATAAGGTTTTAAATGGTGGTGAAAGGGGTTTGAATGCTGCACAAAAAACTGATAATCCAGGTTTTAAAGGATTTATGCAGACAAGCAGAGGTTCTGGGGGGTTGCAGCCTGAGACAGGAACGTGAGGCACCAGTAAAACACAAGGAGGAAGAAGAGATATCAAGAGGTAATTAAAATAACAATTAACCCATTTTGATGCCTCTCATCATGCTGAGTATGCTGCTTAACTTATTACCTGCAGCTGGGAAACGGCTCTTAAAATGTTGTGTCTGTTCTGGAGGAGCGAGGAAGGAGACGAATGAGCCGAGGAAAGGGCCTGCTGGAGCCAGGGCACTTGTTGCCACGCACAGGACAACTACAAGATAAAATATACATACATTTTAAACTTCAGTTCACACACAAAATTACATCATTCTGGACAATTAAATGTGTAGAATCAATAAATAAACACTGAAAGCCTCAACTGTATTGACTGTGTTCCAAAGCGCATTTAAAAATTAGCAGCACTGTTCGTGCAAGGCATGATTTCGGATAACATGATGAGTAGAAAAATTTACTGTAGATTCTGGTCTTGACTGCAAAAAAATATAAAATAAAATAATTTATATACATACATATATATATGGCTTTTCTTTTTCTCTTATTTATTCATTCATTTGTTTAGTTTGGTTTTTCTTTTTTACATTTTTTTTTCATTTCTTCTCTTTCATGTTTGTTTTGTTTTTATTCTTTGTTTTTCTTTTTCTTTTTTTTATTTGTTTGTTGGGTAATACAACCAGGTATATTTTGAAAAGGTAAACCACTGTTGAAGATGTATATATCATTGTTGATTATGGACATGAAAAGTTTAACAAGTTTGTGAATATTACTGTAAACATTTCCTTTATTTTGTGTGTTCTGTGTGTTGTCTTTGTGATATGAGTTGAATAATTGAGTTGAATAAATTAATTAAATTAAACTGTTCTCCTGACAGTTTACCTTGGCAAACCAAAGAAAGTCGTGGATGATGGAGGTGGAGCAGCACTGGATCTCCACCAGTGGGATCTGGTCTTCAGCTGTCACCAGGATGTTTTCCTTGTGGTAGAACACAGTGGCCAAGTACACGCCCCTGATGAGATCAAGACGAGCCCAAACGAAAACATATTTTTACAGACTTACATAGTCCAGTTGGAAACATGTTTTTCTTAATAAAATAATATTCAGATAATGCAACTGACACTGTAAAAAACCACACTGGGGGTGTGCAGTATCATATCATTTACAATAATACTGGTTTAATTTTTAATATAAGAAAAATTAATATAATCATGGCAACATTTTTAATTTGTTGACATAATGACGTCACACCTTTATGGATGGCAACAACAAGCATGGCTGACAGCGAAAATGCTACTTCAAACGGTACATTGTAGGTACATTTTAAGGTATTTAGCAAGTGTTTACATGTTATTTTTGGTTGACTTTATTTTTTCTGCACTGTTAATTTTTAATATGAGTTTCTGCTGTTGTTTATAAACTGAAGAATTTTTAGGTATTGTTTAGTTTTTACTGAATATTTGTTTACAAACTGTTTATTTTGACATATAAACTTTAGCACTTATTTTGATGCAGTTTTTTGTTTTTGAAATTAATAGTAAAAGATTTTTCAGTATTTTGTCACACAATCGAGAGTATTGTTATTGCAAAAATATCCTGAACTATTGTGATATTGTTTTAGGGACATTTAACAGCTTTGGCAAATTTTAAAATTGACAAAAATGATAATGCAAAGTAATTGTCACGTTATTTTAGGTGCACCGACTGAAAATTGATTTTTTTAAAAAATGTCCTCTCAATTAGGATTGCCCTACAGTATAGTCGAGGTCACACATTTTATGGACATAAGTATATGAAAAACACATTTTTGAATGGAAGTGGACATTAATCTTGTAGCAGTTTATTTAATGGTGTTAATGCCATTTCTGGCAAGCTCCTATTTCCTATTTTTGTTTTGGCTCACTTTAATGTCAATACTTTGGCAGCACCCAGGGGCAGTTTTTGGTGCTAACCCAAGTGCACAGCGTCACCTGACCTGGCATCACAGGAGCCTCTAATTGAATGCAGGTGTGCTGAAATTAGTGGACTGTGGAAAACAACACCAGAGATACAGACTTCAGCTGCTGTGTGTTTGCTTTAAATCTTAATTTTCTGTTCTACACATCAGTTTTTTCATCAACAGATTTGAACTTTTTGTAAAGGCCTGTTTGTTTAGGAAAATGTTTTTTTTTTTTAATTTTATTTTTTAAATTTTTTTGACGTGACAGTCAGCCAAAGCAGCTCATTGCTTAATCCGAGAACTCTCAACACATCATTCAAATCTTGAACGACCCGAACCACCCTGAATCATCAAACTGTGAGTAACCAAAAACAACCACTTTAAAATCTGATGATGTCTAATGTTATTGCCTTCGTGAGCATCTATTTTTTTAACCTGTTATTTACCTTAGAAGACGTAGCATTATGTCAAAAACATTTTCCCCTTAAACTACCATGTCTTAAAGGCTTAGTTCAGTGTTTTGAAGTGGAACTGTATGAGGCTTTTATCCATAGACGGTATATTTAATACAGTAGATGTCATTTGTCTCCAGTTTGGAGAAGCATGAAACCCCGACTATGGATAAGTACCACATACAATCCCACTTCAAAATCTACAAACTATCACTTTAAGAAATCTACGCTGTTAAACCACTTTTTTTTAACCCTTTGAAAGTTAAGTAAGCTGGCCTAATTTCTTCCAAAAACACCAGAAGAAGGCAAAGAGCAACTAAGGAAGAAACTGGCAAAAAAAATAGCACAAAAAAAATGAGAAGTTAAGTATAAGAAAGAAACAAACAAACAAGGAAACAATCTGAAAAAAGTGCTAATAATTTTCTGTAACATTATTTAAAATATGTTGTTATGGTAATTGTGAAATGTAGTTGTGGCTATAATTTTTTTATTTTTTTTCCCCCCTAGACATCTTTTCTGAGCTTTTCTTTCTTTTTAATTTATTTTTATTTTTTCCTAAAAATCTTGCAATTTGTGGAACATTACTCACCAAGTTGCCAGTTGCCTTTTTCCCTGTGTTTTTGATAGAAATCGAACCAATTTGCTCACATTTCAAAGGGTTAAATATGTGTGAAAGGCATATGAAAGCAGCACAAGAAAAGTCTTCAGGTTTCAAAGGGTTAAAGCAATACAGTTACACCCTTAAAAAAAGTATCTGTACACCTTCGACAGTTGATTTCACTAATCTTGATGCTACAGCAGCTGTTCTTTTTTAATAACTATATCAATGTAAGAGTTAGTGTTTATTGTTGTAATCGTATGCCATTTAATCTGTTATTCCCTACACCCTGAAGACACAGTGGGACAGGTAAGACAGATGGAGCGTTACCTCTGTAGGAGACGAACAAACTTGGTGGCGGACTGGAACAGTTGTTTGATGCCTCGGGACACAGACAGACGTTTGCTGGGACTCTGGGGCTTAGAGCTCTCTGTGGAGCGGGGAGAGGAGGATGAGAATCACGTTATCTTCCTAAGTACATTCACTACGAACACATTGGTATTACATTTAAATTGGTGATGCTGGTGAAACAATATCCTCTGTAATTAAAAAGAGTTAATAGCTGATGTAAAATAGTGTAAAATTGGAAGCAACGTCATAACAATTCATGATTCAGTCCTCAGTGTTGATTATTCTGACGCTTCAGAATCTCTTAATTAATACAAGTGCAACAGAACATGAGGTCAAAACTATTGAACACCTACAGTGATTGAACATAAAAGCAAGTTGGAATATAAACACATGCTGTTATAGGGTGCATTTTGCAGAGAGGAGGGTAGATTGTGTATCAGTTTTTGTTTTTTTAGTACATGATGAAGTACCCACCAAAGCTACAGTTTTTCTAGGAGTTAAAAGCAAAAGATTTTAAATAAAAAAGTGTGTAAGATTTGGGGGATTTAGTGGCATCTAGTGGTGAGGATTGCAGATGGCAACAAGCTGAAACTGAAAAGCTGAAGCCATTTTATATTAATAACTCTATTTGTTATTTTTTATTTTTTAATCATGGTGGGCAAAACAAAAACATTTTCCATTCTGGTCTATAGAAACATGGCAGCGAAACATGGTGATCTCTGTTGACAAGGACCGGCTCTGTATGTAGATATAAAGAAGCAAGGTGAACCCTTAGAAACCTGAGCAAGTTGGTTTGATCTTTTTCAAACACATGGAGAGAAGGCAACAAGGAATTTAACAAGACATAGCCAAAAAATAAGCCAAATATTCATTTAAGGTACAAGACAATTACCTGAAAAAAGGCAAAAGGAAAAGAGTTTAAAGAAAATTTAAATAATTTTAAAAAACTTAAAATAAAAAAATAAAAAAATGTATATATATATCCTACTTTTTCTTTTCTGTAACCTAATGTTTGTTTTTTTTCAATTAAGTATATTTATTTATTTTAATTAGATAATAATTAATCATATTCATTATAAATGTAGTTTTCTAGACATTTTCCCCCAGTTTTTTGACAATTTTCTAATTCTTTTTCAGGTCATTTTCTTCTTCTTCTTCTTCTTCTTCTTCTTCTTCTTCTTTTGACCGTGACAGAAATGACACTGCTACCATGGTGATAAATACATGTAGTTTCATGGAGCCATTATTCTTGCTTCATAGTGACTGCACATGCAATAGTTACATCACCAAGTGTTACCTATGCAGAATCCTCTGTAATGTGGTTCTTTGGCGTCCTCCAGCAGTTTTCTCACAAGGCCCTCGTGATTCCTGAACTGTGACTTCACGCCGATGCACTCTCTCCAACCTGCGCACGAAGGAGAAGAGAAACAAATCATCGTTTTCATTTTTTTGCAATTAGGGAAAATCATTCAAGACATCAAGAACTCATTTGCAGGCGAGTCCTGAGCGCTGCTTTTCCCTATCTGGGTGATTAGGAAGCAGGAGCAATTGCATGAGAGACCATCTGTGGGCTGCAACTTGTTTCAGTGCTGATTCATTCTCAGCTGCTGATGTCTCCTTTAAAGTTATATGTGAAGTTAAATGCTATTATGCTGCATTTGAACTGAACTTGTGAGCTTCTTTTTACGACATGTGAAGTCATGAACACAAACTCGTGAACTCAGAGCTCTACCACAACAGGGGGAGTTCATATGGACTCTTCTCGAAACATGAGCCCATTTCAATGCAGCTTTACTTAAAGGTCCAGTGTGCAGGATTAATGCTCATTGTTAGATGGGGAGTCTTCTTCCTGTACTCTGCGTCGATTTGTTCCATATTGTTTTCTAAAAGCCTACAGATACAGAGGAAAGAGAGCAGTATCACTAGAGACATTTAAAAATTGTCGGACGAAACAGATTGGTAATATAGTGATATTAATTTCTGGTCCACATGTTGCCATGTTTTTAAATTGTACATTACTACAACTTCATTCATCGCCGTCTCATCCGTTGTTGTCTGAAAGTTTTAAATCAGCCTTTTAGTGCGATCTATCGGCTGTATTTCTGCCAACATAAAGGACACATTAAAGTATAAGGGTAGCATTTGAAGCTGACGTATTTTCTTATGTAAATGGAGTATAAATTAGCCCTAAGGGGTATATAATGGCAGAAATGGAAAACAATATAATAAGTATATCTTTTCTTCAGTGTTCAATCACCTGAGCACAAGATTTGTTGTAGTTTCATCACCTTAGAGTGAGCTGTTTATGTCTACATAGATCATCGCCATGTTGCACTACCATGTTTCTACAGAGCACGTTCCCATTTTCGCGCTGGTCTTTATAGTAACCAGCCACTCCACAAAAAGATGCTTTGGAAAAACATAGATTTTTTTATTTGAGAAACTGATCTTTTCAGTGTTTTTACTGGTTAAATCACCAGGTTCCTTTTTTTGTTGGGAGGAAGAGACCTCTTTGGATAATGCGGCTTCTGGTAAAAACCTCTTGAACATCTGGATCTGAAGTTATAAGAGAAAAAATGTGAACTAATATTATAAGGTGCTGGGCTAACAGCCCATCTGCAGGAGCCAAAAAGCATCTTAAAAACACTGATTTGTAATGTGTAACTGCTTTGTTCAGTATTTTTAGTGGTTTAAATCACCTGGTCCATTTGTTTAAAGAAGGAGAGACCCCTGCAGATAATTCGGCTCCTGGCAAAAACTAATCGAATCACTGGATCTTTAGTTATTGAAGAATAAAGGTGAGCACACATTAGCAGGTGCTGGGATAGTGGCCTATTTGCAATGAGCCTAGAAGCGTGAAAGAAGCACAAACTTGTAACATGAAACTACTTATTCAGAGTTTTTAACTCTTTTAATCACCTGGTCCGTTGGTTTTGGAGAGGAGGGGACCAATGCGGATAAGTTGGCTCCCTGTAATAATCTCCTGAACAATGAAGGAATACTAACCAGGAGTTTGGCACGCTTGAAACATGGGTGAAATTTCAGATGGTTGCAATCTGCAATCCTCACTTGGTAGCTGTCACTAAGGTACCGCTAAATTCTACCCAGTGCTCCTGAATATCACTCATATCACTACTTTTGATTGTATTCTGACTTATATTTGGATTTATGTGAATATTCATACCAGTTATTCTCCATTTCAAAAACATTGTGCTGCATTTTTTGCGTGATTGCACAGTATAAAGTGGAAAGTAACAGCGAGTAATGCAGCGAGGGAGAAGGGACGCTATGCAAGAGAGATTACGAGGCCAATTCAAACTCAAAGCACGGGCACAAGGCCCATTGACTCGCAGTGACATCTTTAATTCTCCACGTTTTAATAATTCATTAATCTAGCAGCCATGAGTGGATTCCACTTTTTCACATCAAGCTTGATGTCAGCCAAGTAATTTCATTACACGAGGACAGAGAGAGAGAGAAAGAGAGAGGGAAAAAATGGAGCCCCTTTCAAAGCAGAAAGTCCACATTCATCAAAGTTTGCAGTTCGGTGTACTCACTGGAGGGGGCAGCGCTGACTGGAGTGGAGCACTGAGGCGGACCCCATCCTTTCACATTGTAGGCACTCACTCTTACAAAGCAATGCACTCCCTGCATTTGGAGAAGCACCAGACCGCCCAAATTATCACCATGCATTAACCTTATAAATTGTTCACTCTGGGACAAAGAAATCACATACCGCTGTCATTATTAATTCATCTGGTTAAGTAAGGCAGTTGAGTGGGATAAGTGTTCTCTTATGGGAAGTGGTTCGGCACAGAAGATGATGATTGGGGCGCAATAAATACAGTCTGTGTGTCTGTCTGGAGCTAATGTGTGTGAATTCTATGTGTGTGCATGATTGCATTTCCTAAAACCATTAACCCTGTGAAACCTGGATCGACATCAGTTTTAATGTGCTGCATTCAGACGCCTTTCACAAGCTTTAAACCTCTGAAACACGAGCAAATTCGTCTAAATTCTTTCAACTATATGGGACAATCAGCAACTTGGCATGGCATCCTGAAAATTGCGAGAAAAAAAAATCTGTAAAGTATGTAAAAAAAGACCTGAAAATTAGCTTTAAAAAAGATAGAGAATCATTAGAAACTAATCAAAAAACAAAAGGAAATCAAGATATATATATATATATATATTCTCTCTCTGTTTTGTTCTGTATTAAGATAGGATTGTATATGATGATATATGATTGCAAAAGCTGTATTTACCTCATGGAAAATCTAAATAAAAACATAGTGTTAAAAATATATATAATTATATACTTAAAATTTGTTTTTTTAATGAGCTAATTATAATTATTTATGTATTTTTTCAGGTAATTCCCTGTTTTTGTTCTTTTACTTTTATTTTATCTATTACTTTATTTATAGATTTTAATTTAATTTATTTTTTTGGTAATTTTGGTTGATTTTTTTTTAACTTAAAGAAAAAATTAATTTCTTGCAAAGTTTTTGGTCATATCATTTTAAGTTGCTCATCGCCTTTTTGACATGTTTTTGAAAGAAATCAAGCCAGTTTGCTCCATTTTCAAAGGGTAAAGTTTATGTGCTTTCATGCATATTGCAGTATGTGTGTGCAGTTAAAATCTATGGACCTGCATATGGGTGTTCGCCTGTGTGAAGGTGTGTGTGTGCTTGCACGGGTGTTTAAAGGTACTGTATGACTTACTGTTGTGAGTCCCTTGATGACACACGATGGGTTCTTGGTTTCCGTAACCTGCGCTGAGCCGAGGATGCGTTTGAAGCTGGCTGAGGTGCTCCATTCCACTGTGAACACAAAACAATCTCACTGACAGATTATTCTCTGGCTTTGCTCAAAGCCCCCATAGGGAGAAGTAAGGATTTGAGTGTTTACAGTCTCAGGAACTTGCTGTACCTGAGCTTAATCCACCCTTGGCTGCAAACTGCGACATTTATGCGGCTGTAAAACTCAGTAGCAAAACTAGAGACGCCAAACCGCATCCATAAATGTGAAGCATTTATACCTGTCAGTCTAAAAGATGTGTGAGTGCTAGATTCTATTATTCTTTTATTTAGCTATAATATCTCCCCTCTTGTTTTTCCTACTAAATTATTAATTTGCCCCCATCCATCCTTCCATCTATGGCATATTGAAGTCTTGTTACCTCTGTAGCGTGTGATGAGCCCCATGTTGTCGCCTTCTGGCTCTTTGATTGCTATAAACAAAGAGGATGTGCTGGTCACCAGTATGGACACATGACTGGGAGGTCCAGGGAGCTCTGGGTAAAACAATTAGACAGAATAATATTCAAATTAGCACTACTTAGCTCTGAAATAAATGAACAGAAAAATACAACTACAACAAGAGAATAATGAATGAATATTATATATAATTATAATTATATATAATATAATTCCAGCTCCAGTTATCTGTTGTAATTCTTTGTGGGAACATTTTAAGATCCTTGTACAAAATCCTCAGTTTGAATAAAGTGATTCACCAGATTAATATGGAGGATAATTCTGGTGATAATTTATATTAAAAGTCCAAAAAGAAAATTAAAAGATATGATTAAAAAGATAATAGTTTTAATTTGAATCATTATTATTTTTATTTTTCGCCTTTTATTATTTTTTTAAATTGTAGCTTAATATTCCTAGTAACGTGGTCAATTAATAATCTTTTTAATTTTATCTATTTTAATTTTCTTTTTGGACTTTTAATTTGAATAATGACCAAAAAAATATCCTCTGTGGATTAAATGAATTTCATAAAATCAACTTTCTTTGATGAATAAATGTAATTTTTGATGCTGTTAGACTGCTGCCAGTTTGCCCCATTAATTGTATTTACTCTTATTGGTACGGGTTGGTGTTTTTTAATTGTTTCCCTTGTTTAATTCTACTTTAAATTTTGTCTGGCTTTAGTTCGGCATCATGGTTTGACTCTTACAGTTAGGTTGCTGCTGCAAGAAACCTTTTTTGTTCCTGCTTTGTCAAAGCTCTTTGTAAACTCTGAACTGTTTTTAAATGTGCGATATAAATTAAGTTATTATTATACACTACATAATAATAATTTTTTGGCATTTTTGCTTTATTTTATAGTGTTGAAAGGGTCCGGGCCAGACTCACACCCTATGTGTTACACTCTCCCCACGGTAAGCTACTGAGGCACGTCACTCTCACACACATTTGACACCTCATACTTTCATTTATGCAGCTAAGGTGGTAATATTGCCCTGCAAAAGTGCTAAATTGTGCTATGCCAACTCTCGATGGACAACCACAGATAAATAATTTATTTTTGAACTTGGACTAGATTCTCGTTATCCTGGCCCTCAGCCCGACTGACCAGAGCTGCTCGTAAAATTTAGTGGTTTTCCCCTCGGAGCTCTGCTTTGCCCCAAGACACTGAATCTCAACCAGCTCTGTATGGAGATGATCCTGCACTCTGAACTGCTTGCCTGTGAACAGACTCAGTGAACAGTTTTTCTTATGGGAATCAGCATGCTATAACAATATCACTATTAAAACCAAAAGCTCAGAGCCAGCACAGTTAACCCTTTAACATCTGGATCGGCATTGTGTTTTTTTTTTAAAAGTGCTGCATTCAAAAGCCTCTCACAAGCATTTAAACCTCCTGATACGTGAGAAAATTGGTTTGATGTGTTTAAAAACACAGGAAAAAACCTAATGAGCAACTTGGCAAGACATTTTCTGCAAAAATCAGTACAAAGAGGCAATTTATAACTGTGTTTATTTAAAATATATTACAGAAAAGAGAAAACAATATGTATATAGGCAGATTCTTAAGGTCAAACTTTTAACTTCTTCTGATTTTTTTTCAGTTCATTTTTTTTCTTTTTCTTTTTTTCTGTTTTCTGTTGTTTTTTTTTTTTACATTTTTTTTAATCAAAGCAGTTTTCTGAGGTGTTAAAGCCTTAAATATGAATTTCTGTAGTGTGAACAAATGTAACTGTGACCTCAGCAATGACCCAGAGTCAATAGAGGAAGTCATAAGCCTCAGATGAAAAACACATTTACATTTTACATAGTTGTCACTCTCACCCAGCGAGAATCGTAACAAGAGAGCACTTAATTTCACTGCACCAAGAATAAAAGCCGCTGCCTTATTGCCCTTAAAATAACGCTGTGATCATAAAACAGACAGGGGAGAGAACTGGAAGTGCTTGAAAGAGAAATTAAATGAGAGCTAAGGAGACACATTTATACAGAGCAGTTTGAGTAGGGACAGTGGGGAAATCATCACATAATTCAAAAAAAGTTAGAGTTTAAACCAACAGAGAGCTAGGAGGAAAAGGACTTCAGAAGATCTGGCACAGGGAAAGAAAAGCTTAAAGGAAAACACAGGTTGCACCAGAGCATTAATGGTTTGGGATTTCCAGGCTGCACCAAGGTTTTGCATTTGATACAAGCAGCCACTGGCAGTCAGAGGAGGGAGTGTAGGGCACGGGAGGATTTGTAAAGGTTGATGACGAAGCAGTCTGCTGAATTTTGGATGAGCTGCAAGGGGTTGGAGGGAAACTTTCAAGAGGCCAACAAGGAGTTACAAGAGTCCAGACAGGAAATCAGTAAAACTTAAGCAAGAGGTTGGCCTGGGAATACCTGATCGCTGTAGTCTTGTCAGCAGTGATGAGGGGGTTTGAAGAGGAGTTGGGGAAAAAAGTACCTTGTCGAGATTGAGTTTGAAAAGGACAGAAAGCTAGAATTACTGCCTCACTGTTGTGTACCTCGCAAACCCGTCACGTTGTAGTTACAATTTACATCTTTTCTGTGATAACATGGATTCTTCGCACATCTATTCTTGAGATATTAGATTCATGAGAATGGGATGGATGCAAAGTCACAGAAACTTTGACCTTTGAGCACCAAATTCGAATCTAATCTAATCTAATCTATTGTGGAATCCAAGTTAACATTTGTGCCAAATTTGAAGGAATTCCCTCAAAGTGTTCTTGAGATAATCATGTTCACAAGAATGCAATGGACGAGGGGTCGCAGTGACCTTTGACCACCAAAATCTAATCAGGTCATCCTTAAATTCAAATTGATGTTTGTGCCAAATATGAAGAAATTCTTTCAAGGTGTCCTTGAAATATTGTGTTCACAAAAATTCCCCCTGGCTGTTCTTGAGATATTACATACATGAGAATGCTATGAATGTGGCCACAGTGACCTTGACCTTTGTCCATCAAAATTTATTCAATTAATCCTTGACTCAGAGTGGACCCTAGAGCCAAATTTAATGAAATTCCCTCAAGGATTTCTTGAGATATCCCTTTTGCTAGAATGAGACAGATGCAAGATCACGGGCCCTTGACCTTTGGCCACCATAATCATATCGGGGGGAACCTTTGTGCCAAATTTAAAAAAACGACCTCACACGTTCTTGAGATATTGTTTTTGCAAGAATGAAACAGACAAGGTCATACTGACCTCAATCTTTGAAATTTGGCCACCAAAATAAAACAGCTCCACTGGACTTCTTGAGTCGAAGTGAGCATTTGTGCAAAATTTGGGGACAAAAATCCCCAAAGTGTTCTGGAGATATCATGTTTACAAGAATGAGACAGACATGGTCATAGTGACCTTAACCTGTGACCTGTGACCTGTGACCACCAAAATCGAATCAGTTCATCATTAAGCACAGGGCATAAAAATGCAAGAATACCAGTATTTCCAGCGAGAAAGGATTCAAAAGAAACACGCCTGTGTCCTAGTTCATGTCTGGAGCTGTACTTTGAGAAAATGCCACAAGCTGACCCGAGACCACTGACCTGTCTGTAGGAAGTTCTGTCTCATCCGGCAGTACAGTTGCAGCCTGAGGCTCCAGAGACGGACATGTCTCTGGACATCAGCCTGCGCTTGAGGCCCGGCCCCTGCCTTCCTCATTAACTCCTTCTTCCTCTCCTCCACCCGTTTCCCAGCCAGTGCCACCAAAGCATCCAGCTTCAGCGCCCACTCTGCCGGTCGGCACACTAAAAAAGAAACAGGACAGATTGTCAATATAATTTGCGAATCAAACCCTGGCACGTCCAAGAGGAGTTTTTGTGTTTCAAAACATCAGACTTACAAACAGGGTTATGTCTGGCCCCGGCCTTCATCAAGACATTGAGTAGAGGGGAATTGTGGGTAAGAGCAGCCACGTCCAGGGGGACCAGGCCCTGCTCGCTCACCCTGTTCACCCCCCTCTCCCTCTCTTTCTCCCAGTCCTTCTCCTTCTTCTCCCCTCTCTCCCACATGCTGCCCCCTCCTCCTCCACAGTTGGTGTGGTCTCTGGACAGCAGGCTCTGCACGGCCAGAGTGTCCTCATTTTCCACCGCCTCCCACAGGGTCTTGTACTAACGGGGAGCAGAGGAGAGGGCGAAGAGCAAATAAGGGATGACTGGGCGAGCATGAAAGACATAAGATGAGAGTTCATGCTCATAAGAGAGATTTATTTTATGAGGTAGAGGGAAGGGAGTTGCTGGGCAAGGAAAGAGGCAGTAGACGAGACAGTAATTCAGAGACACATAAATCAAATCATAAATCAGGGCAGCAGTCTCGCCTGGGATAATGAATTCATAGTGACACGGAGTTTGCATGTAATATCATAATAAGGTCTCATAATTTGAAAAAGAAAAAAAAAATATCACAACGCCTCCACAAACCAGTCAAGGTGCAGTCACAGTTAACCTCCATGACTTTCTATATGTACTCATATGTAGCCAAGATAATTCACAATGCTTTAAATATGGATGTTGCTGCAAGATGCTGAAAAATTGTCAGAAAAGTGCATTATAATGCCACAGTGACACTGACCTTTCACCTTATGTATAAAATGTGTTTCATTTTATCCTGTTGGACATTTATGTGAAATTCTGTCATAATTGGCATATGAATTCTTGGCTTACGCCCAAAAACATATTTCGTGAAGTCACAGTGACCTATGACCAACCAAATTCTAATCAGTTCATCTTTTATTCCAGTGGACATTTGTGCCAAATTTGAAGAAATTCCCTCAAGATGTCCTGAGATATAGCATTCATAGAATGGGATTGACAGACAGCCCCAAAAAATAAGGCCTCCGTCCACAGCTTTGGAGAACTTCAGGAATGAGTCCTAAAATCTTTAAGTTTGTAATAGGGTCTACATTATCCTAAACCTTTAAAACCTGACCAGATTGGTTTGATTTATTTTTAAAGCATGAAGAGAAGGTAATGAGCAACTTAACAAGACATGGCAGGAAAAAATGTTAAAAAAAAAAAAATAGTGAAAAAAACAAACAAAAGTTACAGAAAAATTACCTGAAAATAAATGGGAAAAAGGTCAAAAACAAAAAAAAACACCCAAAAGGTGCTGAATATGAAAAAAAAAATATATATATATATATATATATATATATATATATATATATATATATATATATATATATATATGTGTTTATTTATTTTTTTCTGTGACTGATTTTTTTGATGAAATTATCATGATTATAAATATATTTTTCTGTAAATATTTTTGGATAATTTTGTAATAATCCTCCCCTCTTTTTTAGAGTTCATTTTTAGGTAATTATATTGTCACCTTTTACTAATTTCTGGAAATTAGTCAGACATTTCTTGCCCAATTGGTCATTGCCTCTTTCCCCATGTTTGCAAAACCAATTTTCTCAGGTTTCAAAATGTCAAATAGCTTGTGAACGGTGTCTGAGCGCAGCACTAGAAAACTTATTTCAATCAGGTTTCAATTACTTTCATGTTTTGAACTATGACTATGACAATCCCAAAAGTGGTGTTTTTAACGTGTAAATAATATAAACATTTGATTACCACAGAGCTTATTTTCTGCAATGATCCAAAATCCAATGGTTAAATCCTGAGGGCTTTTCAACCAGAAAACCAGAGAGACGTTAGTTTTCGTGTTGGCCTCCAGAAAAACCTTATCCCTGGGGCACTATTGCCAGTGAGTAAGCATTAAAAGGAAACCCTGGCAGAGGACAGGAAAACATTTCATCCAAAATGCCCTAAAAATAACACCCAAATAACTTACAGCATCTGCAGACTTGCTGAGGTGTTTAGGTGTGTCTGTTTCCGTGGCAACCGATGACTCTCCACCCCTCAGTCTGACGGACAGGTTTCTATAGATGCGTTTGGGTGAGACAGGACCCAGAGAGCGCCGGCGCTGGGGTGGGTTCCTCATGGACATGACAGGAGAGGGAGATAGGAGATAGCTGGAGAGAATGAAGAAAGTCGAAGAAGTTGTGTGAGGGATTTTGGTTAGTCCAGGTACAAAAAAATAAGGATCCCCCAACCTGAGAGACACAGAAAGGGAAGACGTGATGGGAAAAGTAGCATTTAAAATAGAAACTAGAATTACTGCCATGTAGTTGTATGCCTCCATGCACCAGTCAGGTTACACTTACAGTTTACATCCTTGTCTGTGAAAACATGAATACCTAGCTTTAGTATCTGACCAAATGTCTCCCCTCCTGTTTCTGCTGAGTCATGGTCATGAGTCATGTGTATCTTTATGATGTCACAGTTGACCTTTAACCACTTGGAAATAAATGTTATCACATCATCATTATATACTATTAGACATTTGTGTGAATTTTTAGCAAATGAGTTCTTGCGTTATGAGTCACAGTGACCTTGACCTTTGACTATCAAATTCTAATCAGTTCATCATTGAGCCCAAGTGAGCGTTTGTGTCAAATTTGAGGAAACTTATTTAAGGCCTTCTTGAGATATCATGTTCAAAAGAATGAGATGGATGCAAGTTCATGGTGACCTTGACCTTTGACCTACGACTACCAAAATCTGATCAAGTTCACCCTTGAGTCCAAGTGAAATTTTGTGCCAAATTAGAAAAAAAAAATACCTGGCAGTGTTCTTGAGATATCATGCTCACAAGATGAATGCAAGTTAACAGTGACCTTGACCTTATACGACAGAAATCTTATAATTTTATCACTTTGTTTAACTTGACGTTTGTGCTAAATTTGAAAAAAAATCCCATGAGGTGTTCTTAAGATATTGCATTCATAAGAATGAGACAGACGAGGTCACTGTGACTTTGACCTAAGACTACCAAATTCAAGTGAGTTCATTATTGAGTCCAAGTGGACGTTTGTGCCAAATTTGAGGAAACTATCTTCAGATATTGCCTTCACGAGAATAAGACGGACGCAAGGTCACAGTGACTCTGACCTTTCATCACCTCATTCTGATCAGTTCATCCACAAGACTAAGTGAATGTTAAGAGTCATATTCTAACAAATTCCCTAAAACCGCTCTTGAGATATTGCAATCAGGAGAATCGTATGGAAGTATGGACAAACAACCCTAACTATTGCAAGCACAAAGGCTTAAAATTACAACTTTGTGGAGAATGAGGAGAGTGTGAGAAAAGGTGCAAGTCATTAGAAACCTGGAGGAGTGTATGGAGCAGAATGAAGTGAGAAATAAATAACAAAAAACAACAGAAAATACAGCCAGGCTCACACAGATTCTTCTACAGTAAAGGCAATTTTGTGCCGACTTGACGGGTGAGTATAGGCTGTGCTGAGTAGTGCTGTTGTGTGGGTGGATAAATGGATAAAAGTTACAATGCCTGTACACAGTAGATGAAAAATGCCTTGAAGCATTTATTTTTGTGCCTCTTACTATTCTCCCTTTTTGTTCTTCTTTTTACTCGCTATTATGTGACGCAGGTTTTATTCGCTCTGAATGGAGTCTCGCGGCACACAAAGCGACCGACCCATCAATCTAATTAACTAGAGAAAAGCAGTCTCATGCAGAAGAGCCAAAATTCTTTCCCCATAATAAATGCGAATCTCCTCATATCATCAGCTTGGCGATAGAAAATCCATCATCGCCACTACAGTAATGATGGTTCATTATCAATTCCATCGTCTTTTCATCATCACTATCAGTCACTTTTGAGCCCGAAAATCTGTCTCGCAGTCATGTTTTCTTTTTCAACACTTGGAGCAAAATACAGTCTGGCATGGTCTCTCTTCAGTCAGCAAGTCTTTCATTTGTCACTGTCTTTCTTCTCATTCCCTCTCTCTCTCCACTCTCTTTTCACAGCCCTACAGTTTGGACTGATTTTAACGTCGCCTCGGTTTACGTCATGCCCCGAGCATTCAGATCTGAAGAGCATCTTTGGTAAAGCAGGGGATACTCAGACTCTATCCTCTCTGTCATCTCTCTCTCTCAGCACCACTTTCCCATCTCACAGAAAGCCTCAAATTTCAGTGTTTTTTTGGAGTTGAATCTCCATCAAGTCAAGTCCACTGTCCTTGCGTGAAAGTGAATACTCCCTTGGCTGGTGCTAGCTGAGGACAGAATATGAGGGCTCTCGCCACAACGACGCCACATGACACAATGCTATGCTACCTCACTGTCTAACTCGCCTGCACAGTAGCTTATATATGTATGTGGGGATGCGGGCCTGTTGTGTAATATATACCAGCCATTGTTATTGGTGCAGTTTTCCCTTGTTTGTTTATTATGTCTTACATCAGCCGTGGAAAGTGCTGATGGAACAGTTGAGCGAGGAGATAAGCTTTGTCTTTTTTTAGGCAGCGCAAAGATAAGACGAGGCAAAACACCTGGGAGGAGGAGAAGAAAAACATGTTTGCAAACTGTGCTGATATTGCAGCTGAGGGGATATGTGAGCTTGTTAAAAGAAGCCATGAGCAGACATATACAATAGATTCATTGTGGTTTTGTTGCATGTCAGTGTCGAAGGTTGTGGCTATGTTGGGGTTTTTTATCTCGGTACTGTGGCCCATATGCAGAGACTTAAGTGTGCTGTTGCATGTTTGCAAATAGACTTTCTGTTTTGTCATTCTGCTAAATGCTGTGGCTCACAGGTTCAGATGTGCATGGAAACATCTGATGACTAATATTTCTTGTCCCACAGGAAGTGATGCAGTACATTAATTTGTGCAAATAAACCACGAAGGATGTTACGTTTAAAGGTTATCAGACAGTATCCTACTTTGCCTCCAAAAACGCATTTTGTACACTGCAGTAATGTGTCTACTAGCTTATTTAAGGACACACAGACATTGCAACAGGCAACAGGAGGTCAACATAAAAGGCAATTTACAGATCATCATAGTTAAAGGAGCAACAAAAGAACAGTATGCAATAACTGTTAAGCCCTTGAAACCTAGATTGATCAGTTTGCTTTTGTTCAGATGACTTTCACATGCATTTAAACCTTTGAAACCGAAGCAAATTAATTTGACTTCTTTTCAAAAGGCAACGACAACTTGGAAAGAAATGTTCCAAAAATTGCAAGAAATCAGGAAAAGGTGACAAAAATAAATTAATCCGTTTTTGAAAAGAAAGAGAGGAAGAGAAATTATAAGAAGTTAATATAATAAAAAATATGGAAAAAAATACCCACTAAACCTTATTATTATTATTATTATTATTATTATTATTATTATTATTATTATTATTATTATTATTATTATTCTATCAGTTTTTAAAAATATATTTAATATCTTATTTTTTATTTTTAATTTTCCTCTTTTTTGTGTGTATATATATATATATATATATATATATATATATATATATATATATATATATATATATATATATATATATATATATGGATAGATTGACATTTCTTGTAACTCACATGTAACTTCTTCCCATGTTTTCAGAAGAAATTGAGCCAATTTGTTGAGGTTTCAAGTCGTTAACCATGCCATGTTAATAATGACAAACTACAGCTGAACTTGTCAAAAAAATTGTTCCTCATATAAGACATATTTTCATATTGCAATCCCTTATCCCATATTGCAATTTTAGGACATAAAAGTAAAGAAATAATTATGTTTTTAAAAAAGTCATGTCATTGCTTTTCAACAGTATTTGAACCCCCTTTTGACCACACTTTATCAAGTTTTGATTATTGCAATTCACTAACATGCTCAGATAAGTTGTTGCATGTTATTTTAGAAGTTACCTGGCTAGCTGAGTAATCCTGCTTGGTGCAGTACCCCCACCTGGACTCTAGTTTCTTGAAGACAGGTGTCTGACTGATGGACATTGTATAAATACAAAACCAAAGCTAACATTCCTTGCATTTTCTCAAAAACAGTGGCAGGGTCAGACGTGCAAGTGGCTAAAAATTTTGCTTCACTCAAGAGCCAAAAAACAATCAATAGAAAGACTGGTGGATTTTGAAATCCTCCAGCCACAGTTGTAGGTGACCAAAAAGTTATTTTCCAACCCTAATAGTGCAATATTTTTTGTTTTTGGTTCATGTATGACGCAAACTAGTGGGCACTTTTTGCAATAAACTCAAATAAGGTTAATTTTTTTGCTGGCAATGGGCCTTTTTTATATATTGTTATAATACTGTATCAAACCAAAATAAAAGTCTCTTGGAGACATACCCAAAACCCAACAGGAAGTCCATCATTATGAACGGGGCTATTTTTGTGCTTCTTTGGTATTTACACAGCGTCATGAGTTAATAAACTCCTAGAGATGTAACCTCATGGACTTTAAATTTTGTCTCTGCCAACAAAAGACGTTGAAAAGCTGTTGATGACGTGACTTTTTTTATGTTGTGTTATAATTTCATATCACTTGTTTATTGTCAATATGATAATTTTTTTACAAAGTAGTTACGATTTCTTTCTCTTAGCAGCTTTAATAACCTGATGTCTCCCTCGGGAAGCCTTTTTGTTATGCAACTTTTTCCAGTATTAAGTAGCTCCAAAAGTTTTCAAAGTAGCTTCCCCAACACTGTAAACCTATTGTACCCCTATCAAACAAATGTCAGATCAGGGAGACTAGGGTTGGCTTGCACAACTGTTTTCTGGTCTGTTGAAGATCACAGAAACAAAAATGTCTCATAAAAACCTTCCTTTAGTATAGGGTGAAAGGCATCCATTCGACACAGTTTTTAGACACCACAGACAACATACAGAATAAAAACATGACAAAGTGATAAAAAGATAAAATACAAAAAGTAAAACAATTAAAGTGCTGCAGTGCTAAATCAAGTGTTAAATATGTCATAAATACCAATAAAAAGATGAGATTATAAAAACCGAACCTTAAATAAAAACTATTTAACAACTGCAAATAAATAAATAATAAACACAGGCTCTGAATTGTTAAAACGTGAAACTTTTTTGGTGAGGGTGAGATTTCAGTTTTATAGTACAGAGAGTTTAAATGGACTAAATGTATCATAAAACAGGATTAGATACTGGAAAAGTGCTGCTCCAAATGTTCCCATAGCATTTTGACACTGTGCCAAACAACCATCTGATGTGGCGTTTTGCACAACTTGACTTTAATCACATATCACCCAATTTTAAGAATATCTGTGTACATTAAAACGTATTTATTTATGTCTGAGACCCTAACTTTTCGTTCTAACATAAATAATGACAAAGAAGTGAGGCAAAGAGTGGAAAGTCTGCCAACCAACCCCAGTCTCCCCTGATACTGTCGCTGCAAAACTTTGTGCAAATCCGTAGACAAACACCACCAGAAAAGTACTATAAGTAAGCTATTACATGCCCATAGTTAACAAAGTGAAGCACTGAGGTCTGTGCATTTGGACAAGTTAAAGAAAACTGCGCCCGGTATGAACATGAAGTGATATCCGTTAAGAGTTTGAATTTCTTACCGTTAAATTTTAACTTTCACTTTAATCGGCCTTTTCTCCAACGCTGCACCGGAGCTTCAGCATGTTTTAAATAGTCAAATATAATCCATCGTACCGACCACAGGAGTTTCCACCTCTGAGGGTGAAGCGCACCTGAACGTTACACCCGAGTGAGCGTCTGCCGCCTCTCCCACTCACACACACACGCATACACACCCACACATGCGCGCGCACATACACACAGGTCTGCCTTGTTCCGCCCTCTTCCTCTTTTAAAATCTAATGTAAAATCTCTTCTAAATTCTCAGTAACTGAAAAGAAAATAACTAGAAATAAGTGTTATCAATAACAACAACAACAATAACAATAATAACAAGAAGAATACGAATATTATTATTATTATTATTATTATTATTATTATTATTATTATTATTATTATTATTATTATTATTATCAGGTTAAAGGTTAAGGTTTAGATTTCAGGATGATATTTGCAGACTCCAAGGTGGGAACAAGTCATTCATTTTCAAATCCCGAGAAGACTTACAAGTCCCAACTCAAGCTCCAGGTCAATGTGTTTTAAGTTTCGAGTCCTTAACAAGTCATGATGCACCCTTCATCAAATGCCATTTTAACAGCAGCGTAATCTAGTATAAGATATTTACAAAATTATTATTATTATTGTTATTATTATTAATAATATTGCCTTTATTTATATAGCACATTTAAAAACAGAGTTTACAAAGTGCTTTGACAAACAAGGCAAAGGGGTTCTTGTTGTGGCAATATAACTATAAGGCAAACAATAATGCCAAACTGGGGCCAGACAAAAATTAAGGTCTAATTCTAATATTTAAACAAGAGACTCGAAGTGAAATATATTACGAAGAAGACAGATGATAATAAGAAATGAAGATAACTAAATAAATAAAAACCTGTACCAATAAAAGTAAGAACAATTTGAAACATAAAACCAGTAAACACAGAATATTAATAATAACATAATGCAGGATCAAGACAAAGTAAAAACATAAATCAAAAGACAAATTAAAATTGAAATTAAAATAATGGTTTTTTTTTTTAAATGAATGCTTTTTAAAAAAATCTTATTTGATAACATAAGTTTGTAAAAAAAAAAAATGCAACTGTTGGTAATCGTAACAAAGTAGTTTTGACATTGCACTGTTAACCTGTACCAAAACAGAATGAATTTTGAAGATTATGGGATATTTGTCAGATTTAGGATGTTTCTAGGATTTTAGGGTATCTGTAGAACTTAACATTTCTCTAGGATTTTAGGATGTTTCTCGGAAATCAGGGCATTTCTAGGATTTAACATGTTTCTAGGATTTTGGGACGTTTTTAGGATTTTAGGACATTTTGGGCTTAGCTAGGATGTCTGTCAGGGGATGCAGGGGATCCTCAGCTTACATTTTGACATGTATTTTAATGTATATATTACAATGACAATAACAATCCTCAGTGTGAATCACTTTATTTTTATTGTAAATTAGAAATTGGTTAGGGGGCCACCCAGCACACTATCAGGGGCCAGATTTGGCCCATGGGCCATAAGTTTAATATCACTGTAGTACAATTAACAGACATGATTTGTCCCTAAAATGCATTGATATCTAGTCTTTCTAACACAATAGAAGTAGTTTAAGTGTTGTATTAACAGCAAACTTTCTGTTGTTTTTAAGCAGTTAAACATATTCATATAACAACACAGTCCGGCAATATGTTTGTCAAGCTTTCCATAAGGGTAGAGCCATAATCACATTGACAGTTTTCATTATTACCTTTACAAAAAACATGGAGGCTCGTGCATGACCTGTAAATGTCGTTGTCACTGGAAACGTAATGATAGTGCAAGCAGAAGTGTGGGTTGGTGAATGGAAAAAGGTATGGCGCTATATTTAGGGTATTGCTCGACGCCCCCAGTGATGACTGCTGTATGTAAGAGTGTTGGAATAGAATCAGTACTATGTGTGTGTGTGTGTGTGTGTGTGTGTGTGTGCGTGCGTGCGTGCGTGCGTGCGTGTGTGGAGGGGTTATACACAGGAAGTGGTTCAAGATATATCAAGCCAAATGAGAGAAAAAGGAACTTAGACCAAGTAATGATGTGAGAAATGCTTGCATGTTAAGTCTCCACTTATGCGTGGACAGAAGCTGCATCCATTTGTCTCTGTGCTTTATTGGTCCCCGAAGAATTGTCTGTGTGAGATAGTTGTCAAATAAAGTTGACAGATGCGCTTCGGCTCCAACCTGAGCGATGAGAGAGGCTCTCTGTCTCTTTCTCTGTTGGTTTATATCTCTCACAGCAGCCAATAAAGCGCTGAGACTGATGGATTTAGCTCCTGTCCAAGCACAAATGGAGACTTTGGAAACAAACATTTTCCACCTGCTTGTCAAAGGTCTGCTACTCTTTTCAGGCAGCCAAACGAGGCTTTGACCACTTCCTGCACACACAGTCTTGTAAACACACTGCCTCCAATTTGTCAAAGGCAACACACATTTCACACTGAGAGGCTATTTGATTACCCCACACCTGTGCACACTCATCCACACTGTCACACAGAAACTCACACTGAGACGAAGCTGAACTGGCTGCACTCTATGTCACGCACGATTTTGATGTGCTGTGAACTCTGTTTAAGGAGAACTAGAGAGCGATTACAAATTGACATGTTGGTAGTGGCTGATACTCGCCCCCACACTCCTATCATCTGATAGTTGCTCAGTTGCCGAGAGGCTTTTGTTGTCATGGCGATAACCAAATTGTGGCCTTCACTGCTAAATGATACTGCAAACAAACTCATGCATCCCACCGTATACTCACAGTGTATTATTCAGCGATGACATTCCCCGGAGGTTAAATTGATGCTGATACATCATTTTGAAGATAATGTATGCCTTATGCTCAAAAGCAAGATATCAGCCTACCCTTGGACTTTAGAGACTTTTTATACACTCAGACTTTTGGCAGCACTTTTGAATAAATGGAGTAACAAACCCTTGAGAAGAAATGTGGAATGTAAGTGGCCACTCACGCAGTATATGTCAATACAAAAAGGTCTGAATGTGTTAGTATGGCAAATACAGCATGTCCATGAGAAGTTTATGATTTATGAAATAAGTTCATGTCAAGTTTGTACAGCCTTTGCCCCGATTACATCGATGTTCATTAAGTTAATATTCACATCTATGAGACAATATCAGACAACAGGCCTCTGGTCAAAGATATGCAAAAGGCTTGTTGTTTTGTTTGAAAATGGTTGTTGTTTAATGTGTCTTTTTGTCTCCTCAAAGTCATTTTTTGTATCTCTTGAAGGTAATTTAATGTCACCTTTAGTGGTTTTGTGTCTCTTTGGGATTGTGACCCTAGCCAACATGTGTTCGAATGACACAATTTCTAACATAGATTCCCTCCATTGTACCATTGTATCCAACCACCTCCCTATGTGATCCAAAACTTTTTCCCAAAAATGGGATCTATAAGCCCCATTTTAAACGTTTATTAGCAATCAGTTATTGCATGGGAATTAAGAATTAAGGAGTAATAGCATAAAATGATTATACCCTATTATACCCTAAATGTCTTATAGAATGACACTGAAATAGCAGATTGGAAAAGTTATGTCGTTTTTCACATTTAATACATTTTTTTTCACTGAGTTTCTTACAATATAAATATATGAATTAAAAAGAAAGTTATTTCCAGTGTATAAAAAAGATTATTAAAAATACATTTGAGGAGATTAGAGTACAAATGAAAAGCCTTCGTTTTATATTACGTCATCTGAGATTATTTACAATTTTCAATTTATATTTTACTTGATCTTACTTAACTATTTACATACTACATACTATGATAACATAATGTTTAAAATGTTTGCAGACCTCCTGTATTCTTGGCATTATATTTGTTTTTGTATTTCGGAAAGTTGTTAATAAAGTTTTGATAAGAAGGCGTAAAAAAAGCTTAAGCTGCATCATTTAAAAAGCTCAGGAGGGCTTCTGTCTGTGCCACGCGACTTATGAATTTAACGGTTAGTATGTTGACTTTAATAAATGTATTTGACGTGATAGCGTTATCGATACCCAGGTGTTTTTAGGAAACTTGATTGTAGAACTTAGATTTGTTCTTGAGGAGTTATTATTTAGCTAGCTAGCTTAGCTGTTAAGCTAGCAACAGACAGCCCAAGCGCATCTGAAAAACATGCGCAGAGGAAAACAATAGACGGCTAACAAAGTGCCTGTAGCTAGCTAAAAACATTAGATATCAGCATGTTAAATGATTATTTTAGCCCCTGTATCTACCAAAGAGAAAAAGATAAGGTTATTTTTGGCTTATACTGGAGAAATTATGACCCCACTGAGTGGTCAGAGCTGAAATACTTCGATATTTTACCACTATTTGATCAAATCACGAGGTAAGATACTTTAGTTAGCTTCTGCCTTTACAGTTTGTCTCGTCACATTAGTCACTAACTTATTTAATAGCCTTAGCTTTATACATATTAGCTATATCTTCAATGTAATGCCCACTTTTGACCTGGTAAACTCTATTTTTTTTAGTTCTGAAGCTTATAAAAACTTAGTGTTGGATTCTTTACAGTGCATCCTGTAAAACAGCAGCTTTTAGGTGTTTTTGTGTTGTTTGCTAACAAACATAACTGAGAAGGAGAGAAAAATATTTAAACTGTGTACTTAAGTAAAGGTACCAATACTACAGTGCAGAAATACTCTGTTAGAAGTAAAGATTACAGAAATATAGCAGATTTAAGGTATACTTTAGTATGAAAATTGATGGTTATCATACTGTGTACATTTGATTATCTCTGGTATTGAAAACAATGCAACTGGACTGAAAATATCACCTATGTTGTAGTTATTCTTCAAAAGGGGGACCTTTTACACTTGCTTTCTGAAAGAAAGGTCTCAAATTTCAATTATAGGAATAAAACTTCATTTTATTTATTTTTGGTAAAAAGCTCTTCTATTTATAATTTCCTTAAAGGTCATTGTAATGATTATTCTGGAAAACTGTGATGCTGTAATATTTTTTGGAGACGGCTATCATACCATGAAAATTGTATAAACTTTATCTGTAAAGTAACTAGTAACTTAAGATATGAAATAATTGAAGTGGAGTAAAAGTACAATATTTGCCTCCAAGATGGAGTGAAGTAGAAGTACAAAGTAGCAGAAAATATAAATTAAAATTGTGCTGAAGTACAATACTTGAGTAAAAGTATCTAGTTACTTTCCACCAATGATAAAAAGTCAACTGAGAGCAATGAGTTGGTTTCCCCATTCAGTCTGGGTGGGACTTAAATGAACTAGCTTTTTTACTCACCTGCTATACTTGAAAAATGATCTGATAAGTCATGGTAAGCTTTTTCTGCTTCGACAGGTGGAACAGCCAAAATGATGAGTGGAAATATTGTCTATGACAAGATCCACTTCAGGCATGACCCAAAGTGGAGTGGCCGCCTGGGGCCTGAAGAGGGGGGCGGGCTGCTGCTCTGTGTGGCCTGTGTCATTGAGATGATTGACAGTGACGATATAGCGGTGAGGAATATATGATAATTTGTTTTTATATCCTATGTGCAGTGTTGGGAAGGTTGCCTTTGAAATGTAATGGGTTACAGATTATTGGTCACTCTGTTAAATGTAATAAGTTATGTAAGTATTTTAATTACTTAAAGTCATGCAGGGTAATAAAGCTGAAAAGACCTAAAAACAGGTGTATAAATGTTGCACTCAATTTTGTCTCAATGGCTTTGCTGATCCGCTTGTCCAAAAATATGTGAAAAAAAAGGTGTTCCTGCATGAACACCAGCAGAATTAATGTTTTATTCAACATATACACTCTTTTCTTTTTTAAAGATCTTTTGTGGGTGAGGCTTTTTTGGCCTTTTTTAGACAGGACAGCTATATTGCTAAAGGGGGAGATAGAGAGGGGATAACGTGCAGCAAGGGGCCGAGGGTGGAATCAAACCCACGGCTGTTGCAGTGAGGACACAGCCTTTGTACATGGGGTGCCTGCTCTACCAGGTGAGCTAGTGGGCACCCAACACATAAACTTTAAACTGTAAGGATTTGTTTTCATAAGTAACCCTTTTGTAATCACTAACATTTTGATTACTCCCTGTTATTTAATTACATATTTTTTTCTCAGTAACTGATTACAGTTAGATTTATTCCATTTCATTTCATTTATTGTATTTATAAGGACAACACACATTAATCAACATTTCTGTAAATTTACCAGTGTTAGGCAAAAAAGGCTAATTTTCAACAGTAGTCATTTTGCAAGATGTTTTGAAACCTTCAAAATGATAAAATTCATATAACGATGGCAGCAGGACACCATGAAGACAACAACAGCTACAACAAACAGGGCCTCCAAAGACAAAACACAAGCTATGTAAAGCTAGAAGACATAGCAGAACAACACAAAACAAGCATCAACATACAGCTTTTTAGCACAAAATAGCCATGCATGCAGCATGAAGCAACAATACACAACTTAGCGTAGCATGCAGACATGCAGAGCACAAACCACGACAAGAAAAAGCAATTGATGGAGCAAAGATAGATTTTGTAATTTAATTACTGTAAGTAATTGCAAGTTACTAGTTACTCCCCAACACTGCTCCTGTGAATATGCAACTTTCCTTGTACAAATCCATCCACTGTTTGGCTGTATGTTAAGGTATAGATATGTTTGTGTGTGTGTGTGTGTGTGTGTGTGTGTTGCCGCCAGCATTTTCTGTCTGAGGTACTTTTTAGGCTCGACCACAATATATTTATGGAAAACAGATTATCCTGTTAATTTCCCCTGATGCACAGGCTTTACTTACATTCCCCTATCTCTCTCCCTCTCTCTGTCTGCTGTATAGTCGGTGAGGAAGTCTTTTGCCTTGTCTGGTATCAGTGGGGTGCTGAAGTGTTCTCCAGGGTCCTTGAGAGAGCTTCTCCGACAGGACCAGACAGTCTCTCTGCGTTTTACAGCCTCTCTACTGGGTGAGAAATAGTGATAAATACAGCATGAGATTAGGATGTGAAGGAAGGACTAGAATGATAATCTCTCACCAGTTCTCTCTGTCGTTACATATAGTAGGCTGATAAGTAATAATATAAGAATAATAAAAATAGGTATGTGTATATAAGGCAACACAATTAGCATTGCACAGATCCTTCATTCTATATTGACCATCACAGACAGCAATGTTTTTTTCTAGACATCTTGCCGGCCTGAGTTTGCTTGTATAATCTTCTTTCTCTAAACTAATCTCCACTGGGTTGGTCCAAAGTCGTGCTCGTGCTGCAGTCACATCACCGCTCTTCTGCAAGGTCAGACTGAACAACGGAAACAGTAGACTTTATCACATTACCTGAGCAGTAAGACGCAGAACTATTCACAATATTCAACATAATACAGTTATATTAAAAAAATAGATTACCACAGATAATAGAGCTGAACTTCTGTTCATTGCTCTTCCTGAATGTCGTAGGCATAATCACAGTACACTCTCTTTCTGTCTGTAGTACCATATAACAGAAATGTTAAATGATTTCCATGTTATGCCATTGTTATTGTTTCTAAAGCTCTGCTGAAACATATGATATCACTAGAGTCCAATGCTGTTGTGTTTAATGTCATGACCGTCACACCTCTTTGATTATGTGATGCTGTCTAAAATCACACACTGAGGTGACGTGATGCCCCTGTTGTTTGGTTCTGTGTTAAAATATAAAGGCCCAGTCAGACAAATTTTCTATGTGAAAAGCAGAATGGTCAACAACACATTCATACTGCTACAAAACACAATTCAACACAATGATGAATGACGAACTGGTACAGCACTCATGTGTCTATCTTGGATGCATTTAAACTCGTCAGTATTATGACAGCCACTAACTGAAGCCAGTGACCTTGTGTGATGCTAATGTACAACGAGAGTTGCTTCACTACCCGTGTTGTGGTTGATATTTTACTACCATGGCCAGTACATTATCGTCACCACAATGAATTACTCAGTCTTCTATAAGACTGCAGGTAGAAAGCACTGGTGTGTTAGTTTATAAAATCCTTATACTATACCGCAGTGTGTTTTATAGTGCCATCATCATCAGAGGATATTACTGCGAATATGATATTTAGCTCCTCAGTGGACGAATTTCACTGGGTTATTGCAGCATAACATATTATGACATTTTGGCTCTAATCAAATTGGTGCAGTGAGAGGATATGTGGCAGAGTGGTAAGCCGGTAAAAGCTCTGACCAATATGACGAGGCATTAAAAGAGCCATTACAGTACTTGTGCGATGGTCTGCTGAACTGAGCTTTATGTTGTGTCAATGAGGACATAATCCAGTACAAAATATGCCTTTCATCTTCCCCACTAAAGGTTTTCCTTTTTTTAACATGCTTATAGGTTTGTATTTGCAGATGCACCGATAGAAATAGTATAATTTCTTACACACTTGCTAAATGACATGTTTTTTTTGCTGTTATGTGTTTTGGAAATCCTAAACAAGTTTTGGAAATCCTAAACTAGCAAAACTGATCCAAGACACTTGTGACTGTCACACAGATTACATTTGGGTACAAACCAGAGGTCAGCCGATACTAGATGATTAAATGCTAATATAATAATGATTTTTTAAACAATATTTTCATTGAAATTTTAAGTGCATATAAAACATGTACATCAATGTACAAATATTGTATATATAACCCCTTATATACTGCATTTTATGTCCATTTTTTGTTTTACTTCTCAATATTTTTAATGACTATTTATATTGCCCAGTTCTTTGGTACAGCACTTTGGTCAACCTTGGTTGTTTTGAAATGTGCTACATAAATAAATGTGACCTTGACCTTATACAGTTACACATTCCCACAGAAAAATAAAATGAACAATGACTAACAAAAATAATTATAACAAGAGTAACAAATTATAAATTAACTGAAATACAAAAACAGTAAGATTAAATAATAATAATACATACAAAATATGTGATATATGGCTCTTTGTGGCTGGTGTAGGCTGCACAGCCATTGACCAAGAACGGAAACAAGCTCCACTGATAATGATAGTTTGTAAAACATCCTATCTGCACAAATAAATCTGCCAAACTGATATATTGGTCGATTTCCAGTACAAACTGTAAAGTATTTTCACCTAGACCTTTGTTTTTGTAATTGTGCTGTCTATTTTGTCATGCAACTGTACTTCTTAACCGACTTTGTTCCTTTTTCATGTATGAGTATTCATTTTCAAGCTTCCTTTTTGTCATTATATCTCTGTGTGACCTCAGTGCATTGCAGTGGGTGTGTGCTGCTTAATTCTAGCCTGTCATTACTTTTGGGTCCTTAGGGATGCTTCACACCGTGGAGGACCCAGCCACTCTGGAAAAGGTCGACCAAGGTGAAGAGATGTCCATTTGTGTTTTGGATACTCTTTGTGTACTACTCACATTACACTCACACAAACATAGACACAGACTTCTCATGGAGTTATAATGCAGACAGTGTAAGAGTGCACACACACACACACTAACACACACACAGAGTCACTCTTTATCTCAGAGACACTTACACAAGAACTCTTTTTGTAACTGTGATAATGGTTACTAAGGTGATCTTGCGTTGACTCCACATAGCGGTTTCTAAATTTAACATTTTTTGAAGGCTTTGACCTCATTTCACATGTTGATATTCTTTCCATGCGGTGCAGTACCTTTTCTCTTTGTATTTAATGATTAGTTTAGGCTGCTATATGCAGATTTGTCAGACGCTGGCCTCACAGCGAACTAGCTGTTTTTAGCGCGCAGTCGGATTTGTCTCACTGCAGCGAAGTCTCTCAAAATGCAAAAATGTTTTGCTAAGTGCAAATGACAGAATGATTTTATGGTAGCTGTCTTAAAATGCCTCAGGGACCACTTTGCTGTAATAGTTAGTAGAGTGCTTAAAATTTGACACTGCTTGTGCTCTTTGCACAGAGAATGTGTGAAGAACACATTATGAAACTCATCTGAGCCATATAAATAATGCATCCTTAATGTATGTGTGTGTGAGGAGAAACAAAGAAGGGGAAAGCAAGCCGAGAATATTTCAGAACCTTTAACATCAGCTAAGCAGTCATGCAAAGCAGCTAATTTAATGAGAGCTTTGGTGTTACCAGAGAAGTACCTGTCTTCCTTATGGCTATGACATCCAAAATAATATGGGCTGTTTGTAGCATACCATGACATCAGAGTGTATGGAAACAAATATGTGACACGAGTACCTGAACTCTTAAAAGCCACTGAAAACTTTATATTGATGTTTAAACACCACTGAAATAATAACATTGAAATCCATTTATCTGAAAGTTTATCTGATTAAAAATTCAGATGAAATAAAAAAATCATGTTTTACAGAAAAGAAAGAAAGAAAGATTTAGGTTGCTCAAATTTGGTCAGATTGGTATCTAAAAATGCAAGTTAAAGAATTTTCAAATAGCAACATTGCAGTTACCCAAGGACAGGATAGACAATTTAGCCTGAATGTTTTGACCAATCAAATTTTACCAATGTCTTATTTACATTTTTTTTTTATCTGAATTTGACCAATCATGTTTTTTCTTATTATGAACTTGAATATTTGGATCAGAATTGTGAACATTGAAAACAAGAAATCAAATTTCATACCATACTTTCTAAGAGTTAAATTAAGAACAATTACATTCATATACATGCTTTTAAAAATGCTATGAAGTGAGTTTTCCTCTTTTTAAGAATTGCAGATATTTTCCTAGAAAAGTGGAAAGCTGTACTGAACTGTGATGTTTATTTAATGAATGTTTGTTGTTTGATGTTTGCGTCTGTGTAAATGCATGCGTTTTTGTGTTTTTATGTTTGTCAGTGCTAGTTCAGCTGCTTTTGGAGCTTCAGAGCGAGCTGTCATACCGTTTTGTTTTGGATGAAATACAAAACCAGGTGAGATGAACACATTTACAGACATGTAGAGAAATAGCACCTGCTCATTTGCACATGCAGGCACAGAACAAGCATCAACATCTTAAAATATTTAACAGCACTTGTGAAATTGACAACATATCCCACCCAGGGTTGTTTAGTAAACACACAGCGCGCTTGTCTCCCTTTTACTGCTGTTGTGGCACACCTGGGAGAGGCAGTAGTGTAAAAGCTTCATTCATCAGCCAACACTGCAGGTGGAGAACTTAAAAGCTGTGTGTACTGATGTCAGAAAGGTGTGACGCAAGGTTGAGGTGCAGACAGGTATGATTAATCTGATTAGAACATTTTTAAAGAAAATCTATTTTTGAAACCAGCTTTTGATTAAGCAAGTATTTAATATCATCTGACTACTGGAAAGGTACTAGTTTGAAAGAAGTTTTATACAGCTGACCCACAAGGGGGGTTTTGAAAATCCTACATAATACATCATAAGTAAAAGTGTACTGATCACCACTGATTTTTCATCAACATTATCTATTTTGTCATTTGTCTTAATATTTTTTTCTGTATTTCTTTTCATTTCTGATTGCAATATCATAGACTCTGTGTATCTAATTTCTGGGCCAATGTACAAACGTGCATGAAAACAGCCTGACCATGTTTATTTAAGTTTCTATATAATGTTGCTTATCTATTATTCCAGCTGACTTTGGATGACAGGCTGGTTACACCCTGGACAGGTTGCCAGACTATCACAGGGCTGACACATGACCCTCATTCCCACTGCATAAAAAAACCTGCAAACACCTGCTAACATCTGGCTTTTTAATGCAATGAGAACGCATACGATCGGCTTTCACACCCGTGTCAATGACTCTGCAGTAGTTACGGGGTTTTATCGCCTCCGATGAGCATTGATGGGAATACAACCCCTGGGTGAATGTGCTAATTTCACCCCCTTAACCGGTGAGATGCAATGGCACGGCGTCACTAATTACCCTCCGTCTCCTCCTAAGCAGCGCTAAAAAACATTATTCCAAGTTATTCTGCACTGAGTTTGAAAATGGGACTGAGTAAGTACAAAATATATCAAGAGAAGAAACCACTGAAAAGTTTTCTTCCTGCTTTCTAGCCTGACCGTGACGTCTCATGGACACACCAACAAATCATCCCACACACACACTGGCAGAAAGGCAGACTCATGTGCTCCACGGGTGTGTTCACTAGCAGTGGGAATGCAGTCGATCACTGGTATTTAGCAAGTTTACCCGTGTTTAAAAAAACATGCATAGGGTGATAAGGACAGACAATGATTTATGCTCACATTCACACCTACAGACAATTTACAGTCAGCAATTGTGGCTTTGGACTGTGGGAGGAAGCTTTTATTGGTTTTTATTTTCCCTGTGCAGATGAATGGTGACCTTAATGTAAAGGATTTCCAGCACACCTTCAGCTTTTTGGGGAACCTCATGGAAGCAGTCCCCAACGTGGCCCAAAGACTGGTGACTCAGTACGGTAAGACACTGCATCAGACACACAGTCACATCTTACAGTTAAATATGTATGTGTATACAAAGGGAAACAGCTGTTTTTTCATGTGTATTGATACTTTGTCATGGCCCCCACACTCCCAGCTGATGGTTGTCCATCGATCAGTGTCAGGCCAACAGTGAGTGTCTGTTGTCCTAGTGTTTGCAGTCTGTACAGCACCGTTGGCACCTGTTGGCCCTTGATGGCCCTTTTTGGCCCTTGTTGGCCCTCGTTGGCCCTTGTGGGCTGTTTTTTGGCTGATTCAACATGTTGAATTGGCTTCGCAGACGGTGGAGTCCATTGGTGAATGCAATCACTGTGATTGGCAGTTCAGCTTCGTGCCAAGAAGAGAAACAGAGGTAACGGAAGCAAACAAATGACCAAAGTCAGAGGGGTGGATGTATTAAAAGACCTGGACACAGCATGAGTCACAGGTGGGACCCTGTTCATTTGTATGAAAGTTACTCAGTGGCACATTGAGCCAAAAAAGCTAAATTTCCATGGTATGTAATTATACTGATGCTCAGCACATCAGTGTAATCTAGTGCAAATGCACTAGAGACTTGCAGGCTGAGCTGGCTTCCTCCCTGTTTAGCGCTCCACTAACTTGAAGGGGAATAAAATTTCTAAATGTGCGGGTCCTCTGTACTTTCCAAATGTTATTGGACTGAATGGATCAAATCCATTCATTCCAATGAAACGAGTCATTTAGCGGGTGTTGTGATGCTCGAAAAAATGTATCCACTGATTTGCAGATGTCTCTTTCTCAATGTAAGTCTATGAGAAAAATACTTTATGAGCCCAGTGGCATCATGAGACAGACTCAGAGGCTGTAATTCCACTTCCAAAGTCCACTTTGGTGTTGGCATTCCTTTTTAGGATAGGTGATCAACAGGCATAGCGCTTGGAAATATTGTCAGCATTTCAGTTTAATGATACTGGGCAAAAAGGGTGATTTATTAACTTATTTAGTCACCAACAGATTGACATTTAGAGAGAGATAAATTCTTCTTTGTAATAGAGATAGAGAATCCATTAAAAAACTTGGTATGGGACAGTGTTAAAAATTGCATGTGAGTTAGGAACAGGTCAGATCTCAGAGGACTCATCATGCTGCGACATGTCTCATGTGTATCTTCACTGTGCCATAAAAAAATAATGAGACGCTGAGATCCAAAAATGTATTAGAAGCATTACAGTTCACCTCAAATTGAAGAGAAGGATATGAAAGAATATTTAATTTTCAGCATCCCTTTGTTCTCTCTGCACCGGGATATCCACAATTCAATCATGAAAGCCTATTTTGACCTTTTCAATAATATCCCTAATGCATAGAAATAACTCTACTGTGTCCACTTTAGAAATAGTCTTCCCTGTGCTGTGCCCAATTCCACTCCTTCTGCTTCTGAGGGATATGAAAAAAGTCTCAAAACTGTATTTTTTTATATCCGTCCCCCTGCACTTTCTCAATTCAATCTCTCTAGCTGCTATGACCTTTTCAATTACGCTCCAGCTGCATTGAGATAAGCGTGCGGCGCCCATACTTAAAATTCTATCTGCATTACCAATCCCATGCCATCTCTTGCTGAAAATAAAAAAAACTCTACAAAAGTTGCCAATACGTGTTCCTCCAACCTTTTTCTGAAATCCCCCATATATATAGATATTTTTGTATCTTTATGTACAATTGTGCAGTGTGGTGAGGCACAACAATAATGCACCTAACCACATGCCCCACACACACACACAGATTTAATCTCTGCTACAGCCACCTGTATGATGTCTTCTTACTGAACCATTACGCCACTCTGTTTAAAGGGCGTTGTTAATCAACTTCAGCGTGCGTGTGTGTGTTGCAGCGTGTTTATGTCACGCCTGAGTGCTTGTTTTTACAGGCAGTGTGAGCCAAATAAGCAGGCAGAATTTTTGCTATGCTACATGTGTCCACCTCCCCATGTATTTTCATGAGTTTTATAAGCTTCCCTGAATAGCCAAAGGTAGCGGTGGGTTGTTGTGATGCTGATGCAAGATGCGGGCTGCCACTATTGACTGTGTGCGCCTGTCTGTGGCCTGTCACTCAACAAGTCTCTGTGGGGCTGTTTGGACTAATGACAGCGGCGCGGCAATGACAACACGAGCCCAGAACGCACGGCACATTTCGCTCGCTCTGTGACTCGCTGGCTGCCTGTCTATCTAACTGATTAACCTCTCTGTTTTTCTCACCCCTTCACTTTTCTCTGCCTGATTCTGTCTTCTACTCTCTCTTTATCTTCCGTCCTCCGTCTCTCATTTCTGCATTGCTGGTGTCTTCCTCCCTTAGGTCCTAACTGAGGAGAGGAAACAGACAATATAAGGGCGCATGGAGGAGAGGGGAAGCATTAATGAGATAAGGAAAGAGGGAGGCAGACAAAGATAACAAGGGAGATAAGGGAGGGAAAGGACAATAGTACATGCTGCAGTGTTTCTGTCAGGTTCAGAGCTCCAAAACTCAACAGTTAAGGACATAATATCTCCGATAATATGAGGCAGAGGGAGGTATTTAGGTGGGCCAAACATTTTATTTTTGAGAACATCTGCAAGCTGGAAGTGTGAAAAGCCAGAGAAGGTTTAGTTAAGCAGGCTCAAGCAAAACAACAGAGGAACACTGCAGAAAGCAGATCACAAGACAAACAGAGAGTGGTAGTTCACAGCATCACACTGTGACTGCGAAACAGTAAACAAGGCAAACGGAAATGAACCTTTGGTTTTTTTTCTGTTAAAGAAAGCAAAAAGAAAAGCGTTAATCTTTTTCCTTTCAGCTCTTTGTGCGTCTGTCTCTGTGTTTGTGTGCATGCGTCATAAAATGTGTTGTTAAACAGAAGCAAAGCTTTTTATTTTCCACCCATCCTTTCTTATATTGTATTACTTCCATTTCTGTTCTCTGTTTGTGGAGGTCTTATCTCCCTCCTCCCCCTTTCTCCCTTCTTCACTCTCTCCTTCTCTCTCTATATGCCTGGCTCTCATCTCAGCCGCCTCATATATTTTGGTTTAATCAAACATGTCTGGGAGCCTCTCCTGCCTCACACGGGTTTTGATCTGCTTCACAGAGCAGCTGGGCTTGGGCTTGGCTCTCCTCCTCTGTCATCTCTTTCTCTTTCTCTCTCTGTTCTACACTCTCTGGCTCTTTGTTCCTCCGTCTCCTTCCACCTCCAGGGCACCCCTTCACTTAAATGCTGTTTATTCCTCTCTCCTCAAAGACGCTCTTTTGCACTTGTTTCCTATCTCTCTTCTCTCTCTCTCGAGTCACTTCTGTTTGTGTCTGACTCGCCATCATGAGCACCCTTATTTAATCTCAGCTTTTGTTCTCATATAATTTGATAATAGCCACATAAAAATAGTACTTCTGTAAAACTTCAAATAAAAGCCTGGTCCCAATTAAATGCCCAGTCCCTTTCACAAATCGGTTGTGGCTTAACATTTTGACATATAAATGCCTGTCTAAATTAGAGGCTCTAAGTTCTGTGGATGTATAAAACGAGGTTGTTGGCTACCTGCTGGAGTTAACATCAGTTAGCTGCGTAGATTACGCATACAAATATGTATTTACTGTGTGTTTAAACTTTGGTCAGTATGGACATACTACTCACATTGTTAGCTTGGTAAGAGTCTTCACAATTCAAGTATTTATTTAATTAATTTTACTGATACCATGAGCGCCAAAGAAGATGGTATTATTGGTAAATGAGAGAGACGCAAAAAAATAAATGTGGAAAACTATTTTTTAAAAAGTTAGAGAAAAATCTTGTGTGAACTATGTTGCTAATATTGTATTTAAAATTCCTTTACACAATGAATATAATTTTTAAGCTATTTTTTCAGGTCATTTCTCGCTTTGTTTTTTTTTTTGTAATTTTTTCAGTTTTACTTTTTTTTTAGTTCTTTGACAAATTTTCAGGTCATGTTTTATACTTTTCACAGATTTCTTACCAATTTCTTGGTCATTTCTATGTTGCTCATTACCTTCTTCCCATGTAAAAAAAAAAAGTCATTTTGTGTTAAAAGAATTGAAAGCCCATCACATGTACAGTAGATGCCTGTCCCGAGCCTATTGAGTTCAATGATTTAAGAAAATAATAGCCTGGGCTATTACTTTAAGTTTTATGGTAATAATTATTACAGCCATTTAACACTCAAGGTCATCTTGTACCTGATTAACAAAGCTGAGTTGTTAAAAACATTTTTTATACCACTGTGCCAGCACATTCATTCTTGTGTGGTATTGCAGGCCTGTTTTTTTGACTTCTTCTGCTGCTGTTGGTGCATCATCTGACCAGTTTCGTATTGTGTGTATGTGGTCATGAG
Organism: Plectropomus leopardus; assembly: GCF_026936395.1. Taxonomy (NCBI): domain Eukaryota; kingdom Metazoa; phylum Chordata; class Actinopteri; order Perciformes; family Serranidae; genus Plectropomus; species Plectropomus leopardus. Next base: position 28,037,309 of record NC_142193.1, read on the forward strand.
CAGAAAGTTGCAATTTGCTCACTGAGCTATAATAGAAGGATGATTGAGAATCAGTCCGCTGTCTGCACTGTGTCCTACTATTCTCTCAGTGCAAACACATACTGTTGTGCTTCTTCTGTCTTCATTCAGTGTATCATTTATTGTAAATTATTGATCATTTTCGAGATACATTCTTTGCAAATGCTTTTGACTATATTGCAGTAATTTTAATGCTTTTCATGTTTCTCTATAGTCATTTATTTATGTTTATGCACAGATAAAAAAAGCTGTAAAATGTTTCAATTGATTCTACAAGTAACCAAACTTGCATGACTGGCCTCTGTAAATGAATCTGTCAGAAACTACATTTACATAGACACTTCTTTTTATTTGTTTAATTCACTATGAACCATGGAATTACTTAATTAAACTGTTTATTTTTCTTAATGGAGTTTGGGATCTCAGTAGTTAATTGGGGTGTGACTTAGTGTTTGGTGCAAGTTCAGTCAAGTGGGAGGAAAAAAATACATTAGGTCATTTTCATTTATCTTGAACAAACAGTAGTAGAAGACAGAGAAAGTCCTCCTGCTGAGAACTGAGGTAACATTTTGTCTCTTTTGGTCAACCATTTTCATTGTCAAAATGAAGACCATTTAAATAGTTGAGAATTACACTGCAAAAATTGAGTCACAACAGGAAAAAAAATAAAAAGCATCTTGTTTGATATGAGATTGAAAATACAAAATAAAAAGATTAAAAAATAAAATGTTTGCATTAGGAGAAATGTTACATTTAATTCCACTTTGGCTGTATGCCAATGTAAATGCCAGTTTTAGTAATTGTGTTATCTGGGTCTGCTATGGTGTCCAAAGGCAGTTTGAAAGCGGCAGGGGGTAAGGAGTAGTTTTTTCCTCATCCCTGTGATCTGGGTGATGCCTTCAAATGTGCATTAGCATATTGGATGTGCTTTCAATTACATACCCTATAACAGCAGAGCAGCAGCGAGGCATCAGCCTCCTCTTACTGACAGCTTTCTCTCTTTGTTGCTGTTGTCCCTGAATGGCCACCCGCAGGCTGGTCTTCCAGCTCTGGCTTTTGAGCTTGCCATATTTAACTGACACCAATCTGCCTGCTGAGTTTACCTAATCATATGGTGTGTACAGCTGAAAGTTTCTCAGCAGGGCTCACGCTTGTGTACCTTAGTTCTACATTACGTGCATCGTTCTATATACCTTGTTTTCTGGATGTGGCTACATGCACCGAACAGTGACCCCCACACTGTGATGCTCAGGCATGACTACACAAACATTACAGCCCAATAGAGCGGTGAAGGGATGACATATTTTTGTAGACCAACCAGGAGGTTGGCATCGCACTTGTTCCCTCGTCAAAACCTTATGGGATCTTTGAATGGGACTTTCGATTATCGCCAAAAATAAGCTCTGTGACGAACACGAATTTATTATACTTACAAGTTTCCTTCAGCATGATAATCTTATCAGATGTCATCACTTCTCTGTGTTTTGAGGCATAAATGAAATCGCCAAAAGCAAAAAGCTATTGTTAGGCTATACACGGACTACAACGTTATTGTAAAGTATGGTAGCCTTGGCCACTGTTAGATGACTGTGACATTTAATTTTAAAGCGCTTTGGGTTTTTGCAGGATGAGAAAGGTGCTATACAAATGCAAGCCAATTTACTATTAGTGTAATTTCCTCCACTGGTTGAGTTATGCGTTTGACTGTTGGTATGTGGTGTGTCTGGATTACAGAAAAGTTACCTTCCAAATCTTCATGAAACTTGGTGGAAGAGTTTAGCATGGGCTAAGGAAGAACCCATTACATTTTGAAGCAGAGTTGGATGGTGAGATAGGGCATTTGGCCTTGGCGGAGGCCTGTGAGTGCCCTGGTACTTATTTAGGAGATACTAAGGCCTGAAGGACTGTATGCATGGGGAGAGTGTTTTCTGTCAGTCTAAATTCAAAAATCATTGTTAGGTACGGCTTCTTTGGACATTTTGGGGTAAAAACGATATTTATGTCAAAGAAACTAATTCTGTGTTATTGTAAAGTCAAGTAGTGTACATGCACATGAATGCTCTTTCTCTCTATTTTGCAATTCAGAGTTGAGTCTGAGTTTGGCTCTCCCTCCCTGCATCTGTCTCATACTTTGGCTTTCTCTCTTTCACTTATTCAGCCTTTTTACTTCTACCTGTCTCTTCTTATCTTTCTCTTCTACGCCATCACTCTCTCCATAAGTGTCTCTTTGTCTTTCTCTCTTCCCTTCTTGCGAATCTGAATCATGCTCTCTGTCAGAGAGCCAGCCTCGGAGTCTTTGGCTCCTGTCTGCCGGGCTCAGAGAAGAGACTCCTATCCCTCCACTTTGTATTTTTTTTTAATCTCCTTTTCTTCCGCCTGCCATTTTACTGCGCTCTCTCCTCAACAGCCAATCTTCAATCCTTTCATCTTCATGGCAACTTTCCCTTCAGCATTGGCTCCAACTATTGTCTGTCAAGGCTAAAGAGGTTGTTCAGGTGAAATTCACAAACACACTTTGTTCCCAGCGGTTTGCTGCATTTCCATGTTGTCATCTCATTGTTTTTTTTGTTAATCTGCGCTTCTCTCACAATATCTTTCCTTTAACTCTCCCCTGGGAATCTTTGTCTGCTCCCACCGTATCTTTATATATAAGCATTTGTAAGACACAACTCGATCAAACGCAGCTTACTTGTTTTGTTGTATTTATATGTAAGATATTTATTTGTTGTGGTTGTGCCGACCCAGTTTCCACACGATAATATGTTCTCTTCTTTGATTCTTTGTGTGAGAAAGGGGTAGGGATATATAAGTTTTACTTCTGCCTTCTTCTTTTCAGGCACTGTACTTTGTTACTTTGTTTTGTCATCTGTTTTAATTTTTGGTTTGAAATGAAGTCATTCATTGTTGAATTTTTCTGTTTATTTATGCGTGTACTCATTAGTCTCCCATCTCTGTCCACCAGTGCCCTTGCTGGAGCACTTGTGCTCTGCCTTGTTTTATCCAGATGAAGCACTGAAGGCTTCTATCCTGCATGTGTGGCTCAAACTGTTCGGGACAGCCGGGGGCTCGGTAGCCCAGTCGTTGCCTGTCGCCATCAGGGACCGAGTGTGCATCCTGTTGCTGCAGACCTTGGCCAATGCCAGCTCTGCCCAACTTATCAACAACTGCATTGGTGAGAAAAAAACATCTGTCACTTATTTTATTTAGCTCTCTTGAGCAAAACCAGGATTTATTCTGAATTAAATATTCTTCTTGAGCTGAAAGTTTCATGATCACGTGTGTGTACTGTAGAGCGAGTTGTGTGACTTTTGAGGGGTTTTTTTTAAACTTTGTAGAAGCATACTTTTTTCAGAATAACTGCATAAGAGTGTACTTGAGAGCATCATTAGCTGCCTGGTTGAAAAATTATTGGCCTCATTTAAATTTATTAGGCTTTAGTGAGATTGAGTTTCCATCATCTAAAGGTTTGAAGTTGTTGAGATCAGTGCAGCATGCTTAGCTAAGGCATGCATGAAAAATGCAATTTGCAAGTTGTTATAGGAGGAGGATGTTATTAAAAATGGATGAAGATTTTGAGCTGAGCACAACAGCAACTAGTTTGGGGACAGTCTATGGGAAAGGCTGTTCTGAATTTGTTGTACTGTATGAAACATAACCTCCCTCCCAGCCTTATGGGAGAGAATTAAGATGAGGACTAATATGGTGTGGACTAAAAAGAGGAGTAAAAGACTTTATAGCGACGGTATCAATTATGTCAAATTTTATGCAAAAATAGTCACTTTTAGAACAAAGCGAGTTCGCTAACAATTCATTATTAGAGGTCTTGACTAGTTGGTAGGGCTTATTAATAATGAAACAGAGATGTTTTTATGTCTCTGCGCGTGCAAAAGCCGTGGCCGGTGACATTATATTTTTAGTTGGTCTGTCCATACATCCGTATGTCCCGATCACATGAATGCATTATCTTAGAAAAGGGCTCGTGGGAATTTCTTTAGATTTGGCACAAACATCCACTCAGACTCAGCGATTAGCTGATTGAACTTTGGTGGTCATAGGTCAAAGGTTAAGGTCGCTTTGACCTTGTCTGTCTCATTCTTGTAAATTTGATAGCTCAGAAACAGCGTAAGCTAATTTCTCAAGATTTGGCACAAACATCCACTTGGACTAAACACATTAACATTGTGAGTAATGTAGTCATACTGAGAAAAGTTTATACATATATACATTTTTTATGGGTGATCTAAGAAGCTAACTAACGTTATCTAACATTATCTGGTTTTTCTACATCTAAATAACTTATATAAAAATGAACTGCATGGCAACCAGACAAGGCCGCTAATTGAAACTGGTCTTTATTTGTCAAAATGTGCAGCCACACCCGGCTTGTAAAAGGGCCGGGGTATTAATGAGGACTTTTATTTGAAGTTTTACAGTAGCCACAAGGTCAGCTTCACTTTAACATCACAATATTCTGCAAAAAAATTTTCTGGCCATTGTTTAACTTCATAACTCAGGAAGAGAAGTTGAGACATGTGGTCAGATACTGAATTGTTGACACTAATCTTGGGTGTCCACCTTGGAACTGTGCTGATTGTAGAGATCTTCTGTGCTGCCAGGGGGGAAGATGTGTGTGAAGCATCCATGTTTCACAGACATGGAAGTAAACTGTAAACTGTAACTTGACTGGTTTGCGGAGGCATACAACCACGAAGCGGTAATTCTGTTTTGTATTTATAATGGCTCACAGGTCATAAAATAACATGCCCATCATTATCTGTCTCTGTGAAGATCCAGAATCTACTTAAGGGTGAGGCTAGATGGAGAAAGACGAGGGATTATACTGAGATGAAAGACTTGCTATCTTGTAGAAATTTTGAGTTATAAGGATAATAGGCTCGCCGGCGTGTGCAGAGAGTGATAACCACAGTGGAGTTATTGAAAAGGAAATAGAGTCATTATCCCCTAGAAATTTGAAGTTGTTTTATCACAGTATTAACTTGAGAAAGAGGTGGGATGCACTGTGGGCTTGGAATAGAGGTGCAAGTTTGTTTATTCCAGCTTTTAGAGCAGCTGCAGTTGAGCTTTTTGCTGTTGTTGTTTGTGTTATTTTGAATTGATTTAATCTTAATAAGCTTACCCTCACCAGCCCTGGTGAGAACACCAACATGGTGGAATTAAACAGGATTATTATTCTTTTTCTTCACTGCTGTTTTATAAACAGTGTTGACGACATTTCCATGACAAGAAAATATGCTTTTTCTAATGTTTAAAAATGATTGTTTGTTTCGTGTTTTATTACTTTGTCTCCAGATGGCTGGAAAGGAAAAGAAAAGCAGTCCAGCTGTGTAACATTTAATTGCCAATTATATAAATTTTTATTGCATTGTGTGTTAGAGTTTGTCTTTGTATACAGTTTTTTTTGGCCCTAATATGTTTTTGAGAAACTTAAATCAGTTTTGCACTATTAGAGGGGTGTAATGGAGGGCCTCTGTGGACTTGTGTGTGTGTGTGTGTGTGTGTATTTGTGCTCATCTGTTTTGTAGGAGGATACTTGGTTGGACTTTGTTAGATGTTTATTAGATATCTTTATTGTATCTGCTTTTTGTCATGCTAATTCTTCCCAAGGTTAACCAAGGAATGCCTTGAGGGAATTTCCTAAAATCATCAAACATCCCTCTGTACTAGTGGATGAACAGATAAGATTTTGGTAATCAGACGTCACTGTGACCTTACATCTGTCCCATTCTTGTGAACGTGATATCCCAGAAATGCTCAGAGGGAATTTCTTCAAATTTGGCGCAAATGTTCACTAAAAGCCGTGACAAACCAAGCTGACATGCGAGAGCAGCGGCAATAGCCCCCTGCTGTGTTGCCTCAAGTCGGCGTGTGTCGCCATATAAGTTGCACAACAACAAACCGACAGCAAACCAGCATGTACACTCTGTGCCTGCATGAGCGGAGATACCCCTCATACCATCAGATGGCAGTCGTCTGTATTCATCATTCGTAAAGGGAAACTGGAAGATCGCCAGTTAGCCAGCTAATGCTTTCTCAGCCAGTTAGCACATTAATAACACAATCCAATTTTGAAAAAATAAAGCATATTTACTGTGTGCCAGTGGACAACACAAACCAACAGGAAATGTTTGTGAGCTCAAGAAGAAAAGCAATCTTATCTGATATAAAAAGTTTGTGTCAAACTCACTGTCTCTTCAAGTGTTTGTTTACATTTTTCACTTCTGTTTCTCTTCTCGTGTGCGTGAGCTTAACAGCTAATCAGAGTGATTTCATTCACTGATGGGCTCTGCGACCTCTTATGCCGATTTAACATGCTGAATCGGCTGAAAAAAAAGTCGCATTGTTGGCCCAATGTGAGCCGAGTGTATGACAGCCTTAAGACTCAAAGATGAACTTATAAATATGGAATGGTCAAACGTCACTGTGACTTCAAATCCGACCATGCTCATTAATACGATATGTCAGGAACGCCATAAGGGAATTTATTCAAATTTAGCACAAATGTACTTGTACTTTTATATATTTTATCCCCATCGTGCTTTCTATTTTGTGAAACAAATAGACTTAACGAAACGTCCACAATAATTCAAGGCTGAATTGATTAGCATTTGATGGTCAAAGGTCACTATGACCTCACAACACACGTTTTGAGCCACAACTCAAGAATTCAATGCCTAATTTTGACAAAATGTCACACAGATGTCTGAAAGGATAAAATGACAATGTGATGACATTTGATATCCAAAAAATTCAAAGGTCAGCTTCACTGTGTCATCATACACTAATGTTCTGCAAAAAATCTTTTCTTGCCATTACTCATATCTCAGAAACAGAAAAGGAAACATCTGGTCAGATGCTGAATTGTTGATACTTATCTTGGGAGCGCACCTTGAAACTGTGCTGATTGAATAGATCTTCTCTGCTGCCGGGGGGGAAGATGTGTGTGAAGCAGCCACATTTTGGGATTTGTAGCTTCTTTGTAGCAATTCATATTTGAAGTTTTGTTTACTGTCATGGCTGCAGATGAGTCTGGACAGAAATGGATGTAAACTGAAACTCGCCTGGTTGGCGGAGGCATACAACTATGAAGCGATAAGTCTAGTTTTATTGTTGCAGAAGCAGTTCATAAGTGCATGTCATCATGACTGTATCTGTCCCTGCTACTTGTCTAAGCCCTTGTTATTAGTGTGTTAGGATTTGTATTTATGTTAGAGGTTTGTCATCAGTAAGTTTTCACACTTTTCCCTTCATCTGTTAGGCCTGCTGTGGCTGCTGGTGCAGCAGGGAGAGACGGTGTCTGTCCTGATGAGCTGCCCCGGCGATCAGATCAAGTGCCATGAGAACCAGAACATCTACGCCAACAACAGCCAGACCCTCAGCCAGAACCAAGAGCAACAGTCCCCTGACCAATGCCCTCTGCCTCTCATACTGAAAAAGGTCTCTGTCCAAACATCCTGCTCCCACCCCCAAGACCCGCATTCTGACACTGACGATAATCATAACAAGAAGTCCTAATCCTGGATTAATGTGCCTTTGAATAAGGGTTCAGGGAGGCTTTACCCCGGACAAATATTTGCGCTTCGTGTCTGGGAAATCAGTGTGTAGATTACATCTGGTTTGATTTTCTCAGTTATGACTCACATTACAGCACAGCTCGTGACGTTAGCATTTTTGGTGGGAGGGTGGGGGGTTGGGGGAATCACCATTGTGTGTTGAGTTGTTATAAAATCTAACTCTGAACTAAATAATCACTCAAATCTTAATTATCTCCACAATCATAATTATATGCAGTTTTTCCATTCCACTAAATAAATTTACTGTTTTAATCATACACAACTCTGAAACTACAGGGAACTTGGAAGGGCAAAAGATTTAAGAAAACAAACTCAAGAGTCGATGAAGCTGCAAAGAAAAACAACAGTAAATATGCTGCACTAAAACTAATCAAGAAAAAAACATACATATCTCACAGCTGAGTCCCTAACCAATGAGATAACTTAGTTTTCTTAGTCTTTCCACATGCCGAATTGTTTAGTGGTTGTTGTTGGCACTGAGTGAAGTCATATACAGGACACCAAGTCTTATGGAAAGTGTTTATAAGTAAGAAAAAAATCCATATGCATATATATAGATCACATTTACGTCACTCATAAAGACAAAGTTAATCAGTAGAGACTCATGATTGTAATTTTTATATCAGCATAGGACAATAAACCAATCCTTTGTGGTTTAGACATTTTTTAAAAGATTTAATGTCAGAAATCATAAAAACCTGACAAATTTACCAAAAAACTAATTTTTTAAAGATCATATCCAAACCCCTTACTGCATGTTAGGCTGTGATCAAGCCCCCCCCCCCCAAAAAATGAGGCCTGACCCTATATGACCCTACACAGTTGTTGTCCAAGCCTGCACCAAGCCCAACTCATGGCAGCTTTGGGCCTAAACCTGATTAAAACAGGGTTTCTACAGAATATAATAATATTATATATATATATATATATATATATATATATATATATATATATTAAAAATGTCATCAATGTAAAACATTGATGACAAGCTAAGGGCTGGTGTGTTTCCTTGCACCACTTCTCCTTTTCTTCCCTCTGTTTCTTTTATCATCAGCTTGGTCCGCACCCATCTGTGTGTTTACATCTTAGTGTGCGCGAGGTGGTCAATGCCTATGCGGCACACAGATGATGATTACCGCTCTCTGTTTCATGTTATGCACATGTCTCCCACTGCTGGGGAGACAAAAGCAAACACTGCCAGCCAAATCACGTTTCAGCCCCTCTCTCTTTCTCTCTCTATCTCGTGTTTTCTATATGTCTCTTGCTGCGCGCTCTATTCCCCCCGCTGTTTCTCTACTATGCTCCGTCACTCTCCCCCTCTCTCTGTCATGGTCCAGCATCATTTCTCTCTCTTTTCCTCTTGATTCGGTCCAGTGCAACCGCCATTTATGCCAGTTCCTTAATAAAATAGCATAAAAACAAAGGTAAACTGGTGAGAACCTGACCCTGTTAAAGCATGGGTGAATATTTGGATAATACTGTGCGGCCCAGTCGGGCCCTGGCAGAGAATCAAAGCTATAATTGCATGTACAAATTGCCCTGGATATACTTACATGCAAGGTCGTGATGCTGATATTTTACAGCCTTCAACACATTCATAAGCTAACATACCATGAAGCTCTTAGCTCAGTGTACTTAAGATGAGAGCCAGACACTTGGCAAAATATTGCCTATGATGTCACCAGCAGCCTGGCAGAGTTAAAGACACTATGCTTAATGTCTGTAAACAATGTGGACGCCCTGCACACTATTTAAATACTCTGTTTCCTAAATGATTGGTGGATTCTAATAAAGGCAATGTAATGTTTTTTTTTTCCAGTTGCTGCTGAGTGGTGATGAGATGTTGCAGGCGTCGAGTGCAAAGTGTATTGCATCCATCCTGCTTCACTCTCCCAGTCAGTGCAGTGCTCCCTTCATCAAGGCCGATGTAGCTGGTGATGTGCACACACAAACACAGAAACAGTAGCTGGGATATGCTAGCCAAACAAGCTGTTGCACTCTTTGATTTGTCTCCTCCAAATAGTTTCCTCTACCTTCTCTTTTGTCTCCATCTCTTCGTACAAGTTTTTGTTATTTGTCTTGCTGTGTCTGTGTGCATTTCTCTTTCTTCTTCTTTGTCATTGTTGTTTTTTTCCTCTGCTTTTATACCTATTTTTTTATCATTGTTGGGATTCTATTCATGTTTTCGTCTTGCCCCAGAATTTCAGGATATGATTATGTCAAAAAGAATATTACGAACATTTTTTTGTTTATCATAGGCTAAATTTACATGAAAACATTACCCCCTGTGTTTTGGAACTGTTATGATGATGCAGGATATTGTAGTGTAGCAACATTGTTCCCTGTTTTCTCTTTTTCTGTTTTCTAAGCCCCTTGCAATAGTTGTTGTTTTCTCTCCATCTCTCTTTCCTTACAGAGTTTCTGTTCGACCGTCTGGCCAGTAGCAATAATGAGGTGCTGCTGTGGTCTGTCTACAGCTGTTTGGTGTTACTGACTAAGGACCCACTCCTCTTCTCCCACTGTTACTCTGTCTATGGTGAGAGAGCTTAGATATATCAAAAACATTCCTGAGGCATTATCATGTCATCCCTATTTTTTTGTATACACATGTGTGTTAGGTCTGTTTGTTATGGTGCCACTTCAAGAATTTTGGGTTTGATGGTACATGGGTTAACACCTAAAAATAATTGCTGAATGACTGATAGGAGGAAAAGTTTATTACCATATATTTAAAGTTATTTTTTTTACAGAAGACAATGTTTTTTCAGTTTTCAGGATACTTTGGGGGAGTCCAATTTAATAATTTACTATTCTAAAACAACAATACATTTGTTGACTTGACTTTGACTTTGTTGACATTATGACTTTAGGACTTGGGACTCTAATGCAAATACTTGAGACCTGTGTCATGCAAGACATACTCATACTTGGTCCAACCTCTGCCAGCAGAACAGAGGGAACAACTGTACACTGTGTTATCAATTAGACAGATGGTGCAATTGTAACAAAACAGATCCTAGTAGTAATCATGTAATGGTAAAAATGACAAAATGTTTGCATCCCTAATGAATGATAATGAATATTGTTCTGCTCTTTATATGTGTGTGTTCCTCTTGTTTGTACCATCACTGTAAAAGCTCTACTTGTGGTCCAGTTATTACTACTATGGAGTCAGCTATATGATAAGACGATATGTCATGTGTCATGACATTTGAGTACAAGACAAATTTCCCAATGGAGACAATATAATATCGTATTATACTGTCTGTGATGTTCTATAATCATTCAGCACTGAACTGCACCCAGGAGAAATTATTTTTAAAAAAGCAATACAAACTTAATATAGCAGTAGGATATTCAGTGTAATTATTGCCTGTGCTATGAATTTCTTGCTCTAGTTCATTATTAACATATGATTATTACAGTATCACTAGAAAGATGTAGCACTCCCCTACTGTTTTTTTGATGATTTTGTGTGTGTGTGTGTGTGTGTGTGTGTGTGTGTGTGTGTGTGTGTGTGTGTGTGTGTGTGTGTGTGTGTGTGTGTTGTGCATGTATTACATTCATGAACATGTCACTTATTTTGATGAAGGATGTCGATGGTCCCTGTAGTGTCTCAGACATCGGTCAAACCACTCTCATGACTTTGACATTGAACAAGACCAGAAAAATGTGTCTCCTTTGTCACAGTGAGAGTTTGTGTGTTAGGTATTGAGTCCCTGGTGCGCAGTCTGAAAGAGGCTCTGCGGCTGACCAACCTGGAAGTGCCGAAACAAGGTCTGCTGCTGCTTACTGAGATACTGGAGAGGTGAGACTGCACTGTAATGTATTTTTTTTACCATTTTTTAAGCTTTCCCAGTGCCAAAATTATTTCTATTGCACCTCCCATGAAAAAATCCTACACAAAGCATCTTTGCTCACTGTCTAAAAGTGATTTAACCACACCTCAGCCTCTCTGCATATCCAGCAGAGCACTGTCACATCACGGGGGGGTAGGCACAGCTGCAGCAAATAAAAATAATTATGGTATAATTAAGGCGTCCCAGTTTGCTCTGGCAGTTTTCCATGCTGACATTTTCATTTAAAGGTCCCCATTCGATTACTTGCAAATTCAAGTATTGTTCCGCTTATGTGTGTTAAAAGGTCAGCGCAGCTAAAACCACAGAAACCCAATTGAGAGTTTATGTATGTATGAGTTATCTGCTGCTGCACTGAAAATGATTTAGAAATGACAAGAAAAAAGACACATTTCTTATGTGAAACGGTGTCCTAGTTACTTAGGATGATCCAAGGACATAACAGTAGATGGCTTTCATTGGAAACTATTTTTAACTGAAGGTTTGCAGTTTATCCATGTCTCATCAGCTCACACTACAGCCCACTGAACTGTGATATTTGACGTAATTATCATGCAATGACAGTTTGTTGACAGTGAATTAAAAGGAAACTATTTTTCTACCTTGCCCCTATTTTCCCATGTTTTTTTTTTTTTTTTTTGTCTAAGTAACTTGTGGGGACAACAAATTTTGAAATTGGTCCAGTATTTAGAGAGGGGTGTAGCCAGCAGTGGCAAAACAGACTACAATGTACTCCCTAATGGCAATTGTGCACGGTCAATTTACATCCACTAAATATGCTTGTATTTATCATTTACAGGCTCAGATTGTTCAGATTGCTCAGAAGTGTCTGACAACATTGTGGAAAGAGCCCTACAGACAAATACAAAGTTTTCCGTACCTTTCACTGATCTGGTCTGTTTGTTAGTGTGTGTAACTAAGTTTTCACATCGTTAAAATCAGCTAAATATTCAGCCATGACACTGAAAATATTTTAGATAACACTAAGCTACACTTTCTGTGCTACATCTTAACTCACTCCTTCCAGTGTTGCACCGAATTCTGTGACCCGACAAAAGCCCTGACCCTACCCCTAAACACTGACCACTTAAAAACTCAACGATGTTCGAAGAAGGTCTTATACTGGATCACAGAAGCTGACGTGTCTCAGATTTTGGTGTCACACCAGCACTTCTTTCTACATCTTTATTTTCTTATTTTTTTCTACAACCTTATTTATCCCAAAGTTCTGCAGTCTACCAGACCATATATGCATTTTAGCACACAACAGTCAAGAAAGAAAGAAATAAAGAAAAAGTAATAAAACACAAGAAACTAAACAATAAACATTTCTCGTTTCCACCATTATTTTTCTTGCAGCAAATTCACCTCTCATGAGATTTTAGATCGAGACTTTGAATGAGACGCATGACAGTAACTGAAAAACATTTAATTTCTCTGCCGGATCCTTTCCATGATGTTGTCAGACACTTCCAACTACAATCTGAGCTGGCTAGAACAAGCACTTTTAATGGATATAAATTGACGGTGCTCATTTGCCCCTAGGAATTAGATTGCAGCCTATTTCACCACCGCTGCTGGTGTTGCCGCTACAGCTGCAGCTCAATTTAAAAAAAAGAAAAAGAAAAAAGCTGTCTCAATTAGTCACACAAAAACATAAGGAAAAAAAGCTTCACCCATTGCCTAGAATCTATTGCTATTTGTAAAATTTGCCATTTGATAATACTTGATAATATTGTAATATTATTGCATTACTCATTACATACAATCATTTTGTGCAATTATTACATTATGTATGGTATATGACATTCCTTTTATTTTTTGTTTTCCATTGTGTGGAATTTGAGATGTAACTGCATTAATACTGTGGTTATAATGAAGCTGGTAGTTGTAAAGCTCATGTATTTATCATCAAAACGACATTCAGTTATGCTAATGGTTCTTAACACCACAGTTCGGTATGTTTGTACACAACGTGAAAATCATGTGCAACTTCAGCTGCACTGACAAAGAGAAGCGACCTCGTGTAAAACATGTTAAATATGGTGCACTAGAAAGTTTAATTATATTTGAATTAACTGTCTGCTGGCTCGCAGATGAAAATATATCATGAGCCAGTAAAACACTGTCATATTTCTGCAAGGTTGACATAATTTTAATAGAATGTTCCCCCTGTCACATGGCAATGATACAGGGGATAAGAGATTTCAAATGGCAAAGGAAATTTGTCCTTTACGCTGAGTGGAACAGTAAAAAAGTAGCCAGACCAGAGCTCTTAAATGCTGAACAAGCTAAAGTGTGTGTTTAAGTGTGTGTGTTTGTGTATGTGAGAGAGTCATACTCACTGTGTCCATTAACATGCCTCTTTACAGTGCATGTGTGTGAGAGAGTGCTTTTCGTTTTTTGTGTGTGTGCATTAAAGCTGGCTGTTTTTGTACATAATAGTATAGATAGTAATGTGCCACTGTGTGTGTTTGTGTGCACCTTTATGCACATGCATGTGTTATTTACGATGCTCTATGTGACTACTGTTTTGGCAACACGGAGGCAGTCCACAGCTGCGGTGCTGCGTCATAGACCAGAGACACACTCTGGTGATCTTTCTAACAGCTATAGGTCAGTACTATTTGTTTATTATGTGTCTTTGTCCTGAAAGACAGAAAAATAAGCGTCTCTGTAGGTGAGTGAGACGGAGGGTGGGTTCATTGCGACTCAGCAAATGGTCACTGCTTGTATCGTCACAGTAAGCCAAAGAATGATAGATAGATCAGGCAAAAGAACAGACTGTCAGCTTTTTGATTGGCCTTTATCGACATCCATGTCAAAAACCTAAATCAGCAAAAAATCCTGAAAGGCAGTTTGCTTTGTCAGTACTTTTGGCGTCATTCTCATTGAGTCATCTTGGATCCACAGCGTCATTTTTAACTGTCTTGATATTTTTCTTGAATTTATCATAGATGTGTGTTGCTCTTCTCAGGGTATGATCTGTTCCTCTAGATGCTAGGCCACAATTTAATAATGCAATGTGTCTTCATTATGCATCGAGCTGCAGTGGCAATGCTGCTGCTATATAAAAATGTCCCCTTACACATTTCATTTGCCATCTTTACTTTAAGCAGCCGGAGTCGTGGACATGCAAAGATTATAAATAGAGCTGCAATTGATCAGCCACTGATTGTTACCTCTCACCTCCCAGAAATCCATTATACCTGGCCAATTCCTCGTATGAGGGGCTCGTATAACACGCCTACGTTGCCTTTGACTGGAATGTAATAGTGCGGTGGCTGCAATAGAGATAAACTTGCTAATGTTTTGAACATCCATCACCATATCACCAGAGGAGAAATCACATAACATTTCTTAATGGAAATGCAGTTGTCTCGCAATTGTGTTTTGTTGACATTTTGAAAATATCGCTCAAGTTTTGCGCAAATCTGTGATGGAAACATGCCTACTGTTACATTTAGAGTTTATTGCTAACCTGACATCCAGCTCACCTGCCTGTCACGAGTGCAAACACACCGTCTCTCACCACACACAAACTCTGCACCGAAACCTTCTGTGAAGTCTGCGATACATTCCACTGTTTCTTACAATGTTTACATTTAGTTTTGTTTTGTCCCGTATTGTGCCCACACAACCAGCATTGCATCTTTACGTAACGTATACCAGCTCTTTGTCATCTGCATTTCTCCAGGATTTGAGCAGTTTTGACTGTGCGACTGGGATCGCAAGGTTGATTAGTGAAGACTGGAGGCGGTTGAAACTTTTTTCTGGTTTGATGTTATCACTCAGAAACCTTTTGAACTACTTTGATACAATTTTTATGAAGGTAGCTTGAATCTGTGTTCTGCTTGTAAACAGCAATCAGTTGTTTCTACAAGCAATGTTAGAATCACAATATTGGTTGAAACACTTGGCAAAAATATCACATCTACCCCCAAAAGCTATTGTAACAGCATATGGAGTACAGACAACATTTTATGAAACATTTTTTGACATCTACAACTGTGTACAAATATGTGTCTAAAGTCCTTTTTGTGTCTGTGGAGGTGCTAAATATTTTTCTAAATAAAACTCAGGCACTTCAGCACTGCTGCTGGAAAAAAAATCCAAGGGGGAAACACTGCAGTGGCACTTATATATCTTTGAAAACATACACTGTTGTTTGATGGTGCCTTTTGTTTTTGTGTGTGTACAGGCAGCCACCAAGCATGCGTCTGTTCCACAGTGGTTCAGGGTTTGTGGCAGTTTCAGAGGCTGTGATAGGTGGAGTCTCCTCGTCCTGCCTGCTAGTAGCCACACAGGCTGTCACGGCTGCCTCTGCCCTGTTCAGGTATACACAAACACACTTACTGTAAAGACACATATGAAACATAAATATAAACACACAGACTCAGAGACGCACAGACTGAATAGTAGATAGATGATGTAGGTGCTTTTTCAAGGACACTTGTAGACTTTGCCTTTCATTTACACTACATTCACACTGCAAGCCTTAGTGCTGAATTCAGATTTTTTTCTAGATCACGGGATAGCGTTTAAAATGAAGCCAATATCAGACTCCAATGTGAAGTGGTCATCATGGCCCTGATGTGGCTTGCATGCCCTGAAAAAGAACAAGAGGTCACACACAGTACGCTGTTTATACAGAAATAAACAAGGAGGTCCATAATAAACATGGAGGCCACTGATGTGAGCGTTTACTGTTTAATTTTAAGTTATTGTGCAGTGACTCCACGGGCAGAAAAAGAGGCAAGTCAACGTTATGAAGTATTTTTATACAGAATGAGCACAGGCAGTGGCTGAATGACAAGAAAGGCTTCATCAGTCTTTACAGATGCAATGTCAGATTAAGCAACCCATCAAGGAGAAAAATGGATGCAGACAGACAAATGAACAGATGCTGATGAAGAAAACTCAGGCCTGCAGTGTGAACTTCATCAGCCCAAGTTTTTTTCTGGAGTTTTCTAAATTTTATAGTACAATGTTGATCTAGAGTGACATTAATGTTGCATCCAACACGGGTTGCATGGCTGTTCAGAATGAGGTCACATTTTTTTAAAAAATCATCTCTCTTTTTCTGGTTTAGAACCACATATGAAAGTGGCCAAATCTGAGTCAAAGGGATCACATTCCTTGTGATTTTTACTGGTAACACATCAATCACATTTCAGTCACATGGGGGGGGGATTTGATTTGTGCCACTTGGGCCTGCAGTGTGAGCGTAGCTTTAGACACACACACAGACATGCATACATGGACATGCATACATGGAAATGCACATTAGGTAACTCTCTAGATGTTTCTTTTTTTGTATAAACGGTCGCCACTCTGAACTGTCCAGACTGAACCACCAATCCATACCAGTCCAATACGGGAAGATGGAGGAATTAATTGAGGCCATCACCAACAGATTCTCTGGACTGTCCCTACCCTCTCCTGCTAATCTCCGAAGCACTGTGAGTTAGTTATTCTTTATGTTTGATGCACAAATGTAGAATAAAGATGCAAAATTCAAGAACTGGTAGTGAAGAAAACTGTCTGTGCAGTCTGTCTGAATCGTTGTCTTGTGGTGATTCTCAGGAGATGTCTTTTTTTTTCTACCTTTGATGCTATCTAGCACATGTCAAACAGTACATACAGCATGTGATTGACATGTCCAATCCCTTGAAGGTCTTTTTCTGTTGTATTTTTCATAGCTGTCCCTTACTGCTGCCTTCTGTTTCAGACAGGAATACTGATTTCTGTCTGAAGACTGCAGCGTCTCACCTGTAACAGCAGCAGTGATGTGACTGTCAGTGAGATATGTCTGGTTGGCATATATTCATGTTATTAAAGAAGAAATATATTTCACTTAATCACTAGGGTTGGATAGTGAACCTAGTACTTTTCAGCAGGATTTCCACAGATTCGTAAAAGGCATTGTGTTAATTAATTAAAAAAATAAGGCCTTAATTGGTGTTACAATGTCTCATTTCATTCTTTCAAAAGTCTTACAAATGCTCAGGCGTGGATGGTTGGACATTATTAATCTTTTTCTGATGTTGCATTGTAAAATCTCTAAATAATTGGTATCATCTTTGTCTTTGTATTGTTTACCAAATGCCTCTCACATTAATGTCTCGCAGATCAGGAAGTGGAACCAACAACCATGTATACATTTACCACAACCAATAAAATAGCAAATATACAACCGTTCTTTAAGATAAACCAAACAGATACTGTTTGATAATATCATGTGGCTTTTGTTTTCCATGTTTGCCAATCTAGAAATTGTAAAATTTTTTCTATACATTTAAAGTACCATCTAACATTTTCACTGGATAGAAAAATGATTTAAGTGACATTGAACATTTTGGGCAAAATGGTCCCCAACCCTGTGTAACTGATATCAGCTCATGTTTTTGTCCCAAATTTCATTTCTAGAGGCATTAAAAAGTCCAAAACAATCTTAAGTCTAAATTTCCTTAAGCTGTGGGAACCCTGTTTCATGGTACCAACAGAATTATGTTGCTGTTACAAAGAACCAATTCATGTTAAATCCATCTGTGTCAAATGTTGTTTTACTTTTAAAATGTTGTTTTTGCAGGTTTTTAATTGTTTTTCACTTTGGTCAACTGTTGTTGGCAGTTCCGTTTGCCGCTCCAGTTGCTTCCCCTTGGTTTCCTAGTGAGCCAAAACTATCGCTGAAGCGCTAATCTGCCACAGTAGTTTTGGGTCCTGGTCGTTTTTCTTTTCTGTATTATTTAGAATAGCCTTGAGTCACTGCTAGATGAGCAGACACACATACACATAGAAGCACAGCAAACTGACAGAGACAGAAGTTGAGCTCGATGTGTGATTAGAGAAGACCACAGGAGCACAATTGCATTTTAGTCCACTGCATTTCCCCTGCAGCTTCTTCAAAAATCTAATTTGTTTTTATTATAGAGAAAGGAAAGTGCTTAAATGAGGTGATGTTGGGTACTGACACCAGTATCATTTCAAATGTGGACGAATTCTATCTTAATTAATCACAATGTCTGTCTTAATAGAGAAATTTAATTGTTTTAATGATTCCCTTAAGCAAATCTATTCAATGCTGTGATGAAATGATGATTTTCATTATGAACTGATATGATGTGATTCAATTTGCTCGTCTTTTCCTCTGCTCTTTTCTCATGTTCCTGTTTCATTTGTTTTCCCATCTCTCTCTCTCACATCCCCCCCAGGGGAACCTGAAGAGGTCAGACCCCAACAGCCAGGCTTCCAGGTCTAAAGGATTTCTGCTCCAGGCTCTGGTCTGTTTTCAGGCTGCCTGCAGGTCAGCGCATTGTCCAGTCCCCTGTTCAGGGAGTTTAAATGGGATTACTGGGAGCGTGAGACTGAACAAATGGACGTACTAATGTGCAGACAAAGTCTACAGTCTAAGGTCGTTTTTTTGTAGTTTGTTAAGTCTTTCACTTAAATTCATCTTATGTCCATAAAGATTTGTATTCTCATATTGGTTAAGAAAAAAAAATCCTATTAATTTCTTTCAAAATCATGGGGGAAAAGGCACTGAACAACTTGTTATTAACTTGAAATGTTCCACAAATTGCAAGAAATTAGTAGATTTAGAATAAAAAATAAAGCTATGTGAAAAAAGTCTTGCATTGGTAGTGGATTATGATGGTTACATATTTAAAATGATTACTTTTTTCTAAGTCATTTCTTTTTTTTGTTGCTAATTTTCAGGTAATTTTCTTGTACTTTTTAGTAATTTATTTCACATTTTTGTGTAATTTCTTCTTTTGTTGGTATTGACTTCTTCCTGTGTTTTTGAAAGAAATCAAGCCAATTTGTAAAGTATTATATTGAATCAAAAGTAATTTGTTGTTATGCCAAATTTGAATGTTATTGAATATTAGTGAAGACATTGAAATTATTAATTCAAGTCCAACAGCAGACGTTGGTAATTCATTGAAAATCTTGACATGCATGTGTACCAGTACTTGTGTTTTTTATGTAATTTTTGTATTAATGTGAGTGGGAGTGTTTTAGTTTATGTGTTTGTGTCCAAGGTTGTCTGAGGAGTGTGCATCAGAGCCTGTTCTGAAGGAGAACACGTTTACAGCTCCATCTAAACACAGCCAAGCTCAGGACTCACTGGAGTCCCTGTGTCATCGTCTGCTGCGCTGCTGTGACGCTGTCTGGATACCCACTGTCATCGTGAGCGCTGGAAGCACATACACACACACTCAAACACACACACAGATGCACACATTCAAATCATTATCTCCTCATCTCAACTTTCTATCTCTCTGTCACACACACTAGAGCCAAACACTTGAGAAAATGCTCTTGAGATTCATCACATTTCTTTTCTGAGAAACTGATGGCAGTGATCACCTTGCTCTCTCTGGCTGTTTCTCTAAATAACCATATTAATAAGCACAGCCACACAGCTGCCGTCGTCATTAGTTTTGTGTACTCGTGGACATTTGGGCCTATCGATCAGCATCTCCGCTGTAGTGCTACTAATTGTTTTATTATGTTGCATTTTTCTAAAGTTGGTTTTATTCAGGCTACAAATCAATCAGACAAGAAGAAATTGTTCAGTTTGTGTTTTGGTCATTTGTAATTTTCTGTGTGTGTTTAGAGAATGTGTGAGCATGCACCCAACCCTCAGATCCTACAGCACTTCTACTCCATCCTATCCTACCAGTTCACCCTCCTCCCATCACTCATGCCTGTCTTTGCAAATAAGCTAGGTAAGTTTGGTTACTGTATAACCTCAAATCAGCATTAGGTGTCCCATGCTTTGATTTTATTACATTTATTTTAGTACCATACATTCTGTCGCCTAGTTTAATGGCAGCAAACTGCCGGTGTGTGTGTTCCCTCCTTTGCACCGGCACATTGCTTGGTTGAGTGTAGCAATACTCAGTATGTTTACATGATGGTAGAAAAAGTTGAATTATTGTGTTAGTCCGACTAAAACTGGACTTTTAAAATACATGCTTAGAAAGCTAGTATTTTATATATATATTTTCAATTAAAGTCACGCCCCAGCCACCCCGTTATTTGACAGACACTGTATCGACACCTTAAACCCCAGAGCTTAGGTAACAGAGAGGCTGTGTCTTTCAAGGCTTCACCGTCAGGCAGGGTCGCAGCTTCACCCGTGCAATAAGGGAGCAACAAGTTCTCTGAGTTTTTTGAGTCAGGGAGAGAGAGAGACACCGTGCACCACAGAGTGTTATGTGAGAAAGAGCCCGGTGTGCCTCAGACTTCTTGACAGCAGTTGTGACACGTTATTGTGTATAGTAGTTAAAAAAAAAAACTCAGTTACGCAGTATAATAATCTGTGTCTTCTGTTCTATATGAGTGTTAAATTTCGTTGTGCGTCTGAAATAAGTGTCCTCATTACTCTGTGCTGCAGGACAGGACTCCACTCAGGGTATAAGCTGCTCACGTGTTTGCGTTGCAGTGCTGTTCATGCGGACACAGAAATCGCTCAACTCAGTCAATAAACCGGTTAATAACCGCGTAAAATGATGATTCCTGTCAATGTGTGTGTGACAGGCACAGCAGCAGTATCGCAAACAATGAAATGGCATTAATGCTCTGCAAAAAAATAAATAAATGCCACATGTTGGAAATACAAAACATAATTATACTAACCAAACATATATCTAAAACGCCTGCAGTTTTTTTTTAAATTGCAGATTTGCCAGTCAAGTACCCTTCTTATGATACAATTAGTTTAAGCCTTAAACTTAATTAAAGAAGCACAAACAGAACCAATTATAATATGAAGTTCAGTTAACAGCTTATCATACAACGAGCAGTACACTTAATTTCATTATCACATAACAGTTTCTGTTAGGAAATGTTCACAAAACTAAAATTTTATGCAGCCTAAAGAAACAGCAACAGTTGATGCTGCCCTCATCAAAGATGGGGTTAAACGCCTGAATGTTTGCTTAATGGAATTTCATATCACTGTAGGGGAAAAACAGAGCAATCTGTCCAAATCTGGCAGTCCACATGATGAGCTTCAATTATTGACAGGAAACGCGTTGCCTCGGGGCTCTACACAAACCAGTGTGGTGGCATTAAAAAGAAACTTAAGCTTTATATCTATGCTGCAAGCGGTCACAAAGCAGAACAGTTTTCTGCTGATATGGCTGAGCTGTACCTTGGCAAAGATCCACCAGAGAGTGAGATAGTAGCTTTATGAAATTGAAACTTCCCTCCAATAAGTGAGGGGAGCTCTCTCGCTCTCTCTTTCGCTGCACCACTTAAGCCAAGACATTAAGTAAAGCTTTACAATGTAGCCCCCCCCCCGCCAAAGAATTAAAACACAACTGCTGTCCTAATACCTCCAGTGTTGCCAATTGATGAGCTTTCCCTCCTGATCCTTCAGAGTATTTTTAGAATTTAGTGTGTGTAGGCTTGAAAACGGATGTGAAATTAAAATATGAAACACGGTTCCTACGAGTCTATGATGTCCTTGAAAGTTTGTGTATTTATGTATGAAAAGCATCAAGGCCCAAAGTTTTTGAAAAAAAAGACATAGGTTATTGAAAGTCATTGAATTTATATATTTTGTGCAAGAGTATAAATTCTCTTCTCTTTAGCTGAAGTCACACAATATATTGTTTTGTTTTTTTGTGTTAGAGACTGTTAACACCAGTTCTTATGTCTCATTCTTGTGAACCTAATATCTCAAGCATACCAAATTTGGCAAAACATCCACTTAGAATCAAGGATGAGATAACTAGATTTTAGTGTGTGTGGCACAAACATTCGAGAGGACATTAAGATGAACTGATTCGATTTTTGTGGTCAAGGTCGCTGTGACCTTGCATCCATCTCATTCATTACATGTGAACAGCTTGGTGGAATTTCCTCAAATTCGGCAAAAAAGTCCACATGGACTCAACAACGAAGGTCAAGGTCACTGTGACCTCACAAAGCATGTTTTTTTGCCTCTGCGTTGGCGATATCCATGGCTGGAGGCATTATGTTTTGGGGTTTTCAGCCTGTCCATTCCATTCCCATGAATGCAATATCTCAAAAATGCCTTTGAAAAAAATGTCTTTAAATTTGGCACAAACATCCACATAGACTCAATGATGAACTAATAAGATTTAGGAGGTCAAAGTTCAAGGTTACTCTGACTTTGGTTTTGTCATTCTTGTGAATGCAATATCTCAAGAACACCTGGACACCTGAAGGTTTGAAACATTGAACTTTTGTTGTGGTTGACATTATGTTCACACAACAACGTTTGGGGGCCTGAAAACGCAAACTTTTGTCACCGTGTAAACTGGCAATGCTCGGATCCTGTGAGAACAGTCAAGTCACGGCCGCACTTCACGCATGTGCTTGGTGTTCTTCTATTGTGTGTCATTGCAAATTTATCCTGCCAAATACTGGCCTGGCATGCAAACTACAGCGTTTTTTGTTGCTTTTGCTAATTTGCAAATGCGAGGATCATTCTCACAATTTTATCATATGAACACGGATATTTTTTAAAAATGCAAAGTTAAGAGTTTTCCATTTTTAGTAGGGCCGTTCTCATCTAAACGTGGCCTGATTCACAAGGCTGATTTCTGGAACACAGATGACAGCTGTCTCTCTGCTGTGTAACTTTTGTTTCGAAAGGTGTTACATAAGTGGTATTTTTATCACCATCTTTCTCCTCTTCCTCAGCTCTTACTGTCTCATCCTTACTTTATTCTCCTCTTCACCTCCTCTTCCCTGCAGCGTCCTCAGGTTTCTACCGGCTGGCTCTGGAACACAAAGGGCTCCTCTGTGCAGGGAACAGGTACAGTGTAACAGGATAACCTGAGGACACACACACACACACAGCAATTAACAAAGCACTGCTGTCTATAAAGTGTAACTGAGTGTGTGTGTTAAACCACGGTGGCTCAGAAAGTTGAGTTCTTATTATCTTTCACTTTCGGAGCACATTGAACAATGAGACAGATAATTTGACGGAGGCATCTGTCATTTCTGAGTCAATCCATCTACTTTTTTTCTTCCAATAAGCGAGTCGTCTCAGCAGCGTGTCTGTCTCAGAGCAACAGATCTGCAGCTTCAAAGATTGCTGTGTGTGTTTAGATTGCATATGTGAAAGCATATGTGCGTTTGCGTTTGTGTGTGTGTTAGAGTGTGTATGTTTTTGTGGTCATGGACGTGGTTGACTCAGTAGGCTTTAGGCCCCCCTGCTCTGAGCTGTAATGAAACTGAACCATGCCGCGCTTGGGTTTCATATTTGAAAAGACTTAGTCAAGGCACATCCTGTCCTATGTCTCTCAGTTCACTCCTGACTGTTTTGACCGTGCATTATGGAGGATTTGTGCTCTGTTTGTCTCAGATACCCTCGTTCTTTCTTTATATCCTGCTCTCTCTCTCTCTCTGTCTTTTCTATGTTTTCGTGCAGATTTTCTTTGACTCTGTATTTCTCCCTCTTACCATTTTTTTTCAGGCACCCAAACCTGAATACATCTTGCTGTGGTTTTCTACAGAAACTCAGTGTGTGTCTGCTTTCCCAGTCAGACCCTGCTTCTGGCTCCTGCCAGTATGGTATGCAAATACACACGCGCGCACACTCTTGCACCACAGACAGAGCTACATGACGCCCCTGTAAACTCTGTTGTTCCTGTCAGTTTCCCAGCAATGATGTCAGCTGAAGTGTTGAACAGAACTGTTGATAATGCTTTGTAAAAGCTGTTTGTTATGAGTAAATAAGGTCTGGTCTTTTGATTTGTCTAAATCAACATCTAAAATATAACTCAGTGTCTTCCTATAAAGCCTGGGATTCTTACTTGGTTCTCATTGGACCTACACTGTTCTTCAGTATTACAGGGGTTTCTCAAGTCGTACTTTTGCTGTGGCAAAACATCCACATGCTCACTATATTCATATTCACATTTATACATTTTTTATTTTATTTTATTCTTTGTCTTTTTTCTATCCTTTTTTTGTCGTCATGTCATGTCTGAGCTGTTCTGTGTTCTGTATTTATATGGGAAAAAATGCAATAAACATGAAGAAAATAATAATAATTATATATATATATATATATATATATATATATATACTGTCAACAACCATGTGGCGATTTACTGGCGTTTAGTCTGTGAGCTCAGTGATAGCACATAATGGGAATTACTTTGTTGTGCTTTAACAGATGTTAGCATCATGATTATATCCGACAGCCTGGATCTCCGACAGTGCGTTTCTCCGAAATGGCAGATTTTGAGTTCTGTTTGAGTTATAGTGGAGTTGGAGGTAATCAAACATAAGATATATATCCAAGTTTGTCTTGTTCATTTGTTTTTTTGACATAGAAATGTTGTTTTATTGCACAACATCCGTAACACTCCTTTCCATTGTCATGTTTGTTTACTTACTCTTGAGTTTTTTTTTGATTGGAAGAGATTTGCCAGATTTCCGCTTCAGACCGTAGGGACTCCGCGAGTGCAGTCTGTTAGCGTGTGGTGTTCTGTTTTTGGCAAAATCGTTGCTCTCAACACACTAAAGAAACAAAACTGCTGATTTTACTATTATATGCTGTTATGTGTGGGGATTCTGTCACATTTTCAATATCTGTTAAGAGGCTGACTTTATGTGGCAGTTACTAGGTGTTTTAAAGAATCAAAGAAAATTTTGAATTTATGGAGAAAAATGCATTTATTTCTCAGGAATCACTGGCTTTAACTGACAGATACAATTTAGTTTATGCTTAGTTTCTCTCTCTTTTTCCTACACCCTCTCCCTCTGTTTTTTCATTTACCTTAAACATCAATAACTTTAAACAAGATCCATCCCTAATAGATTTGCTTTTTTCTTGAGTTAAGCAAACCTTGTTCAGAGCAGCACACAAGCTGATGATGCCATTTCAGAAAAGGTGTTTGCAAACGCACCAAAGAATAGCTCGAGCAAGAATTAAAAGAATGATACCAAGACGTGTTTACTGTAAACACATTGAATGAGTGAAATGGCCTTGAATTGAACAATGAACAGCTTGCTGGTTCTCAGTTGCTGTGTGAAAGAGATGAAGTCTCTTAAATGCCAATGCTCTTTGTGTGACGACTCAGATAATGCCTCCAATTAAAGCGGCATTGCTTCTGACTGTGTTAGACTGCAGTAAATGATATGAAAGGAAAGTTGTAAGTGAGTAAACACAAATGCTAACACCTAGTACCGTTTTGCTCCTAATTCCTTTCCACATCCCCGTAACATCCCCTAAAATGAAATGTAAGAGATGTTTTACTGCAAACTGCAGTTGTTCCCCGGAGACATGATGTGACATTGAGACCAGAGTTGAGCAAAACATTTCTTTTAGGTAATGAGATGTAAGAGTTGTGCAAGTGAGTGTGTAGGTGTGTGTTTGCATGCACGCTGTGTGTGTATTTGTTTGTGTGTTTGAGGCTTTGAATAATGGCTTCTGTGGAACCAGACTCCTTGTTCCTTTATTTGTCTGCCTTTTTCCCTTTCATCATCCTTATCTGTTTCAGTTTCATTTTCAGCAGCTTATTTTCTATAATTTTTCTTTATCTAGATTTCATTTATTGGTTATTTTCTTATTTGTTAAACAGATCCGAACATATTTTATCTTTTTGACTGGGTTTTTGGTTAATTTAATAACTGTCTAATTGATTGTCATTTTTTTAAATAGGTGTATAATAGCAGAAAATGTTTCTTCTCTTCGTTCTCTTATTTTGTGTTGATAAAAAACTTGAGCAGGAGGCGACATGTCACTGCAGCCTGCTTTGTATGTCTGTTGTCTTTCTCCCATCTGTTGTTCTCTTCTCATCTCCTTCATGTGTCTGTCCTTAGCTGTGTTCTTCTCTTTCTCTCAGTCCTCCCTTTGAGATTTCTTTCTATTCTTCTCTGCCTCTACTCTCCCCCCTCTCAGCTCCCTGGAGGTGACAGCTTCATTGGTGCCTGGTGCCCTTCTTCTCATTTTTCTGTGCTTTCTAAACGTTGCCATTTATTTCTTACTCTTTCTTCACTGTGGTCTGGGGGGACCACAGCGCTCTCTGGGTCTGCAACCTTGGCCACCTCGCCCTTTTCCCCGCTCCTGTTATATTTATCTCTCCTCCTCTTTCTGTATTTCTTCAACTCCTGTTCCCTTCTTTGCTTTGTTTTCCTCTCCGGCTGATTGGTAGTCTCTCTCCCTGCAGACTGTGCTGTGGCTTTATAGCCTCTGTGTAGTCATGCATCAGTGACCCCTATCCGTGTCTGACATCTCCTCGTGCCTTCTTTGTCATCCTTTTCTCTGCTCTGCCCCTGCTTTTCCCCCACGACTCCCTCATGTGCTGAATATGGTGTCGCTTGCTTCCCCACTCCTCGATTCTGTTTTTCTCCAGACCTGAAGAGGCTGCACCATTTTCTGTATTCAGTGCCATGTTTCAGTGGTGCTCTTTTCGGTTTCCCCGTCTCTTTCTGTCTTGTTCTCTTTCACTTCTTTAAAAGCTGCACCTCATTTTCTTCCCCCTTTCCCTTCTCTCACCACTCTCTCTCTCCAGCTCCCTAAAGACCTCCCAGAGATGGAGGCAACGGCTCAGTTCAGATAGTCCGACTCTTTTTCTGAATATAATTCTCTGCTGTGCCTCACATCTCCCCTTCTCTTTGTATCTTCTGTCTTTTTTCTCGCTTAGCATTGTATACAGTAATGTTTATTTACATCTTTCTCATTTGCCTCATGTCCCAGTCTTTCAGTCCTCTTGTTTTTTGAAAAGGTGGAAACCCTCCTTGACACAATTTTCGCACCGGCCATGTTGTCTTTTGTCTTCATGCACCTCTCCCTTGCAGTTTCACTCTCTGTCTCACTGTTCCTTTTGTGCTACACCCATCATTTCGCCTGCCTTTTTCATCTCGTCTTTCTATTCCTCAGGGACCTCATTTACGAAATCACATTTTTAAACTTTTACATGATATGACTTTTCAAAGAAAGTTATAAAAATTAAATTTAAGCGTGCACGACATCCATAGCTTGGTTAATGATGGATACTGGCTTTGTGTTTGAATAAAACATAGATAACTGGAAACGTGGGACATCAGTGTAACCCCACTTATTTTCAACCCCTGATCATTTTTCAGAAACTTAGCTTTTGCCTGGTTTTAGGCTCAATTACAGTACACCCCTTGCCCGGAGGCAGATAATAAGACAATTGGCCCCCGGGCACAGATATGCAAATGCAAGCCCCTGCCCAAATATTCCTCATCTATATAGTCTTTTTATGTCTCTGTGGTTATTTTATCCCTTTTTTAGGGTGTCATTTTGTGTCTTTGTGGTTGTCTGTATAGTCGTTTTGTGTTTCTTTGAGGTAATTTTATCTAGTTTGCTTTGGGGGGGGTGGTCCTTTCGTGTCTTTAAGGTTGTCAGTGTAGTCATTTTGTGTCTTTTTGAGGTAATTTTATCTCTGTTTTTTTGGTTTTTGTGTCTTTTTGGTTGTTAATGTAGTCACTTTGTGTCTCTTGAGATAATTTTTCATTTTTTTTATAGTTTTGTGTGTTTTTGTTGTCTATGTAGTCATTTTGTAACAATGATAATAACATTGTTGCCTGAAATGTGTCTGTTTACATGCAAATTTTTGACAACTACTGATGACGTGTCAGGGTCATGAAGGTTTGTCCGTTTCATACGAAGATTTCAAACACTATGCTTGTAGCACTGTTTCGAGGTAAAAAGGTGTACTTGGAAATGAGGGGTAGAGGTAGAAATAAGAAATGTGATTGGCCCGTAGTCACAAAAACAAAACGGATGAACAATGTTCCTTTGTAAATGAGGCCACAGGGTCTCTTCTGTGGTGTTTTACGTGTATTATTTCCTCTTTCTTGCCCTCTCTTTGTAACTCTCTCCTGTACTTGTTTCTAGCATCGAGGATTAAACCATTTTCCTTTCTGTTTCATTTCTTGCTTGTCCAACAGATGTTGAGGAGGTGGAGAATCTGCTGCTGTGCAACCTTCCCTCTCTGTGTTATCGTCTGTCAGACTGGCCCTCTCTGCTGTGTGAGGACCCGGGCCTCCAGCTGTGTGAATATAAAGGACCAAGGGCCACCCAGTACTGTCTGGTGATAATGTTACACCTTGCCCTGCAGCAAGGAGACAGGTAGTACCAAACAGTGCACGCACAAAGTCTGAAAAAACATGAATAAGCACAAAACACCTACTTTACTCACATTGCAGACATGCATAATTCACTCTGGGGATTCATAATGTTGCACTATTTCTACGAATTGGAAAAGGATAAAAGCGTTTGGTTTTGCAAACATTTTGCTTGTTAGAGAGAGAACTGGTTGAATTTTAAATTGAGTGGTGAAAAAATCTGATGTTCTGAGCTGGTATTTTTTTGTGGTTCTGAAATGAACCAATAAATATTTCAGCATCAGTAAAAAGCATTTTTCTGATACAAAGTCTAAGCACTTGTGCCTGTTACTGCTGCAGAGTGGTTTTGTAAGAAGGGAGAGCATAGTTTGATGTGCTCAGAGAATCAATATAAAGAGTAAAATGTCACCCAACCTCTCTGTACTCAACACCAGCACTGGCAGCCAGCCGCCTGCAACACTAGTCTGTGCTCCAGTTTTCTCTGAGAATAAACTTATAAGTATATCTTGAAAACACTGAGAGAGGCAAATATTACATTTTAACATGGCTTGACAGGGCAAAATGTCCATTTATATTGATATTTTGATATGGGACTAGATATTTGTTTTAGATTTTTTTATATCATCAGTGTTTTATTCTCTTTGTTGTCCTCTACCGCTGAAACTGGCCTGCAGTCCATTGCAATCAATTGTGCAAGTGAGTTAATTAGTCCGTCACAGGTAGACTTACCCAGTTTGCGTCTGACCACCTGGTCGAGTTTTGCTTGACGAGGTTTGAAGTACGCTGATGGTATGAAAATTCATGTTACAAAGCCTCTGTGGCCCTCAATGACACACCCAGTCAAAGGGAACCACGATTAATTAGCGTTCATTTCTGAAATGCAGAAAGGAAACATTTGAGCCATATCACAGTTTTTAACCAAAATATCAGACAATGTCTTGTGTCACATCATCAGAAAATCAGAGGCATATCAGCGTATTACGGCTCTATCAAGAAACCAGCTGGATTCTGCATGCTGCTCTCCCCCTGCTGCTGCGGCATTACTGCGGCCCATCCAGGGTGTTCTTAAGCACATATTTTATGACCTCAGAGATACGTCGGCCTCTTTGGAAAGTTTAATCTGTCCTTCTGTGGAACCTCAGCTCTGTATTACCCCCCCAGGGAAGGGGATGAAAGCCTCTCCCCACCACTGTGTGGTCTCATCAAGATTAATGGAAGCTGTGGCCAGAGATTTACATAGCGTGGGAGGGCTGAGTGCGTGCAGCTTATTGGTGTTCAGGGAGAGGGTCTGTGAACGTGCGTGCGTGTCCGTGCGTTGGTATACATTCTGTCTGTGTTTGTGTATGTGTGTATTTTTGCATGAGAAACAGAGATAGCAAGTTTATGACATCAACATGCCCCTGAAGCACTTGGTCTGCTTTGCACACACAGTTCGTGTGTTTGTCCACTTTATTACCCTCACACTGAGTGTGTCCGCTGAGGTGTGTTTGACATTCAAGTATGTGTGTGTCTGTGTGTTTGTGTACATCAAAATGTAAATATTTGACCACTGTGAAATATGTGTACTTGTAATATCTGAAGTTAATGTCATCAATTACTGTTTGTGTGTATGTGTGTGTGTTCCAGACTATTCCCAGACCAGACGGTGTTCTCCAGTGTGGTGTGGCTGTTGCACTCCGTGCAGGCGCAGGGCAGCTGTGCGGTGCCTCGCTCTGTGCTCCGCTCTGCCCTCTACCTGCTGGCTGTGACACAGGACAAGAGCCCCAATCTGGACGGGGTAAGTCCGATCAGTTCACAGCACAGAAATCAAAACACACTCTGTAACTTACAAAAGTATCACAGCAGATAAACAGCATCAGCAGCAAGATATTATAATAATAATTTAAAAAAAAATTTAAACAATGTTTAATGCTTTTTGGTAAACATCCCAGGGCTTAAAAAAGGCCTTTTTAAGTTTCAAGATATTTAATTATATGAAAATGATTAATGTTTTATGTCAATATGAAATATTCTTGCATAGTTTTTTTAAGGTGTGCGTAGCAAGAGTGTTAAGGGAGTACACCTATAATAAAACAGGCAGATAATAAACAGTGAGGCTCAGCAAAGTGTCAGCACAGCAGTGCACAGCATCATGCTGCGCTGAAAAAGCACTGCAATGAAAATTTGATTTATTTTCATAATACCATGATAGGTTTCCGGCGGAGTTTTAAAAAGCCTTAACCCTTTTGAGGGCCTTGAAGTTTTTAAATCTTTTTTTACAGAATTTTTAACATTTTTATTCCCCTTTTTTAATTTTCAGGAAATTTTGTGTAGTTTTTTCTAATTTCTTGCCAATTTCTGGGTCATTTCTTAAGTTGCTCATTGCCTTCTTCTGATGTTTTTGAACAATTTTACCCAGTTCTCAGAGGGATAAAAGGCATTGAATTCAGTAATCTGTACCCTTGACAACACTGGTGAGTACAAATTCAACAAAAATTGGCTATTAAACAAAGAAATTTCATGGCAAAGTAAACCAGGAAAGGCAATGCATATGAGGCTTGGCACGATAGGAATCGAGGCAGAGTAAGAAACACAAAATTGCCAAGAAAACTTGCCAACAAACACTAAGCATTTCCCAAATATGTCCTACCCTTGTTCCCATAATGAAACAAAAACGACATAATTAATGTTACAGTAAACATTTGGGCAAAACTGTCCCTATCTCCAAGTATTGCTGTCAGTTTGTGTTTTTTGGTCTTATATTTCATTCTGCGTAGCATTAAAAAATTATGAATACGTCTTAAATCTAGCTTGCCTTAACCTGTGGGAGCCCTGCATGATGTTTTAGATTGATTTGGCAATCGTTGGACAACAGTTTAGACAGTTTAGACAACAGTTTACTCCTGAGACCATTTCCGAATGAAGGATCAAGCAATTAAAAATTTCAAAGATATTGTATAGTCTATTTTGGTGTGGTTACAGGTACCAGACTACAGCTCAGCTAATGGAGAGTGATGGTAGATAAAAGGCATTTTTCACTATTTGGATCTTTCAAGTTAATGTGAGGATTCATGCTGTTAGAATGTGGCACCAAATTTGGGGGTTTAGGGGCAGAAATTTTTCTTCCAACCCCCCGAGCTGGCTACTCCTTGTTTATGTACTAAATGTTGAATTCTCTTTTTCATTAACCTCCCCTTCTCTTGATTCCTTCTATAAACCCCTGAACAAATCCAGGCACAGAAGTTTTCCATACCTTGCAAAACATTTTGTATATTTGCCTTGTTTCAATATTTTTAAAACCAGTTTTACCTTTTAGCTCTTTGCAGTGCTCACCAAAATATACTTTGACAGCTGAGGCAAGTCGTCTGCCTCAGTTTTAAACATCTATTGTATTTTCTGTTCAGTGAGTCACTCTGACAATGTGAAGAAAAATCCTCAAGACATATTCAGTGTGATGGGTTTACCTACACGCACTGCAACATTAAGGTGTCAAGATTTCATCAAGAGGAAGGTGCTGAACATCTTGTTTTTCCTGTGCACAGAGGAGTAGAACAGCTCGCACTGGAGTTCTGTATGGTTTAATATAGAAACCATTAATGTGGAGACCACTGCGTACTCAAAGCTTGACAGCTCATCTTCCTCTTTTGATGTAAAATCCATATTCTGCTTTACATCACTCAGCCGCTAAGAATATTAATTATAGCTCAGCCTTTTCTCTAAAGCAGAGCAAATAGAATTTTCTCAAAATAATGTTCTTTTATTTAGTTCAAAGAAAAAATACATGGCAAAACTTTGTTATGTTGACAATGAATATGTATAAGCAATAAATCGCAGGAGATTCCCCACTGTGACTGAGGGCTCTTATAAAAAAAAATGTTTTTAAAGTGGAAACTTTTAAATTTGTGTTTGTATGCTCATCTCAAAGAAAATGCTTTTTAAATGTTTCTTTTCCAACCTACTCAAGGCTCCTTTGAACTGCATCAGCAGAGCACTCTCCTCCTGCCAAAGCTTCTCCTCCCTCTACACTCACCACCCTGCACTCCTCCACTTCATCTGTCGATATCCCGAGCTCGCAGAGAAATTTGGGCCCCTGGTCCTGGAACACTGGTTGACCAAGCAGGCACAGCACACAGATGCAGAGCAGACCACGGTGAGGGGACACTTCTATCTCAGGCTCACACGCATTCGTCAATAAATAATTTTACTTCTCTGATTGAACACGCTTAACTTGTTTCACTCCAACAAGTCTCTCTTATTAATTTCACCCTAACCGAGTAAATGTTACAGATGCATTTGAGTGTGTTTTTTAATTCCCTTTGAACTCTCACAAATTAAAATTGATGAAAAAGTTGGTCGGGTTTCACTCCTGGGTACAGGCGGGGATACAGGAGACGGGGGAGAGGAGAGAGAGCCCTGCAGAGGAGAGGCAGGATCAGCCAGACTCAGAAACTAAGGAGCTCCTGACTCTGATAGAGAAGTTTCCGGCCGTCATACTGACCCTCCTGGTGAGAGCCAGACAGACACATTAGAGTTGAGATATTTTTAAATGCTGCCTGATGTGCTGCGGTGTTTCACACAGAGGCAGAACTATTTGTTAAGCCTGAAGCTTCAAGTATTAACACTTTGATCTCATAGTTTGTCTTAAATCCACAAATTTCAAACATATGGCCCGTGGGCCAGAACAGGCCCCCTAAAAGGTCCAATCTGGCCTTCTGGATGACTTCAAAGAAGTCACTAATACCAGAGCCTGATTTTATCTAAGTCAAATTATAAAGTGTATACCACTAAAATGGGAGGAAAATGTCTTTTTCGCAGGAAATAAAAATTAAATAGATAATTCCTGACGAACACTTGTACATTTCAGTACCAAATGTGTCACTACACTGATTACAAGGGACACACCTGTTCATATGAGATTTTAGTACTTCTTCTATTTCATATATTATTATTATTTTAAGATATGTTTTTGGCTTTTGCCTTTGTTAGAGATAGGACAGCTGTAGCATGAAAGGGGGAAAGAGAGGGGATGTCATGTAGCAAAGGGCCAAGGCTGGAATCGAACCCAGGGCCACTGCGGCGATGACACAGCCTCTGTACACGGGGCGCCAGCTCTACCAAGCTTAGCTTTGCTGAGAAGCTGCTCAAAATGTTCCTAGAACTATATAGAATGTGTGGACAAGGTGAAGAAAGGACAGATACACCAAATGGAGCAGTAAAAAATGGTGCAGCTAAAAAATATGGTAAATTTGTAACTGTAACTTACATTTGTAAATTACATGCAACAGAACACAGAAAAAAAGTGTTTTGACCCCAGTGTATTGAGACCTGGTTGGGCTCACTGGGTTAGGACAATAACATCACTCTGTCTTAAGCTCGTGTCTGTCCCTGTGTTTGTCTGTCCGTATGGTTACAGGACATGGTTTGTACCAGGGAGCCCCCGCTGGCAGAGCAAGCACTGAATGTTCTGGAAGTTCTTCTGCGTGCGCAAAGAGACTATGACGCTGACTTGTGCAGCAATCTGAGGCCGGCCCTGTTGCAGGCTTTCCAGAGGCTGAGTGTGGAGAACATGGGACATGGACTTGGACAGGGAAACACTGTGCATGGTAAGAGACATTAACTCACAGAAACTGAGTGTCACAGAAAGTAAGTTATATGTTAAGTTTATAGAAGTATTATAGAAATGCCTGTTGCATCCCCAAAGAAAAACTTTAAAAAAAACAAATAAATACGTTTAATGCAACTATCCCATGGGACAAAATTAATGAGATGAAATGTAGTGTAGTGCTGTAGTTTCACAATTTAAGAATTTGTTGAAGTTCAAAATCAATCGGATGATGTTTTTTTATCAGTAAAGCTTCATAGAGAGGTGATGAAAACTGGAGCAGCGGTTTTGATTTTCACGTCTACGAGCAATTCATAGGAAATGCAGCGATGAACCACACAGCATAAAACATTTATAACAGCTTACAGCTTCATGCACCTGCAGCACAGGGATGGATTCTTTCATTTGAAATTAATGTGCCGTAATCAGGGAGCTTTGAATATATTATGTGTCGTCCCATTATGTGTTGTTAAGTCCCAACCTTTGACAGCGAAACACTCTTAAAGTAAACTGCACTGGGACCCCTCCCTCTCTGTTGTTGCAGCTGATTTCATCTGTGTAGAATCAAATACCACATTAACAATGCATGCACACATAAATGCATAATCACACACGCTCAGACGTATTGTTTCTTGCAGTTTAAAGCACAAGACAGACAATTTTACGAGGTTGTATGGTTCAGTCGAATGTTTTTAGTCTTTTGATGTTAATCGGCCTCTGCTTTGCTGACAGGTTACACACTTTAAAGAGTTAATTTTCAATATTCTACCTAAAATATATAACTAGTTCTCAGGTTTTCAAACCTCTCAGCAGACGCCATCCTTATACAAAATGACTTTTAAAAGTCATTTCACTGTCGCCGATAAATTTCCAGTGTCAGAATAAGATCATGAGAGTTTTACCTCAATAAAATGAAAGATGTTTATTATTTTTGTATGTTTTTAGTCTTGGCTCATGCAAATACAGAAGTTCAATAACCATTGTTAACAACCAATAGCTGCGCTCTCTCCAGGACCCAAAATAATCTGCAAACTGAGTAGACTGTAAACATGACGGAGACTCTGAGGAGGCTCATGAATGTGAACAAGTCTCGGCTCTCCTGTGCTGCCGAAAAGGATGAGAACCTGGTTGAGTTGTGGAATATTTGATCTGTATTTGATCCACCAACCAGCCTTTTTTTAAGTGAGAAATCTTAATTTTTAAAATGGTTCACCTCTCATTCCCACAGTCTCCATGGACTAAAATATTGCAGCCAACTCAACGGAGGCTGGTGGCGAGATGAGGCGAAGTTTGTACGCAAAAACAGTTTATCTCTGGATTATATTGATGCTGAATTGACGAGAATACTGTCGTCATATGACGCCTTTTATATTGTGTTTCCAGAGTTAAGTGTTTTTGTGGACACTGGAATTGCTAGTATGTCATATTTTTGTAAAGGGAGGATCTGATTTGTAGTTGGTGTGTGTTTGCGTGTGTGTGCCTTTGTGTGTATATATATATATATATATATATATATATATATATATATGTATGTATGTATGTTTGTATGTATGTATGTATGTATGTGTGTGTGTGTGTGTGTCTGTAGGTTTGGATCAGCCAGGGGTATTTGTTCATGTCTTGTGTGTGTGTATGTGTGAAATAAGTATATATAAATTTGTGAGGGTGGGGAAACAATATCTCATGTGAATTATATATGACTGCAGTGTATGTGTGGATAGTACCTTAAACATAATAGGGTCACGAAATGTGCTTTTTTTTAAGATGAACAATGAATACGTAACATACTGAAAATAAAATGTACTGTATTCAAAACTAAGAAATAACTGTGAAATGAATCTAGTTTTAGTCTTGCAAATAGGGACCCTGCAAGATCCCCAGTCTTTGCAAAATCTCATTAAATATGACTAAAAAGTTAAATTGTCTTCAGAGGTGAGAGGGTGTCAGACTTTAGTCTTTTAAAAAAGTTTTCAGAGTCTTGCAGTGGGCCTCAGTTTTTGACTCTTACGGCTTAGGGCCATAAAGTTCACCATTGCAGTAATACATCCAGGCCCTCACATAAGAGTGTCACCCACATTTGCAAAGATTTTTTGCAGCGTGCATCGTTTACAGTCATGTATCAAGTGCCAACTGATTTGGTTTGATGCCCAGCTGTATCACATTAAAGCAGATATACAGTAAATTAGAGTTGATAGATTGAGGTAAATGTTTGTGTTTACTCCCTCGAGTTTACTCTTTATAATGTGGCAGATGTACAAACACATCCACACACACTAACGGTATACATTCACTCACAGGTTTCCCCAGTGGACTCCACTACACTGTGAGATGTGATAGAATAAATGCATCATGACAGTCCTTTTTTTCTCCCCACACAGCAAACACCGAAAGAGACGCTTAATTAAATCCAGCTTCATAAAAAGCCAACAGCAGCCGCCACACCTGGGCTGTTTGGTCTCAGACGCCCATCTTTTCATATTGACTGAAAAGTTAGTTTTGATTAAGAAAAGTTTTTTGTTTAATGTTTCTCAACAGAATTCCCACAACACAGTGCACCTCACACGCCGCACAACAGAAATTGGATGAGACAAAGACATTACAAGAAACCAATTTATACTGCAACTCACAAGATTTCTGTGGAGACTTGAAGTACACGGGGTTCATTGTTCAAAGTTTTTGATACCTAAAATACACATTTTACTTAACTAAATCATGCAAACTTGTCAATTCCATCAGTGTTTCATATTGTTTACCATAAAAATAACTAAAAAAATAAAATAAAAATAGGATTTAAATATAAGTTTTCAGTGCCAAATTTTGCTACTCGATATTTTTTTTGTAGTTTGGGCATCTGGCTTGGCTGTATTTCCCAACACATTGCTGGCAGGTGAAAAGGGGCAGCAGAGACTGGAAGTACCTCTTGCGTGTCTGAAGTCTTCCCAGTAGAAAATAATGGCAATAAATAAAATATGAGTGATTTAAGGTTTGAGAATTGCCACTGAATTTTGCAAACTTGTTTTGTTGGCAAACCAAAAGCATGCTTAAAAAAAGATAATAATGTCCAAAATATATGTTTGTGTTTATCTCACATGCTTTCAATTTCTCAATAAATACTGAAATAAAAAGTATAGGTATGAATTCTGAGAAATCCTCCAACTATTATGTAAATATTAATCCTTCCTCAGTCCACAAACTTGGTCTGAGTAGTCAGACAAATTAAATAGTGAATTTAAATAACAATATTAAAATAACAGTTGCTAGACACTGCAGTAAAACATCTATAACATAATGTGCATAGATTAATAGGTCCATTTGGCACGATGCTCTTTTGCAACATAATGGAGAGCACTTAGTTTAATTATTCTCACATACTGGATCATTTGAAAGAATACCTATGTCGATTTATGATTGTTGGGCCGTTCTCCCAGCCAGCTTTTTTTTCGTTCTGATGGCTCTAAGAACCATTCAAACTGCACTGCATTATAACGACAAAAATAAAGGTGGAATGATTATGGTCACATTAAGAGACTGTAAATTTCTGCTCATACTGCACCTGTTGAGTCACAATAAATGTTTTTTTTGTTTTACTCTGTCAATGATCAAATATGAAAAATGTTCCCAAAAAACTATAACTATAACTATTCATTGTCTTACTCAAGGACACTTTTCACAGAGCAACACAAGAAAAGTTCGTGTTGGATTAAATTTATACTTGAGCGACGACTCATTTGTCACAAAGTATGGTTGACATTTCTGAATTTACTTTTATATCATAGTTGCACACTAAGGTTAGCTTATATGTGGCATTATTTATTTTAAAGAGGACCTGTTTTCTGTCAAATATTTAATATTACAATGAGGGATGAATGCTCTGTTTTCAATGGCTTTTTCTACTTTTTTCACAAGTTGACAGCAGATCGTGATGGGTTTCTTTATATGGTCAGTCACACTAGTGCAAGTGTTTACAATTTATACACTGCTCCTCATAGCAACATGTCAGGGAAATATGTAGTCTTGGTTGCTGATTTTGGTCATTTATTCCTGGTTTTGGATTATATTCCTGCAGAAATATGTCCGGTTGTGTTGAAAGGCTTTTATTGGTCCTGCTGTAGTCCTGCTTTTTTTTTTACCAGATTTATTTTTATTGGTATCTATTTATTTTTGTTTATTTATTATTATGTGTTTATTGTGTGAAGTTACTTTTATTTTCAGTGTTATTTTGTATTGCATTTATTTTTGCATATCTACAATGCATTATACTGGGATTTGTTTTTCTTAATAAATGAATGCATTTTGCATTCTTCGGTCTATCATGCATAATTTTTTGTCAAGGCATTTGTGACTGTTAAAGGGTTAAAAGCTTGAAGGGTGAATACAGGTCTTCCTGCACAGACATTATTAGGATAAATAAAGTGTTTTTTTACCATTGATACATGTAAACATATTGTAGTAAAAGCCTGAGATACAAGTACAGCCTTTAAAATAAGCATATTGTTTCCCCTTTAACTGCTCTGCCAGGCAAACTTGTTTTTACTGAAGTGTAATCACAAAGTCTCTCTTAAAACTTTGGTGTTTTTAAATTGGATTGAAGCAGCAAAACAAGTCCCAGAACACTTGTCGCCTCTGATTAATGTTGGGAGGGGAGAACCATTAATCCTCTGTTAGGACGAATCCTCTCAGCATCCGTCAGTAGTGAGGTGCTTGTTTATCTAGTTGACTCTCCCGAATGAAGTGTATAGTATTGATTCAGTTTCAACAGGCAGTCGTATTTGTGTGCATGAGGTGAGTCTCATACACAGGCTGGGTATTCTTCTGTTTTCTTAAGAAAAGAAAAATGTGTGTCTGTTTCAATAGTGTCCTCAGCTTCAGTATTTAGATCTGAATTAAGAAAAGGGGAAAGAAGGTTAGCATTTTGAGTACACTGGTAGGTTTTTGTTGATTTGTTAGTATCATGTACATCATGTATTATATAATTGCATATAAGATACAGTATACATGCAGATACACAAAGCGGCTCTGCATACTGTTAAGTGTCTGCTGCAGAATCTGTGGAATCGTGCTTTCTTCTCCAAGTAAGATCCGGCATGTTCGATTCCCAGACATAATGCCCGCTCCATGATTGCATATGTGGTGCTTTTGGCAGAGGTGTCTGCCAGATGGTGTTATTATGTCTGTATACTTGACCAGGTTAATGAGCACAGCTGAAGGGCACAACACCAGCGTGCCAGCTGGGGATTCAGAAACTGTTGCTGTGGTTAGCCTCTGCCTGCTTTCTGCTCAGCTCCAGCCCAGTGGGGATTACAGACCGTTATCCGCGCACGCGTTCTACTTCAGCCCACTGTAATTTGCATTAATATATACTTTATATTAGCTGCTAATGCAGCGGCATCCCAAGGGGCGACATTTTAATGTTATGCACTACAGGGGTGAAAGAAGTATGTAGATGACTGTTCTGCCTGATCTATTTCCTGTTAGAGAACGCCTGCTCTTTGTCTCCTTTCACCTCACCTACATCTTCACGCTTTTTTTTTCTCTGTCTTTCTTTCACCCTTAACCCTGCAGTCTACACTCAGACTCAGAATATTGTTATTTTAAAGTTTGCATGGTATTTTTCATGTTTGTTTCTGAGTAAGATGTGCTCACTTCTTCCCTCTCTTGCCTCCTCTTGATGATCACTGCGTGCTTCGGCTAGTAGCAATATTTATATGCACAAGGTATGTCAGTTTCCGCCTTCACTCCGAGAAAGACAAATTTCTTATTAAGCTAGAGTTTTTCAAAGTTTTCCACTGGTGGCAGACTTGTTTAATTGTGCAAACACAGCCTCCCTCTTTTATTCCCTCAACAATCTCTTTAAAAAGTTGGCTTTGGGATATTTGCACTTATCCAGAAATCTGTTTCAGGATGAATGCACATCCTTGAAAAGTCTAAGAATGTCTTAAATACACATTAGACAATAAAAAGGCCTTGGAAAAATACTCAATTGAGATAGATTTATTAGTAGTCATGTCATTGTGAGAGCTGCTGGTGATAGTGCCACGGGAAACTTAATTTTAACAGGAGGGAAACACTCTTTGACAAGGTAACGTACTTCGACACCTGTATGCACGCAATGCCCTTATATCCGCCCTCTTTACTCATTAAGATCACGCTGTGAGACCGCATCGTTAGACTAAGGCCTGGTTTGCCAGCCTGCTCATTAGTTGATTTTTTCTGTGCTTGCAGAGCAGTGAGCTCAGAGAGTGTTATCAGTGTCACTTTACCTTACTGTTCATTTTTAATTGACATCTAAGTGTTAACTTGAAAGTGAAACTTGGATATTTTCAATTTTGATGTGAAGTTACCTCACAAGTACGGTCGCAATTTGGTTGTGATTTCGCTTTACTGTCAGAGAAAAATGTCTGTAATTTGTCTTGCATCCCAGGACATCGACAGTTTCACATAAATACAAAAAAATGCAAAACAAGAATTAACAAAACAGCATAATCACACAACAAATGCTACAAATCGTAAAAACACCATAAAAAGTGGATGCAGTGCAACATAATGCTCATTGTCTATTACACTCAGTGTTTGACCCAAGATACTTAGAAGCCATTATCTGATTTATTAGGCTGACATACTGAGAAACAAATGAGTCCCTCAACCTGTTCAACTGAGCCTGTGGGACTTACAATCTTCTGCATGATGGCAAAAGCTGATATTCTTTAAATAGTTTGTGAGAAGGGTCAGAATCTTTGAGTAAATATGCAGCAGTCTCTCATTTTAAGTAGTGTCAGAAAGGTCTTTAATAAAGTTTAAAACTTCTCTTTTGGGCATGCATCTCTACGCCAGCCTTGCAAGCAATTGGTTGGTTTGTTTGTGCACAACGCACGAAGCTGACCGTAAACAGGCAAGAGGCCATGCGATGTAAATAGTGCTATAAAAACTAAGACACATTGTCCAAATGTGCTGTTTACATGTTCAAATAATGCTAATGCTAATAATT
The DNA here is from genome assembly GCF_026936395.1 of Plectropomus leopardus. NCBI lineage: Eukaryota > Metazoa > Chordata > Actinopteri > Perciformes > Serranidae > Plectropomus > Plectropomus leopardus. The sequence goes on from NC_142193.1 coordinate 28,078,439, forward strand.
ACATTCACATTAGGTGGGTTTTCATTACTGTTAATACATCATGTATCAAATTCTAAATAACAGTGAATTGTGTGCATGTAAACGTAGTCAGTGTCCTCTCTTTTGGCTTTGCTGAAAACTATTCTGGAACATCGGGTTTCAGCCTGAGTAATGTGTCGAGGTGAAATGCTAATTCAGGCTTGTCAGGCAGTCTCTTACCTGCAATACTCCCTCATCATTCTCTTTCTCTCACTCACACACACACACACACACACACACACACACACACACACACACACACTTGTCTCTGTGCACTCTCCTCACTGTCTTATAAAGTTTATCTTCTCTCTCCTTCACAGCACTTTCACTCTGTTCATATTTACTTAAATATATCTGCCTGTCTGCCTCTCCTGGCTCTTTTTATTCCACATTTGTGTTTACTTTGCTACTCTCTCACTTTGTTTAGCGGTGAACTCGCTCCCTCTGGTGCTGAAGCTGCTTTGTGTGACGCAGGCCAGTGACCCGCCTTCATCGTCTTCCTACAGTAAGATCGACGGAGTACACGTCAAGCTGCTCTACCACGGTGAGGTCAAAAGGAGCTGCCGGCAGGTCATACTGAGCGTAAATCCCCACAGCCCTCATCTGTTAGCATACACAAACACACCAGTGTTTATTTTGGCAGCTAGTTTATCCATCATAGTTTTAGTCTAGTACTTGTCAACGACAATTCAATACATTTAAGTCAACTTTTCGTTGACAGTAAGTCATTATATTTTATTTAACTCTATTTAATTTGGAATCAATTTGAGGGGTTGTGTCAAGCCTTAAACTTTCATTTAGAAATCTTTACTACAAACTACAAATAATTTCTACATATCTAAAACTTGCTTGTCACTTATATATATTACTATATTTTATTACATATTATCAATTCATCATCGTCATCATCATCATCATCAACCATTCTTTATTCAGGGAAAATTGACTGAGCATTAAGCTCTTTTACAGTAATTTGTTCTGTTTTGCCATTATTACAATTTCTTTGTCCTCAGGGGTCGTATCTCTTGTGTCTCTTGTTTTGTCTATATTTGTAAGCCTCCATAAACCATGTACAAATACGAAAAAAATAAATAAACGCAGAGTACGAACATAAACCATGTACAAATAGGAAATAAATAAACACAGAGTACGGACAGAAGGTTGCATTTATCTCCGTCTTTAACACTGAGCACAAAAAGCCCTTAGTCCCGTCTCGCCTCGTCTCATCAACAAAAACAAAACATACATTTCATCACAGTTTTTACTGTTAAAAATTAAATTTTAGCTCACCAGTGTCTTATCTTCATCATGTAAAAAAAGGCTGTTGAAGAACATTTTGTCACAGCTTTTGTTACGCACACAGTTCCCATACATTGTCTACATTAGAGGCAGATTCAAGAGGATTTTTGTCACATTGCAGGCACACACACAGACGTGATCTTTCGCAAACAGACTCTCAGAAATGCCATAACATGACACACAATACAATTCAGTTCTTTGCAGTCATGCATACAGAAAAGCCTCCTCAGTATGCGCCTCACTCACACAGGCTCTTACATTCTACTCCACAGACACATAATCATCTGGTAATGGCACTAAGACATATCTTTCTATTCAACACATGGTCTTTTGTGCTGCTGGGTTTATCTCACCTCCCTCTGCATTCACCTGTATTTCTTCCTAAGTGGAGGCATCACTCATCTTTGATTTAATATCCTCATCAACAGGGGAGTGCTCGCTGCTTATCTGCAGATGAAAACGCTGTTCAGAAATTTACGAGCCGGATCAGGCAAATTGTAACCCTGAGCATATTACGGTTAGAGTCACATTCGTTTTGTTTTTTTTCTTTTTGATATTAACACCCTTCATCCCCTCTGTGACTTAGCACTTGTATGTTTATTGCAGATCAGATTAAATTAGTCTTTATTGACAGGTTGGAGACATGATGTGATGTTCATTATGCTACCGTTTTTCTGTCTGAAATGTTGTGTCTCTATTTCTCTCATTGACTGAATATATTGTCAAGAAATTAGTTAAAATTACAAGAAAATGGGGCCCCCAGTGGCTCAGTTGAGGCTATGTCCTGGCCGCTGCAGCCGTGGGTTCGATTCCAGCCTCAGCCCTTTGCTGCATGTTATCCCCTCTCTCTCCCTCTTTCATGCTGTACCTGTCCTGTCATCCAATAAAAAGGCAAAAAAGTCCAAAAATAATCTTTAAAGAAAAAAAGAAAAAAGCATGAAAATTACCAGAAAAAAAACAAAACAAAACATAGTAACGACCTAAATTAACTAAATATTATTTGCATAGTTGTAATAATTATAATTATCATTTTCTGGATTTATTTCCTAATTTTTCTTTAATTCTCTCTCTCTGTATTTTCATTTTTAGGTCATTTTTTCTTGTCAGCTTTTACTAATTTTCTGCAGTTTTGTGAGACATTTCTTGTCAAACTGCCCACTGCCTTTTTCTGTTTTCAAAAAAAAAAGCAAACCAATATGCTTGGGTTTCAAAGATTTGAATGTTTGTGGCAAAATACAAGAAAACTGATGCCGATCCAGCTTTCAAAGGGTTAAGAGCACTGCAGATAAAATATTAAGTGAGCCATCAGACTTGAATACTGTGTGTGCGTGTGTGTGTTTGTCTCAGTGAGTAATATAGCAGGGAGGTTGAAGCCCAGCGACACAGGAAGCCTGCTCCCTGCCCTCAGCTACCTGTACTGCTGCCTGAGTCTGTCCCCTGCACACTGCACTGACACAGGTTAGACGCGCTTTCTTCCCGTCTCTCTCACTCTCTGTCTCCCCTTTTTTTTTCCTTCTCCTGATGTGGCATCCTCCACACACTGCCTCTTCACCCTCTGCCTGTTTCTTTCTCTGTCCCCCCTGTTTCAATTTGTCTCTTCTTCCGCCCTGTTCTGACAGTGGCGAGAGGCTGACCTTGACAAGTGTGCAGCTCAGATACACGGAGGAAATAATAAGCACACAAACTGACACCCACTGTACATCTTAACATAATGGTACTCAGGGCTGCAGCTCAGTCCTGCACATTGTCGCATATTCTCAAAGTTGTGTCGACAAGTCAGAGAGCTTCTCACACATTGGCACAAAAGCACGACAAGCACTCGGGGTGAGTTGTCACCTTTACAAACCTGAATCTTCTTAACGCATAGACAAAACCACACATGCAAGCATGCAAACACCCACACAGTAACATCATCAGGGGACTCATTTCAAAGATTTCAAACACACAGAAATGTCAGAGGGGTGGACACACTCTTTTTTTGTTTTTGCACAAAATAGAAAAATAAATTTAACAGACTTGGTCACCTAAAAGTCTTAAAAGTCATCTTTGTTTAAGAAAACGTAAAAAAAATCACTAAGTAGAGATCAGAAAATGGTGAAAGATGTCAGTTAAATATTTCAGATCTCTTGTATTGTCCTCATCCTTAAGACACTAATTTTATTGACTTAGAGGAGTAAATGTACTTGAAAAATTTCACATTTAAGAATCAGAAAATTTTAACATTTTTTTCTGAAAAAAACCCCTCAAACTGATGATCAATGACAATTGACAACTAATAGATTAATCACTACAGCTCTGACTGTGACAATGCAAAATTAGAACCAAGGAGACAAAATATGAAAGAAATAACTCCATTATGGAGCTGAATTAATATGATATGACGTGATTTAATCAGTTGCTGTGAGCTGCCATCAACAGGGGAAATCAAGGCATGTTACACTGACTAAAGACATAAATAATTTGAAAAGACATTTTGATTGCCGTTGATTTTATCATGAGCTAAATAATTTACCTGAACAGGAAAAAAAACTCAGCAGAGGTCAGCAACGAGCTGGTTTATAGTAAATGAGGTGAGGCTAGTGGCCAGAGAGCAGGGAGATCATTGGGAAGCAAAGCTAATTATGCCCCGAGCATTGCATTACTGCCTCTGCTGTAGGATACCTACATTCACCATCTGCTTCTTCATCACCACTGAAGAGTTCACACATACAAGCCTCAGGCTAGATGGCGGTTCAGCTGATGATGAATGGTAACATATTCCTCCTAACTTTAAATTATATGTAATTATACATTTTCTAGTACTTACAATTGTCCTGGGTAGCAGCCAGTGTAGTGCATATAACTTCACTTATGCAAAATCTTTTCCCTTGCATTCTGTTAATTTCCGCTGATGCAACAACCCAATTTCCACATTTTCCAGAGTGTCTGCAGGTCTTTTAAAAAATCTTAAATTCAATTATACAAATATTAGACCTCATTTCTACTTTGCAGGAGCGCCAGTGTTCCCGGTTGACATTACTGTCTTTAAGAGGCAGTAACGGGCTGAGTTTTTAATCTAAAGTATTATATGAAACTTTTCAGACCTTAGGAGTTTATTGGTGCCAGTCACCTCTTGACCTTAAGATATCTGAATGAAAATGTGTTCTTCATCTTTCTTCAAGTCTCATCTTTACAAGCATACCCACTAAGGTTGCAAATTTTAAGCACGTTAATCAACTATTGGTAAAATGAATGACTGATCAATCGATTATTTGAATAAACCATTAAAACAAAGCTTATTTCAAACAATACCAAATGCATTTTCCCTTCAATCAAAGCTCACAGCAACATATATACCTTAACTGCTTTGCAAAGCCTATTGATTAATCGATCACATTTCACATGTGAGATTAAACTCGTAACGACTTATTAAGCGAATTTCAATTATTATCATTTCTAATACCCACTTAATGTCAGTCCAATGCTGTATTTTTGCATGCAGTACAAACGTGCTGTTGTCCTTCAGTGTATTAATTATCCATCTTTTAATGTCTTTTTGTCAAAATAACCAAGCTCTTCTGCATGACGTCCGTATTTCTAATGTTAATTTAATTTAATGTTTATTTAGAGGGGGACACAGTGTATTAATGAACATCAGTATAAAATACAAATGTAAATATGCAGGAATTAGCAGGAATGTATATTTACCTGGCACGTAACAGACAATAGAAACATCAAGAAAGAAAGAAAAAATGTGCAAGTTGCAAAATTCAACACGTGTTGGTTGCGCACATGTATCATGGATCACTGAATAAAAGGATGAGGAGCTATATTGCAGATACAGAATCCATACCATCCTTACTTTACATGTGCACTTACCTTTTGGCAAAAACTAATTTACCTAACTCACTCTAAAAACCATATTCAGACATATATCCTACTTACATTCATACTTACCTGCAATGTCTGAATAAGAAAAAGATTTTTGGCCAGAAAGTCAGTGTTAAAACTGGTAAAAATAAATAAATAAATATGAGAAAAGGTCTTAAAAAGCATTGAATTTTAGTGTCTGATACCTGTAGACACATTTTTTTTCAGGTCAAATCAGAAGAATATGTGAACCGTGCTTTTGGTCAAGGCTGTTGGCAGACTTCATTAGAACAAGAGCATGATAAGAAAGTGAGTGGGTGATTGTGTGTGTGTGTTTTAGCACTCGCATGCAGAGTGTGTGTGTGTGTGTGTGTGTTTTAAGTTTAACAAGTGTATCAATTAGTAATGTTCCAAAGTCTTCACAAGTGTGTTTGTGTGTGTGTGTGTGTGCATAATTGTGGGTGGTTGCCTGCAGCACGTCACCCTGCAGTCATCCAGACCAACTGCTATTCTCTCTCACACACACACACACACACACACACACACACACACACACTGACATGAAAGCCCATCAAAGTGTGATGACATAGTGCCTTCTCCTCCCCAGCTGTCTCCATGCTGCTCTCCAACAGTGGACTGATGGACCAGCTGCAGACGGTCCTCTCCTCCTCCTCCTCCTCCTCCTCCTCCTCCTCCTCCTCCTCCTCCTCCTCTGCTCCATCCCTCTCTCCATCAGCCTGTCCTCCCTCAGCCCTGCTGTGCTGCAGCCATCTACTCCTGTCCTCCCTCATTACCTTGCAGCATGTTCACTCTGCTCAGGTACACAGTTCGGCTTTGCTCTTATCACAAGTTCCCTATAAGGACTTAACACAGTAAAGGCACAGTCAAGGGCAAGACACTGAACATACGGTAAAGCAGAGCATAGATTCAGAAAGCAGAATATAAAACACAAATTCATTCGATGCATATCACATAAGGCCGTGTTATAAAACAATGCACTTTCTTCTCTGCTCTGTGCTGGCACCGCGGAGATAATACATTCTCACTAGCAATGAGACATTTGGTCGTAATCTTGTTATCCGTCTGATACTTCCCTCTCTCCCTTGTTATTTCGCTCTCTTTTTCTTCTTTATTTAAGGTCCAAAAGAGCGTCAGTTGGAGCCTGGACGCAGCTGTGCGGCGACTCCTTGTTCAGAAAAGAAACACAGACAATCTCTTGCTGGGTAACAAAGTCAGATTTTTCAATTGATGATTATTTTTGCCCTGGCAGACAGAATATAGCAGTTCATCAGCAGGGCAAGCACAATGCTTAGATAACTGTGTGTGTAACCTGACGAATGTTGCCTACTTGCACTGCTCATGTTTTCTCTTTTCGCCCCGTTTTGTTTTTGTCCTCCCAATTTTGTGCATTCTCTTAATCTCCTCTCAGCTTCATATTTTTTGTGCTACTCCATTTTACACTGTCCAGTGCAATCACAGTCACAGTCAAGGAGCCAAAACTGATATTGCAAATTAAGATAACGCCTCTGGGTAAAAGCTGACAACCTATTCAGCATTAATATCCAATCCCTTTTACATAGAGCCTTGTTGTCATCTCAGAAAATTATTTTTCGGTCATTTTTATCAATTTATATAGTCCAATTTAGAATTGAGTTTCTGATATTACTTTTGCTATTTGAATAAAAGCTGAAATCATATTTTTTTGGTAAGAAGGGACCCATATGGTGGCTGTTGTTTTGATTTTCTTTTCTGGTGACTATTAGAAGCACATTGTGTTTGAATAATGAATTCATTCTATATGGTCAAATAGTGCAATTAAATGTAATATGCATGTGCTTATGCAGCCCGTGCAGCCTGGTGCAAAAAACTCATTTGACAATGCAGACATGTACGATGAAGAAATAGACCTTGATCACGATAATCGGCCCAATGCATGATGTGAATCTCACAGAGCCATTGTGTTAAATATGCACAGAAATTGTATTAACATTTTATTATGCCTCCATGCCGACGATAGGCGTGGCCGGAGACATTATGGTTTTGGGGTTTCTATCCCATTCTTGTGAGCGCAATGTTGCAAATTTGGCACCCAGACTCCATTCCCGTTCTAATGACCACGACATCTCCAGATCATCTTCAGGAAATTTCCTCAAATTTGGCATAAACTTTCACTTGAACTCAACAATGAACTGATTAGATTGTGATGGTCGTTGGTCAAAGGTCAAGGTTGCTGTGACCTTGTCTGTCAAATTTTTTTGAATGCAGTATCTCAAGTTCGCCTTGACTGATTCTCTTCAAATTTGGCAAAAACCTTCTCTCAGACTTCACTGTGACTTGTCATTCGTTGTGTTTTACTTTTTTTCGTGTGTTTTTGTTTTTGTTTTACTTGTTTTGTTTTTTCTTTTCCTTTTATTTATTTATTTTTTACAAATTTCTTGCTAATTTCTGGGTCATCTGCTCAATGTCTTCTTCCCATGTTTCCGACAGGAATCAAGCCAACCAGTTTGTTCAGGTTTCAGATGGTTAATAAATGTCAGTAGAGTTTGGTTCAGATTTAGAGACCTCAGAACAGACTAACGAGGTCCCCCTCTGTTTGGTTTCCACGTACTCCTACACAGGTAAAGTGGCTGTTTGTCAGCGTTTTATCCTGAGTGGAGTTAACCAAACCCCGAGCCTGAATTTCACACACTTTCATTATATTAAGTGGCCCACATCCCGCTGCAGCACTCGGAGACAGATCATCCCTGCTGCTCCTGTGTCTGTGTCTGTCAGCTGGATAAGTGGCCTGTCAGGGTTGCTGTGATGTATCGGCTCCCTCCCTCTACCCGCCTATCTCTCTTTCTTTCTCTCTCTCTCTCCTCACTCCTCCGCTCACTCAGCCTCCAACCATCCCTCCCTCTCTGTCTATCTCTGCGCTGCGTCTCTCCTCCCTCTCTTGTGCTGCCACTAATTGAGTCCTCCCTCCCTTGGAGAGCTCTAATCTCAGTGTACATGGCATAAATGCAATTCAGATGGCTGCCGGCTCTCAGTCTGGATCCCTCTGTGTTTTAGCAATCATTTTGGCCTTGCCTCTCTCTTTATCTTCATCACTTTGGTCCCTCAGTCTCGCTGACCCTCGTTCAACCCTGTCTCTCGCCGTCTCACAAACTCTCTGTCTTTCTGTCACATATCAATTCAAAAGAAGCCCTGAGTATCTTTCAACTGTAACGCTGCCTCTCCTCTGTGCTTGTATTCCCTCCGCTACCTGCTTTTAACATCTATTTCAAACTTTCACTTCTCACTCTGTGCGCTTACCCACTCCTTTCTGTTCCACCGTGCACCTGTTTCTCTCGTGGCCCTGCACTCCACATTTGTTTGCTTTCTTCTTTCTCTCGCTCTCCTGTGTGTTTGGGCGTTCTATCTTTTCATAATTCCCTTTGGTTTTGCAGTCATTTACCAGCCCTCCTGTCTCCCTTCTCTCTTTCACTTTCTCTTCCCAGTCAGCTATTTGAGGTTGCTGCAGGCTCTACTTGATGCTGACCTGGCATCAGCAGTGGTGTGTCTGAGCACCGGTCCTGGTCTGGTCGGGCCCAGACCCCTCGAGGTGGAAGATGGCGCTTTGTATCCGCTTGGTTCCAGAGGAGCCCAGTGTCTCTTGACTGCTCTCAGTGGACTTCTTCTGCAGGTAATAATTGAAGGGGATCAATCTGTGTGTCTTTGTGTGTGTGTCTGTGTCTGTGTGTCTGTATGTGCTTAACGGTGCACACAAACAAAAAAACATGTAGGTGTGGACAGGAAACTTAGAAGGCAAATTAGAGATGTTCCGGGTTGTGCTCAACCATTAAATGGGACATAATTATTATAATTATAATAATTTTATAAGTTTCTCCTATTCATATACTGGTATGATGCTGGATGTGCATATTACACACAGTCAAAATTATAAAAATTTACGCTAAACGTGGGTAAAAATGCTCCCAAAAGAATCAAAGACCAGGTTTCAGCCTGATCTGAAATGCTTGAAAGTTTGCAAAAGTGCTCATATCTTTTATCTAAAGTTGCAGTGTGTAGGATTTAGGGGCATCTACTGGGAGAAATGGTACATAATACTCCTGTTTTAATTTGTTTATTTTACCTGAACTTCCGGTTCATCCGTTCAACTTTGCAACGAGTTATGCAATGCAATAACATCACTTTCAGCGCCTGCTGCATCATAAGGGAGCCAGTTCCTACTGGCAACAAGCACCTATGAAAGCAAAAACAAAAAAATGTTCCTTTTGCAATTTTGCAAAATATGGCTTTTTTAGAATCCCCTCTAATACCACCTCATGCAAGCATAAAAACTTTTTTGCAATAAATGGGAGAGTTTTTAAATTGATGTGTTTCCATTAGGCATGTTTTATATTCACTATTTCATTTTGCACAATGTGAGGGTTAATGGAGGGTTCCTGCCCCCCTACTCACCGAGCCCCCCGCTTGGATCACACCCATCTTTAAACTCGGACATTGCTGTGATCTCAACAACACACCAATAAAGTTTTCTAACTACATCTTTCACGGTTTGGACACTATCACCTTTAGAAGCCACTGACAGGTAGACATATAAACACCTGGAAACATTCTTATATAGCTTCTGCCATAAAAAAAATCACTGTTAACAAAGTTATTCTTATTATACTATTATCATTATTATTATTATTATTATCATAAGTGTGTTAGCATCATTAATGTTGCAGGTGATGAAGGTTTAATCCATAATGATACAGTATAATTTATAAGTTGATATTTTGTATTAATTAGCTGAGTCTGTAACAAGGAGCTAACGCTGTCAAATAAATGTCATGAAGAATATTGGCTTCCAAAATGTAGTGGAGCAGAAGTAATAGCACGTACGTCAAAGGAGTACTTAAGAACTGCACTTAAGTAAATGTGCTGAGTTGTATTCTACTACTGTTTTTTTATTTATTGATGAGCTGTGCATGTCTTTAAGTGGACCTCAGCTCTGTTTGAAACAGGATGAAAAGAGGAGCTGCATCAGTGGACAGCGTGAGAAACATTGTCTAAGCTAAAAATATAAATATTTACCTGAAAATAACCATAACATAACTATTTAAGCTAACAGTTATACAGTCGAATAAATATTGGTACAGACAGCTCAGCTGTTGTTGCCGTTGAATCGTCTATGGATTTTACATCAAGAGAAGAATTTGAGTCAGCTCCAGGGACTGCCATTGCAACATTTCATTTCTCACATTTCTTTTTTTGTGTAAAAGGCAGAAATAACAGAAAACACCTACAGTAAAAATCTGTGCTGTAAGGAAAGGTGGTGGAGTGCTACCAAAAGTATTGTTTCTCAGCAAGTGACGGCTATAAAGTTAGCTGTTCCAGTGTTATAGGAAGGTTTGCACTTCACAACAGTTGCTTGAATTCCATTAAATCTCTGTCAAGCAGTAACGTAACCATTTTATACTAAAGCAATTTATTTAAGTGTGGCTCGGTGCACAGAGGTGTATAATGAAAAAACTAAAAGAAAATGCACACATATTATAGTGAGGTACTTGCACTCTGGTAGACAATAGAGAAAGGAGACTCCAATGCAGTTTTTTAACTTCCTAATTCTATAAATCAACACATATCGACTTATTCTGGATCCTAACAAATGCACTATGAATAACAATGTGTGCAGAGATGTCGATTTAAAGCAGGCGTCTTCAAAGTTTTTTAGGCCCCAAAGCTCAAAAAGAGACAGAGCAGGAACCCCTGACAACATATATTGTGTAAAACTGCAGCTCTCACCTGCAGCAGCAGTTGAAGCATTAGCTTCACCGTCTGCACTCTCGTCAGGGGTTTCTGAGGTTATGTCAGAGTCTCTTGCTCGAAAAGTTAAAAAACAATACACTGTGGTTCACAAGAATGTCTGCACACTTGGAATAATAAAGCAGGCAATATGCCAATATGTTTCATTAGTACATAAATGTTAGCTAACTAGTTTGCCTTGCCGTTGTGGCCATAGATATAAGCTTGCTGTGATGCATCCGGGGGGACGCCATATTGGTAGAAATGAAATTGGTAGATTTAGAACTTCTTTTTTTAAATATATGGAAAAATGTCCAGGAAAAAAAAACAGGAAAAAAAGTATTTATAACTAGCATATTTACATATTTAAAATTATGTTATATAATTATAGGATTTTAAAGTACTTTTCAAAGTGTAGTTTACCTTGTTAGTTTCTTTTTTCTTTCCTTCTTTATTTATTTATTTATTTTAATTTTAATTTTCAGTTTGTTTTCTTGTACTTTTTACTTTTGTCTTGCTAATTTTGGGGTAATTTTTTTCTTTCTTTGCTCATTGCCTTCTGCCCTTTTTTTGTTAAAAAAAAAAATCAAGCCAAGCTGCTTGGGTCTCAAAGGGTTAAAGGATTAAAAACAAAAATATTCCATCATGAGATATCAGTGCGCACATCTATCCTCACCACAAAGATACGTAACCATGTGTTCACACAGTTTTGTTCTTAAATGCTGAAATGATGATGCCTCGCCTCTCCTGCTTTACTTTCACTCCACCTTTTATTCTGTAGCCGAAAAGTAATCTCTTAGATCTTTACAGCATGACACCGAACCTGCTCCCCACCAACAAGGTTGTGAAGAAAACGAGATTTCGATTGATTTAACAGTTAGCATAATGGAACAGCACACAGATCCAGAGCAATCTCAGCTGTCTCCTTAATGTTATTACATGTAGCTGCTGTATTGACCTGAAAAAAAGCAGACTGGTGTCCAAGCAGCATTCATTTAACAATAAAAAGGTGAAGTTCTACTTCTCCTGGGTGGCTGCCAGTTCAGAGCAAGAACCAAAATTCAAAATATGATCCAGTGCACAAAATAAGGCAGTAAACAGACTCTTTATCAAAGATATAATAAAGAACTTTATCTATAAACGTCTGCTGTGCACCCAACTGCTACATATGTTCATACTTACACAGGCCTTTGATTTTATAGTTGTTTTAACCTGGTAATTCTTTATGATCACAACAAACAGAGGCAGTGCTCTATATAAATATGAAGCACTAAAATGCTCCATCACACAGTCAAGTATATCGACTACCGCCTTCACTGCCATCACTTAATGGCCAAGTCTGAGCTGCAGTCACACAACAAAAGAGGCATTTTTTTCTGTATGACTGAAGATATTGTGAATCAATGCATCACAAGGCTTGCAGGACTTATGATTAGCGTCAATACGAGTAGTGGTAATGTATTTTTATTGTCCATTAAAACGGCAGTAATATGCATTTTGAACACAGCTCACTTCTAAGACTCCTTGTTCATTAAATAGACATGAATCAGATTAATTTAAAGACCCTGACATACGGTAGAACATAATGAGAGCATTGTGATACAAGACACGCTGAACAACAGAGCTTTAGAGACCCTAAAGAATGCCAGATGGTTTGTACTGAAACTTGAAAATGTTGAAACAGTGCAGGCAAATATCAGACTTTCCCTGACATTTTGTAAAAGAGACACACATTTTTTCTTTTTTAAACGACCATGACCATGATAATCACCGTGCTCTTTAGTTGACCCGTTGAATTTGTCTTTAAAATAAATAAATAATAAATAAATATTCCTACATGCACTGATGTTTTTTAGTTATATTTGATTCATATTTTATTTTACTGGTGCTGATCATTTTAACTCACTCTGAACAAGCAACTTGAAAGAATTGGGAAGGAATTCTTCAAATTCACAACAATAAATTTAGATTTAAGGGAAAGAGCACCCCAAAGTCAAAAAACATATTTTTCTTCTTACCTGTGGTGCCGTTTATCACACTAAGATTTTTTTGGTGTGATTTGTAGAGTGTTTGAGATATCGGCCATAGAGATTTTTTCCCTTCTCTCCTATATAATGAAATTAGATTGCATCTCATCTTGTGGTGCTCAAAGCGCCAGAAAAATACATTAGAAAAATTTAACAGCAATGTCACTTTGCAGAAATCATAACCTGCTTACTCAAGATGAAACAGACCTTGTTGTGAGCAGTTTTATGTAGGAACTATTTTCTTTCTCCTGAATTACACCCACCAACGGTATCACTGTTCAGAGGGAAGTGTGCATCTATTGCGAGCTCACCTACAGCAAAACTGAGCTTTGTACAACGCATCTCAGCTGAGAATGCCATTAATATTTACATCTCACATTGCAAAGGGCTTCTTGTCCATAAGTAGATGAACGCTTCCTTTCTGAGTGGTAGAGTCACATAAGATAGGGCTGCATTTTACAGATATTTTCTCTATCGACAAATATGCCTTTTATTAAAATGATTAATCATTAAGTCTAGAAAAAGACCCACATAATTTCCCAAAACTCAAGTGTCATCTTCAGTTTGCTTCTTTTGTACAACGCCCAGTCCAAAACCTAAAGACTCACTAACTGTCATAAATAACAAAAAAAACCCAGCAAATTTCAACTTAAAAAAGCTGGAACCAGCAAATGCTTTTAAATAACATAAACAATTCATCAATTATCAAAATAACTGGTGATTAATTGACTTCAGATAGAGTAATCGAGTCCTCGTTGTGGCTCTATTTAGTGAGTTTTTCAAAAGTATAGATTCTTTGCCATCTAATTTCATTATATCTGAGAGAAAGCAAAAATATGCACTTTTGATTTGAGGTGAAGTGGCCCTTTAACGAGGAGTTCTTGAATTAACAGATAATCAGAGATTATCCAGACACACATGGATTATAAAGTAGCTAAATGACTTGTTCTGCCACAGTATCACAATGGCAGGTCATTAAAACTCGACAGCCAATGCAGACACAAATATGTAAAAACCATCAGCACGCTGCAGCCCTTTGCCAGCGGCAAGAGGTCATCAAAATGATGTTTGAACCAGAGAAAAGGTTTTCAAAGTTGTCAAGGGAGGTCGTGTAGAAGCTTGCGATGTATTTGTAATCAAATAACCTGAAAAAAAAACCGCTTCCGGCTAATGAAGTGTAATACCACTGGGCTCATTTTGGTGCTCATTTGCATGCAGAATGCAGCCACGGTGTGAGACCCAGCTCCTCGTGCACAGCGGCCAATACCACACCATCTGGTTCTAATAATGATATAGTAAATTAGAAATGCTACAGATACCAGCTTTAAAGTTAATTAGCAGTGCTTCAATCATGGCAAGCAAACAAAAACATTAAAATACACATTTGAAAACACTATAATTATATATATTCAACAATACAGATGATGTGGATGAAATACAGAAACTGTGGGATAATTGGGTATCGTGCGTGTTGTATTTCGGGTTTTTTTATCCAGTGTCTGTACTGCAGCATGCCAGCCTCTGGTTCCACACCACTGGCATTTCTTCTCTGTGTAAAAGAGTGCAGTGCTGAACTGAGCTTTGGCTCTATGGTTCAGTGCTCTGTAGTCTGCTGTTCAGCTGCTGATATGAGTAACAGTTCCCTACTCCCTTCCTCGTGCCTCTGTTTCACTCTCTTTTCCTCTCCATGCTCTGGTTTGGTGGCAGCAGGAGACACTGCAGCTTCTTGCTTTTTCTGTCTTCTCACTTTCTGTCCCTTACTGCACTCATTTTAACCCCTGCAGCACCCAATAAGGTAATAACTCCCTGAAAATGTAATAAAATATATATCTAACCTAATTGAAAATGTAATAAAACCCAATAATGCAATAGCTATAGCAGTCTATTGTAACATTTTGGAAATACAAATTCTAGGCTTTATGAAGAATTAAATCTTCGTTTTAACTCCTGTAGCACCCAATAATGAAATAGTTCCCTGGAAATTTAATTATTTGCTCTTAACCTGATCGAAAATGTAATAAAATCCAAAAATGTAACAAGGTGACCAATAATTTAGTTAAATGATATGACTTAACATAAGAGCTTTATTGATCTTTATTAGTAATGTAATATTCTAGTTGTTGTTTGTTTTTTTTTTCAAAACTAATGTTCTAACTACTTTAGCAGATAAAGTAATAATACAAAAAGAAACTAAGCTTTACTTTTTTTTAGGAAATAAAAAAGTGTGCGAGATCTGGCGACCTGTCGTTACACCGATACAGCTTAAATATGTGTTTTCATTTAGGGTCAGAAATGTGACGTAGCATTAGTGTACAGTACAGTTCTTGTACAGTTATTACAGTATCAGTCAGGATATTTTATAATACTATTGGTAAAGTTATAATATTATTTGGTTTTATTACATTTTCAATCAAGTTAAGTGCAAATTTTATTACATTTTCATGAAGTTATTACGTTATCGGTTGTTACAACCCCTCCCAATAATGAAAAAATTCCCTGAAAATGTAATAAAATTTTGTATTGTTATTAAAATATCAGAATACTTTAGTGGTAAAAATATTACATTATTAGGTTTTATGACATTTTTGATCAAATTAAGTGCATTTTTATTACATTTTCAGGGAATTATTACATTATCGGGTGTTACGACCATTCCTTTCATCTCTGTCTCATCTGCCATCATCTCATCTCTCTCTTACCCCTACTCACTTCACCTCCCTCGCTTTCTTCATCCCCTCCCACTCATCCTCTTGACTCCTTTCTTCTCCTATCTCCTCCTCTCTGCCTCAGGATTAGGGTGTAACTCTCTGCTGTCGTCTATATATCCGCCTGGCCTACTTCAGTATTTTTGGACACTACATAGTGCTCACTGCCAGCCGCCGCTGTGGGAGAGACATGCATTATTAAAACCCCACTCAGTCGCTCTCTCCGGTGTTCCCTTGTTCTCCCTTTTGTTTCTGGTTGCATTTCTGTCAGTTGGCGAGCATGTGTCTGTGGGTGTGTTGTCCAAGTCTGCTTCCATGGCATCTGTTTATGTCCATTTCTGCCAAGTCAAGAGCACATGGGCGGACATTTCTGTATCTACCATGACTTGCAATGATCTGATATTTTTGAGCTGCGAGATGTTCCTTTTAATGGTATACTTGACTTCTCTCTTATGTCTCACCCCATCGTGTCTCCTCAGAAGCAGGAGTTGTTGCTGAGAGCTTCTGTGAACTGTCTGAGCTCCCTGCTGGGTTTCCTTCAGAGGCACAGCCCCACTACAGGTACCAGACAGAGACAGCTTGGGAATGAGTGAGTGTAAATGATCAGTGCATGTGCACATGTGGAGAGAGAGTGACGATAGAGGGTGTGCATGTGCGCAGGTATTATTCTTTCTTATTATCTCTGTCTTCAATGCTGTAGCATGCATCTTTCCTTTTTTTAACATGCCTGCTGTTTGTCATTCATTTTCACGAATCGCACCAGAAGAAACAGAGTGAATTTATACAGAATTGATCCGTATTAGCCATCCAGACTTGTCATTTTTCTCCAATCTGTGTTTGTTTCCTGTGTCTGTTAGCAAAGTACGTGGTGTGTCAACCTTGGAGTCGATTCCTCCTCTACTACCTGCTCAGCTCAGGAGAGAGCTGCTGTCTGCACCCTGCCATTCTCAGGCTCAACACAATTGTGAGTCTCTCACAGTTGTGCACGCATACACACACGCACACACACACACACACACACACACACACACACACACACACACACACACACACATAAACCAACGTGCAACTCAAATCAAGTATGATTTCTTGGGCATGGTTCTGAGCAGTAATAAATATTTGATATTAAAATCATCAAAAGTTAATGAGGGTAATAAAAACATTAAAGTGGTAGAAGTATTTGAGTCACATGAGTAATAAGAGTGAATATATGCAGGGAAACGCTGGCTGACACGGTACAACACATGGAAATTAAAGAAACATTATTGCCGTATTTTGTGTTGTGAACCGAGCCTCTAAACACTTTTAATTTATTATTCAGTGGAATCAAGAGGAACTGCTGGTCAGCTGCACTGAGCCGCCTGTCACATCCAAAATTTCAGACACCACTCTGGGGATTTTGTCTTAAGGGGAGACACCTCAGATGAAAGCAGTTTCACATGCACTGGCCAGTTTGGAGATTTTGAGTTATTTTGCTTCCATAACATGTCTTCCTTCAGGAAGTTTACAAAAACACATTTAGGTTTTTATTTTAGTTCAGATTTCTGTTCTGGAAATTTATGCAAAAACAAGCGACAACTTCCAAGACTGACAAATGAAGCCAATGCAGACGTGCCAAAAACTGCATCTTAAAATGTCCAATTTTACTCTGGAAATAAACATGTCTACAGCCTGGAACAAAAATGGTTTTGGCTTTGAGAGAAAATCGCAACATTCATGACAACTGGATGAGGGGTGATTTTTTTTTTCAAAACTCACCCATTTAAATTTTATTACGATTAAGTCCCAGTGTTGCTTTAGTGACAGGCTGTCTGCGAAGCTGAGTCAGATCTAGCCATTGCTCCATCCATAGCTCCAACCTCTCCTCCAAATATGGTCACTTCTGGCTCAAAATTGAAAGAAAAAAAAACAAAAATAAAACAAAATGACGAAGGCGAGGTTTCAAAGTGGCAGTCCACAAATCAATGGGTGACATCATGGTAGCTACTGCCTTTATTTATACAGTCCATGTGCGAAATATGTGTATTTATTAGTGATGCATTATTTGCATATATAAACATAACACTTAGAAAGCTTGTAATACCATAAACAAGTTTTAATGTAAATAATTCACTGGTGAAGTTTCATGGTAATATCTGTTAGTTTATTTTTTATATTATTCACCTGAAGTGCCTCCCCCTAAATTTGGAGATTGATGTGTGCCTTTCCCACAGTTTACCTTGTGTTTTTTCTCTTTTTTTTTTAATTTGATGTTATCCAACCCCCTCACTTTAAATCTCTAATGTCCGTTACAGGAATACTTCTTCCCCTTATGACCATTTGTAAACCAATTACTCACCCCGTTGAAAATGTGTTTCTCTGCATGTTTTTCTGGTGAAGAAAGAATCCAAAAACAGAGAAATTCTTAAATGTCTTGAGTAAAAATGAGCAGTGTTTAACAGCAAAAATATCAAAATATCCGTTTACAAACTCTTGCGCAAGTCATGCAGTATAATTCAAGTCTCATTTATCCAGTTTCGTGCTCAGTACTTTCTAAACGCATGCTTTTTTAAAAAATATTTTCCTTTTTTTTTTGACACACTTTTAACATTTCTACAAAGTCCCACACACAGATGAGTAGGTTTGAGTGAAAATGCATTTGGGAAGCACTGAGCATATGACTGGATAAATGAGACATGGATTTTACTGCACCAGTTTTGAGAGAGTTTGTAAACGTATGTTTTGATTATAGGTTTGCTGTTGTTATCTGACTATAATTAATCAAGAACTTTTTCAGTTTTTGCAATATTTATTCATCGTGTAAACATATGAGCAAAACAAAGCTTTTCGTCCCAAATTCAGCACACCACGGGGCGAGTAAATTGATAAACAAATGATCATTTGGGGCTTGAATTATTCCTTTAATGAATGCATCTATGCATGATCGTGTGTGAACATCTCTCTGTTTGTGTCCTCTGCAGCTCCTGCAGCATGGCAGTACAGCGGTGCTCTGGGAGCCTGACCTGCTGCAGGTGATGGAGGCGGTGGAGAGGAGGGGGCTGAAGGAGCTCACAGAGGAGGCAGCACAGGCCCTCGGGCTGCTCCTCACACAGGTATGACTGTTCCTGGTGTGCTCACACATGCACCCTGACACACACACACACACACACACACAGATGAAATAATGTAGGACACAGTTTGAGAATATTTTGTGGATTCTCACAGCAAAAGGATTTTAATACGCTGTTAACCATGAATATCTACATTCCCTGAATAAATGAATTAGAAAAGAGATCAAGTTCATAGAAAGTTCAGTATCAGTCGGGTTCACGCAGTGTTTGTATTACTTTGAAATTTTTATTTATTTGCTGTGGAGAACGGCACAGGCAGAAAAACAGAGACAGCAGGGGAAATGTGGACGGAAAGACCAGTTTGTTTATGCAAATAAAGTAGCAATGTTTTGCACAGAAGCACTGCAGCAGCAAAATGCCAATTTACAACCGTAGCCTCAAAGTGGGAGCCTCAGTGTGAGACTTTATCATTCTTCACAGAGTGGTGAGAGGTAAACGTTCAAATGAGCGCTCTTGTTTAACAATCTAATTGCAAAAAATGGTGCCAAGTGTCAGGTCAGAGGTCGCCAATTAGGTTTGAGAGGTAGTGTAGCTCAGTTGTGGCTCCTGGAGATCTGGCCTGCTCTATGGCTATTATTTAGGACCTGGCACCTGCATTGGACACATCTCACATGAGCAGCCTTGCTGTTTGGCCTCACCACACCACTTTTCCACAGAGCTGGAAACCAAAACTCAGTTATAAATTAAGATACAACACAAAATGCCAAGTAGCAAGTATCCAAAAAAATCTGCTCATCAGTTCCTGACACTCTTTCTGGACAACACTGTGCAAGGTGATACATTTTGTTTTTGATCTGTCCAGGTACTATGTGACACAAAATTACAAATTATTACCAAAATAGTAATAAAATTATTAAACACAAACTTAAGCAAATCCCAGAAGCTAATAAAGGTTCAGGAAAAAACTGTGGCAAACAAGCTGTCCTAAATAATCCTTATCATTGCAATAGATTTTTATATTTTGTTTTTGGGTTGTCCGTGTATCCAATTCATCTCATTCTTGTGATCTCAAGAACACATTAAAAATTTCTTTTAATTTGGCACAAACTCAACTCAGACACAAGGAAGAATTGATTAGATTTTGGTGGTCAAAGCTCAAGATCACTGTGACTTTGCATCTGTCTCATTGTCGTGAACGTGACATCTGAATATGGCCTTGAGGGAATTTTCCTAAATGTGGCACAAACGTCCACTAGGACTCAAGAATGAACCAATTAGAATCTGGTGGTCAAAGGTCAAGGTCATGGTGATCTCGTAAAACATGCTTTTGGCCCTAACTTGATGATTTATAGGCTCAAATTTCACACAGTAGAATATAATGTTGAAGTGCTGACATTTTTTACTCAAAAAGTCATAAATCAGGAAGAGAAGGGGAGACATTTGGTTAGAAACTGAATTGGTGATACTTATCTTGGGTGACCACTTTGAGACTGTGCTGATTGTATAAATATTCTGTGCTGCCGGGGGAAAGATGTGTGTGGAGCATCCATGTTGTCACAGACGTGGATGTAAACTCTAAGTGCAGCTTGGCTGGTGCACCGAGGCTCATAACCGTAAAGGACGCCGGCAATTCTAGTTTATGTTGATATGGCCTTAGCTTGTGTCTTAATGTCCGTTCTCTCTTTTCTCCATTCTGTGTCTCTTTCATTTTTAATGTGATTATTCTAAACAAAGCCCTCGTTGTACTCCTGACTTGGCAGTTTGAAGCGAGGAATAGAACCTGTAAAAGCACAAAAACGCACACGCTACCCTGCTGGTCAGCATTAGGTATTCAAGGAACAATTGCATAACTGCAGTGAGAGCTGCCAAGTCAGGATACTATTTGAACTTACTGACAAAATTTTGGACGCCAGTCAAATCCTCCAAGAATAAAGTCTCCATCTCTTTTCCTCCTGGTATTGAAGCTGATGACTGTAAAGCTGAGCGTCAGAACAATATCTGTTCAGCTCTCAGTAGACACTTTTGTTGCTGCTGGCCATTTGTTTGAAGATGATTGCACACAGTCTCCTCCTGCAAATACAGAGTATGTGCATCCAGTCTCTGTAGTTTATTCCGCCCTTTCAATGCTGATATTGGATGTAAACCACCCCTGGATGTTAAAATGTTAGTGTCAGTCTAAATGTTCCTACTGGTTGGTGAGTTATTATTTTAAGGTGTGTACACTGCAGGTTGTTCTGCACTATTCTGTAGTCACTGTTCATATCCATCAAAGATTAACTATGGAAACAACAAATTAATTAAAAATGACACAAAAATTAATGTCCTTGTGCCAAAGGGTCAGGCAAATTATATTTTAAGATTAGAAAGATAACACGATGTTATGTCATCCTCGGTCAAGTAGAGCCTTTGAGGCCTTTATAAATGAATATTGTGCAGTTAAGTTAATTTGAGGGGGCAAAAATGATTTATTACGGGGTTCGTACAAGGTGCTTGAAGTACTTGAATTTGACTCTGTGAAATTTAAATCCTGGATTACCTTGATAATCTTTTTTCTTTTCACTTGAATTAGTACTTTAATTTAGAGGAAAACAGGATGTTTATTGACGTATCAAAAAACGTTTTAAAGGTTTTTGTCCTTTGCCAGTCGAATAAATAACAAGTTAATGAGTTAATTTTAGGTCCTGGTAGCATCTGTTTTCTTCCTTTATGAATTTGCACAGTTCTCTTGCAGCAGATGGTTGTGGAGAAAACAATTTTATCCTTGAAGATAAAAATGAGTGCTTGAAAAAACCCTCGAGTTTGTCTTGCCCATATCTATGCAAACCCTGATTGTGGAGCTTCACCAATGAGTGTGGAAAACGCATCTCCATTTCCCACAAAAATGAGGCAGAAATAACCCAATTTTAGGGTTAATGGAAACCCGCCTACTGTTTATATACAGATATTGATTTAGAAATGTAGGCCTCTGCTGGTGTTCACAACACTAATGTGGCACACATCTCTAATGCACTTGGTATTGTTCATAAAATCACACAGATTATTCCCAGGAGAAATATGGAATTGTATGAGATGGCTTAAAATGCATGATGCACTCCCTGGGAAAATTTAGTTTCAGCATAAGGTGAACATGATGAACTGTGTCCTTGTCGTTACCCTTGTTAGCTTTGCAGCGAGTGCATAAAGCCCATCTGGGTTTTCTTTGAGACACTATAAAACACAGAAGGAGTAGCAGCCACATCAGATTGCTCAGCTTGAGTCTGGCATCATATATGGGACCAGAAATGCATTTAGTATTCTGAAAGTAGCTCAGAATCAGAGGAGTGACAGAATGATGGCACAAACTGCAGCTCCCAGTGCAGTGTTCGCCAGGGAATCATAAACTGTGTGAATGCGGGCGCAAGTGTCTGCTTGTGTAAGTGTGTATGTGTGTGTGACTGTGTTTCTGGAGACATGGAGGCAGTTTAGGGAAGGCAGAGTTCAATGTGACAGACACACTTCTCCTAACAGTCTCAAGACACTACGAGTTTTCTCCCCTGTCATCTCCTCCGCTCCAATCTGTCACACGACACACACTCACACACATTGAACTTTGTTAGTAGGTTCTGTTGATTTGCCTTCGGACTGAAGTGAAATCTCAGCTTGTGAGGAAACTTTTTTCTCAGCATTTGTCAGTGATCCGGTGTCATATCGCTGTCTTGTGTTCTCCCCATGAGTCATGTCACTGCTGTCAACTCAGTGTGTGTGTGTGTGCACATGGTATTAGTATGTATGCACACAGTGTGATATAAGCAAGCATTTGTGTGTGTATCACCGTATTCTCATACAATGGTTTGTATGATATCTAACAAATAAGCGACACAAGAAAGGAGTGGTCACATTGCATACTTAACGTAGTTAGGTCAATTCAGTTTAGGACGAGAAATATGGTGGTGTGTCGTCACTTTATGCACTTGACGTATATTTATGTAGGTTAGGTTTTGAAAAGAAACATGGTTAGACTTTGTCACATTGAGTAAATATTGTGAAGTTATGTACTTAGTGTAAAGTTAAATAGGTTAGAATTAGGCAATAAAGTAGGATAGGTTTAGGAAAATAAACATGGTTGTGTATCATCACATTATGTACTTTTCATTAAGTTATGTACTTAACATAAAGTTACAAAGGTAAGGTTTTGGAAAAGAAACATGGTTTGACGTTGTCACGTTACGTACTTATCCTAAAGTTATGTACTAAACATAAATTTACGTACTTTAGGTTCTGGCAAATAAAGTTACGTAAGTTAGTTTCAGGACTGTACATGGTTGTGCATCTTCACATTACTTATCATAAAGGTACGAACTTAATGTAAAGTTTCATACATTAGGTTTTGGCAAATAAAGGTACGTAGGTTAGGTTAAGGTACACAGTTGTACTTGTCAAATTATATATCAGAAAGTTACGTACTCAGTATAATGTTAAATAGGTTAGGTCTCGGAAAAGAAACATGGATGGGCTTTTTTACACTGCGTAAATATTGTAAAGTTATGTACTTGGCGTAAAATTAGGTTTAGGAAAAGAAACATGGTTGTTTGCTTAATATAAAGTTACGACATTAGGGTTTGGGCAAATGAAGTTATGTAGGTTAGATGTTGGAAAAATCATTGTTTTGAATCGTCACATTACGTTACGTATTAATGTAAAGTTATGTTCTAAATGTAATGTTATATATGTTATACATATATATAGGTGACGTCGTCACGTACTTAATATAAAGTTTAGTAGGATGGGTTTAGGCAAGTTAAGTTAATTAGGTTAGGTTAATGAAAAAAACATGGTTTGGTTTCAACACATTTAATGTTAAGTTACATATGTTATATTTACGTAAGTATAGTACATAAGAGAAACATGATTGGGCGTTGTCACATTACGTATTAAACATAAAGTTATGTACTCTCAATTTAAGCAGGTAAAGTTATGCGAGTTAGGTTTTAAAAAAGAGACATGGTAAGGCTTCATCATGTTTCTTAGCAAAAAGTTAATTAGGGTGGGTTTAGGCAAGTAAAGCTACATAGGTAAGATTTAGGGGGGGGAAAACTGTTTTAAGCGTTGTGATATTAAACGTAAAGTTAGGTATATTTTCAGTTTAGGAAAGTAAAGTTATGTAGTTAGACTTTGGGGAAAAAACATGGTGACATCTCATTTTAAAATAACTCAAAGTTCAGTTGGTTTCACATGGGACACAAACACCAGCCTTCTGCAGGGGAAAGTCCTGTGTTTGTTTGACCCATCCACCAGCCTAACCTGCGTCCCTGTGCAGACTTTTGCTCTTTATACTACTTTCTTATTTATAAGATTTCAGCCTTCACTGTTACTTACATTTTGCTTTTGCAGCTTTAGCACATAACTATTTCCAGCCTATTTCTCTCTCTACATTTATTACTCTGTCTGTGCGTCTAAATGATCCAGTGGCCAGTGTCAAGGGTTAGCAGGGGTGAAGCTGCAGCATGTGCTGCATGCTAATTTAGCTCATCAGATCAGAGCAGGTCTTAGGGGAGAGTCCCTTTTCATAATTTCTAACGCTTGCAGACTTCTAATAACTTGCCCCAGACTGGAGGGACTCTGCTACCCATCACTCGTTCTGTGTCACTCTGGTGTGCACAGCCTGACATTTCACTTTCTAGCTTTCCCCCCCTATTCCTTTGCCTCCTCTTTGCTCTTTTTTTTTGCTCTCCAAATTGTTCTCACCCCACTAACCTCCCTTTGTTCGCCCCTGTTTCCCCTTTTGCTAATTTACCGAACAGTGTTGAAACAAGTTTTTCAGCGTGCCCTTTCCTTCACCCGCCTGTTGCTCAAAATATCATCCTCCAGAGTCACTTGATGGGAACTGCTGCCGAATAAAAACAGCTTTTTCTTTGAGTGCAACATTCACTTTTTTAAATATTTTTTTTTATATGAAGATCCATCAATTCTTCTCTCTGGAAACTTCTTAAAGCTTCAGATTTTTATGCCTCCTTGCCGGCGATCATGATTTGTTGACATTATAAGGGAGCTTTGATCACGATACTCGGGCTGCTGTTGCTCACAACAATTTTCTGTTAATATGGTTGTAACTTTGCTGTGTTTCCTGTCACAGCTGAAATAAATAGTTTTGTTTTGGCTGTAGACGCTTCCTGTAATGCTTTTTTATTTAGTACTCTGAAATCCCAGGTGTGCGTGTGTGTGTGTGAGTGACAGTCCCTCTGAATAATTTGTCAGCTTGCCTATGTATTTAATTTTTTAAGTGGTACAGTTTTCGGAAAATGTCATAAGCCAGGTAGAAAAAAGGCCTTAAGCCTCTTTCCTCTGATTCAGACATTTTTTATCCTACTTTAGCTTTTGTCTTCTCATCTCCCTCTTCACTGCCTATTAACCTTTAGTCCCGATATTGGCATTATGTCCTGTGCTATTTCTCTTAATTTCTCCATTCACCTTTATGTTGCCATCCCTTTCTCACTAAGCTGCTTGTCTCGTCTGCTCTGTCTCTCTTCTGTAAGGCTGGGAAAAAATGACCATACCAGTACCAATACCAGTACCCTTAAAGTAATGCATTACCAACAGAGTACTTCGTTCAATACCCATGATGTCAGTGGACTGGTGTGTTGCATAACCATACTTTTGAACATTTTGGGGACATCTTGGCAAGCTTAACTGCCAACTCTGTCACAAAACTGTGTAATTACCTGCAAATACAAATCAGAATATTTTTGTTACCATAAAATGAGCCGTTTATATTTACATAAGGAGCATGTTTGTGTTTATGGGCATTGCCGTGTTTACCGCCATGTTTCTACAGCAGCCCTGAACAGATAAACCAAACACTGACAGCCATTCGCAGATAGATGCCCCTCAGTGACAAGCAGCATGGGAAAACACAGATTTTTTAAATATTAAACTGCTTTATTCAGTGTTTTTACAGGTTTTTAATCACTTTTTCATGAGTTTTCGAGCATTTTAAGCACCTCAAAAAGGCAATTCATTTGGAGGAAAAAGAAGAAGGGTTTCTTAGATTACAATAGGGTCCTTTTCCTTCAACAAAGATAAAAATCTAACTCTTCTCTTTATCTAGATCCAGAGCAGTGTCCTGCAGCCACAGCTCTCAGAGGAGCACAAACAGCGAGTGAGGAGCATGTTGGAGTCCCTCGGCCTCCTGAGACCAGCCGAGAGCCCCAGTCTGCCCAGCAACGTCTTGTATCCCTCACCTCAAGTGAAACACGCTCATGTGAAGTGCACAAAACACACACGGCCTGACATACTACATATATATATAATCACACCAATCTCACACCCTGCACAAACCACAGACATGCGTCTCTATATCATTCTGACAAGCAGCAACACACACACTCATAGCACGCCATGAAAAATACTAATACTGTACATCAAACATCAGAGCAGCATCTTCATTGATTTTCTCCTGCAATTTATTGAACGTGTTGCACTCTTCACTTAATCTCTTTGAAAGTGCGTTGTACAACACGGGGCCGTTACTGTATTTCAGTCAGTAGTACTTAAAGGCTCAGTGCATCTGTCGTGCTGATTGACTCTCACATACGCTCACCCATCCTTCCTTTCACCCACCCACACACTCATTTACTCGGTCTGTTCAGTTTGATGTTAGCTTTATTAGCCGCAGTCATATAAAAACAGTTTTGTCACATCACATTCATAAAAAATAAATAACAAGTGCAACACTGGGAGCTGTAACTGAAGCCGTAGCTTGATACAAAAAACACTCATTTATGCACTTTTGGTTACAATTCTCTTTTTTTACACAGTGTAGTGCGACATGTGTGCGTTTTATAAACTTCATGTCTTTTTACT